>NC_061493.1:19662988-20308826 GCF_022539355.2 Hippoglossus stenolepis | reverse complement strand
ACATGTACGTTTCAAATGACTTGACTGAGCTCTTTAGGAGCTGTGTATTGTAAAGCAGCCAGAGCAGTGCATCAAAGTATAAAACATGTCACTTCCTGTAGCCACCAGGGGGCGCTGTGATTTTAAGTCATAATTTCTGTGTAGATGTCATCAGGCCGGACACTTGTCTTACATGTCTAGTTTGGACTCGATTGACCATGCATGTTCGAGATACAGAACTCGTGTTTTGATGCGTGTAATCAAACTTTGAGGCCACGCCACGGTCACACCGGGTGACGCAAACTCGATCTTTGAGTTAGTTTTGATCTCCGCTCTTGTTGTGATGACACTCATCTCAATTTGAAGTCACTGAGAAAAAGCCCTGGGACAAGTATATCAAAGTATAAATGTGGAATATGGCCACAATGGCCACTAAAGTCAAAATGGCGGGCTTCCTGTTTGGTCGAGCATATCTATCCAAGTGACTTATTTGTTTGTTATGAAAAGACACATGTCCCTGTCGATTTTTGTACATGTCGGTAATCGTAGTGCCGGGCCACCACTGTAGGGGGCTAGTCAGTTATTATGCCACGCCTATTTCTTAAAACCATCTGAATGTCTGCAGGGGGGCGTTGCTACACAAATGTAGTTTGAGGAGTTTGAACCTCCAACACCGGTTATAGTAATTTGCGGGTACGGCGAGGTGATGAACTTTGACGCCACGCCACTATTATGTGCGATTGTAGTTACAGTAATCTTATGCCTTCAATTATCAATGTCTTGAGACCCATTTGACACAGGTTTGACGTGGCTGCGCGGCAATGGGTGAGGAGGAATACCTCCACGTGTAAGACGTTCCAAAACAAGACATTTCCTGCCACACCAGGGGCGCTGTGATTTTAAGTCATATTTCTGTGTAGATGTCATCAGGCCGGGACTCTTGTCTTTACGTGTCTAGTTTGGACTCGATTGGACCACGTATGTCCGAGATACAGAACCTCGTGTTTTGATGGCGTGTAATCAAATTTTATCGCCACGCCACGTTCACACCGTGTGACGAAAAATTTTTCTTTGAGTTAGTTTGATCTCCGTCTTGTTGTGATGACACTCATCTCAATTAGAAGTTGATCAGATAAAAGCCCTGGGACAAGTACATCAAAGTAAAATGTGAATATGGCCAAAATGGCCACTAAAACCAAAATGGCGGACTTCCTGTTGCGTTTTCATAATGCTCCTTGAGACTTTTTTCATGATTGGTCACGATACACCTGGGCTACGATTTTTGTGAAGATCGTCAAAGGAAACCTAGGGCTGTGTTCCAGGGGCGCTGTTGAGCCATTTTGCCACGCCATTTCAAATTACTCCAGAATACGTAAATTTTCACCACGTTCTAATTTTGTGCAAAGTTTGGTAAGAAGTTCAGTATGTTAAAGCCCTCAAAAAGCCAATTCATTTGGATGACAATAATAATAATAATAATAATAATAATAACTAGGGCTACGTTGTAGCACTGACGGGCCCGAGCACCCGCACGTTGAAGCCTGTTGCGGTCGGTGGAGAGAGCGATCAATGACCAAGCGCACGTCTCCGCGTTGCACGCGTTTTGCGCACTGCGGCGAGGACAAACGCTTCACTTCCCGGCGCCACGAGCGACGCTGATCCTTGCCCGCTAATTGCTCATTACGATCCACGCCGTCAATTGCACAACACACTGTGAACATTTTATGTAAACTAACGATAGTTGTAAAACAAAGCTTACTTCCTGTTGCCAGTAGGTGGCGCCATCACTATTATTACCTACAGACCGATATATCTCTTTAAGTAGGGGCTCTGATGTAGCGTGAGCAATTTTGTAATCAATCGGACAATGTTACAACAACTTAATTTTCACACTGATCAGTAGGTGGCCATATGACCCTGAACTAATATTAATACATGGATGTGTTCAGGTCAAGATTGTGATCATAGGTCAGCAGTTCTGAGCCGGTTGGATAATGCAGAGTGGATTTACAAAGTACTTCCTGTTTCTGGCATGGCGAATCAGTAGGTGGCGCTATGACACTGAGGAAATATTGACACATGGAGCTGTTCAGGCTTGAACTATAATCAAGTGACAGAAGTTTGGCGGTGATGGGACAATGCACACTGGAGTTATGACAACATCGTCTCCTTTGGCGAAGGATTATCCTTCGCCGCACCTCAACGTTTACACGGTTTGAGGAAATGTCACAATTCTGACCATGGTCAAATGACTTGACTGAGCTCTTTTGAGCTGTATATTGTAAAGCAGCCAGGAGCAGTGCATCAAAGTATAAAACGCTTCACTTCTCAAGGCCCTAGGCGACGGCGATCCTTGCCTGCTAATTGCTCATTACGATCCACGCCGCAATTGCACAACACACTGTGAACATTTTATGTAAATCGAACGATAGTTGTAAAACAAAGCTTACTTCCTGTTGCCAGTAGGTGGCGCCATCACTATTATTACCTACGGACTAATATATCTCTTCAAGTAGGGGCTCTGATGTAGCGTGAGCAATTTTGTGTCAATCGGACAATGTTACAACAACTTAATTTTCACACCGATCAGTAGGTGGCGCTATGACCCTGAACTAATATTAATACATGGATGTGTTCAGGTCAAGATTGTGATCATAGGTCAGCAGTTCGGAGCCGGTTGGATAATGCAGAGTGGATTTACAAAGTACTTCCTGTGTCATGGCGAATCAGTAGGTGGCGCTATGACACCGAGGAAATATTGACACATGGAGCTGTTCAGGCTTGGACTATAATCAAGTGACAGAAGTTTGGCAGTGATAGGACAATGCACACTGGAGTTATGACAACATCGTGTCCTTTGGCGAAGGATGATCCTTCGCCGCACCTCAATGTTTACACGGTTTGAGGAAATGTCACAATTCTGACCATGGTCAAATGACTTGACTGAGCTCTTTTGAGCTGTATATTGTAAAGCAGCCAGGAGCAGTGCATCAAAGTATAAAACATGTCACTTCCTGTAGCCAGCAGGTGGCGCTGTGATTTTAAGTCATGATTTCTGTGTAGATGTCATCAGGCCGGGACTCTTGTCTTACATGTCTAGTTTGGACTCGATTGGTCCATGTATGTCCGAGATACAGAACCTCGTGTTTTGATGGCGTGTAATCAAACTTTGAGGCCACGCCACGGTCACGCCGTGTGACGAAAAATCGATCTTTGAGTTAGTTTTGATCTCCGTCTTGTTGTGATGACACTCATCTCAATTTGAAGTCGATCAGATAAAAGCCCTGGGACAAGTATATCAAAGTATAAATGTGGAATATGGCCAAAATGGCCACTAAAGTCAAAATGGCGGGCTTCCTGTTTGGTCGAGCATATCTATCCAAGTGACTTATTTGTTTGTTATGAAAAGACACATGTCCTGTCGATTTTTGTACATGTCGGCCAATCGTAGTGCCTGGCTGCACTTTAGGGCGCTAGTCAGTTATTATGCCACGCCCATTTCTTAAAACCATCTGAATGTCTGCAGGGGGGGGCTGTTGCTACACAAATGTAGTTTGATGGAGTTTGAACCTCCAACACCGAAGTTATAGTAATTTCGTGTGTCCTGGCGAGTTGTTGAACTTTGACCCCACGCCACTATTATGGCCTTTGACGAAAAGTCACAGTAATCTTATGCCTTCATTATCAATGTCTTGAGACCCGTTTGACACAGGTTTGACGTGGCTGCGGGCAGTGGGTGAGGAGGAATACCTCCACGTGTAAGAGGTTCCAAAAACAAGACATTTCCTGTTGCCACCAGGGGGCGCTGTGATTTTAAGTCATGATTTCTGTGTAGATGTCATCAGGCCGGGACTCTTGTCTTACGTGTCTAGTTTGGACTCGATTGGACCATGTATGTCCGAGATACAGAACCTCGTGTTTTGATGGCGTGTAATCAAATTTTGACGCCACGCCACGGTCACACCGTGTGACGAAAAATCGATCTTTGAGTTAGTTTTGATCTCCGTCTTGTTGTGATGACACTCATCTCAATTAGAAGTTGATCAGATAAAAGCCCTGGGACAAGTACATCAAAGTAAAAATGTGGAATATGGCCAAAATGGCCACTAAAACCAAAATGGCGGACTTCCTGTTGCGTTTTTCATAATGCTCCTTGAGACTTTTTTTCATGATTGGTCACGATACACCTGGGCTACGATTTTTGTGAAGATCGGTCAAAGGGAAACCTAGGGGCTGTGTTCCAGGGGGCGCTGTTGAGCCATTTTGCCACGCCCATTTCAAATTACTCCAGAATACGTAAATTTTCACCACTTACTAATTTCCTGCAAAGTTTGGTAAGAAGTTCAGCATGTTAAAGCCCTCAAAAAGCCAATTCATTTGGATGACAATAAAAACTAGGGCTACGTTGTAGCACTGACGGGCTTGTCGCGACGCCAGTTTGCTGCGGTCGGTGGAGAGAGCGATCAACGACCAAGCGCACGTCTCCGCGTTGCACGCGTTTTGCGCACTGCGGCAAGGACAAACGCTTCACTTCCTGCGTCCGTCGAGCGACGTCGATCCTTGCCTGCTGATTGCTCATTGCGATCCACGCCGTCAATTGCACAACACACTGTGAACATTTTATGTAAATCGAACGATAGTTGTAAAACAAAGCTTACTTCCTGTTGCCAGTAGGTGGCGCCATCACTATTATTACCTACAGACTGATATATCTGTTCAAGTAGGGGCTCTGATGTAGCGTGAGCAATTTTGTGTCAATCGGACAATGTTACAACAACTTAATTTTCACACTGATCAGTAGGTGGCGCTATGACCCTGAACTAATATTAATATATGGATGTGTTCAGGTCAGGATTGTGATCATAGGTCAGCAGTTCGGAGCCGGTTGGATAATGCAGAGTGGATTTACAAAGTACTTCCTGTTTCATGGCGAATCAGTAGGTGGCGCTATGACACTGAGGAAATATTGACACATGGAGCTGTTCAGGCTTGGACTATAATCATGTGACAGAAGTTTGGCGGTGATAGGACAATGCACACTGGAGTTATGACAACATCGTCTCCTTTGGCGAAGGATGATCCTTCGCCGCACCTCAACGTTTACACGGTTTGAGGAAATGTCACAATTCTGACCATGGTCAAATGACTTGACTGAGCTCTTTTGAGCTGTATATTGTAAAGCAGCCAGGAGCAGTGCATCAAAGTATAAACGCTTCACTTCCTGCGTTCCTCGAGCGACGCCGATCCTTGCCTGCTAATTGCTCATTACGATCCACGCCGTCAATTGCACAACACACTGTGAACATTTTATGTAAATCGAACGATAGTTGTAAAACAAAGCTTACTTCCTGTTGCCAGTAGGTGGCGCCATCACTATTATTACCTACAGACTGATATATCTCTTGCAAGTAGGGGCTCTGATGTAGCGTGAGCAATTTGTGTCAATCGGACAATGTTACAACAACTTAATTTTCACACTGATCAGTAGGGTATGCCATGACCCTGAACTAATATTAATATATGGATGTGTTCAGGTCAAGATTGTGATCATAGGTCAGCAGTTCGGGGCCGGTTGGATAATGCAGAGTGGATTTACAAAGTACTTCCTGTTTCATGGCGAATCAGTAGGTGGCGCTATGACACTGAGGAAATATTGACACATGGAGCTGTTAAGGCTTGGACTATAATCATGTGACAGAAGTTTGGCAGTGATAGGACAATGCACACTGGAGTTATGACAACATCGTCTCCTTTGGCGAAGGATGATCCTTCGCCGCACCTCAATGTTTACACGGTTTGAGGAAATGTCACAATTCTGACCATGGTCAAATGACTTGACTGAGCTCTTTTGAGCTGTATATTGTAAAGCAGCCAGGAGCAGTGCATCAAAGTATAAAACATGTCACTTCCTGTAGCCAGCAGGGGGCGCTGTGATTTTAAGTCATAATTTCTGTGTAGATGTCATCAGGCCGGGACACTTGTCTTACATGTCTAGTTTGGACTCGATTTGTCCATGTATGTCCGAGATACAGAACCTCGTGTTTTGATGGCGTGTAATCAAACTTTGAGGCCACGCCACGGTCACACCGCGTGACGAAAAATCGATCTTTGAGTTAGTTTTGATCTCCGTCTTGTTGTGATGACACTCATCTCAATTTGAAGTCGATCAGAAAAAAGCCCTGGGACAAGTATATCAAAGTATAAATGTGGAATATGGCCAAAATGGCCACTAAAGTCAAAATGGGCTTCCTGTTTGGTCGAGCATATCTATCCAAGTGACTTATTTGTTTGTTATGAAAAGACACATGTCCCTGTCGATTTTTGTACATGTCGCCAATCGTAGTGCCGGGCTGCACTGTAGGGGCGCTAGTCAGTTATTATGCCACGCCCATTTCTTAAAACCATCTGAATGTCTGCAGGGGGCTGTTGCTACACAAATGTAGTTTGAGGGAGTTTGAACCTCCAACACCGAAGTTATAGTAATTTCGTGTGTCACGGCGAGGTGATGAACTTTGACGCCACGCCACTATTATGGCGTTTGACGAAAAGTTACAGTAATCTTATGCCTTCATTATCAATGTCTTGAGACCCATTTGACACAGGTTTGACGTGGCTGCGGGCAATGGGTGAGGAGGAATACCTCCACGTGTAAGACGTTCCAAAAACAAGACATTTCCTGTTGCCACCAGGGGGCGCTGTGATTTTAAGTCATGATTTCTGTGTAGATGTCATCAGGCCGGGACTCTTGTCTTACGTGTCTAGTTTGGACTCGATTGGACCACGTATGTCCGAGATACAGAACCTCGTGTTTTGATGGCGTGTAATCAAATTTTGACGCCACGCCACGGTCACACCGTGTGACGAAAAATTTTTCTTTGAGTTAGTTTTGATCTCCGTCTTGTTGTGATGACACTCATCTCAATTAGAAGTTGATCAGATAAAAGCCCTGGGACAAGTACATCAAAGTAAAAATGTGGAATATGGCCAAAATGGCCACTAAAACCAAAATGGCGGACTTCCTGTTGTTTTTCATAATGCTCCTTGAGACTTTTTTTCATGATTGGTCACGATACACCTGGGCTACGATTTTTGTGAAGATCGGTCAAAGGGAAACCTAGGGGCTGTGTTCCAGGGGGCGCTGTTGAGCCATTTTGCCACGCCCATTTCAAATTACTCCAGAATACGTAAATTTTCACCACGTTCTAATTTTGTGCAAAGTTTGGTAAGAAGTTCAGTATGTTAAAGCCCTCAAAAAGCCAATTCATTTGGATGACAATAATAATAATAATAATAAGAATAATCCTTTCAATTTCAATAGGGCCTCTCACCTTCGGTGCTCGGGCCCTAATAATAATAATAATAAGAATAATCCTTTCAATTTCAATAGGGCCTCTCACCTTCGGTGCTCGGGCCCTAATAATAATAATCCTTTCAATTTCAATAGGGCTCTCACCTTGGTGCTCGCCCTAATAATAATAATAAGAATAATCCTTTCAATTTCAATAGGGCCTCTCACCTCGGTGCCTGGCCCTAACTAGGGCTACGTTGTAGCACTGACGGGCCCAAGCACCCACGTTGAAGCCTGTTGCGGTCGGTGGAGAGCGATCAATGACCAAGCCGCACTCCAGCTGCACGCGCTTTGCACTCGCAGGACAAACGCTTCACTTCCTGCGTCCG
This sequence comes from Hippoglossus stenolepis, assembly GCF_022539355.2. NCBI lineage: Eukaryota > Metazoa > Chordata > Actinopteri > Pleuronectiformes > Pleuronectidae > Hippoglossus > Hippoglossus stenolepis. Next base: position 20,301,170 of record NC_061493.1, on the reverse strand, counting down.
TCGAGCGACGTCGATCCTTGCCTGCTAATTGCTCATTACGATCCACGCCGTCAATTGCACAACACACTGTGAACATTTTATGTAAATCGAATGATAGTTGTAAAACAAAGCTTACTTCCTGTTGCCAGTAGGTGGCGCCATCACTATTATTACCTACAGACTAATATATCTCTTCAAGTAGGGGCTCTGATGTAGCGTGAGCAATTTTGTGTCAATCGGACAATGTTACAACAACTTAATTTTCACACCGATCAGTAGGTGGCGCTATGACCCTGAACTAATATTAATATATGGATGTGTTCAGGTCAAGATTGTGATCATAGGTCAGCAGTTCGGAGCCGGTTGGATAATGCAGAGTGGATTTACAAAGTACTTCCTGTTTCATGGCGAATCAGTAGGTGGCGCTATGACACCGAGGAAATATTGACACATGGAGCTGATCAGGCTTGGACTATAATCATGTGACAAAAGTTTGGTAGTGATAGGACAATGCACACTGGAGTTATGACAACATCGTGTCCTGTGGCGAAGGATGATCCTTCGCCGCACCTCAATGTTTACACGGTTTGAGGAAATGTCACAATTCTGACCATGGTCAAATGACTTGACTGAGCTCTTTTGAGCTGTATATTGTAAAGCAGCCAGGAGCAGTGCATCAAAGTATAAAACATGTCACTTCCTGTAGCCAGCAGGTGGCGCTGTGATTTTAAGTCATAATTTCTGTGTAGATGTCATCAGGCCGGACACTTGTCTTACGTGTCTAGTTTGGACTCGATCGGACCATGTATGTCCGAGATACAGAACCTCGTGTTTTGATGGCGTGTAATCAAACTTTGAGGCCACGCCACGGTCACACCGTGTGACGAAAAATCGATCTTTGAGTTAGTTTTGATCTCCGTCTTGTTGTGATGACACTCATCTCAATTTGAAGTTGATCAGATAAAAGCCCTGGGACAAGTATATCAAAGTATAAATGTGGAATATGGCCAAAATGGCCACTAAAGTCAAAATGGCGGGCTTCCTGTTTGGTCGAGCATATCTATCCAAGACACTTATTTGTTTGTTTTGAAAAGACACATGTCCCTGTCGATTTTTGTACATGTCGGCCAATCGTAGTGCCGGGCTGCACTTTAGGGGGCGCTAGTCAGTTATTATGCCACGCCCATTTCTTAAAACCATCTGAATGTCTGCAGGGGGGGGCTGTTGCTACACAAATGTAGTTTGATGGAGTTTGAACCTCCAACACCGGAGTTATATTAATTTCGTGTCCTGGCGAGTTGATGAACTTTGACCCCACGCCACTATTATGGCCTTTGACGAAAAGTCACAGTAATCTTATGCCTTCATTATCAATGTCTTGAGACCCGTTTGACACAGGTTTGACGTGGCTGCGGGCAGTGGGTGAGGAGGAATACCTCCACGTGTAAGAGGTTCCAAAAACAAGACATTTCCTGTTGCCACCAGGGGGCGCTGTGATTTTAAGTCATGATTTCTGTGTAGATGTCATCAGGCCGGGACTCTTGTCTTACGTGTCTAGTTTGGACTCGATTGGACCACGTATGTCCGAGATACAGAACCTCGTGTTTTGATGGCGTGTAATGAAATTTTGACGCCACGCCACGGTCACACCGTGACGAAAAATTTTCTTTGAGTTAGTTTTGATCTCCGTCTTGTTGTGATGACACTCATCTCAATTAGAAGTTGATCAGATAAAGCCCTGGGACAAGTACATCAAAGTAAAATGTGGAATATGGCCAAAATGGCCACTAAAACCAAAATGGCGGACTTCCTGTTGCATTTTCATAATGCTCCTTGAGACTTTTTTTCATGATTGGTCACGATACACCTGGGCTACGATTTTTGTGAAGATCGGTCAAAGGGAAACCTAGGGGCTGTGTTCCAGGGGGCGCTGTTGAGCCATTTTGCCACGCCCATTTCAAATTACTCCAGAATACGTAAATTTTCACCACTTTCTAATTTTGTGCAAAGTTTGGTAAGAAGTTCAGCATGTTAAAGCCCTCAAAAAGCCAAATCACTTTAGTCACAATAATAATAAGAATAATCCTTTCAATTTCAATAGGGCCTCTCACCATTCGGTGCTCGGGCCCTAATAAGAATAATCCTTTCAATTTCAATAGGGCCTCTCACCTTCGGTGCTCGGGCCCTAATAATGAAAATTGTATGTAAATCGAACGATAGTTGTAAAAAGCTTACTTCCTGTTGCCAGTAGGTGGCGCCATCACTATTATTACATACAGACTAATATATCTGTTCAAGTAGGGGCTCTGATGTAGCGTGAGCAATTTTGTGTCAATCGGACAATGTTACAACAACTTAATTTTCACACTGATCAGTAGGTGGCGCTATGACCCTGAACTAATATTAATACATGGATGCGTTCAGGTCAAGATTGTGATCATAGGTCAGCAGTTCGGGGCCGGTTGGATAATGCAGAGTGGATTTACAAAGTACTTCCTGTTTCATGGCGAATCAGTAGGTGGCGCTATGACACTGAGGAAATATTGACACATGGAGCTGTTCAGGCTTGGACTATAATCATGTGACAGAAGTTTGGCGGTGATAGGACAATGCACACTGGAGTTATGACAACATCGTCTCCTTTGGCGAAGGATGATCCTTCGCCGCACCTCAATGTTTACACGGTTTGAGGAAATGTCACAATTCTGACCATGGTCCAATGACTTGACTGAGCTCTTTTGAGCTGTTTATTGTAAAGCAGCCAGGAGCAGTGCATCAAAGTATAAAACATGTCACTTCCTGTAGCCACCAGGGGGCGCTGTGATTTTAAGTCATGATTTCTGTTTAGATGTCATCAGGCCGGGACACTTGTCTTACATGTCTAGTTTGGACTCGATTGGACCATGCATGTTCGAGATACAGAACCTCGTGTTTTGATGGCGTGTAATCAAACTTTGAGGCCACGCCACGTTCACACCGTGTGACGAAAAATCGATCTTTGAGTTAGTTTTGATCTCCGTCTTGTTGTGATGACACTCATCTCAATTTGAAGTCGATCAGAAAAAAGCCCTGGGACAAGTATATCAAAGTATAAATGTGGAATATGGCCAAAATGGCCACTAAAGTCAAATGATGGGTTCCTGTTTGGTCGAGCATATCTATCCAAGTGACTTATTTGTTTGTTATGAAAAGACACATGTCCCTGTCGATTTTGTACATGTCGGCCAATCGGAGTGCGGGGCTGCACTGTAGGGGCGCTAGTCAGTTATTATGCCACGCCCATTTCTTAAAACCATCTGAATGTCTGCAGGGGGCTGTTGCTACACAAATGTAGTTTGAGGGAGTTTGAACCTCCAACACCGGGTTATAGTAATTTCGGTGTCACGGCGAGGTGATGAACTTTGACGCCACGCCACTATTATGGCGTTTGACGAAAATGTTACAGTAATCTTATGCCTTCATTATCAATGTCTTGAGACCCATTTGACACAGGTTTGACGTGGCTGCGGGCAGTGGGTGAGGAGGAATACCTCCACGTGTAAGACGTTCCAAAAACAAGACATTTCCTGTTGCCACCAGGGGGCGCTGTGATTTTAAGTCATGATTTCTGTGTAGATGTCATCAGGCCGGGACTCTTGTCTTACGTGTCTAGTTTGGACTCGATTGGACCACGTATGTCCGAGATACAGAACCTCGTGTTTTGATGGCGTGTAATCAAATTTTGACGCCACGCCACGGTCACACCGTGTGACGAAAAATTTTTCTTTGAGTTAGTTTTGATCTCCGTCTTGTTGTGATGACACTCATCTCAATTAGAAGTTGATCAGATAAAAGCCCTGGGACAAGTACATCAAAGTAAAAATGTGGAATATGGCCAAAATGGCCACTAAAACCAAAATGGCGGACTTCCTGTTGCGTTTTTCATAATGCTCCTTGAGACTTTTTTTCATGATTGGTCACGATACACCTGGGCTACGATTTTTGTGAAGATCGGTCAAAGGGAAACCTAGGGGCTGTGTTCCAGGGGGCGCTGTTGAGCCATTTTGCCACGCCCATTTCAAATTACTCCAGAATACGTAAATTTTCACCACGTTCTAATTTTGTGCAAAGTTTGGTAAGAAGTTCAGTATGTTAAAGCCCTCAAAAAGCCAATTCATTTGGATGACAATAATAATAATAATAACTAGGGCTACGTTGTAGCATTGACGGCCCGGAGCACCCGCCGTTGAAGCCTGTTGCGGTCGGTGGAGAGAGCGATCAACGACCAAGCCGCACGTCTCCGCGTTGCACGCGTTTTGCGCACTGCGGCAAGGACAAACGCTTCACTTCCTGCGTCCGTCGAGCGACGTCGATCCTTGCCTGCTAATTGCTCATTACGATCCACGCCGTCAATTGCACAACACACTGTGAACATTTTATGTAAATCGAACGATAGTTGTAAAACAAAGCTTACTTCCTGTTGCCAGTAGGTGGCGCCATCACTATTATTACCTACAGACTGATATATCTCTTCAAGTAGGGGCTCTGATGTAGCGTGAGCAATTTTTTGTCAATCGGACAATGTTACAACAACTTAATTTTCACACTGATCAGTAGGTGGCGCTATGACCCTGAACTAATATTAATATATGGATGTGTTCAGGTCAAGATTGTGATCATAGGTCAGCAGTTCGGGGCCGGTTGGATAATGCAGAGTGGATTTACAAAGTACTTCCTGTTTCATGGCGAATCAGTAGGTGGCGCTATGACACTGAGGAAATATTGACACATGGAGCTGTTCAGGCTTGGACTATAATCATGTGACAGAAGTTTGGCGGTGATAGGACAATGCACACTGGAGTTATGACAACATCGTGTCCTTTGGCGAAGGAAGATCCTTCGCCGCACCTCAACGTTTACACGGTTTGAGGAAATGTCACCATTCTGACCATGGTCCAATGACTTGACTGAGCTCTTTTGAGCTGTTTATTGTAAAGCAGCCAGGAGCAGTGCATCAAAGTATAAAACATGTCACTTCCTGTAGCCAGCAGGTGGCGCTGTGATTTTAAGTCATGATTTCTGTGTAGATGTCATCAGGCCGGGACACTTGTCTTACATGTCTAGTTTGGACTCGATTGGTCCATGTATGTCCGAGATACAGAACCTCGTGTTTTGATGGCGTGTAATCAAACTTTGAGGCCACGCCACGGTCACACCGTGTGACGAAAAATCGATCTTTGAGTTAGTTTTGATCTCCGTCTTGTTGTGATGACACTCATCTCAATTTGAATCGACAGAAAAAGCCCTGGGACAAGTATATCAAAGTATAAATGTGGAATATGGCCAAAATGGCCACTAAAGTCAAAATGGCGGGCTTCCTGTTTGGTGAGCATATCTATCCAAGTGACTTATTTGTTTGTTATGAAAAGACACATGTCCCTGTCGATTTTTGTACATGTCGGCCAATCGTAGTGCCGGGGCTGCACTGTAGGGGGCGCTAGTCAGTTATTATGCCACGCCCATTTCTTAAAACCATCTGAATGTCTGCAGGGGGGGGCTGTTGCTACACAAATGTAGTTTGAGGGAGTTTGAACCTCCAACACCGAAGTTATAGTAATTTCGTGTGTCACGGCGAGGTGATGAACTTTGACGCCACGCCACTATTATGGCGTTTGACGAAAAGTTACAGTAATCTTATGCCTTCATTATCAATGTCTTGAGACCCATTTGACACAGGTTTGACGTGGCTGCGGGCAGTGGGTGAGGAGGAATACCTCCACGTGTAAGAGGTTCCAAAAACAAGACATTTCCTGTTGCCACCAGGGGGCGCTGTGATTTTAAGTCATGATTTCTGTGTAGATGTCATCAGGCCGGGACTCTTGTCATACGTGTCTAGTTTGGACTCGATTGGACCATGTATGTCCGAGATACAGAACCTCGTGTTTTGATGGCGTGTAATCAAATTTTGACGCCACGCCACGGTCACACCGTGTGACGAAAAATTTTTCTTTGAGTTAGTTTTGATCTCCGTCTTGTTGTGATGACACTCATCTCAATTAGAAGTTGATCAGATAAAAGCCCTGGGACAAGTACATCAAAGTAAAAATGTGGAATATGGCCAAAATGGCCACTAAAACCAAAATGGCGGACTTCCTGTTGCGTTTTTCATAATGCTCCTTGAGACTTTTTTTCATGATTGGTCACGATACACCTGGGCTACGATTTTTGTGAAGATCGGTCAAAGGGAAACCTAGGGGCTGTGTTCCAGGGGGCGCTGTTGAGCCATTTTGCCACGCCCATTTCAAATTACTCCAGAATACGTAAATTTTCACCACGTTCTAATTTTGTGCAAAGTTTGGTAAGAAGTTCAGTATGTTAAAGCCCTCAAAAAGCCAATTCATTTGGATGACAATAATAATAATAATAATAATAATAATAATAAGAATAATCCTTTCAATTTCAATAGGGCCTCTCACCATTCGGTGCTCGGGCCCTAATAAGAATAATCCTTTCAATTTCAATAGGGCCTCTCACCTTCGGTGCTCGGGCCCTAATAATAAGAATAATCCTTTCAATTTCAATAGGGCCTCTCACCTTCGGTGCTCGGGCCCTAATAATCCTTTCAATTTCAATAGGGCCTCTCACCATTCGGTGCTCGGGCCCTAATAATAATATGACCATTGTGTACAAGGATGTAAGTGAAAAACAAATTAAAAGTAAAACAAAAAACAAACACTTATACATAAAATAGTTGAGTAAAAGGTGAAAATATAAGCGATATAACATGTACTTTTTCTTCATGTTAAACATTTTAATTTGCATTGCTTTAATAACAGTTAACTGCTGCTGCTCTTAATGTTTCCCTTCATACTTATACATTCACATGATCCCTTTCCCCTGCTGATGTTTCCCTGCACTTTGATCAATACGTAAACGTCCTCTAAATAAAACCAGGTGTTAGAGCAGAGTAGATGTTTGCAGCCTCAGCAGGAAACTTTCAAATAACACAATCAGTTGCAATCACATTACACCTAATGCAGTGTGTGGCGATTGGTTAGGGTGATCATGGCTGCTGCGCCGCTCTTAGCAGGGTTATTATCCAGCATCACAGGGCGAGGCTCCGCTGCAGTCAAGGTCTGTGTCTGTGCTTTTAATGATTAAACTAGAATCACATTAGAGATGCATTAGAAAGCTAATGAACCCTCAGCAGGAACAGGAGATAAATCGCTCACCAGTCGTTTGTTGTGGAGTCCATCTTCAGTTTGTGGTCTTTCAACCTGACGATGATGCCGAGCAGCTCAAATCAAAGAGGAAAGTATGTGCTCATGTTACTGTAAACTGTAAAGTGTAAACTTCAAATGTTTCTTCGTGCTGATTCAAGACAGCAAAACTGTTTATTGTCCCAGTACAATTTCTTAAGAAATTAAATAAAGAAGAATTTCCTTGTGTTGTTGCCTTTTTTTATTACATAAGTAAAAGAATAAACCACCTGATGTTAGTTTACACCAGTGCTTTGCTTTTGCTGTAACTTGACACACAGCCGAAAGTAGAGTAAAGGCCTTTGAGGTAAAGTTGGTACAATAATAATAATACAACCAGCACTTTATCACAGAGTAAATCCTGAATCATGACTGGGAGCATCAGATAATTATGATTTACGCGACAGCGAGGATCACAAGGTCGAATGTTCCCAGAAGGAGTCGCTAACCTCCGATAAATTATTTCCGCATCTCGAATAAAACATGAACCGAATAAATCTGACCCTGGATGGAAAGTTAAGATAACAACAGAGCAAGCGTCTCTGATTCGGCTCTGAAATAGTCGTCGACCTCTGACTGAACGTCATTAACTTAAACTGGGACGCACTCAGCATTCCTCCTCGTCCAGTCACTTATGTTGTGTTTTCTCTGAGAGCAGACGCCTCCTTCTCCTTCTGAGACGTCCATTGTGTCCTGCAACACAGACGCCGTTGTCTGCCGCAGCACCAGAGCATCGAAGGCCCGCTGACCTTTGGCCCCCGAGGTCCTCGTTGTTGTTGTGTTAAAAGCTAAACTGTCCGCTGCTCTGGGATGTCTTCGGAGGCACAGGCTGTCCTCAGCAATGCTCCAGTCCCTCAGTCTGAGTGCTGCGAGTCTCCCAGGGCGTAATGCAACGTTAGACACAACTCAGGGGTAATTCAAGACGTTCTGTCAACATATCAGTTCTTTATGATCGCGGCCGACATCCTGGGTTCGTGCATTAACATGAGCATCTTCCTGCCTTTCTGACGCTGAGATGATAGAAGCCCTGATGACACCAGCGCAGGCGTCACTTAATGAACGCCATTACCCCGCATCCATCTGCAGCGATAAAGCCGCTTCTCTCTGTCGTCCAGACCGATAACCAGACAATCTGTCATCAGTCCATTTGTCTTGTCGCTGTTAGAGTCAGACTTCATATCTGCTAAATTTGCAAAAGGCTCTTTGCAATTGATATGAATACGTTTTGAAGTAGCGACAATTGGAGAACGTGATGGTATTCTCATTCGCCTCAGATGTAATTAGCAAATCAACATATTCGCTTGTGAGCATTTTTATTTGTATCCAGCCTCACTTGACACTGTTAGAATAAATATTACAAAATAAACTGACAGGAGTTTAATTCACACGTGTAAAAAATATGCAACTAAAATCTGGACTTTCCAGGTTTTCACACCACGACACAGATGTGTCCTGCATCTGTCTGAATTCCTGAAGAGACGATTCGCCCGCAGGCCGCAGCAAAAAGCCCACTTAAGCTGCAGCACCTTTAAAGTGCATGGAAAGTGCATCCATGTAAATATTGAACACACACTCACACACACAAACACAAACACACACACGTACAGAGAGTGTTTGGATCAATACTGAAGCATTCCGGACGTTAATCTCATTTGCACTTGTGTTTTCTTTGCTGCTGCAGACTGGCAGCTCACGATCTTCGGGGCCAACACAAGAAATTCAGCATTTTAGAGAGATTTTCACTGCTCCAATATTAATATATTTGAGTCTGGCAGGGTCAGATTCAGAGGGATAATCAATACACTATTCGTCTGCATGATTTTCTGTTATTTAAATGTGTTTTACTTGAAAAGAAAACTGATATATCTCCAGTTTATGTGGGATCAACACATCTTAAATCCAATGATTCTTCTCCTTGTTGGATAGAAGTGTAGAATATAGAGATTATTCCTGCAGTGTGTAATGTATTAAACCACGATACATGGGGTATCTTGAGATTAGAGGCTGTTAGAAATGAATTTTCGACCCTGAGCTGTTTGAAGAGCAGAGTCCGACTGTTAAAAACACATGAATCACGTTGCGTTCATCACAGCTCTGAGATTAATGTGAGTCAGGTGAGTCACAAGCAACTGACCTGAACCTCCACTGTTTACAACTACGTAAAACCGTTGTGTCCATTTGGCCCGAGCATCTTATCAATAACTCTGCCTCTCTCTCTCTCTCTCTCTCTCTCTCAAAGAATGGGGATGAATAATGGATCACAGACAAATGTTACTTAAGATTCTCGTCCATCTGAGGGATCGGATCCGCAGCTCCGCACTTCAAACAGCAGGAGCAGATCAGGCGCTGACATGTTTTGAGGTTGGTTATTGATCACTGCTGGCTGCGGCTCTGGGGCCTGGTGGGGACTCTCCGACTGCTCCCATGCAGCCGCTCTGGATTTCCAGGGGAGCAGTGAAGCGATTGGGGGCCTCGGGGGTTTGACAGCGAGCCCGTCCACCATCTCTGGAACTCAGCTTTTCCTTCGGCGGCACTCAGCTGTTTATCTTTCCTGTTTTCATAAACTGGATCCATCTCGGTGATGAGGCCAAGCGGTGATTCATCACATCCCAAGCAGGACCTCTGCTGCCTTAAGTGCCCTGTGCTTTCCCACGTGGTCCGACTGACGCCTCCCACCAGGCCCCTCTTTCCTCCTGCCTAATGCACCGAGGAGGAAATAACAACATGGATCATTTCCTTGTCAATAGAGTCGTTAAACGTATCAAAGCTCGTGTGATTGATTGGTTTTAATCATATGTTAATGCTTCAGTAAAAAACTTGGCCTCTCCTCCTCATCCATACACAACAAGTAAACATGAGGTCAGCGCTCCTCGGCTTGTCCTTAAACGCAGCTTCTTTTTATGGTGGTAAATAAATAACCCTGAGTGGAGTTTTAAGTGTTTTTAACTGGGATAAAAGGAGGAAACCAGTAACAGTAATTTCCACACTTATATATTTCCAGGGAAATGTGTTTACTGCCACTTTGAGGCGCTTCCCAGCAATCAGGACTATCGAAAACATACATCTGACCACGAATCAGATAATTTTGTAAAATGAGAGGATTAATTTGTGTCCCAATCGAGAAATTAGCATCAACGCTCTCCATTATCTTTACTGAAAATGGACGTGAGATAAGGAAAATAATATATTCTGACTCTCTGAGAGATTTAGAGCATAAAACATTCATTGTTATTTAAATACCTCAAGTTTCAGTGACTCATTAACGGCTCCGACCCGAAGAAACGAGCGGAGCAACATGATGGATTCTGTCTGTGTCATTAAACACTGAGCAGACTCACTTCACTTCAATATGAGAGAAAGAGGAAAAGATATAAATCACTTTATTTCTCCCGGCGTGACGATGACCCCGAACACAGAGGGACTGAGTCACTGGTCCTCACAGATATATAAGAAACTCAACACATACTTAATACTTGTATGTTTGAGTATTTACAGTTTATGATAATTCATAGTCCTTTATGTTTTTAAGAAGAAATATTCAACCTTTTACTGACAGCTTTAGTCACTAGTTACTTTGAATATTAAGATTTTTATACAATATAGAAATAAGATGCTGTGGTATAAATTACCCAACAGTAGAAGCAACAACAGGTGAAATGATTAATACAAATAAATCATTGTAATGTGCTAAGAAAAATTAAGAATAGAAAATAAAATAAATAGAAAAATCCCTTATCTTAATAATTAATCCCACAAAAGGAAAAAATGAATAAATAAACAAACGTGCAATTTTAACATAAGGAAAAATAAACATTTATCATATATAAAATGTGTCTAATTGCATAGATAAATAACTATTAAAGTCATTTTACATGTAAAGATATTAAACAGTTAATGGCTCCAGCTTTTTTCTTTTTATTCAACTTAGAGATTTGGACTGTTTAGTTTTTACAAACCAAACAATCGATCAATGAATCCAGTAATTTGTCAGCTAATGAATCCATAATGATAATAATCATTATTAGCAGCCAGGCCCAGCGCTGGTGTCACAGTGGAGTTAATCACCAATAAGTCGTCTGTGTACAACATGTCAATCATTAAATTTAATTCACTCTTTAAATCTCTAAAATCTTTTGGAAGACAGATGTTAATCCTTCCGGTAGAAATTCTCACAAAGGATTCATGAGAATCACTGAGGAACATGAGAGTGTTGACGTTCTCATTTTGATGAGGGAAAGAAAAGAAGGGATAGAAACAGTATTGTCCAAAAGTTTTAGATTTAAAGTAGAAGTTGTTTCTTGATTGTAAATTCCAGTGATCAACTGAGGCAGAGATTAGTTTTCTTGTCCTCAGCAGTCAGGTCATCTCCTTAAGGACGCTGCAGGAGCAGTAACAAGGATTTAACCTCTGGACGACACAACACTCAACTACACACAACTTTCACCACAATGATGCAAACCTGCCTCACATGTCCCCAACTCTATAAACATCTCGGAGCCCTTTGAGTCATGATACTCGTCTTGTTTACTCAGCGGACAATTGGATTACGTGCACACGCAGAAGATTCCTGTCGTGCAGGGTTCGTTATTATTTCAGGGACTGAAAACATTCTGGTCGAAAGGATTTTTCCTGCCTCAGAGGAGAAATGTGTCAGGCCTGTTTGTTTGTGATCCGAGTGGAGGAAAGTGTGCTGCCTCGTGCAGACTGGTCTCCAACCAGTGGGGGTCCCTGTTCCTCTGTAACAGCACAACTGGACCGGACCTGCAGGGATGTGATGCTGAGTGGAATCCTTCAGCTGGTCCTCCTTCTTATCTGATCTCTATAAATATGTAGATTAAATACTGAGCTGTGAAATCACATTTCAGGGGAATAAAACTAACGTGGTGCGTTTTCTTTCAATACTTGTATTTGCATCCAACCTCCTCTTGCTTCCAATTATCCCAGAGGGCTGGGCCGGTTACCAGAGGAGGACTTGTGATTGGCTGAGCCCGTGGTCAGTCACACCCTCATCCTGTAGCCGCCTGTTGGAGAGCACTCTCCACACCAGAAGTCAGAAAGTCAAATTTCAGCAGAGGGACTAAAGGAGAGGTGGTGGTTCATTTATCCGCTTTATCTCATCGCTCCCATCAGGTTTTATAATAAAAAGTCGAGTCTTTTAACTTACAAGTGTTTGGGACTTTTCTCCTTGATGTGGTTTAGTTGTTAAAAACAGGGTTAATTGGGTTTTAGGACTTTTTGGCTCCTTTATCCGGCATTTTTACGCGCCGTGCCAGCCCCTGCGTTGCGCGCACCTGAGTCCGGCTGCCTCTCCAACATGACTTCAACGCTCCAGGGCAACTAACCCACGATGGTGGCCTCCACCCCCCGGTGACATGCTTGCTGCAGGGAGCCTCGATAACCGTGGAATAACCACCGGGGTCCAGGTGTCATGACGGAGAGCCGATGTGGCCGTTTGGAGGAGCGCACCAGTTTGACGCCAGCTGGGATTTGACTTTGACAGAGCGGCAGTTTGAGTTTGGGATGCGAGAGAAATCTTAGAGAGACAATCCCCCCTGCGACTTTCACCTGGTTTAACGCGGGCTGCCCGGAGCCATGGCCTCTGAGGTGGTGTGCGGGCTGATCTTCAGGTTGCTGCTGCCTGTGTGTCTCGCAGCCGGTGAGTTTCTATCTCTAAACCAGGTTTTTACGCGTCTGTATTGGTCTGTTCTGCTGCTTGTGGTCGAGGTGTGGTTGAATGATTGATCAATTAACAGTGATGGAGTTAATCCACCATCCCCATATTTCTGTTTATACTGAAATCCAGCTAAATGAAGACTGTGATTTTAACATTTGAGTTTTTATCTTCAAAAATATCCCTTTTCCACCTTTGTGCACTGATAATCTGACCCGAATTAAAACTCTCATGGCACAAACTTGAAGTATTTGTGTGCAGGATGTCAAGAGCAGCAGATTTATGCCTGTGTGAGCATATATTTCGATTTTATGAGGTTTGACCCCCATGATGCCAGAGGTCACAGTTCATCCCTCCTCACCTCTGAGATCTGAGCTTCTAAACTGAACCCAAACAAGAGTCCCACTCCAGCTGTTATATAAATTACAAACAACATCATGTGCTGGTGTGTGAGCTCCGTTCCCTCGCCTGTCACATTCGTACTGGAAGCAGTAGAAAGGGAAACAGCCGACAGCAGAGCGTCCTGTCACTGCACAGTGTTTACGTGACAGTGAGGAAGTCTACGAATGTTTGGTAACCAAAAAGGAGGCACTCAAATCCCCACATCACAAACTTTTCTACTCTTCAGTTTCATTTTAATCAGTTTTATTTCAATTTGCGCGAGAGAAATACATAAATTTCAGTGTCAAAAGGTTTTAAAAATACCCAGATACACTGTACTGTGGTCACATTAAAATACACATGCGCTTATATAGCTCTGGTGATTTAGTTTCCGTTGTGGTTTCGGAGTTTTGCCCAGTGTCTATTAATGAGTCATCATTGAATCATTTGTGTTGTTATTGATTGTTTAGCTGCTGACTGGACGCGGAGCGGTGTTAATATTATTGATTAACATTTACACAGCCTTGACAGTGTTACAGCTACATGTCGTGTGTTGTTTCTCATTCCCTCCGCGCTTCAGTGGCTTTGTTTACTGCACTTTCTAACTTTGTTAAGAAAAAGTTCAGCTCGCGGCGAGATGCTGCGGTTGCTGTGTTGTTGGATGTTTTGCTTGATTCATTCTTTTGCTATGCAGATTTGGGTGATTCATACTCAAACCTGGCGGCTTATTTGGACCCAACAGGGACTGTCAGCGGCTCGGAGCCGGGTGACGGAGAGGTCACGCTCTTAGATGCAGGTTAGCGGAGCGATGGAGCTGGAGGTTTGACGACGCCTTGGACGCAGACTCTATTAAATGCAGTTTACTTTGGGTTTCGAAGCAGCGATTCTGTGGTAGGCCACAAGTGAAGGAAGATTAGCGTCTAACTGCCACTGAGGTTCCACTCTGGTGTCTGCGTGAGACTTATTATGCTGACGTGAAAGCTAACAGCATGCTTTCTATAGATAAGACCCACTCAGTACCACCATAATGCATCACTTGACAGCCCGACGCCCCCCTTTATTTCCAAAAGCAATTGTGAGGCCATGCATTGTCTCCATTAATTCGTGGAAAGTCGTTTTAACAGTATGAATTAATAATGCGGTTGTGAGGGAGAGAAGAATTGCCTTCCCCTTTTATCGTAAACATACCTTTAATATTTGATGTTTTTTCAAAGTGCAAATGAGCACAGCTACTCTGCAGCCGCGCAGCCGACAGGATGGAGGAAATGTAAAGTGGACGGAGGGGAACGTATGCGAGTGCAGACGGCGTCAGGGAGGAGAGGGGGTCATCGGCATCACCTGATTCACAACATGCGTTTTCTATCGTCTCCGTTTCTGTCAGCCGGAGGATCTCGTCTTTATTAAAACCAGTGGGTAGCTCCACCAGTGGGTAGCTCCACCAGTGGGTAGCTCCACCAGTGGGTAGCTCCACCAAGGCCCAAGTTCAACCAAGCTGCACCAAATCAAACACACAGTTCCCTTCTTCGTCAAGATCCATGAATGATTCCCTGGGAAATCTGTGAAAATGATCCACACCAAAATTGAATGGGATCTTTTCTGACTCATGTCACATCCTTCCAGCAAGTTTAGTGGAAATCCGTTCAGATGCTTTGGTCTAATCCTGCTAACAGGATTTCTGATAACCATCAGCAAACAGTCGAAAGCTGCTAATTGTTTTGTCTTGATTATTTGTCATAGGAAGGATTTTAGGTTTTATTTCTTCTCTGTCTCTCGTTTCCGTCCCAGTTCTTATAGTTTTTGGTTTTGATGTCATGTGATTGACGGTAAACCCGTGTTTGTGTCCTCGTGGTGCTGAACAAACAGCAGAGCAGCTGTTCTCCGACTCCGAACGTCTCCGTCCCACTTGCTTCATATGTTCACCAGAGTAATATACGTTGCAGATCCCTGTTCTCGTGTCCCAGTGAAAGACTCGTCTGCTGAAGTCTGTGTTTTCTGTTGGCCATCTGACAGCACCTCTATTGAAAAGTGCAGAACTGCTGGGCCCGTGTGTACACAGTCCCTCCACCACACACACTCACACACACTTGCACACAGTTACAGTTTGGCTGATCAAACAGGCTCCTGTTTATGTGTTTACTGGCCGAGTTTGGAGTGTGAACATGATTATGAGCGTGTAGTTTCCCAGATGTCCGACCCGACATGGAACAGGCGTGGATCTACAGACAGAGCAGCGGGTCAGTTGTGCTGCGTCGGCCCGGCTGCAGCAGAGTAAAGCACAAATAAAGACGGACACAAGTGGACGTGCATCACTGGAAACATGATGTTTCTGTTTTTGAGTTTTAATTCCAAGGCAATTTAAGACAAAATCAATTTCTGCTTACAAATCGCTCCACAGATGCTGAGCTGGTGCATCACGGAGATACAAGCAGCCACAGTCCAGCACCAGAGGAGAAGTGGATGTAGAAATAACGCTATTTACAAATATCTTTAAATTAAAACCACACGAAAACTCAAATTTAAAAAATACAAACCAGACATTAAACATAATCTAAGTTGAAGAGATCACAGATTAAAACATGTTTCTCCCTCAAGAAAAATACAAATTATAGTTTATTCCCCCATTTTAACATTGTATAAGAGGAAAGACCAACGACTATATAAAGATGGACGACATGACGGCTCCTTTAAAGTGAAGCCAAAACATTATAATCGCCCCCTGGTGGCTGGCTGCAGTATAGCTCCTCCATGTTAGCAGATGGGACATGAAGTACACGTCAAGGCAGAGCTGTACAAAAAAAAACTACAAAAAAGAGTTTTGAGTTTAAATATATAATCTGAAACAATTCTTCATAAGAACTATGTCCTGTTTGTATTAATTAATTAACAATTAATTGAGAGACTGATTATTAGATTAATTGCGACAGAGCTCGTAAACGTTCTACTTCCACAGTGAACTGTTTTAGTTTGTTGAAAAATCACGACGATGCATAAAAACCTTTTGTAACCACAATTCCAAAAAGCAGTGACTTTATGTGGTCTGCTCTTTTTTCCCTCAGAGGGATTTAGATTCCTCTGTTATCTCCCCCGTGCTCGGCCTGGCCAGGCACCGCACCGCACCTTATCTTCCATCACCACATCTATGTGTTTTGGGCTCAAAACCCTGAAGTCAGTTGGCTCTGGTTTCCCTTTGCTCTGTAGTGTTGAGGCTTTGCATGTGTCTGAAATAATAGATGTAACTGGGAAAGACAAAAGCCTGATTTACCCGTAGAAGGGAATCTTTTATTTTTTGTTCTCAGTAATCTGATGTCTGAAAACAAAGGCAGTTTATTTTCATTCCCTGTGTCGAAATCCTCAGTTGGTGAGTCACTCAGGCAAATGGTCAGGAAGACTGCGGTCAAGTGTCTGCAGGCAGGCAGCTGGAGCGGAGCCACGCACACACAGACTGATTATCTCCTCACAGCACAGATACAAAATGACTGCAATAGATTTGTATTTGAGCAGATGAATAACGAGGGCTGCAGATGTCCGCCTGCCAACTTGGGCAAAGTGGGCATTTTTGGAGCTTATTTAATGCCACATTTAACCGAGATAAAATGAAGTGCGCGGGGATGGAAATGGTGCAGAGACCGAAAGTTAATTCACCCAAGAGGCTCGAGTAAAAAATACAAAAAAAGGTCTCTCACCTACTTGTTTAAAACAAAATGAACAATAATTCTAAAGAGCTTTTTTTGTGCTATTATATTAGTGATCTGTCAGAATTCACACACAAACTCGACACTCAATCACAAATCCACAGATGTTTGAGCTTCGCCCCCGAAGACGACAGCACCGGCGACATTTATTCACCTTTGATAGTTTTCATTGGTCTCGATCTGAGCCCAGAGAAAACGAGGAGGTTCACTCCGGCACAGGACAAGTCACCGCCGGTGTCGATGAATAGCTCCATTGAGGTTGCGAAGATAAATAAAAGCACAATTTCTTAGCAGTTAAATGTAATTTCTCAGTAGTTGTCGAACCTGTAGCTGCCTCGACGGGACGATCTCTGCGACTTACGGTAACTCACGAGGTCGTAAACTTTCTGCTTGTTGATATAAGTGCTATTAGAAATTTGTGAGGCCAGACTGTGGGTCCACATTTTATACAGCGTCACTGTTCACTTCCTTCCTTTGCCGTGCTACCTACAGCTCCAAGATATACAGCTTATCACACATGGTGCATACTTCAGGAAAACTGGGAGTTGTAAATGTTGCATGACTAGAAAAACCATCATTAGAGTGCAAACCCTCCGCCAAGGCCCAACAGTCCGCTTTCAAAACCACATTAAATTCACTAGATCCGTGTTTTTGTTGGGATTCTGCACCAAATTGGACACGCTCATAAATATCAGTCCCTTAAACATGAATTCTTCCCTGAGAAATCAACAGAAATATTGAAAAACGTTCTATCTTGCAATGTCAAAGAAAGTAAAAAACCTCCTGCATCTGTCCCCTGATTCAGATCTGCACCAAAATTTCCTTCATGCTTCACCTCTCCACAAAATTTCCTGTAAATCGGTTTAGTCGTTTTTTCACAATCCTGCGAACTAACGTATCTGAGTTTATTTCACGGACGTACTCGCCACTCATTGTGCTTCACGTACGAGCTCCAGCATTGAAGTGGTTTTCTCTAGTGGTTCACTCTGGATACTCAGGTGACGTGAGCTGTTTAACTGGTAAAAGCCTCGGTGCAGATGGTCAGTGCGACGACTCGGGGAAATGAGGTGTGCTGCGGATCAATACATCAATTAATGTTTTTTTTGGAAGTCGTGTTTGCACTTAAGTGCTTTAACTTTCATCATGAGCTCAAACGACTTCCCTTGTGTGCTTGGACAGTTGGTGTAATGTGTGTGTGTGTGTGTGTGTGTGTGTGTGTGTGGAGTTACATAATCCAGTGTGTAGCGACAAATAGTGACACGGTTCATTAAATTCAAAGTATACGGCTGCAACTAATGATCATTTTCATCCTCAGTTAATCAGCAAATTTTTTATTGGTTATTCTACGAATCATTAAGTCTTTAAAAAGTCAGGAAACGGTGAAAAATGTCCATCACATCACAAAGTGTAAAACCCAAAGTGGGAAAGTTTACAATGAAAGCAATTCCTTAATTATCCAAACAGCTGCCGAATGAATTCACTGAAATTTTAACAAAAATAAAATGCAGATATAACATTAGTAAATTACAAAGATGCAGAATTGATGAATGGTTTTATCAGCTCTCAGTTTCTCTCTTGATCAAAGGGACTCAAACCCGACCCTCTGACATTTCGCTCCCTTCTTGCTCCATGTGTCATCTACAGTTTTGGCTTCCAAACTTTTATTTTCCTGTTTTCAACCCTGCATCGTACAGTTTGGGGACATCTGCTGCGTGACAGCGCTTCGTCTCCGATGTGCTCGTTTCCAGATTTCTCTCATAAAAGAAGGATCCAGTTTCAATTATTCTCACAATCCATGAATTTTCTGAGGGCTTCTGACAAAATGAAATCATCACATACGATACAAAGCTGCCCTGTGTGAAGCATCTCACTTCACAGAGCGGCAGATCTGACCTCTGGTTGTTGTAGTGAATGTCGATTCCCTGAATAACTGAGTGAAGCTCAGGCTCTTTGTGCAGCGGATCCCAGACGAGCTCATCACGAGGCTTGTGAGGCTAAAAGTCTGAAGAATGTTTTTATTGGTATGAGCAGCTTTTCTATACCAGAAGCATTTTATTGACCTTCGCCATATGTTCCTCTCAGATTCGTGATGACTCATGACCAAGCAGCTTGTCGCCACTGCCAACTTCTGCATTTCATTGTACTTTTAAAACGTTATGTAATGCAGTATTGCTCTAAAAGCTCTAAATACCCTTTTTACAGAACTGGTATTTAAACTTTAAAACGTTTCTGTTGTTTATTGTGATTTAAACGTGATTTGTTTTTCTGTCTGTCTCCGCAGCTTGCCTGTTCAGGTACAATGGCCTGTCCTTCGTCTACCTCATCTACCTCCTGCTCCTCCCGCTCTTTGCAGAGCCTTCAATCACGTCCATGCAGGGTGAGTTCTCTCTCTGCAGCTTCGCACGTTTCGCCGGCTTCGTGTTGTCCCTTCGCACGACTGTTTCCACACAAAGTGTCCAGTTTGAATTGTTGTTCCCTGTAACACAAGCCTCCTCCGGGGGACTTGAATTTCTTTGAGATGAGGATGGATTTGGCACCTGCGTAAGTCCATGAAAGGTAATATGGCTCCGTGCGGGCACCAGTCCATCTGTAATAATAAGAATGATGCACAGAGCCAGATCTGAGATAGGCAGCTACAGTCCGTCTGGGCCAGGCCTCATATCCACTTGATGAATATGATTGTTTATGCTTTTTGTGCACAGATAAATGTAAAAATGAGCTTGGAAACACAAGCTGAGAAGAAAAAAAGGAAATTGGTTCTAAGTGTTATGAGTTAATTCAGCTGATTTGAAGGTTCAGTTGCGGTTTGGTTTTTAAGCTCTCTGATATTTTTAGAGTTCAAGAAACGAAAGCCGCACTCGACACATTGTGCAGCGATCGCTCGTCCTCTCAAGAGACGTCCATCACTCTGGACGTCCGAGGTTTACGAGAAGCGACAGAGGTGACTCGTCTCCTCACAGGTGGTAAAATGTGGGATTGTGGTCGTGGAGTTCCGCCACACCTTCGTGCACCGCCCTCACCGCAAAACATTTAACAGCACACCCCCATCAGACCGCTCATAATATGAGTTTCTGCCGGAGACCACATGCCGTGTTTAATAATACATAAACCCATATTGGCGGCAGGAACAACATCCAGTGCGAGAGGCGTCTCCGCTCATCTCCAGCTGCAATAACAGTCAGGAAGTAAAGGAGGAAGAGAGGCAGAGCAGAGGAGAGAGGACGGAGAGTGAACCACTTACACTCTCATCAATACTTAACGAGAGAAGTCTTCTAGTGAAGCTGCATGTTGACTTCAACAGATGTGTCCAGATTGATCTATGTTTGATGAAAGCCCCCCCGAGTGGACGTGAAGCCATAATATCATGTCCCCGACTGAGATGATCTAGTTTTATCTGAAATTACAGTAGATGATATACACAACTAAAAAGAGTTTTCTTAGGTTACTAACAAGACAGCAACCAGCTACTACTTCAATTTTAATAGTAGATTCATCTGCTGATTGTTTTCTATACGTTTATTAGTTGTTTAGTGTCGAGCAACAGGGAGACACCCAAACATGTTCAGTTTCATTTTAGGTTTGATTAGAAAATACTTGAGCTTTAAATTAAACATCAAAATCGTCAGTTTTCTGTTGAAATGTCGTGTTAATTTAGTAATTTTTGCTCCAGTTTTTATTCTCTATTCATTGTAATGCTAACAAGATATACAGTATGTCAACCCACATATACAGTAGAGTAAAAAAACAGGCATTGTTGCATTAAATGTAAAACCATCACGTAAAATAGCAAAGATACCAGAGAAGTGAAGTAAATCGCCTGAGGTGTCGGACAGTATGAGATATTCTTTAAGTGTAAAAGCTGCCGGGACATGATCCTCATGTGTTCTCCTCACATGTCTGTCCTCAGAGAGCAGGACGGCAGGAGACAGCGTGAGGACGTAACAGTGAACACGTCCCAGCAGCAGGATTATTTTTAATGATTGTAAACTGAGTGGAAAGTATAACTAGTGCAGGATTAACAGGGTTTTGTTGAGATGAAAAACTGTTTGATCTCCATGTGATTTTGTAAAATTGTAAATTACAGCTGATCATATTTGGGGATGATTGTGATTAATTTCCTGTGTCAATTGTCCAAATATGTATTAAAGGTGGTTTAGAGTTTATCACTGATTGAAATATTAAGGAGATAATCTGTGGAGTTAATATTTATCTGCTTATGTCTGCAGATCTGCTCACTTTAATCAATCAATGTAAACTGTATAAACATAAAACTACATGCAACTGTGCAGAAATGAGTCACACTCTACATTTTATTAACTGTTTTACTCAGATAAAGAGATGGAGCTGATGGTCTGTTTGATTCTTGTCTGCTCAGTTTTAAAGGACGTGCAGCAGCTGGATCTGTAAAGTAGATTTAAACCAAATGTTAAACATGAATAATGCATTAGGTATCATTTGAAAAAGCCCGAGGACACGGCCGTGTGCACTTCAACTTATTGTAGTTGTTTGTGATTTACTCTCTAATGTCTTAATTGGCAGTATTTGGCTCCGCTGCCTCTTGAAGGCATTAAATCCTCAGAGCCAGTGAACAGAATCTAAACTGATTCCCGGGTGTGTGTGTGCAGCAGGATTTTTCAGAGCCGTTAGCGTAGGTGCTACCGGCCTCGTTTGATTGACGTGATCATTTCCCTCAGAGACTCTTTTACCACCGTAGCATGAATCTGTATAAATGTCTCTTATGCTTGATTTATCAGGTTTATGTTTGAGCTTCTAACAGAGGTTGTCTGGTTTTGGACACTTCTCTTCGGTTTATCATCCGTCCCTATTGTTCCTCCTCCAGATCCGAGACATGTTTTTTCTCCTCTGCTCTTAAGTCTGGCTCGGGGCCCCTGTGCACGGGGCCAAATTGCGTCTGTGTTCAAACTGTTTCTCAAACTTTTCCATGTGGCTGAATCAGATCCTAATGTCTCAGAATGGATTCTCTGATTGATTAGAGGAAAAGCAGTAACTTTTAAATCTAAACAATGCCCTCTTTATTAAGAATACTCTCGGGGAGGTATTTTCAGACTGAGTAATGAAGTGACGTGAAAATACTTATTGGAGGAGAGCATCAGGAAACCAAGACAAATGGCCGTCAAACAGAAAAACAGTTTCACTGAATAGGAAAATAAGGTCAAAGGAGGCAAAGCTGTGGATTGTCCAGAGCCTTCGGACCAATTTGGCTGCAGAAGCTCGCAAACACTCCTCATATTTACAAGCATTCTTCTCCCTCCCAGGGAATTGCAATGGGAAATTACCACAAATTGTTTTCACTTCAACATTTTAATAAGCTGGTGTGTTTGTTGGTGCACATTTGATAAAGTTCGCCCCTCAGCGGCCCGAGGCTCAGCAGCAGCAGCAGCAGCAGCAGCTCTGCCACGGTATTGTGCCACACTACAGTGCAGCTATTATGTGTTCCCGGCAAGGATGCAGTACATTTAATAAGAACCAGTGGAATAAATTGTGCAGATATGTAATCTGTGTCTCTCAGGGGCAGCAAGAAATATTGTAATGACGTCAACAAACACTCGTCCTTCCCGTAGGATCAACATTTTTATTTATTCTTGCCAGAATTATCACCATAACAACTCCTGAAATGATCCCAAATACCTGTAGGGGCACTATAAAATGCCCATGTGTTGAACAGCTGTGGCAGCTCCTCCGACTCCGCTCATCCATCCCTCCTCGGATCACTACCGTCCACTAACTGTGTTCTTAACTAATTGTGCGTAAAATAAAGACACTGGGTCCATCAACGCCGATATGTTGCCATTATATAGTTTTGGAAAAGCCAGATATTCATCTTTGAACTTTTAAAAGCTTCTCAAACTGAAAACCAAAGAGTGAGATCAGATACGAAGTCTGGTTCTACTCCTCTGCCGATCAGCTGGGGGCTCGGAGAGAATCCGAGGTCTCGTGGGCCACAGGAATGTTTATTTGACTTTTCAACCAAAATAAGCTTTGCTCAGTAGCAGCGTTGCCATTTCATTGACAGGATACGTGTCGTGATCCACCGAAAAATCCCCCTTGGGTGCTCTCCCAGTCACCTCCACCGTCCTAACCAGTTCATACGAAACAGCACCACAGCTGATCGCATGAATATGAATCATTGTTCTCTGAGTTCTCGCTATAGGAAACAGCTGTCCATGTTCAAATACAGTCCTGCCCTGAGATTACTTTGAGAATTCAGAAATACGAGACACTTCTGAATGTTGCACAACTCAGAAACGTCTCAGTGGCTGAACGGATGAAAGAGAGATACTCTTTGTGTGTTTTGAGTTTAGAAATAACATGTGGAAATCCTTAAAAGTGAGAGTTTGTGGTAGTGGTGGATTAACTTCAGGCCTTTTCTCCTCCCGCAGGCCACACAGGGCGTCTGCTGCAGTCCCTGTGCTTCACCAGTATGTCCTTCCTGCTGATGCACATCATCTATCAGATTACCATCAACAGCCTCCTGGCCGGGAAGTCCATCAACTCCGACTTCAACTGTGAGTACACACTGCAGCCTCTATAGTCCCAGCTCCACACCTTGTGAGGTTTGTTGGGTGTGGGTGTAGAAATCAAAGGTGACCAAAGCCACAATCCAACCTTTTTTTCTAATGAGGTGGTGCCAGTAGAATTATCACCATGACGGCTCTTACAATATCTATAGATGGACATAATGTGACAACAAAAACAAATAGTAAAATGCCAAATATTCTCACTCTTCATAGTGAGAGTTGTTGCTGATTCATCTAGATATTTAGGCTGCTAGAAAATCTCGCCAGATTCTGTGACTTGTCGGAGAGTTCCCTCGAATTCCACGTTTTTGGTGACTGATTCCTTAAAGGCTCAGTGTGTAGAATTTAGTGACATCTAGTGGTGAAGTTGCACGTTGCAGCTGAACACCCGTCACCTCACCCTCCCCTTCAAAACATGAAAGATAACCTTCAGTTGTCATAGAAACTCAAAAGGTTTAGTTTGTCCAGTTTGAACTACTGTAACAAAACATGGCGGCCCCCTCCATCGGCAAAGTGGTGAGTAGATAATGAGTGAAATTTCATTTTTGGGTGAACTGTCCCTTTTAAGGTTCCAGCACTCAGAGTCTTTTTTTGTCCAGAACAATTCTGTTTCTCTGACCTGTCATTTGAGACCAAAATGGAGGAATCTCTGCTTACTTGGCCACATGTTCACGACAGTGTGTGTGCACACGTGTGACCCGTCCATCACACAGTCCGATCCTGTGCTCACACCCTGACCTGAGCCATTGGTGCAGTGTCACGGGGTCGTATATCTCCAGAAAGGGTGAAGCTCTTACACCACCGAGGGAAAGTTTCCACCTAAAAAAACTAAGTGAAGACACGTTCCATTGGCAGAAGGAGGTAAAAATACGCTCTGTGATGATAATTCACGATCTCTGTACACATCCCCGCTCTTATTGCATTTAGCCACATTGTGAAGATTTATGAATCTCACACATTCCTCGATGTGATTAGCTTCCTTGAGCCGTACGGGCCCAGATTCTCGCTGCCAGTAAAGCAAACAGTGTAAGAGACCGAGCCGGTGTTGGGAAGGTGTTAACGGCTGGCGTTCGACTTCTCATGAAACCGTATCAAACTGTGAAATTGGTGTCCGGACGGGACAGACCCTGACCTTGTGTTCTAATGACTTGTTCTCTCTAATGGAGGCGACTCACTTTCCAGCGTCCGGGCGCAGCACAGCTTTGCTCGGGAGGCAGAAGGAACCTTATCGTCTGAGGCAGAAACACACAGAGCCACTGAGAGCGTAGACTAAATATTCACTCAAGGAAATCTTTATTACGTGCAGCCTCAAGAGCCGCACGTTCCTCACAGATAAATCCCTGATGGCACGAAACCATAAATTCTATGTATAACTGCAGATCTAAACTGTGTTTATCCACCTCTCTCTTTTACATACGTCTCCTTACGTAATAGTTTCTTGCATTACAAGGAAATTTAAGATATTTTGCGTCATTATTTGTGCTTTGAGAAGCTTTAATTTTCGTTTCACTGCCAAATAACAAACCTAGTTTTCATGTGTACCTCAAAAAGAGAGGTTGACATGTTAAACTCAGCATCACTTGTTAGAAAAATGGTTCCAAGGTTAAAAACCAAGACATATGAATCATGAATGAGAAAAAAACTAACAAATAACACACAAACACTGTGCTAACAGTGAAAATACTCACTAAAACAACCAAAATAGCCCCGAAAAATACAGTTTCGGGAAATTCTAAAGCTATTTCAGAAACATGAAGTTATTGTGTATATTTGTGAGGAACCTTTAACCACATCTGCTGCACGGCTCCACATCTACACTGTTTATAAAGAGCTCTACAGATGCTATTGTCAGTCAGCTCACCTCTGAGGTTCTGACTGAAAAATGCCACTGGATGAATTGCCATGAAATTGGCTGCAGACACATTCATGGTTCTCAGAGGTTACGTCCCCCCGGATGTTTCCTGCCTGTTTGCTCATGTTAGCATTTAGAGCTGAGCTGAAAAAAGCAGAACATTTAGAAGGTTCCGTGCACACATGCCACGGACATGACTTTTTTTTCCATTGTGGAATATTTGAGTGTAGTTTGACTCACTCTGACTTCAGACACTTAAACAAAGTGGCGGAAGGTAACCGTTGTGCACTGCACAGTAAAAAGGGAGTGATTTCAGACTCTGTTTTGGTCTTGTTAAGTTTTTACATCTTCAGAAAATAGCCGCGGGACTGAGAGCACCAGACAGAGCAGGGAAGTGGTAAAGTGTTTACAGACTAACTCACATTGTTGGTTTTGGGGTATTTTCAAGGGATTTGTTCTACCACAACAAAATGTAAAACACCACCAGTGGCATCAAACGACTGGAGACACCTCGAGCCGAGAGGTTAGAGTCAAACGCTGCAACGGTTCCTGGACTCGCTGTGTGATATGCTCCTGCGCTCTGCCACCTCATTTCCTGTCGGTCTTAAATGTCCCTCTGCAATAAGTGCAAAATACCCCCCATAAATATCAGGCCCCTTATAACGGTAAAGAAAGTGTGAAAGCAGTTCCTGGATCTGTCCCCTGACCCACACTGCATCCTTCCATCATGTTAACAAACAAACCAATAAAAACATCGTGACACAGGTGATCATCTTTCTGGGTTTGGTCATATTGTGACCAGGCGCCTCGTCCTGGTATTATAAACAAGCTGAGTAACTGTAGCCTATATGTCAGCATTTACGTTTCAGACTTTACACAGTAAAGCTCCCTCGTCACTTCAGTGAATAACACATCGAGTCATTATCAGCGTCATTTAGCAGCAGAGTCGCTGTTCACTGCTCAGAATTGCCTCACAGTGAACAGCTGGTGGATCCTGGCTGTCATCGGACAATTAATGAGGCGGGGGTGAGGAGGAAATCTAACAACACACACACACACACACACACACACACACACACACACACACACACACACACACACACACACACACACACACGATGATGAACTAATCTGAGGCTGAGGAGACGCCGAAGAAGCTGTTCATCTAAATATCTGTGTGTGGAAAGTAAACACGATATTTTTCATTCATATACATTTTGGACGTTTGCTCCATTGTGATGATTTATATACATATTGTTGGGATTTGCTCTTCCTGACGTTAATGTAATCCTAACCTTACTTTTTTAAAACATTTTTTATGCAACAGGAAGCCGGACATTAGTCTTCGTCCACGTGAATCCACCTCCTACATTCTGAGAAAATGCCTTATCTCAGATTTCTATATCTGGTGTTTAGCCCCGTGACACCCTTTTCCTTTTGGCAGCCGGAGTGTAAACAAGGAGTCCTCTTCCTCCACGGTGAGGCTGCCACCCCCCATCAGATGACTTCATATAATTTCCTCTATCCGCTGTGGCCAAATACACCATTAGAGAAGTAAACCGAGTTGTGTATGAATGAGAAAAGCTTTCCAGCACAAAGTGAACACCTCCAGCTGTTGGAGCAGGTCAGCGACTGGTCACCAGAGGAGGTGGAGTCGTCTTCCTCTGGAGTCGAGGGTCATTCCGCTGTGCTGACTCAGCACGGTGGGAGCCGTGCGTTTGGATTAACCGTTTAACCAGATGGGTGGAGCTCGCTACACTTCAGATAATGTCAACTAAATTGCCAGGGAGTGACCGACAACAATATAAACCACAGTCACGTTAAGATGTTTTCCTGTGATATCTTAAAACTCTCTGGGCCGTCATTGTCCTTTTGTGGCAGCACCCGCGTCCGTCTGGCCTCTGAGAAAGTTAAAACAAACCATAAGTAACAGAAAGTTTGATTTGCCCCCTGATATCTGACGGCAGTTGATATTTCCCCGGCTCATAAAGGTTAAACAGCCTGTTGAACGGCTGTTTGGAGACAATCTCCTCAGGGATGGACCTTCGCTAACACCCCTGATCTCTGTGGTCGACCTTTACCGCCTCCTCCGCATCCACACACATCCTGTTCCCCAAATATGAGTCATTCACTGACTTCTCTGTGATGATAGTTACGAGGGGCTGAAAAGTTGACGCTGCACATCGCCGGCCTCTGTTGGAAAAGGGCAAACGTGAATTAGGCCCCGGAGATAGAGGAGAGGGTGCAGAGCTGTGCTGAGAGGTTAACGGACCAGTAAGAACAAAGGGTGTTTTATGATCTTCACATTAAGTCTAAAGGAAGGACAGGTATTTTTGGGTGCTCGGCTTCGGGAGGAAAGCGGAGTCGCCTCGATGGGGAAGAAAGTCTCACAAGCTGTGTTACACAATCTTTGTCTCTTCCTCCCGTGGATAAGACTACGGCCCTGACTTGGCGTTCGCTCGTGTGTGATTTTCCCTCTCGACACCTGCAGGCTCAGTTTGGGCTGGAGGAAGTCGGGTGTTGCAGATGTTTAACCGACTGTTTTTCCTGTTGTATTTTAGGCCCTAAGCTTCTATTTTGAGAACCAAACGGGGCATTAAGCGATCAATGAACTTTATCAACCTCTGTGGCACATTATTAGGTTTTTTACAAAAAACACCAGTGGACCTTATTTCCTCTTGTGCAGGTCTCTGGCACTGCTCCTCATCAAGTCCACTTAACCCACTTTGGCTCGTAAGTCGTGGATCACTAATTAGGCTGTAGACCCAAAAACTAAGAGGTTATATTAGGCTGCTCGGTATTATTATTATCATACAGTTGATCTGTCATATCTTAATTCTCCTCACTGTGCACAACAACGGTTCGGCGCCTAATTAATCACCCAATACACAAAGAGTAAAACCGGATATATTGAGTCGAGATGCTCAAGTCAGAGTTTTTCTTTGGCAGCAGAACAAAAGCACAGCTCCGGGCGCCGGAGAGACGCTCAGGAACACTTCACCCCGAACGAGCTGTGGAAACAAAGCTCACATGAAACCTTTTTTGTTTTCTTGTTAACTTGACATGTCGGTTATTTTTCTCAACAGGGATTATGTTTTCCTCACCTGGAGATTAAATGTGATAAAGGAAACAGGATATATTATTGGCTTTAACGAAGCAGGAGGGCAGTGCATATTATTGTAAATTTTGAATAATAAACTAAGAAATAATTAGCTGTTTATACACCTTTATCTGTGTGTTCAGGTTCCACGTGGGAGAAATCCATCCGACAAATCGGCTTTGAGAGGTAAGAGTGTAATGAATCCAACATTGAAGTCATTTGTTTAACTAATAATGTGTTTTTTCATGTATTTATTTTATTTTATCACTGTTTCTGAAAATCTTCGTGACATCCTTAATATTCTCCTGACGTTAACGCAGCATGAAATATGCAGGTGGGTTTGGTTTTAATGGAGCCATCCATCTCACCGGTGGGCTTCTTCACGAGGTGATCGGACTCAGCTCAGTGACTGGTGCCTGATGAAAGGAAGGGTCAGCTTTATTATAACTGATCCAATAAAACATAATGATACCTTTTAATGGTCCTTTTTAAAGTAAGTGTATTTATCATTTAAAGTCCGCACAGAGAAGTCTTAATACCAAATATCAAGACATGTAGTTCTTCTAATTCTTTTACAGGTAGGTGGATGCAGAGGTTCCTAAATATATCAACCTCACAATAACATCAAACTTTCCTTTTTGCTGACAGGATTTATAAATCTGTCCTCGTGTGGATTCTTGGTGAACACTCCCAGTTGACAGGCGTGTTCTCCAAAGCTCTTGCCGTCAGTCTCCTCCTCACACCCCCGTGATCGTATTAGAGGCGGTTTCCTGAGTACGGGAATGTCCGAACTCAGCCTCGTCCTTTTTTTTTTTCCAGTACTCAACGGCCCCTCAGTGGAGGCCGGTTTACTGTAAGTGGCGGAAGTTGAGCTGTAAACATTTCATCCTCGCAGCATTTACCTGTTTGTGTTGAGGAGCGTCCACAGTATATACAATATTTACAGCTGGAGTTGCTGCATAGGCGGACGCTCTTCTCCCTTTTACTGCCTGTGTGGAGGAAAATGTGGAACTCGAGGTCGATCTTTTCAAATCCTTTATAAATACCTGATATTTAAATGACCGATGTGAGCGTGCAGTGTTATTGTAATTCTCTCACATGCTAAGCAGGGGAAAGTAGGAGTCACCTAAGCAGCTGTGGCTCAACCTTGCCTGGCTCTGAACGGTTTCCATCTCTTTCATCCATGTGAGGATGCACAACAATAAGGCTCATGGAAACAGGCGTCCTTGATTAGATTAAACTACAGCAGCGGCACGAGGTCCAACTATTTATCTGACTGTGCGATGGGTTCTGTTTAAACTGACCAGTTGTTGTATAAGTCTTCCCACAAACATTCACTCAGCTTTTTTTCTCTCCGCAGCCCGAAACCGCGGAATCATCGGTACATTTCATTTATCGTAACCAGATTAATTACACTTTGAGCTCAGCGTGAAACGTAAAGAAAACACTTTAGCGGCCGAGCACAGGATGCACCGTGAGAGTTTTAGAGGTTTTGAAACCTGTTTGCTATTCTAGGGACAATTTTTATTTGCTTTTACTGTACGTGCAATCATGACACCTTGTGAAAACACGTCCTCAGGCAGCACACATGCATCACACTGGGTCACTGGAAGCCTGATGTTACCGCAGCTCTCAAGGAAACAGTCGGCCGCCACTGTTTTACTTCCTGTTTAAACAAAACCTTGTGGTATTTAGTTAGAGGTGAGCAGACAATAACATAAGAAATGTTACAAAAGCTTTGTTTTCCCACAGAGAAAAGACTTCGTACGACTTCATATTTCAGCAGATAAATAAAGTGCTCGCAATGTTTTCAGCAAACTGGGATGAATATTAACTCATTTTACATTTTTACATGCTGACTTTTTTTATCCTTATCCCACAATAATCTGCTGTCAATAGGATTATTATAAATTGGTTAAAATCTGAAATCTAAAATAGTTTAAATCCTTTTTTAACAGGGCTGATTGTTTACGCTGCTTTATTCTGATTTTCAAAGCACTAAACATGTTTTTCTCTCATGACCTTTTTGTCTGAATGGAATTTTTCTCACTTGTTAATAGCGATACATTGAAAATCTGCAAGCCCTCCATTAAAGTGGGTGGTGTTCCACATAAAAAGCTGCAGCATTCAACACGAAAAACATATTAAAAAACAGCTGAATAACGGAAAAGATTCCGATTCCCATGCGTTCATGTGAAGACGTAGTGTTTTCTGAGGGATGTAATTGCTGCAGTAATATCTGCTCTCGTGTTGTTTGAGTGCAGCTGCAGTCTTCGTGCTTCAGGGGGCGGAGAAGTGACAATTTCTGTTTTGAGATTGAATCAAGATTGAGACGAGCAGAGGGAGGTGACATGTGACAAATAGCCCAAACCAGATTCAACTGCAGGGCCGTGTCCAAGTGAACTAACCCAACAACCACAAATCCATGAGTTTCTCCGAAAGACTGTTTCACGTTAGCAGAGATCGTCCGTGACTGGATCAGTTTATTGTCCTCTCTCCCATTTTCCGTCATTTGGTCGTGATCCCGGCCTGTGACATTCCTCCAAATCAGTTTTTGGGGGGGGGAGATACTAGGAATCAGCTCTCTGTTTGTCCCCCCAGCGTGATTGGTGCAGATGCGGGGAACGGCATCCGAGTGTTCATCCCTGACATCGGCATGTTCGTGGCGGGCTTGGCCATCTGGCTGCTGTGCCGCAGTCTGGTCCAGAAGAGGCCGCCTGAGGACATGGCTCAGTACAACGCTGACTTCGAAGCAGAGGAACAAGTGGGTTTCATTTATAAATGACATCGTCTCTGACTTCTGA
The DNA here is from genome assembly GCF_022539355.2 of Hippoglossus stenolepis. Lineage (NCBI taxonomy): Eukaryota > Metazoa > Chordata > Actinopteri > Pleuronectiformes > Pleuronectidae > Hippoglossus > Hippoglossus stenolepis. The sequence continues at coordinate 20,269,914 of NC_061493.1, read as the reverse complement.
ATTGAATCTGTCTATCTACGTGTCTGTCTGACTTTTTTTTATTTTACAGTCCAAAGCCCAAACGTAATAGTTTTACAAAGACGAAACAGAGGAAGAAGTAAATTATCATTTAATTAATTGTGTGGTTCTCAAAGTGGTTGCAATAGTTCTAGTACCTCAGGTACCAGAGGTATCCTTGAAATAGATCATAACTGAAAACATTTTAAACAAAGGGAGAGTTGGTTTGGCTCAGTCCATATAAATGCCATTATGAAAGGCTGGATTAATTGATTAATCAGCTAATTGATCCAGGACTTAATTTGAAGACATGAGTGATGAATTATGGGGGATTTAAGATGTCTTTTGTCTCTATATTCCCTTTGTCACTGTCTCTCTCACACTGACTTTCAGAATAAGGGCTTAATCGTGAAAGAAATAACCTTAACCCATTGAGGGAACTGTGTCCATTAATATTCTAATAAAAATGAAGTTGGTCTAAAACACCCACATCAACATCTTCACACAAACAGATTTTAGATTTCTGGACAATGCAAAGGACTTTTTCTTTGTTCTCAGCAGTAATAGATAACGTTTAATTCTGCCTTCACATTCTATGCAGTCACACAGAAAAGCTCCACATTTGCTGCTCATATTTACTGAAGATCTTTCTGCTTCATGAATATTTTTATTCATGAAGCAGAACGGTCGGCCTCTTGTCCTGCTCAATACGTTTACTGTCCACACTTAATGAGCCCAGAGGAGCAGAGCAGAAGTTTGAATAGCGAGATCCCTGCGGGTGTTGATGACTTGGAATACAGCCTCCATCCCCTTGGCAGGTCTTTGCTTCTCTTTATGACTCGGTGTTAATTAAAGCCACATTCCCTTTCACTTCTACTGTGCTGCTCACGCTGGCACAGATGGCTTTGTTCTGACCTACTGAGAAACAGTAGAAAATTCACGTGGAGACCCTGCGTCGGGTTCAGGCTTATATTCCCGTCAGTTCGGCTTCTGAGCTGAAACTGATGTCTGATTGGAAACAGGGCTTCTTCCACCTGCTCACTTTGTCTAGTGCCTCATGTGTTATTTATAAATCGTGGTGAACCGGGACACACAACAGCAACCACGGAAGAACGGTCTGAATTGGATATCAACCAGCATGTGAATGGGTGGCTAATGCCTGGAGCCACAGACCACAGACTGTACATGTTTAATTATACTGAAAGCCAGGGCAGCACGGACCCACGGGATGGATATGTTCTGCTCTAATGATATTAACAGTCTTTATTTATAGAGCAGTTAAATGACAAAAGGTAGAAATTAAAATAAATTAGTCATAAACTCATCATAATAAAGGGAGAATAGTTACAAAAGTAAAAAAAATCATATTCACATACTTGGATTGTTACGGTGGTGCTACCTGTCTTCAGCACCATGGAGAGCTCTCACCTTCATTCATCTGTCTGTCACTCACAATCCAAACCCCCAAGGAAGAAGAGGAGAAGCTGAGCCTGGACGACAACATCCTGCTCGAGGAGGACTTCGAGGCGGGGTACGAGGCCGAGGAGGACGAGGAGTTTGAGGAGGAGTTTGAGGAGGAGGAAGAGGAGGTGGAGGAGGAACAGAAGGAGAGCACAAAGAGTAAGGTCCTGCGGATAGTCGCGGAGGTTGCGTCCAAAGTGAAGGAGATCATCGGGAACTTGATCACCACCGCGGGGAAGGTGGTGGTCACCATCTTGTTGGGAATGACGGGTGAGAATCTGAAGTGTCTTCATGGTATAAACTCACTTCTCCTCCATTAGATCATGTATTGGGTTTCCACTGTCTAAGTGGTGATTCTCTGGATTCTAGTTTGAGATAGTTCTGTGTTTTATATTGTTTGAGGGTTTAGGCATTTTCAGTTAAGTTGAATAGTTCAGCACTTTTTCTCTCTGTCTCTCTTGTCTCCTCTGCAGCTTATACTCCATCAATCTCCAGCTCCTCTGTGCTCTCACTCTTAAAATAGGTCTTGGCTTTTATTTAGGGGTCTTGAATCCTCTATAGGTGGTTGAGGCTGTATAATAATGTTAGAATCCACAAGAAAAATGGAGAAATAGTATTTACTTAAAGCATAATTGTTTTTCTGTAAATCTTTTTTAAAAAGTGGTTGTTGTCAGATAAAGAACAAATCTTGATCAAAAACCTTAAACTTTAAAAACTTTTGCTGATAAATGTACTATATTATAACGAACCCTTAAGTAAACCTGTTGTATCCACTCTCTGTGTGTTTGCAGGCATCATGCTGCCGTCCATGACCTCTGCCGTGTACTTCTTCATCTTCCTGTTCCTGTGCACCTGGTGGTCCCTGTGCCGCACCTTCGACACGCTCATCTTCAGCTGCATGTGCGTCCTGATGGCCATCTTCAGCGCCGGACACATCATCGTGCTCTACCTCTACCAGTTCCAGTTCTTCCAGGAGTCCATCCGACCAGACGACGGCTACATCAGGTCAGTCACGTGTGGAGCAGACACAGAATTCAATCATCTGTTTCTATCCTGTTTAAATCAGCTGGTTTGTGCCGTTATTTTCTTTTACATTATTCAGAAATGAAAATGTGAGAGGCTGTAAATTAAGCTTTGTTGGCACTGCTCTTCCCAAAGAGATAAATCAACAGCAACAAAATTCAGCCAGTCTCCAAATGACATTGAGCCAAAGATAAATTTAGTTCGTCTGTCACTCTTGTCACATTAATGGAATTTGCAGAGAGTATTTCTTTTGTTAAACAACACAAGTTTATACTAATGCGTAATAATGTGACAATACATATACGACGTGACAACAGGGCTTGAGCTCCTTTGACTCGGAAATATTTATTGGGCCCAAAGCAAGTTGTTTACACGTTAATAAATATTTACAGTTGTAACAAGCGAGAAGGCAAAAAAAAAAAAGAAAGAGTTGAACCCAGCTGGAGGGGAAATATTTCAAACATCGATATCTGAGGCTGAGCTTTTAGCCTCTTCACTACAACCAGTGTTGTTTCATTATGCATGAGCGAGGAGACAATCAGCTGTCTGTGGCCGCAGCGGTGAAACGCTGTGGTTGGAGAAAAGCCACACGGTTGCACATCTCGCCAACGCTCGTTAGTCGCGGCTGTAATGAATGCAGACTCAGTGGAGGTGAGTGTGCTCGGGTCACTACGCTCAGTGTGTTTGATTGACAGGCTGGAATGCAGAGAATTATGTTTATTTACTAAATACAAACAAATACTAATCAAGGTTTCCTCCGTGTTTGACAAAAAAGCAGTTCTGCTTCAACACATTAACTCATTTACTGAGGTCTAATTAATTAAAATGGTAAATACACAGAAATATACTTACCGTAATTTTACAACTGGAATCCAGGAAAGTGAGTCCACAACTTTTCCAAGGCTTCAAAAGTGTAAATTTTAAAAATAATACCTGGATACATGAAGAGAATATTTATGAGGAAACTGTTTCTTAAAATCTTAAAAGCTGAAAATATTCTTATTAATCTATTATTTTCGGATTACTATTCATCAGTCTGACGCCAATAATAAGGAGTAAATAATTTCTGTTATTAATATATCAGACAAAGAAATAAATGGAACTGAGGCTTGATATATTGTTATTATACAGTTTAATTATAAACCTTATGATAGATGACAATAAATAAAAAGAAAACACAAATACAACCAAATATATAGAAGTTTAATAAAGAAAAGGAACATATTATTGAGCCTCCTCCTCTGAGACGTAGACAAAGAGCAGAGAAAACATGTATTCAACTCGAATGCCCTATTACAGCAGCGGAAAACCCTCTGAATAAGAAATAAAACACACCTTCACAACAACGCTTCCATTTAACAGTTTGAGTTTTATTACTGTGGCTCTTGTCTCCGTGCCCTTGGTGTTGGAGGCTTTTATTGATCTCGTGGTTTCTCATTTGAAAGCTGTGCCGCCGTGTGTCAGGGCCGAGGCTATTTACAGCTATGTTTAGCCGAAGCTGCCTTGGACAAACCTTGCGCGCTCCCGTTCCTCTCCGGCCTCCGAGGGCAGATAAGGTGTGATTACAGCGCTGCATTGACAGGTTTTCTCCTTTAGAACTCCACCTCATTAGAATGAATGGACTCCTCACACCATCTCACGCTGGCAGTAGTCGTGTGCACACTGGAATGACCACACAGTTACACCAGCATCTAAATCAGCGTTTCCCTAAGTGAGATCCAAGATAATCCCACAGAAGAGGTTTGTTTTCTTGTGAAATACTGGAACACTTTCACCTGTTTGGGCCTTTTTAAAAATCATTACAGTTACTGAAGTAGATGTGTTAGGAGCAAAGTCAAAGAAACAACATCTACTTTTCTCTAAAATCTTAAAACTTAGTGAGATATTAGATACTTTCCTCTTTTTATAGCTTCTAAAACTTTAAATTTAGCAGAATACCAGATACTTTTCTCTTCTTTGGGCTCCTACATCTTTAAAGTCACTTAAATACTAAACACTGTTTTCTTTGGGGGGGGCTGTAACATCTTTAAATGTAGTAAAACACTGGATACTTTCCTTGTTTGGGTTCTAAAACCTTTAAACTTAGTAAAGAAAGTAATTGGTACGATCACGTTTTTAAAGCTTTAAATTTAGAAAACATATTTTACCGATATAAAGCAGCATTTTCACCATGGATGCCTCTTTAACACCGTCTCTTTATTTTCCTTCTTAAGTTTCCTGCTGTGAATATTGGCGAGTGGGTGTAATTTAGGAAAAAAACCTCTTTGAGTGTCTGAAGGCCTAAATCTGGAAAGTTCACCGCAGCCCTGATTCTCATTTGACGGGTCTTTACACGAACAGACCGACTGTTTCATCATCCGCCGACTCCTCGTGCATCCGTGTTGACTTTCCACAGCGCTGAGGTATTCCTGTCGGCCGCTGTGTGAAAGCTGAGGCTCAATGTGATGATAAACCTAACGCGTCCTCCTCGGCTGCGGCCTGTTTCCTCTCCGGATCCTCACTGGGAAACTCTAACGGTTGTAGTATGTAAAGTCTGCCCATCAGACAATACGCCCCCCCTCGGTGCCTGCCCTGATCCTGCTTGTTGACAGTGACCTTGCCCGTGGGGCCGGTGCTGAGTGACGCCGTTGAGAGGCCTGGCTTCCACTCCGCTTCCTGCCTCACAATGGAAGTCCCCAGTCACGTGACCGGCGGAGCCTTCCCCAGCTGTAAGGAGAAACCGTTCAGGAAGTGTTGTTGGGTCGGAGGCGGGCACTCGCTCCTCCACATGGCGTAAAAAGTAAAGACTCTGGAGGCTTCTAAATCTGCGAGTGTGTCACTGGCAGTTCCTGTTGAGCCGATGACCTTTGTTCTGCTCAGAGGAAACAGCTCTGAATCACACGACATCCTCCGTCGGTACAAACAGATTTTTTAGCGTCGGTGCATTTCCCAGATTCCAAGGTGGAGATTTCATGTGGAGTTTCCGTCGGCACCATCAGACTGTAACTGTCACAATCCGCTGATTGTACTTGTACCAATATATAATTATTTATTTATTCCCTTAAGTCCATCTGTCGAAAATACAAAAATACTAGAGAGAACAAGGGAAAGTAGAAAATATTCACAGTTGAGAGGCTTTTTGACAATTTTCATAGAAAAAAAAAACCTTACAGAAAATGGCTAATCAATTATTGTTGGATGGTTTCCAGGGAAACAATGAAACTGTTTACAAATACAAGTCAAACATCAGTAAAAAGCTCAACGGGGAGATACCTGTTAATCTTTTGCTTTTAAGTTCTCTGTGGGTTACACCAAAAAAACGTCCATTTCATCAGAGCAAAGAAATATGATGAACTTGAGAAAAGAGAAGTTATTAGTTCGAAAGATGAAGAACCGACGGCCTCCTCCTCTGAAAGCACTGACTTGAACGACACACTTACCCAAATGAGAAAAGCTGAATCCACTGATTGATGAGTCGGGGCCAGTTCAGATAAGATTTAAGATCAAACCTTCAATATTCTGAACTGAATCCAGAGTAATGAATGAACCAGAATCACTTATCTCAATGAGAACTGTTGAATCTACTGATCGATGACGCTCATCTGTTTTGCTCAATGAAGGAGACGCCAGGTTCCCTTCAACAAAGGATTTATTTGTTTTTTTCTTAGGAATAAAGTCTGAGGAGCTTTATTATTTAAAATAGTGAGTAAAACTAACTGTGCAACTAATATTGTTATTTCCATCACCAGTCAATCTGCCAATTATTTTAATTCTTTGATTATTTAATTGATTAGTATAAAAAACATGAGGAGAATATGTTCATCATATGTTATTTCCTAAAATAGTTTTTGCTGAATCATCGTTGCAGCTCTAATACAGACAACAGACAAGGATCTTATTCATAAATCAAACCCTTATATCCGTTTATGTTGATTTTCATGTGATTAAAATGTCAAGCTTTGTTTATGACCTACATCTGCATTCATTCCCATATTCAGTGTTGTGTTAATGAATTCCCAAAGAGTGTGTTTCTCTCCTCATACACGTGTGCGTCTGTCTCTGCAGCACGTTTGGCATCTCCCCCATCGTCCAGAGCAACTGCTCCTGCACATGGAAGCTCATCGTGCACCCGGAGCGTAAGTGGTACCACTTTGTGAATCCCATCATGCTGCTGCTTCTCTACTACACGCTGGCCACGCTCATCCGCCTCTGGCTGCAGGAGCCCATCGAGCAACTGACGGTGAGAGAAAAAAACACACTGGAAATGCAGCGTGGACGCTTTTCTGTCCACGTTGTGACATTTGCCGTTAAATTAAATGTTTTAAAAAGCACAGGGGCCTCAAGACTAAAAAGGACAAAGACCGGTGTAAAAGTCTTAAATCTGATTTACTGATGTTTTTGTAACAGGCTCTCAGGATGTTTTACTCCCGGGTTAACTTAAACTGGGATTGTTGTGATCATGGATTCTGCTGTAGGAGGCTGATCAATCATTTTTAGTGGAGTTTCAGTCAGAAGCATTCGACCTATACAGCGAACACTGACACTCCTGTTCGCTGAAGGAGCTCGAAAGATCCTCGTCTCAGAACGATTAGTATAAAATAATCTCCGCTGCCTTTCTCCTCGTGTCAAATATGTGTTTGAACGTCAATTAGCTCCTCTGCTTTAAAACGCCTCATGATCGGGGACCAGTTGCCGTCAGTGGGGGGGTCAAAGATTGAATCGGGTCCTGACACTTCCATAAATACCCCAAAGTAAATTCCAGACAGTGAACTGAAATAGATTCAGATTGAATTAAATGTGCATCCATGTGGCCTCGAGCTCAGAGAAACCGCATCGATGAAAGATTCCAGAACGATCTATGGCTGTCTGTGTCGTCTGAGAAAGTGTTCGACTGGTTTCACAAAACACGAAGCAAAGATGCATTTTGGATCTGTTGTCCAAGGATATAGGTATTTTAGATTGTTAGATAAATTAATTAATATGTAAATAAATGTTATTTAATACAACAAAACCAAAAGTAGCTGCATGACCAGAAATCAGAATGAGACGATGTCGCTGCCGTTGTGACGATCGTTGGACTCTAATGTGAAGCCGGCTCCTGAACTCAGCCTCAGACCTCGGAGCTCAGCTCCTCTGTCCTGTAATGGAGTTATAGATTAGCGTTTTTATAGAGGGGTCAATACCTCCCTGTAAACCTGTGGGTCTCTATGCACTATTGATCCCTCCATTCAGAGGTGTGTGTGTGTGTGTGTGTGTGTGTGTGTGTGTGTGTGTGTGTGTGTGTGTGTGTGTGTGTGTGCGTGTTTTCACCAACTCTTACTCTTAAGCAGATACTAATAATAAAACATGATTACGGCATAAATCAGCAGCAGGTTTTTTCGATAGTAGAGAAACCAGTTTGAGAAGGAGCTGATTTGACAATTTTCCAATTAATTCAGTGCTTGATTTGTATTTAATTGTCTGTGTTAACACATCAATACTTAAAGAAACAAAAACACAATAATTCAAATAGGTTGGAGAATCCAAAGGAATGAAATGTGATCGCAGAGGGAAAACAGAGAAACTAAGAAACTACCAATCCCACATTAACACCAGTGTAATAATGACGCTTTATTGTGAAGAAGAAAGGAAGTGACCAATAATGTAAATAACACTTTGCTGCTGTGTGTGAATGAGTTTCAACAATTTAGGTTTTTTGCTTTTCCTTAAAAACAAGATGTTTAATGTAGGAAATCATCTAAAAAAAAATCTGTTTATCTAATACTCTGCCCTAATATTTTATCATTTAACCTGTTACTATATTTCGTACTTATTTCTTTCTATGTTTAAAGATACAGACACTTCCTGAAACACGGGAAACTGCACAGAGACCAATAGACAATCATATCAACCATGTATATAAATAAATCAATGATAAGAAATGCAGATAATTTACAGTAAAACCTAATTTCCTCTTTTTAAAAGGTCGCCCTACTCCTCCTCACTCCCACACTGTCAATAGAAGCTGATTAACAAGAGGAGACTCAGCCCACAGTCCAGTCGGTCAGATATCATCCAAACTGTCTATCTGTGTTTTTTCAGGACGACAAAGACGGGGATGTGTGCGAGGAGGAGGAGCTCGTCGGAAACAGAACCAGTAACTCGGCCAAAGGGAGGAGGCAGATGTGGTGGGAGTCACGCCAAGGAACTGATGAGAAAAACGTACGTAGAAGCCTGAGGGTTAATAAATGCATGAGCAACAGTGGACGGGTCATGAAGTCGTCATCCTGTGGTTCACAAAACGATGCACAGTACGTTGTAAAAAATGATAATAATGGTTATAATAAACTTTATTTATGCAGCACTTCTCTTAACCATGTTGCAAGGTGCTTTACAACAAAGAAATAACATCAGACGGGTCGACAAAATGAATTAAACTCAAGGAAAGTGTTGCTCTCCTAAAAAAGTTAAATAAATCTTAAATCCGCTTCTCAGATCTGCACCAAAACTAAAGGTTCTTTCCTCCCACTAAGTTTTGTGATATTCCGTCCTGTAGTTTTTGCATAATCCTGCAAACCAACTGACAGGGATGACAACATACTGTAACCTCCCTGGCAGAGACGTAACAAAGGAACATGAGCAGAAAAACAAAATGACAAAATAGATAAGATCATAAATACATAATCAGGATAAGTCAGTGTAAATGAGATCATCGCTTTCATAAAAGGAAAAGTTTAACAAAGCCAGAAACTATCCTGTCTCAATTCATTAAGCAGCAGGTTCCATGATGTGGAGGCTTTAATAAAGAAAAATCTTAAAACATGAAAACATTGCTTTAGAAGGACTTAGGATAAAAATATGTTTTTCCCCAAACATGTGAAATGTTTGGTTTCTCCCAACAGCCCTGGCTGTAAAAACCTAAACACATTCCTCGTTGCATTCTTTACAATTGATAACTGATGTTACCCTCGAACACTATGACTCAGTTGAGCCGTTCAACAACAATAGAGCGCAATGGAAAAAAACGCTGTAATATTTTAATTACGGAATTAAAAATAACAGGAAAGGGACTTTTTTTGTTAAACTGTAAACTTTAGGCCGTGGCTGTGTTCACAAGGTTTCATAACAGACTCATCCCTGGGAAGGTTCAGCTGTGAATGCACGTGCACACACTGACCTTGTTCCCATATTAAGGTCTGTAGTCTGTCTCCACCGGCCACCTCCTGAGGTTTAAATGCTTTTAGGGTGTGCAGCCGACGCAGATGAGCGATGGGCTCGATTTACAGAGTAGTGCTGCTCGGCTTTGTTCCTGCTTATCAGCGACTATAAAGAACCAGGAGGCCTTTGACTTCAGCAGCTCATCGATAACGCACCTTGTCTCGTATGCTCTTTTCTCCTCTTCCTCTTCCTCCTCCTCCTCCTCCTCCAGCTCCTCTCCACCCAGGACGGCATCAGTACGACTGAGGTGGGGGCTGCTCTGGATGTGTCTTAACTCTGTGCACCTTATCCCCCGCTCAGCCCTCAGCCCTGCAGCAAGAGAAGGACTCACTGCAAAGTGCTTTTCCCACTGCACCCTCTGACGTTTCCCACTAGTTCACAACAAAGCAGTGGAGCTAACTTTGGTTTCACACCGAAATGAGTGTCATGTTCAAAAATCAGAATTCACCAATTTGTCCGAAGCCACAACTTTTAATGGATAGAATCAAATTTTTTCCCAGTTCACAGTCTTTCTACATCTACAAGCCTTCGTCCTGTCCACACTGGCACTGAATAGACGCCTTGTTAAAGGGCAGCTAAAGCTAATATGCGGCTTCAGCAGTCGGATTTAGCCAAAATACATAGAGTTTTTATTACCAGCTTTAAAAACATTGCAGGGATTTTAATGCAAAAGTAGAGGAGCACTGAGCGTGCACAGCTCCGCCAAGGCCCAGCAGTCCCTTTATGAAATCACATTTAAATCTGCTGGATCTGGGATTTTATTTGGATGTGCACCAAATTGCACGATTTCATTGATCCCTTGATCCATGCAAGGGAATTTGGGGAAAATGTCAAACTAACCAACAAATAAACAGACCAGGGGGTGAAAACAGACCAGGGGGTGAAAACATCCCCTCACGGTGGAGGTCATTACCCTTTTCTGTCATTATCCCTCCTCAGCTTCTCTGCAAGGCAATAAAAAGGCTGTACATTTTAGAATTTACTTTATTTGAAGCCTCACATTAGCTTATGCAGAAGAGCTGCAGATTTTGTCCCTCATCACTTACACTGATATCACATCATAAAGGAATATTGTCACAGCCACTGGAGAAACCTTGCCCATGTGGGGATGTGACGCAGAACGTGCAGTGTGAAAAGCAGAAACCTTCCCTTCACCGCCTCACAAAGACAAAGTGTAACGCAACAAAAGAAGAAAGAAAAAGCAGATCATCCATAATTTTACCAGATAAAATGAGTTGCTCCCTGTTTGTCGTTGTTGGGCAGAATTCTGTCCAGTTGTCTGATCCCTTTAAAAGTTTGAATGATGATCTACAGGCTGTGCCACTCTCCAACGGGACGTCCTTTGAGTTTGTCACAACTGAGAATGGACCGGTCTGTCTGGACTTGTACTCCACCCCCCAGTATAAAATGGACCAGCCCAACGAAGTTACAGGTGGGCACTTTACTCTTTGCTCCGTAGTAAAGAGTTTGAAAATTTAAAAAACGTATAACATTTTTGATTTTGTTGTTCAGATACAAGCGATTTATAGATCTGGATTTAGTTTAAAGACAATTTCTCAGGACACGAGAGCAGCGTCACCATCGCTATTTTAGCAAAGGCTTGTGTTTCTGTGTCCAACCAGAGAAGAAGGATGAGTGTGTGTATGAAGTGCGTTTACCCCCGGAGGAGTCGGCGCTGGACGAAGGAGAAGAGAAGACCGAGGAGGACGAGGACGGGATCAAGCAGCGAGGAGTCAGCGCGATGGTCAAAGTCTTTCACTTCATCATGAAGCAGAGCTACATCTGTGCCCTCATAGCCATGATGGTGAGTGGTGCTGTGTCCCGGAGGAGAACGAGGGTGTGAATGTTGCAGGTCAAAACATCCAAAATCACCTTTTTTGTGTGATTTGGAGCTAAAACAATGAAGATGTGACGGTTGCAGTTTGCATTTAAAGTTTAATCGGAACCTGAAAGCAGCATAATAATAAGAATCTAACAAGTTCAAAGTCACAGAGCTGCTGGAAAAATTAAGTAAAAGCCAAAAGACCCCCCCCGGTCCAGAGCTGGGTGACCAACAGGAGAGAGCTGTGGTTGTACTGGGCAGTGTCTATGACTGAATATGCTGCAGGATCATAATAAAAAGATCATCTGTTCTCAGTTAAACATTCCTGGATGAATTTGGGAACAGTTAGTTTAGTTTTAGTTATGACTTGGTAACACAGACTATATGTTTTTTATAAGCTCTTTATGTTAATGTTCAGAATAAACCCTGTTTTAAATGCAGCAAATGAATTCACGCATTTCACTTTGTCGCCGTCTGACTCTTGAGACGAGAGACATCCGTAAATCTTTATAGAAATCGTAGAAAGAAAGGAAATGAAAGAAAAATTGTGAAAAGAGTGAAACAACCACAGCTGAGGACACTGGGGTGATGTTTGTGTTTTTTCTTTCTGGGAGTTTCTGCAGTTTCAGGAGAGTTTAACAAAAACACTTTCATGTAATACTTTTATTCTGTCGATTTATTTTTTTCCAAAACAATTTTGTAAAATGTTTCCTGGCACCGATACGGGTGAAACTGAGAGTTATCAGTTGGTGCTGAACGCGAAGCTGGAACAATATTTCGACTTTAATTTCAGGATCTGAGCTGAACGTGCAAAGTGTGAGTCCCTGTGGTTGTTCTCCTCAGGCGTGGAGCATCACGTACGTCAGCTGGTTGACGTTCGTCTTCCTCATGTGGTCCTGCATGCTGTGGATGGTGAGGGACCGGCGGCGCTACGCCATGTTGTCGTCTCCCTTCATGGTGGCCTACGGCAACCTGCTGATAGTTCTGCAGTACATCTGGAGTTTCGAGGGGATGGGAGTAGTCCCGGGGTTCTTCGTCAAGAAGAAAAACCCTTTCCACTCACTTTCCTCCAAGGTTTGGAAACTGAATTATTTAACCAAAGAGTTTGGTTAACATTTTTACACATCAAAATGCTTTCTGTCCATTGTTGATTCCTTTCCATCTTTTAAAACGGATCCGTGTATTGATCCTGTGATAAGAAAACACATTGGTGTGGTTCAATAGGATGATCACACTCCTCCTGCTCTGAATTCAGCTAATAAAAGAGGGCGGTCATACAATATTCTCCTATAGGAGGAGGCCATGTTTGTAGTATTTTCTAAAATCACATGTCATACATCAGGAGGTCACCACAGAGTCTTATCCCCTGTTTCTTTATCACTCACGTTACTGGTTTATTAAACAGTAACATGAAGTGCAGATGCTTTGTATTTCACATCCGGGGCCGACCTGTATTTAAAAGTTTATCTTAAGTCCCAGATGAATTCAAGACATGTCTGAAAGTTTAGATAATTTAACGTAAGTTTAAAAGGTCCAATCTGAATGACTGTATAAACACATAGTGACTTCTCTTAAATGAAAGTGATTTGTTAGTTCGTCCCCGGGCTCTTCGTGTGTTTGGTTAAACGTGTCCGTGTGTAGGTCCTGTGTCTGCTGAGCTTCTGGCTGCTGCTCAGACAAACGCTAACAGAGAGATGGGAGAAACAAAAGGAAGACAGCGCTGGACTCTCAGACGTTCACGTGGTGGATCAGGAGAAGAAAGGTAAGCTCTCTGCGCTCTTATTTTGTTTTTTAATATAGTAGATAATATTGGTATCAGCTGCTTTCTACGTCTGCCCTGTGAATATTTGACAAACCAATAACTGAGTAGGACTGAACTTGTGAGAGTGGCAGGTGACTTTTGGCAACATTGTCGTTTGGAGGACTTCAGCTTTAATTTACCTTTTTTTTTTTGCATGAGATTGAGTTCAAATCTACTTTTGCAGGTTTCATTATTTCATTAAATGTTTAGTTCTTTCCTGAGCAACAGGTTAAGACATACAAATATATGGTTTGATATAATGTAAGACAACATCCATTTAAAAATTTGCTTTTGCCTGAAACAAACAGTGATTGATTAATCAATTGCTGTAGGTCTGGTATATAACATGATTTGTATAACTGTATTTTCTATGTACAAATAAAGGTCAGTTCTCTGAATTGACCAATAGCCCGTCGGACAGTTTCCGTGAGTCTTTGCGGTTTTCTGATTCGCTGCTGTGGTTTATAGAGGAGGAGGAGTCTGAGGACCGAGGCGAGCAGGACACCATGCAGGTCCTGGGCAACATGGTCATGGCTCTGCTGATCAAATACTGGATCTACATTTGTGGGGGGATGTTCTTCATCGTCAGCTTCGAGGGAACCATCGTCATGTACAAGATCATCTACATGATGATGTTCCTCTCCTGTGTGGCACTTTACCAGGTACCGAAACACACCAGGGTCCGAGGGCATCAGTGCATCACAGGTCACATGAATACCAGCGAACACACAGACAGACACTTTCACTTATGTGTCTGTACTGCTGTGTCAGATGTGTACAAAATTCCAACTGAGACATTTAATATCTATGGGATATTGTGGATCTTGAAAAAGAAAAAAGTTCCTTTGTTTGCTTTAATTTGCACGAATCACCGCACCCAACACGTTTAACGACTTTTCTTTGCTTCTGAAGCTCTTTGAAACCAAATGAAATGTAATTACTGTATTGTCCTCAGTTAGAATAGGGCAGTTTGCAAAGTGTTATGGTCCCAGCTTATTCCAGATTTAGCGTATGGGTGGGATGCTGTTGAGTTTCCAAATTCAATTTCCCAAAAAACAGAAGGTGCTGACAATTTTATTAGAGTCATAAAGTTTGTGTACAGCAGGCTCATAATCCACAGTGTATTCTTGACTGTTTTATAACCTCAACCGCCGCGAAAAAAAGAAAAAGAAAGTCACCCTAAATCCAGATGTCCTCTCGCCTCTGTGTTTAATTTAATTCATTATAGCTGCGTAGGTCACATAACTCACAACCTCTGTAAAACACTTACTGCAATTATTCTTCTCCAGGTGCACTATGAGTACTGGCGAAGGATCCTGAAGTACTTCTGGATGTCGGTGGTGATGTACACCATGCTGGTCCTCACGCTGGTCTACACCTTCCAGTTTGAAGGCTCGCTGGAGTTCTGGTCCAACATGTTGGGCATGGACAAGCCGAGGTCAGTGTTTTAGTTATATCACAATTAATGATACTAACATCCTGTCTGTGGCAGTGAAAGAAAAGCATTTCACTCCCAAAGATCTTTGACTTTTTACTGATGTTCAGCTTTTCTTTTCAATCAAAATGTTGCAAAACAGTTAAATCTGTGAGCTTCTTCTCCTCTGACATACGTCTCTAAATGTTTCCCTCTCTGCAGCCTGAAGGATTTGGGCCTGGAGCGGTTCAGTGTGTCCATGTTGTTCACCAGGATTTTCATCCCCACCTCTTTCCTGCTGGTGTGTATCCTCCACCTGCACTACTTCCACGACCGCTTCCTGCAGCTCACTGACCTCCAGGCTGTCGTGGCCAAAGAGGAGAGCACAATCTACAGGTGAGACCCTTTTGTTTTTTTTCTTTGACCTCAAGTATCTCTGAAGTTTAAAGAACAGCTCTGATAACCTGCCATGCTAGAACCTGGTGGAAAGGGCTAGGGTTAACAGCCTTTCCCTTTGTCTCCGGTGTTAAAGCTCCTGTGAAATGTGGTGACCTTCTCCTGCAGAATGTATTTACATGCAAATACTCCAGGGCTGCAACTAGCAATCATTTTCATTGTTGATTATTTTTTCTCAATTCATGGATTTGTCTAGAATGTTCATCTCAGGCTGCGTCAGCTTCAGATCTATCATCAGAAATCACAGGATAGTCACTCCACTCACTTTCATAAGAGACTAAAGGGCTGAAGAAAGCAGCAAATATTCAAGTTTTAGGAGCTTTTTGTTTTTTAAAAGTGAATCGGAACAATTGTTATTTTATCAAAGCTGTGGCTGATTTATGTTTTTCAAGACTGACTAGTTGAATAATAGTTTTTCCTGCTCAAATTTACCAAACTAAATCGGCACCGATAGAGCTGGAGGATGTTTTGTGCTTAGAAGGATACTTTCAAATAAGTATATTTCACAATTCCCCAAATCACTTCATAAAACTGATGTTCAGTGCAGTAAACTCAACCTGAGGAAATAACAAAACCAACATTTACAGTGAGTGTCGGGCCCAACAACAAATATGAGTTTTCTGCCCCTCGTCGGACCAAACTGTGTTTACAATGAAAAGTTCAATAACCATTAGCTTTGTAGTTAACTTGCTCGTAAATTGAACATCTTAAACATTTCAGATTCGTATATAAAACATCACAAAACAAGGTTCTTCTCACGGACGATAAACATCCAAACCATAAATACTAGAAAAAACGGCAATGTGTGCATGAAAAGCAGCATAAAAACGCTGCGTCATCACAAACTCACGTGCACAATCACGCCCTGTTAAACCCTCATATCACTACTCTCATCGCCGTGTGCTTTGTCGTGCAGCTTTGTGTTACAGCGCTGACATTTTCACAGTCTGCAGGCGAGTTTAACTGTATTGTCGTGGACTTTCCATTGTTTTTGTTGCCGCTTCCTTGTCTCGTCTCTGCTCTGCTTCTCTCCGTGACCTGCCGCCATCTCTCCTCTGCCACCGTTTCCTCACAGCCATGCTAAAGTCAGCGGGC
Organism: Hippoglossus stenolepis; assembly: GCF_022539355.2. Classification (NCBI taxonomy): domain Eukaryota; kingdom Metazoa; phylum Chordata; class Actinopteri; order Pleuronectiformes; family Pleuronectidae; genus Hippoglossus; species Hippoglossus stenolepis. The sequence continues at coordinate 20,253,669 of NC_061493.1, read as the reverse complement.
GTATCTATCTGATCATGGATAGGTGGGTAATTTGCTCGCTTTTCTGTGGCATCCACCGACATCCCAGTTCCCCCTGGAGCGTTAATGCTTCCTCTTTTACCCCCTTTTGCCTGAAATGGTTCGTCGATGATCTCCTGAAAATGTTATATTCCTGTAGTTTCCACATTTCGGTTCTTTCTCCAGTTTTTTCTGGTATCATTTTGCCTGTAGCCTTCTCTCTCTTTGTGCTCTCTGTTACATTCCTGGATCTCTAACCCTTCACAACCCTTCTCTCCAATGGTTTCACAAACTGTCCAGAAGAACAACTTCCATCTCAAGCATGTTTCAGTCTCCAAAATCTTATTTTTGAGTATCTTGCCAATGATCCACACCCCGTCTCTGTTGAACCCCCAAGATATCAATCCCCTTCCCATTTAAAAAAAAAAAAAAGCCTGTCTCCCCCAAACCACAGGAGTGTGTTGGCCAGTGTTCTTGATATTCTTTGTCAGGGAGTTTGAGTGTTTGTGTTGGTTTCTCTCCTCACTGTTCAATCTTTGTACATCTCTGTAACTTTCATTATTCTGAGCAGCATCAAGCGAAAAATCGGCACTCAACCGAGCAAGTAAGTGCGACCTCTGGGTAACGACATGCCTGCCTTGATGTGCAGCCGGTTCATGCAAGCCAAACCCCCCTCTGACCTTGCTCCATTGCCTGAGACGAACTCCAAGGGTTAATGCCTCCCCCCAGACCATTTAGCTCAGTCATAAAAAAACAGCACAGATTGTTTTTGAGGAATGCGGAGGGAATGTGCATTGCTTCTCGATATCAATGCCTGATGAATCCCTGCTCTGACGTGCAGGTAGCGGACACAGAGCAGAAACAGTTCCCATCGCACATGTTTGCATCAGAGACGTTCACCTGGTCCGTGTGAATGAGCGTGTGTGGTCTTTCTATACTTATGAGGACATCGTGCATTCAAAAAGAAAAATATTCGGAAAAATCTGCCTCCATTTCTTTCAATTCCTTTGCTGTGGTGAGGATTTAGGTTTTGATTCAAGAACATGAGGTTGTTTTATTGAAAATTCTTCACTACTTGTAAATTGTGTCATAATTACAACTAAGGAACTGATTTGTTTTTAAATACATTTTTGACTTGACACCTAATATGCAGAAATGCCAAGATAAGATATGCATTTACTTATTCCTCATAGGGGAAATTCAATTTGACTGAATAGAACCAGCACAAGGGGGAAACCAAATCCAAAATAATATCTATCTATCTATCTTTATATATCTGTAGTATTCAACAAGCAATCTTGAGTTATTCAGTTATGTGAATGTTCACAAGACGAACCTACTTCACAGATTTATATGCAGTTTAAGAGATGCTTGTAGTTGAAATTGGCTTTTTGTGTAAGCTGACATGGACAAGAAGTAATATAAACAGAAATATAAAAATGTCTTCATAACAACTGAGGAAAGCTGTGTGATACGATCAAAAGCCTCACAACAGCTACTACATTTATCTTGTGGTGAAATGTTCGCCAACTACGACAAAATGATTCCAAAACTTACCGCTGAAGAAACAACAACCCTAAAAGAATGAAGTAGATAATACAACGGAGTCCTCACACGTATAGAATTACAGTTGACCGTGTTTGAGTCTTTGTGCATTAACACTTCCTGACGTGTCTTCAGACTGGTGCACCAGGATGGCAGTCTGGCAGACCTCACCTTGCTCAGCGCCAGCTCGGTGGACACGGCGCTGCCCAGAGAGCCGGAGGAGGTGCAGGACAAGCAGGAGGAGCAGGAGGTGTGGGAGATGGAGAAGGAGAAGAAGCAGGCCCTGGTGGTGGTGATGGACGACACTGACATGGGTGGCGAGAAGCCAGGCAGCTTGCCCGACCTGCCGCAGTCCAGCACAGAGGAGAGCCACCACTGCAGTGCGGGGACCGGGCCAGAGCCGAGCACCGAGCAGAGCTCAGGTACCGAGCCGCTCACGATGCAGGGAAACGATTCAGAGCTGCAACCTGTCATAACATGGGGACAAATGCTCATCACATAAACCTGAAGATTTCTTTAATGATGTAAAACAGAACAGCAATGATCTTTTAGAAATGATCGATCAAATATCAACATTTTGGTAAATTCATTGTCGGCGAGCCAATAGTTGATTCGTCATCTAATCATGTAAACACAAACCACTGACTGAAACTCAACTGAATTATCTTAATGCTTCTCTCTTTTGCAGTTTTTTTCCTAAATCAAGTTGAACTTGCCTGAGACAAACAAACATACAAACCCTTTATATTAAAAACTGGACCCAATTCTCCAGAGTTTCTCCGCAGGACATCTCCAAACGGCTCCGGATATCAGCTACTGAAAGCAAGATCTGTGAATTACTCCCTGGGAAAACTGAATATTTGATTCTGTCCCGTTGTCTAGATCAGACTTCCTGTCTTCCACTAAGTTTCGTGGAAATCCGTTCTGTGGTTTTTGCGTAATCCTGCAGACAAACAAAAAACAAACCAACACAGTTGTATTTAATCACTTCAGAATGTCAACGTGACCTTTTGCTAACTCCTCTAACGTCCATCACAGCTTCCCACACTGCTGGCCGTGTTTACCTCGATCCCTGAGTTCACAATGGAGACTCGTGCGTTCTGTGGTGTAAGCACTTTCACTCATGAGTGTAGAGACATCTCCTCTCAGATCTCTGTCGGCCTGCAGCTCCGCCGTCTGCTCGGGAGACAGATGGTTCTCTCCTGCAGAAGCTCCGTCTGCTGCTCCAGCATCTGCTGCCCGTCCTCTCACCGGTCAGCCGTTAATCATCTGCAGCAAAGTCGGCTTCTGTGAGATTTATCTCCAGTGTTCTGCTCTGACGCGGCTCGTACGCTCACTTTCAGACACAGCGCCAACTAACGCCGCAGCATTAGCATGTTTACACGGACAGTCACACGGGTCCTAAATTAAAAATGTTGTTTATATACACAGAAAATAAAATAGGTGATAAAACCCAGCCCTGCAGGGCCTCTGGGTTTATAATGAGCTGCAGGCCATACAGGCTATATGCTCTATCCAAACAATGAGGCCTCTATTAAAGCCTGAGATCAAGTCTTTTGTAAAACACATATACACACAAAACTGTGGCTGCGGTTTTTATATCCTTTGTGAGAATATAAAAGAGAATATTCAGTCTTTATTCTCAGCTAATTGAAGTAACTGCTTGGAATTTGGAATTTGCTTGTGAATACAGATTTAAGGTCCAGCATGTTTCCATCCGTCCTCATTTTGTTTCTATGGGGGAAAAAATGCATAAAAAAACCTTTAGCAGCTTCAGAATACATGAAAGGGAATTTTGGCTTTTACATTGAGCTCAGTAATGCTTGAGGTTAAATGATAAACACTCACTATACACAGAGTATTGTAAAGTAGAATCTTGAAAGCTGACCCGAGCCCGTCCGGATGGGCTATCTGGTAGATTTTCAGGATCTATGACACCTTCAGAGCAGCAACAGGCCTCCATCTCACAGAGGAGTACAATATATAAACTGGCAGTTAATTAGTAGATGTTTTAATGAGCTTTATAGACAATAAAAACATATAGAATATCTTATATCAGACTAATTCTCTCCGTTTAAAGAGAGAAGAGCGTTCCATCGTGATAAGGGGACGTAGGCAGAATAAAAGACTTTGGATAATTGTGTTCAAACCATCAACATATTGCTGTAATTGTGAGTTGAAACTTTCCATTTGAACCTCATCAGTGTCTTCAGTGTGTCTGGTTTTTATTTCCCCCTCGTCCAGATCTGAAAAATAAGTGGCACCTGGTGGTCGACCGTCTGACTGTGCTCTTCCTCAAGTTCCTGGAGTATTTCCACAAGCTGCAGCTGTTCATCTGGTGGATGCTGGAGATCCACATCATCAAAATAGTGTCCTGCTACATCGTCCTGGTCTCTGTCAAAGAGGTACAGAAACCCGGGATTCCTCATTTGTCCTTCATTTATGTTTTGTATGTACAGGAGTGACGCGCTTGTCTTTGTCTGCGTTTGCTTGAAGATTATGTTTGCCCGGAAAATGAAAGGTGTTTTTCTGTCATTGTAAAATGTTCAGAGTTTAAAGTTGTTAAATTAAAACCTGCAGACTTGTGAGTCACGGTTTTGATTAGATTCAGTATTTTAAAGGGCCGTTGACAAGTTATTGTCCTCTGTTTAAAATGTGACACTTAAGACGTATAAAATTGAACTCTGAACCAACAGGAAATCAAGCCGGATTCTCTGTTTCCCACCAGAGCAGCCAGATAATAACGTGGGCTCATGGGGACGGACAGTTAGAGTTACCGGATGGAAATAAAAGTAGTAAAAGTTTGGAGAGTGGTTTACCCTGGATAAGCTCCTCACACTTACTCTGTTAGATTCTTATTAAAATGTACTTTTATAGAGTTGAATTTATGTAATGTAATAATCTTTTATTTATAGTCCTTGACCCTCGGTTTTATGTGAATTTTTATGTATTTGAATTGCCTCACATTACTCTTTTACTACTTTTATCCCCCTCTCCTTCTTCAAATAACTCTTAAAAGTATATTTTAATTGTGCTTTAAAAGAAGTTGTACAATGTAGAAACCTTATTTCTGCCAGTAGCAGTAAGACTATGAGAATATGAGCTGGTTTTGTCTCGTCTCCTGTGCAGGTGTCTTTGTTCAATTACGTGTTCCTGGCGTCTTGGGCCTTCGCGCTGCCGTTCAGTCAGTATCGGCCGCTCGCCTCCAGCGTCTGCAGCGTGTGGACGTGTGTCATCATCGTGTGTAAAATGTTGTACCAGCTGAAGTTCATAAAACCCCTAGGCTACTCCGCGAACTGCTCTGTGGTAAATATATGTCAATGTTTTTCGCATTCCCGGGTTGTGTGAGCTGCTGTACACACACTGTTCATTAGTACATATTTCAGAAGAGTGTTTATCTAAATGTTGAATTTCCGTCCACAGTCGGAGATGTACTCCAGCGTCCAGAAGACTGAGCTGCAGACATCTCTGCTGTATGAGGGACCTGTGGATCCGGCCAACTGGGTGGGACTGGACAAATCTGATGACCTGCTGGGATACCTCAGGGTGAGGAGGAGTGGTGGTGGTGGGGGGGGGAAACAGTAGAAAATGTTTTAAATATTCTTGGTAATACACGAAAATGTTAATGAGATAAAATCGGAAAATGTTCGATTAAATTAAAATGTAAAATTGAAATCTGTTGAACATCAACTCCATGTGTTTATAATAAAAAGAAATATATATATATATATCATGATATTTAATAAAATGACAAAACAACTTATTCCTTTAACTTTCTGTACAATATGTCAACATAATTATCTGACTTCGCAATACACGTCTCTCATTTATATTTCATCACATTTTACAAATACCTCTTAATTTTCTTTACAAGTCAATATTCTATATTCCCATGCTCTAAATTGATCAATATTTCCCATCCCATGTTCTCTGTCCACTGTTTAACTACTTCCCTGCGTTTCACTGCTTATTATTGCTATTTCAAAAACATACAATACTGTAAATGATTGTGTGTATGTGTGGGAGAAACAAATCTTACACTGCAATATTTAACAAAACAAATGTCTTAAGAGTAAACATTGAAATGTGCTCTGTCTCTGCGCAGAACAACCTGTTGATGTTGGCTCTCTTAGCGTTCGAGGTGACCATCTACCGCCATCAGGAGTACTTCAGGCTGAGGAACAAGCTGTCGCCCCCCGCTGCTCGCATCATCTTCCACGACACCACGCGGCAGCACCTGGACATCGGCATCGTCAGCTTCGTCAAATACTTCGTCAACTACTTCTTCTACAAGTTTGGACTCGAGGTAGGAAACAGCTGAGCGGAGAGAAGAGCTCAAAGGTGGCGTCTCCGTTCCTGCGTGTGTTCACTCTTCATGTGTCGCCCCACAGACGTGCCTTCTGCTGGTGGTCAACGTCATCGGTCAGCGGATGGACTTCTACGGCATGCTTCATGGCTTCGCCCTGATAGCCGTCATGTACCGGCGACGGAGGAAAGCCATCGCGGAGATCTGGCCCAAGTACTGCTGCTTCCTGGCCTGCATGATCACCGTCCAGTACTTTGTTTGCATCGGGATCCCGCCTGCAGCCTGCAAAGGTTGGTGCTGTGCTCCAACGATTATTTTCAGTATCGTCAGTCATCGTAAAAAATGGAAAATGCTCGTTACAAGTTCCCAAAGTTCAAGGTGACATCTTCAATTTGCTTGTTTTGTCAGATCATTTGTTTTAAACCCAAAGTTTTTATGTAAAAAGCTGAAAAGAAGCTAATTCTCACATTTGAGAAGCTGCCCACAACATGTTTCTGGCCTTTGTGCTTGTTAGACGACACAAATGAATAATGGATCATCTACATTGTTGTGGATATGTCATTAATTTCTGTCAATCAGCTTCTCATTTAGATTATTATTCATATTATTATATGATTAACAACTTAATTTAGCTTAAGCTGCTTGTTTGGGCATCACAATAAGCTGCGGTAGTGGTGCAGTAAATCAAAATGCGTATCTGTGTTAAATATCTTGGTCCTTGATTTGTTTTCCATAATTACAAAAATACATTGTTTGATGAAACGGGACAAATCACGTAAACATGTTCTTCAACCTTCACGATGTACTTTCTCTTCTTTTCTTTGTTACCACCCTTTTATTGCCAGTTCTCTCCTTTTTAAAACACTCCCCAAATAAACCTGTCGTTTTCATGTGGTTTACACGTGGTGATAATGGTGCGTGGTTTCATTTCAGACTACCCCTGGAGGTTTCCCAGCTCTTTCACAGACTCCAAAGTGGTCAAGTGGCTCTACATCCCAGATTTCCGCTCCAAGCCCAATCCGTCGTTCCTCATCTGTAGGTTTCTCCAACAGGAGATTCACTTGAAGGGAGAAGTAGAAGTATTCGAAAAGCATTTAGATATTTTACCTTAGTGGAAGAAGTACTGGTACCATTATTGTTAAGCCATATTGGTGTTTTGGGATGAATTGAACAAAGCATAATGATTGAGTGAAGTGTTGTCTCTCTTTTCCAGATGACTTCATGCTGCTGCTGTGTGCCTCTCTTCAGAGGCAGGTGTTCGATGACGAGAACAAGGCGGCCGTCCGCATCATGGCCGGAGACAACGTGGAGATCTGCAGAGACCTGGACGCAGCCTCGTTCAGCGTCCACAACCCCGTCCCTGACTTTATCCACAGCAGGTAACAATAAAATAAAATAAAGAGTATATAGTAATAAATCCCATGCTTGTATTTTGACTCTTAAAATATTTTTTTTATTAGATGTCTTAATTTTGGAGCCACTGGATCTTGACTTGACTTAAATTATACTTAATGGTGGTAGATTTCTACAATATACTAAAACAAATTAAAAAAAATAGTGGATCTATCTTTCTAGAATATATGAGGACAAATAAAACATTTGACAAGAGCAACACATTTTTTAATCCAACATAGTGTCAAATAGCCAAAGTTCAATACATTATTTAAAAAAGCATCTACTGTCAGGATGTCTCCCAGTTTGAGAACCACTGGTCTCCATTATGTTTGTGGATCCAGATAAATCCGCAAACACACTTGTTGGGTAACGATCCTGAGAAAACCCTTCAGAGTGAGACACTTTCCACGTCTCTCCCGTCGAGCTGCTTAGCAGAAAACTGCTGTTGATCTTGGCTGCAACCTGTGAGAACTGCAGAAATCCTAAGTGGGGCGGCGCTGAACAAGAACTCACTCACTCAGCAAATCCCTTATCCTGGGTAAATATTAAAATAAGACCGATGACGGTCGCTCAGCGAGAGATGTTACTGAATACCCACCGCATGCATAATTCACAGTTGTGGCTTTGCTCCAGTTTTTTTTTAATCCAGAGCTTGATCCTGACTTTGCACAATAAAAGCGAAGGGTTTTCTGAGAGGCAGCGAGTTAGAGACAGCGAGAGCATCCTGACCTGTCCACAGTCATTGATTATGTGCTCTTCACATTCCACTGTTTTGATGCGCAAAGTGGACAAGTCTTTTATTAACGCACTCTGTGTCCATCAACAAGGCCTCGTCGAGAGAAAGCGAGCAGCGCAGCCCGTCTGTCCACGCCGCGGCAGCGCTGCACTTATTCCATCGTTTCCCTCCAGGATCGAATTACGGATACGGGGTGGGGGGGGGAGAAAATCCATAATCCACAAAAACACTCTGTCCGTCACTCCGCGACTCAGACGCTTTTGCCCTGTACTCTAACTCAATAAATAGCTTTTATGTATGGAAAAGGTATTTTCTCCCCCCTGATGAAGAAGGACACTCACTCAGCTATTCCGGCCCATCAACGCGTCGTCCGATTCCAAACCCACTTCATCAGAGCTGCTTCCTAAACACTGCAGCTGTTGTTGTGGTCCCAATGTTTTCCCCGGGTCCATCAAATTAACGCAACACCGCTTCCTATGCCTCCGCTGTTAACGCCCTCTCACGTGAAGAACACAGGATCCGTCCGTGTGTTCTTAGCATGTCAGACACACACGGGACACGCAGCATAGTGCACATGTGCTGAGTGACAGGAGTCGGGTTGCAGCTCGGGTTCCCATTCATTGATTAGACTCTTACCGGAGCCCTGACGCTAAGTGAAACACTAAGTGTGATTGATGGGGCAGATTATAGGAGCAGCAACAAAATGAACTGAAATGTTGTTTTGACTCTTACTATGTGGTAAACATGCGTCCTCATTAGCAGCTAGGCTCGACTGGCATCGGTCCCAGGTAGCGTCCTGGAAGTCGTCTCGTGAACGTCTCCGTCAGTCGTGTGATGTCAAATAACGTTTAACAGAATTCAAAACTTTTACATGTGGATCTAAGCTTCAGGGGAGATTTGCTCGCGCTCTGGTTTCCTGTCGTCCTCTTATCATAAGGTGAGCAAAATGTGACCTGTCTGGATTTTTGGTGGCTGATCCCGATAATAATATTAGGGAGTAAGATCTTTCTGATACTGATGTGTCGGCCGATATATTAATGAAAGAATATTCTGTTAAAAAATAAAATCAGCTTCCTTAGCGCAAGTCTCTTCTCATCAGGTTTAACTACAGGAACCTGCTTTCTGTGCCATATACTTACAGTATGTTCATTTCAATTACCCTGAATCCCAAGGTTGCTTTTGAAAAATGATAATATATGAAGAATTTTAAATTCGTAATCGTCAACTAGTCATTTCAATTAACGATTGTCCTTCCTCGCCTCCTTCCTGCAGGTCCTACCTCGACATGCTGAAGGTCATCATGTTCAGTTACCTGTTTTGGTTCGTCCTCACCATCATCTTCATCACGGGAACCACGCGTATCAGCGTCTTCTGCATGGGGTACCTGGTCGCCTGCTTCTACTTCCTGCTCTTCGGCGGAGACCTGCTACTGAAGCCAATCAAAAAGATCCTGCATTACTGGGACTTCCTCATCGCCTACAACATCTTTGTGATCACCATGAAGAATGTTTTTTCCGTGAGTTGAAGAGGAAATAATCAGCGATAAACTCCTACTTTTTGATTTTATATAATACAGAAAATTATTTATTCCAGGATACAGTAAAGGTTTTATTTTTTTTTGCTGTGTCCATAGATTCTGGCTTGTGGCTACATCAACACTCTGCTCCAAAAGCAGTGCTGGTTGATCCAGTTGCTCAGTTTGGCCTGCACCATTAAAGAATATAAAATCGACACCGACTTCGAACAGAGACATCTGCGTAAGTGAACATTTAATATCTTGTATTGTAGAATTTGTTGATATTTATGTTGGAAATGTTGTGGCACGTTTCCTTCAGTATTAACAGGAGCAGTAATCACCATTTTGGCTGCAACACCAAACCATGTCGGTGCGATTTTTGCGTGTTTTCAGAAACATTTCTTGTTGTATTTTTCACATTTTATACTTTAATCCCACATCGATTAGAGGAAAACATACCACAAAATATAGTGAAACACTTAGATTCATGCATAATCAAACACAGATTTCTGTCTACATTTTTAGACTCATAAATCTTTCATCTTTCATGTGTCAGAGCTCATGTCAATCAACAATATCACAGTTCTGACATGATTTTTAGCTGCAGCACGTTAAACTTCTAACTGTCCTTTTGTCTGGATGGGAATCAATACGGTGGATTTGCACAAATAACGCCACCAGCTCACTTCTTCATGAACACTGGACCTGCCTCATCTTTGTCTCCTCATGTATCGATCCTGTATTGTATTGTGTGTTTTGTCCCTGTCATCTGCCGGGCGTTTGTTTTTTAATGTTGTATTTATGATGGTTTGTCTGCAGCCCAGATCGGATAATATAATCTGACTTGGTTTGTTGTGCGTGTTAAAGATGCCAAACCCATTGCAGGTTATTGGTGTTTTGCCCTGCTAATAATAAAGTGACAGTGGTGCGAACAGTCATTAGTTTCATGCTGAATTAAATCGGCGTATGACTGCGTGGTCTGTTCCAGCCTTTGATAAGCGCTGCAAGGTGACCAAAGACGACGCCGGGATCATCTGGGACAGTATCTGCTTCGCCTTCCTGCTGCTGCAGAGACGAGTCTTCATGAGCTACTACTTCCTGCACGTGGTCGCCGACATCAGAGCGTCGCAGATCCTCGCATCCAGGTACGTGAGAGGTCATTAGTAAGTTCAAACCTACACCTGCAGTGTCTGATTAGTAACTGATGTGTGTCTGTGGGATTCAGAGGAGCTGAGCTCTTCCAGGCCACTATAGTGAAGGCGGTGAGAGCCCGACTGGAGGAGGAGCGCAAATCTGTGGAGCAGCTGAAAAGACAGTGAGAATCTGACGTGTTTCACCTCATGTTTGTACAATGCTGTGGTTTGTGTACAAGTTTTGACATTGAAATGTGAAGTTATTGACTTCTGTTTACTGTCTGCAGGTTAAGACATTTACATACACATATTTTCAAATAGTCCAATCTCCCTCTTAATTAGATCAGAGTTTAAATAGCAGGATTTTGTAAAGCAACTTTAGGTTTAGTGTTTAAAAGTTAAGCCGAAAATACTAAAACATATGATTAGAAGTTTGCTTGTTAGAAAATTTGAAGTTAATATATTTTGGCATTTTTATTTTGAGACTATATAAACATTTTTAGCACAGCGGCAGAAATACTTTATATTATAAATCCCATGCTGCGCAAAATACTTTAGCAATTGTCGATTCATTTCTTTTAGATTTAAAGGATAAGGTTTGCGTTATGTTTTGTATATTTAACAAATCCCCTGAAAAGACCAAAAACCACAGAGAACTGATCAAAAATATAATGTTGAGTGTTTTCAAAATGAAAACAAGAAGAAAAATATCTAGGGTCTCAAACTGGGGCAATGAGAGCAACTATTGTGAACTATAAACTGAGGATCGATACACATCTGGTAATCTAGTGAGTATTTACGACAGTGGGAAGGTGAATGAAAATAAAGTACAGTCATTAAGGTTAGTTATTAGCAAACATGACTCAGAAATCCATTTGAAACTCGGATTAAAAGCAGCTCCTGCCTCCGTCGTTATTGTTTCCTGGAAGCCCGGCTCTCAGTATATCATTCTACACAAAGTCAATGTATTTCCACCACTTACAGGTTCCTCAGGAGTTACTCAGACAGTACCCACTCACCCGCCCTAATGAGCACTCCACCGTTACATAACATACACTGATTTCCATATGACGCCTGGAGATGTTCATGCTCAGTCTGTTAGGCCGCCGCTGATGTTCCCCTGTGTCGATACTTGGTGTCTCTCTCACCGTCTCTCTGATCTAATCAGGATGGAGCGCATTAAAGTGAGGCAGCAAAAGTTTAAGCGGGGCAAGGAGAGGATGCTTAGCATGGCGCAGGAGTCCGGAGAAGGACAGACGCTGGTGCAGCCCGAGGACGATGACGACGGTATGACGAAGCCTGCCAGGGCCTCTTACTGTGCAGCACATATGAGAAAAAAGTTTACATAGGGTGAAAATGATGCCTTAGTAGAGGTCAGGTAAGCTGTGTTTCATGCTAACTATCATCAGACTATGCAGCCATCTTGTGTAGTAATGACTATTTAAATAAGCAGTTAAACAAAAAAAAAGAGAAGCTTCATTGAACAGTAATTATGGCTTGAAGTTTGTAGACAAAACTGATTTTCTTATTAAAATGTTGCACTCATGTATTTGTGAAATTTTAGGGGCACATCGAACGAAAGCCAAGACCAAAAAAAAGCAGTGGTGGAGGCCGTGGGTTGACCATGCTTCCAGTAGGTTGACCAACCAACCCTCTTTATTCTCTTCCTCCACTCTGATTGGCCCTTGTGTCCTTGACCAGAACGCGGAGGATTCCCATACTGCCCCTGGGCTCTGAAGGCACCAAACTACAGTAGCTTATTTACGCCATCCAGACTTTAGTCGTTTTCTGTGTCTATTTAAAGGCCCCTGTTACCTGTGTGTGTGTCTGTGTGTGTGTCTGTGTGTCTGTGTGTGTGCGTGTCATTATCACTGCAGGGCCGGGCAGGGTTTTCCTTAAATAGGCACGATGAGATGATAATGAAATAGAAAGTGACTAACGTCTGGAGGTTCGTATTTGACGTTGTTTAATTTTTAAAAAGAAGAAAAATCCCCTGTATCGCCTTGAGAGCCCACAGTAGAGAATCACTATGTTGTGAAACACTTTCACGCAAAGATATGAAGTCGACTCGCCTTTATTCTCAGTACTGGAATAAAGGATGAAGGGCTTGTTCATTCTTTGCCTGCAGACATGATCACCAAACAGGTTTTACCCCCGGAGAGAAAAATCCAAACCCGATCCGACCAGCGATCAAACGCATAAAATGACCCGGTGGAAAAAAACGAGCGCAGAGGGCGATTGCGGCGGGTTTCCTGTTTGGTTTGAACTCATGTCTCACATCTCACTCCATCTCCACGTGACATTTTCAAATTATTTCTCCATTTTTATCTCTTCTGTCATTTGATGTTTCGTCTCCATTTCCCAGCATCCAACCCCTCCCCCGCCCCCCAGCCCACTGCGATTCTGTTCAAGGACATAAGTCAGCCTTGTCTATCCCAATGCTTCTGACACTTAACCACTGGATTCACTTGCTCTGTCAAGTTGCTTAATGGCGACTGTGCGTAAACTGGAATAAATGATTCTTCCTCGTGCTTTGTGGTCGCAGTCACATCGGTTGTATTGATAGTTTTGATGCATTGTGTGTCTCCTGCACTTTCTGTTTCACCGTGGCTCTGGTTGTTCTTTAAATGTGTGTGTGTCTATCGTGAGTTTCTACTAACATGCAGCAAGTTAAATAGACTTAAATGTCCCGTGGCTTCATTTTCCTGCATCTTTCTTTCAGCAGGGAACCTCCACTGTGCCTTTTTTATGACTGTTACCATGAATATGCTGAATGATTCTGCCTCGGTTTGACTGAATGTAACGAGACTTTGCCCTCTGCCCATCAGTGGTCAGAAGTGGAGACTATTACTTGTTTGAAACGGACAGTGAGGAGGAAGATGAGGAGGAGGAGAAAAAAGACGACGAGCTTCCCAAAAAGTCGGCGTTTCAGGTGATTCCAGGGGTCAAATGAGTTTTTAAATTCCCTCCCTGTTTCCGTTAATCAGTCGGCAACATGCTTTGGTTATTGATGAGGATGGAGGTGAAGTATGAACATGTTTATTTACTCAAGGACACTTGGATTGATATTTCCATTTTATTATATCTCTTCAGTGAAAAACATTGTGCCTTTACTCCTATGCATTTACTGTTTTTTAAAGTAAAGTTTATAGTTTATAACTGATAGCAGCAGCTGTGAGATGCAGTAAATGTTGTGGAGTAAAAGTCAGAGTAAATGCGCTTTTATCGCAGTTGCAGAAACTAACAGAAAGAAAGCATTAATTGCAAAGTTGAAAACACTGCTTAAAGAACATATCACTAACTCTCACCAGCATTTCTTGTGTTTTAACACTAATATAAAGAGAGTATGTTTGACTGTGTGTATTCACCTGCATGGTATCACAGTAAATCCTCCACTGTCTCCTAACACTGTAACCACTGATGTTTCTGACCGTTTGACATGTTTCCCACTAACCTTCTCCCCTCTGTTGCCTCCCTGTAGCGAGCTATTGGGAAGTTTGTGTCTGCGGTTCTGGCTTTGCCCAAGTCTATCATTAAACTGCCTAAAACCGTCCTGCAGTATGTAGTGAAGGCAGGCAAGGTACTCACCAACAGAACTAACACTGCTTGTTTCCTGTATCGTCTGCCTGCTCCGTTCAACGGCCACGTCAGACTGAACTTTCCAGCTCGTGTTTTGTTGTTCTGCATTGCGTAAAAAAACAAACATCAAATCTGATCTGGAATGGAGATTTGTTTTTTTTTTACTGTATATTGTTATTGTCCGACTGGCTGGTTTGAAGTGGTTTGCATGATTTGTAGCTTTAATCTGAAATGTTTTGGAAATGTGTCAATGTTGTTTTTGTTCTCAATCTTGTGGTCGCTGCTCAGACAGATTCTCAGCAGTTGGTTTTATTTGTAAATACAACTATGGTTGTGATGCATGTTTTCCTGCTTTCATAAGAAAATTGAATTGGCAGTATACAATAGTGACTATTTTCCTTAGCACAAGATTTTTTACAGTGTCATTGTTCCATTCATTTTCTTTTTTTTACACTTTCAGATTTGGATTTAGTTAAAATTATATTCTTCTGGTAATGCAGGTGTGATTTGGCACAGATTTGCAAAATATACCTTGTTGGTGCAATATTTGTTTGAACTCGCTGTTGCCCTCGCACACAGCGACTTCACATCCGTTCACTGGTACTAAACCGCTGCTGCCTCTGTTCTCCAGTTCCTTTACCACGCCTGGATCACAGACCCTAAAGCTGCACTCAGAGCTCGAGCAAAAGAGAAACGCAAATTCTGGAAGAAATACACAAAGGGAGTTAGACGCAGGAAAAGTAAGAAAGATGGTAAGAAAGTTCAAGAGAAGAAATCTTATCCTAATATTAATTATTAGTGTGAATACGTTTGTGTGTTCTTTGAACCATATTAAAGTTTCTTTACTGTACGTCAGCAGCTCATGTGGCTGTAGAGGTTGGTGACTCGTCTGACGGGCAAGAAAAAGACGACAACAAGAAGTCTGCTGGACCAGGTTGGTTTCCTCCTCAGAAGATCGTGTCCTGAGATGTTGAAAACCTCATTTTGTGCTGTTTATTTCCTTCTTCTGAGTCTTAAACCACTTTAGAAACTGAATATGAGTGAAAAGGAAACACACACTGCACAGATTTCCAATGTACATGACTTTTACTTTCGCTTTTGAAATCCATTTCACAGATTCACCAGGATGATAATTATCAGTTTGCTCATTTTACCTGATTTCTAACCCTAACCCCCGGATTTCATTTATTTGAATCCGTTTGACTTCCCTCAGACAACATCATCAAACGCGTGTTCAACATCATAAAGTTCACGTGGGTCCTCTTCCAGACGACGGTGGACAGCTTCACCAGGTGGTTGAACGACATGTGCAGAGAGTACATCGACATCTCCACGGTGCTGCGCATCGAGCGCTGCATGCTGACGCGAGAGGTCAAAAAGGTACAAGAACCCTCTAGCTTAGTTTTTAAACTTTCAGTTTAGTACTTTTCCTGATCCTCTCACTTTTCTTGTGCACAAGTAGGAAGCAAAATTTATATTTTAGCTTTTTTCCTTGGTGTATAATTAAATACAGAACCTGCAATAGCTAAGGACATTTAGTTTCTTTCCCACCGTTTAATTGAATATCAATTAAAAGCTAATTACACAGAAATGAATGAGCCCATCTCCTCTCACCAGGGTAACGTGCCGTCCAGAGAGAGCATCCACGTCTACTACCAGAAGGCCATGAGGCTCAACATGTCCAGGCAGGCCAGTATGGATCAGCTGAGTGAGGACGAGTCGGTCTGCGGCTCCGCCCGAGTGCGGAGGAGGCGAGGAGGATACGGCATGGAGAGCCAGGACTCGACGGCCTCCAGAGACAGCATATCCAGGTACGCAGAGCCTGATCGTCAGCAACGCAGCATGGGAGACGGAAATAATTCAGGGAGAGATTTTAGCCTGGTGCAGTTCTCCTCTCTGGAACTTTTACCTCCTGACAAAGATGTTTTTTCAGGTTTCCAATAAAATAATAAAAATCAAAACTATCTTCTTGCCATACCCGGGGGTAAGTGGGGAAATTTGTTTCAAAGACTTTTAGGTGTGCACAGTGGTGATCAACACATTGAGCAATTTCCTTCACATACGGACTTCACACGTGCACAATCACGGATTTAATGGACACGGCTGGGAAGTGCATGAGTTCTCCGAAATCCAACGGGACCTGAAGTAAACTTAATGCAGACTTCCACTAATAACAATAATAATCATCATTATGACTTGTTTTGTTGTTGTTGTTGCATAAATGTATTTCTCTGATTGATAAGGCTTTATATTACACATAAAGAATATTAATAGTATGAATAGTTTGGATTTTTTCAATATCTTTCAAAAGACTAGTCATAGTTTGTCTTTGTCCATCTATGGTATAAAGATGGACAGTTGAAGGTGTAATATTGATATAATATAACAATAATATGTCAGGCAGCTTATATAAATAGGAAGATTTGCTTTGTACTTTGAGTTACCAATATTTGCACCATCATTTTCATCCCCTCATGGTCCAGCACCATCGCAGACTTGATGTGATGTTCTGGGTCATTGCACGCGTGTTTGGATTCAGCCTTTCATTTCATTTCAGTACATTTATGTGACAGTAAGATCACTTTCCTGCTCATTTTCTATGTTAAGCGCTGTGCCTTGTCTGTGTGATCGATCCCGCCTCATCCTCCCCACCACTGATCATTCCATCTGTCGCTCTCGCCACCTCTCAGTGCCGTCACTGAGGCCACCAACCTGTTTTCGCGCCAGTCCACGCTGGAGGACCTGGACGGCATGCCGGAGTGCATCCCCAAAACCAGCGAGCGCGCCAGGCCCAAGCTGCGTAAGATGTACGGCCTGGACCAGTCCAACTCCTCAATGGACAGTGCCAGCAGCTTCATGTCCAGGTGCCTGGCCTCCGCATCACCCTTCACACCCATCTGCATCGCACGCCTCTGTCACTTTCACTCATGACATCATTCATGTTTGTGCCTCTTAAACAAAACTTGACCCCAAGTCATTTTTTGTTGAAGTTGAATCATTGTTTACATTTTATATAACATTTTTATTTTTATTTTATCCTGTCAAAAAAAGAACCAAAAACCCCCCTGATAAATGCCCCTTGTTTTTTCATGTTATTGAAATCCAAACCTTTCTGTGGTTTTATGATATATGATCTGTTCCTTCTCCCTCCGTTATCTAGCCGTAATATAAACATCACTTTTCTCGTTTCATTTTTCACACTTGACATATATTTCATGAAGTTTATTTGGAAACACTTTAGTGTAATTCATTCGGTTTAGCATTTATAAGGCGCATATATTATTTATATTGCCTTATAACAACTATAAATCTTCCTGTGGGCACTGGTAAGTAAGGACTGGTGTATAAACACAGAGTTTACACACCAGTCCTTGCAGAGGAATGCACAGCAGAGTGCATACCTCCACCAAGGGTCCACAGTCCCCCAATGAAACCCTGTTTACATTCACTAGATCTAGATTTTTATCTGGAAACGCACCAAACTGTACACACTCATAAATATCAGTCCCCTAAACATGTCAGATCTTCATTTTTAATTAAGCTCCATAAATTATTCTCTGAGAAAATCAATGGAAATGTTGAAAGAATTGTTGAAACTCTCAAAATCTCATAATGTTAAAGAAAGTGGAACTTCCTGGATCTGCACCAAATTGTAATGGGTGCTTCCCTGACTCGTACCACATCCGTCCGCCAAGTGTTGTTGTAATCTGTGTAGTAGTGTTTGTGTAATCCTGCTGCCTAACAAACAAAACTCCTTGCCAGAGGTAATTACCTAAAATGTCTTTATCTGAGAAATCGTACTTGTGTTACTTGATGTGATGCAAGTTCAGATGGACATAAAACGGCGTGTCTGAATGCAGATTGTGGTTTGTGTCTCCTGCAGCGAAGCGACCCAGTGCATCACTCTCTACTCCAGACAGGGAACCACAGACACTATAGAAGAAGTGGAGGATGAGCAGGATCAAGGGGAGGACAAGCAGCAGGTCCCCTGGGAGTCCCAGCAGCTGGATGACAGTGAGGTGCCTGAGGACGGTCCCTGGGGTGAATCCAGGGAGACAGAGAAGGATGACGGCGAGGGGATGGAGGGGATGGAGGGGACTGACGGTGAGGAGGCTGTGGAGGAGACAGATGTACCAAAGAGCAAAGAGGGAGAAGAAGCTCCCTGGGCGTCTTTTGGCCCAGATGAGGGCACTTCCCTCAGGGTGGAGGAGGCAGAGTGTGTCCCTTATGTCCAGGACAAAGACTACATCTCTGAGAGTGAAGACGGAGGAGGACAGCAGGACCTGATGCAGACAGAGGGGCGGATGGGACTGATCTACACCCCCGACACGGACGCTTCCAAAGCGTCTGACGCTGACGTGCCTCCCAGCTACAGCAAGGCGGTCAGCTTCGACCGTCTGGAGCTGAGCGACGACGAGAGTGACAAGGACAGGAAGCGGCGTATGATTATGACCTCAGACAGCCACTCTGACAGCAGGTCAGACATCATGTTACCGTCCATGACCACCGAGCTGACCGCCAGTGAACTGCTGCTCAACAAGTGAGTCCAACTAGACGCTACAGACACACAGGAACCAGAATCAGCAGCTGCTTGTCTCAGATACTTTACATTTTCTAAGTGATACTATTATTATTATTAAAATTGCAAGGTGTAAGTCTGTGCTGTCCACAGATCAGAGTAGTGATGTTAACTCTTATTTCACCGATTCCAGTGTATCCAGAAATGTGACTCTTGCTGAGTATAGAAACTGCTGTGTAATGCTATTTTTCAAATGTGTTCATAACCCTTTAGGCCCCTGTGCCTGCTCAGAGGTCCCTGTATGATTTAGGAATTTTTTGTGAAGCTACAACAATGAAGTTTGGATTAAAGAATCAAACCCTGATCTGTCCCTCTCCCTCTCTGCCGTCTTTTCAGGATGTTTTATGACGAAGAGCTGGAGCAGTCAGAGACTTTTTACCAAAGGCAGCCGCTGATCCTCCAGCTCTTCTACGCCCTCTACAACATGCTGGTGGCGCACTCTGAGATGGTGTGCTATCTGGTCATCATCATCAACCACATGGTGTCCGCGTCCTGCGCCACCCTGGTCCTCCCCATCTCCATCTTCCTCTGGGCCATGCTGTCTGTGCCGAGGCCCAGCAAGCGCTACTGGATGACTGCCATCGTCTACACTGAGGTGGAGTCACACGAGAAGATGACCCAAGTCAAATCTTAACTTTGTCAATCGTTGAATTACACTAGTCAAGTGGTGGATGTCCCATTTGGGGATAAAGCTCCAGTACAAACCTGGACCCAACTGTTTATATGTTTGATTGGTTGATTTATTCCACTCATTGAGCATATAACATGAAAACAGACAGATAATTGCATAGTAACGTAAGAACATATTTATGTCAGTTCTCTCAGTCTACAGTTGTGGGTCTACAGTCCAGAAAGCTCACTGACACTGATGTGGTTCTTTTCTCCAGGTCACCATTGTCATCAAGTACTTCTTCCAGTTCGGCTTCCTCAACTTAAGCCTAAAAGGGACCGATAAGAACAAACCATTTTACCTTCCCAACATCATCGGGGTGGAGAAGAAGGACGGTTATGTCCACTACGACCTGGTTCAGTTACTGGCTCTCTTCTTCCACAGATCCATTCTGAAGGTACCTGCAAACAAACCATATGTGAACAGTTAACCAGGGCTGTGTGCTGATATTCACTTTTTATCCTGTTTTGACCACTGACAACACATCAGTAGCAGCCATCTTTGTTGAAAATCACTTAATTTGGGCATAAATCATATCATCATCTCCACAAATCCCTGCGTTTCCAGTGCCACGGGCTGTGGGACGAAGAAGACCCCAAGGAGAAGAGGGAGCCTCCTCGTCAGAGCGAGTCCTCGGACCGGGACGAGAGTGGGAAGGAGTCTGAAGCTGCCTCCTCGGTGATCAGTGAGAGGATGGGCTCCACTCACACCTTGAGGTCCTTAAACTTTGGGACCTCCATAGATTCCGGACACGTCCAGGTGCAGTTCCCGCAGCAGCAGACCTACCAGCGTCGCAAGAGCTCCAGTGGAGGCTCGCACATCTCTCACCGATCACTTCAGACGTCTGCCAGATCAAAAAGAGGTGAGGATGCTCCAGATGTGAGACAGCAGTTAAAGGTGACTCATCATGGATATCAAAAGACAACTGGTACAAAAGATGAGATGACATCTAAAGCTCTGAAAGTGTAATTCATATAATACAATGATGATCAAAACTAAAATAACAAATAGAAGGAATCATCCGGACGTGTATCACACAAATGAACATCTCCTCGCAGTCTCGATCTATGACCTCTGTGAATCTCGGGTTGTTTCAGGGACTAAATTCCCTCGTCACGGATCATTTACAACTGGAAATGTGAATTGTTCCCACAGGAAGCGCCACTTCCCACAACAGCAGCCGCAAGGACGGCAGCGAGGCCAGCGTCCACCAGAAGACCCGCAAACAGATGATTATTGAGAAGCTCCGAGAGCAGCTCTATAAAGGAAAAGCCTTCATCATAAAGCGGTAACGTTCACGGTTCATGAACATAAAGCTGCCGTCGTGTCTTTAAACTCCGTCCAGCACTTTGAAACGCAGTGGTGGAAGAAAGTGTGTAACTTTCTGACGGCACTGATGAGAAGTGTGCTGAGCAAATATTCTGGATGCTTAATGGAAGATGCACAGTGGAAAATCACATCAGTGATACAGCAGCTTTCAAAGGTCTAAATTTAGACATTTAATTACAGCTTTCCGGTCAGGCCAGTCAGCGTGAGTTTTGTGTAAGTGCTGCGACAGACGATCACAACATGTTATTGCTCTAAATTTAATCACAATGGAACAAGTGGTTTCTGAGATATTACGTCCAAAACGGCAACGGAAACCCACCGAAAATTAGATTTAAATCGTTTACGTTTTCTAAAAATAGGACCAATAGGAGCAGTGGCCCAAAAGAGAAAGGAGATTCAACCAAGTGTTTCAGACAGAGGCTGAAAAGAGGAGCTGCAGCAATGGTGTGAGGAAAGTGATGTGTTCTCTTGAATATGAGCAGAATGTGTCTCCTTCCAAAGTAAATACGTTATTTCCCTTGTGGTCCTGTGGAGTGACTCTCCCCTGGACACTTTTCACCTGTTTCCTTGATCATAACAACATTAACATTAACTAACCCTGTTTTTTTTATAGGTTCTTGGAGATCTACATTCCCATGAGGCAGTTCTTCTATAACCTGATCCATCCAGAGTACAGTGCCGTCACAGACGTGTATGTGCTGATGTTCCTGTCCGACACTGTGGACTTCATCATCATTGTGTTTGGATTCTGGGCGTTTGGTGTAGGTTTACAGACATTTCCATGATCTTTAATTGTTTATGAAAATGTCTCTATATTTGTCCAACATCACTTCTGTGCACCTTTTCTCCTGTAGAAACACTCAGCGGCAAACATCACCTCGTCTCTGTCGGAGGATCAGGTGCCGGGACCTTTCTTGGTCATGGTCCTGATCCAGTTCGGGACCATGGTGGTGGACCGGGCCCTTTACCTCAGAAAGTCTGTTGTGGGCAAGGTCATCTTCCAGGCTCTCCTGGTGTTTGGAATCCACTTCTGGATGTTCTTCATTCTGCCGGGAGTCACTAACAAGTAAGAACAAAAACAGGCTCAAAATAGGTTTAAGATAATTGTACATTTTTTGTAGAGCTGCTCCAATTAGCTTGATAATCAATATGTCAATTGTCAGGAAAATAACAGGCAAGAATATTCATAATCAATCAATGAAGTCATTTTTTTTAAGAGTCAAATATTTGTTGGATCGAGCTTCTCTTGTATCAGAATTTGCTTCTAGGAACTTAACATTTTCATTTCTATAGGATGTGCTTGATGGTTAATTAAAATGTGAAACTAAAAACAAATAATTCAATGCAACTCTTACTCAGGAATTTTTTATGTAAAAATCTGAAACTAAGTTCTAAAGCAATGAACCATGAGTCTGAATGTTTTACATCTGGCAGGAATTTGCCTTGCCCTTTTTTGAGAAATCCCATTTTTGCAGTGACAGAATGAAAACCATCTTTCTTTATCCACTTTCACACATTCTCTCTCTTTTCTTTTCCTCTTGTAGGCGTTTCAGTGAGAACACGGTTGCTCAGATGTGGTATTTTGTCAAGTGCATCTACTTCGGCCTGTCGGCCTATCAGATCCGCTGCGGTTATCCCACCCGCGTTCTGGGAAACTTCCTCACCAAGAGCCACAATTATGTCAACCTCTTCCTGTTTCAAGGGTGAGTTCAGCCGGAGAAGAATCATTTCTTCCAGCAGAGTAAACAGGTCCGAGGCCCCGGTTGTGTGAGGATTTCAGTTTGAAGCTGCAGAAAGATTTCACCTGCAGGGATTAGTTTCAAAAATTTGAAAATAAATGACACATTTCAAATTTTTGTTTGTCTTTTGGGTATCGCCATTTATATATTCAGCCTTTTAATGTCATGTCCAGAATCGTTTATGTGAGATAAATTTCCTCTCGTAGATAAGATTTCAATTTGCTAATACAAACTAAGAAAGCATCAGAAAAGCTAAGATGTGTTTGTTTGAGAATAAGCCTTCATGATAATTGTACAGCAGCTGTCAGAGCAGTGTTGAGTCTGAGGTTGTGATTAAATATCTTAAATCTTGTTTTTAGTTTAATTTAATCTTTATCTCACTTCTTTAATCCAGTTTCCGCCTGGTGCCGTTTCTGACGGAGCTGCGTGCCGTGATGGACTGGGTTTGGACCGACACCTCGCTGTCTCTGTCCAGCTGGATCTGTGTGGAGGACATCTACGCTCACATCTTCATTCTGAAATGCTGGAGAGAGTCTGAGAAGGTGTTTTTCATCGTGGCATCAGTCTGGTGTGAAAAGAATCGCCCTCAGAGCCAGAGCCTGTCGTTCTGGAATTCGGGCAAAAATTTATTTCTGTCAAAGATCATTTTCTTCTGAAAACTCCTTCATGTTCCTAAAACTCCTTCATGTTTCTAAAACTCCTTCATATTTTTGGCTTTATGGCTTAAGAAGAAGAATTTCAGATCTGCAAGGGCTCGGTGATGGATGAAAGCTAGATTTATGGGCTCTATATTAAAAAGTAAAGATATATTGTGTGTGTGTGGTGCCCAGTATTCCCAGTGGCGCAATAAAAACGTCTTTATTCTCTGCCTCTCTATTGTAAATAATGCACTCTTGCAATCTGACCAGGTTCAATCTGCAAGTACCTCCTGTGCTTCAAGTTTTTGTTCCATCTTTACTGATATTACCCTGAATGGATTCATTGTCTTATTCTAATGGATAAAAAAAAAGTGCTGGCACAAAATACGCAGTTGTCAGCAGCTCTCAGCAACTCTAACAACTCTGACAACTGGGACAACTCTGCTGTTCTTCATGTAGAGGTACCCGCAGCCCCGAGGCCAGAAGAAGAAGAAGGTGGTGAAGTACGGGATGGGAGGGATGATCGTGATGCTGCTGATCTGCATCGTCTGGTTCCCGCTGCTTTTTATGTCTCTCGTCAAATCGGTAGCTGGAGTTGTCAACAAGCCGCTGGACGTCACGTTTGAAATCACCCTGGCTGGTTTTCAGGTGAGGACACGTTGTCTTTCGTCAAATCATTTCATAGCAACACAGGCTCAGCTGAGAACGTAGATTTTAATGAAGTTAATACATCTGTGACTTCTCATGTGATCAGGTGCTGGTTACCCGATGAATACGATGTTTTCTAGAATGTGAGAATTTGCTGGTTGCTGCTTTTTGACAGATTCAGTACAGAGGCCAAAGATGAATTTCTCTATTTAATTCTCAGTTTTTCCATGTGTTCAGATTGAACAAGACTTGAAGCTGCTTTCTCTAAACGTCCTCTTCTTGCAGCCCATCTTCACTATGAGCGCTCAGCAAAAACAACTGCAGAATGTGACACTGGTGGAATTTACAAAATTTACCAAGAATTATACAAACGATGTAAGTATAAAAAAATACAGTATAAATATCGTGCCCCCCCCCACTCATATAATGAATGTGTCATTGTGTTTATTATGTGTTTATTGTTTGCTGTGGTGAAAAAGAGGTAACAGGGTTTAATTCCCACATCATTTAAACTTGTATGACAAACTTTTAAACCAGGCAGTAAATACACACCAGAAAAGGTCATTTAATAGTTGTCACATATAAAACATAACTTCTGAAGGTTTAACCGAAACTTCTAATCCCTTTGTAAACAACACTTTAAAGTCCCCACTCGTATAATTTTAACTATTTTCGACTTTTGTGGCAATTTAAATACATTTTGACCTGATGATGGCACAAGAAGAAAGGTCAGGGGATTTCCCAAAGTATTAAAATCTCTACTGATTTTTATGGCAATCCACCAAGCAGATGTTGAGACATTTAACTCACAACCACTAGTTGGTCTAAAGAAAAAGTTAGGAGGCCTCCAAAGTTACAGTAGTTAAAAGCACATGTTTACATATTCCTACAGATAAGTGAAAAGTACAGTCGGGTCAAGTTGGACTCGTCCAGTGGAGATAATAGGTTTTTGTACCAACTTACATCACAATCAATCCAACAGTTAGCATATATTTAGTCTGGGTCAAAGAAGTGAAGCGATCAAATGTTTTAGTTGACATCTTAAAAAAACTAAACCTTACTAATGTGTTGTGACTTGTGTTGGTGTCAGGACGCCCTGCAGTGGCTGGAGGGCTACATGCCAGAGGATCTGGTCATCGCTGAGCTGAAAGGCAGCTCCAACTCTCTGTGGACCATCAGCCCCCCCAGCAGAACCCACCTGATCGAAATGCTGAACTCCACTGAGGACTTCCCCATCACTGTGACCTGGACCATTCAAAGGTATGACACAATGTCCACTCACTACTGTATCTAATCAAGTAGGAGTTCTAATATAATATAATACAAAGGTGGCCTGCTCACAATCACCTGTTCCTCCTCTTAATCTCAGAAACCTCAATCTCGGTGCCAAGGCTGAAATAGCATCTGGAAAACGAGTGACGAATCTGAACGAGACAACTAAGACGGAACTCGTAACTCTCCTGAGTGGGACAGGAAATGCTTCAAGTGTGTAAGTCTATCAGCTGCACTAATAGCATTCAGTCACACAGATAGATTCCTGTACATACTGTATATACTCATAATGTAGGACTATATATTTTGTTTTTACACAGTCCTGCTCCATTATGTTAACATACATACGTTTTTTCCTACAGTAACAGCCTCTTTTCCTCTTTCTTCTCTGCAGGAAACTAACAAACATGTTTCCTCGTTATATCCGAGCCCCCAGTGACTCCGATGCCAAACCTGTCGAGCAGCTTTATGAAGGTTATCATCGCCTCCTTTATCACTGCATATTCAAAGTTTTAATTTCTTTTTAAGAAAATAAAAACCTGTGCCATCAGAATCATCTGAAAGATTTTAATATTACAATAAAAACACAACACAGAGTAGCTTAAAAATAATTAGTTTTAGTAAGAATTGTATTGTTTTTGTAATTGATTTGTATCTGCTTCATCCTGATTGAATAACTGCCACGATGTCATTCTTCACCGTTGCAGATAAAGACATTATGATGGACATAATTTTGACGTTGAAGCGACCAGAGAGTTCCTCCGATCAGAAGCAGGAATGGTGGATCGTCGACCAGGCGGAGCCCGGCCCGATAAAGAAGAGGAGTGAAGGGCGTGAAGGGCTGGAGCTTTACGTGTTCAGCGACCAAGTCAGTCCGCCCAGTTTGGGATTCCTGGCTGGATACGGGTGAGTGACCTGAGAAACACTGTCGATTTAAAGATTTTGCTGTTTCAGTCTATATATTGTTTTAATTACATTTTGGGTATTATTAAGTGTTTGGTGAGAACCCAACCAAACAATTGTAGGATAAATGTGAGGGGTGTTGGATGATTAGCACAACCGGAAAGCAGTTTTTCCTTTAACTCTTTCTAAACAGGCATGTAGGGGTCAAATTTAGGTTCTGTCCCCTTTCAACTCCACCTACCAGCTGGAGGACTAAGATTACAAGGGATTCAAAATCTTAACTGAACATCTCCTTCCTCTCTTCCCTGTCCAGGATCATGGGCCTGTACGCCTCGGTCGTTCTCGTCATCGGCAAGTTTGTGCGCGAGTTCTTCAGCGGCATTTCCCACACCATCATGTTCGAGGAGCTCCCCAACGTGGATCGCATCCACAAGCTGTGCACCGACATCTTCCTGGTCCGAGAGACGGGGGAGCTGGACCTGGAGGAGGACATGTACGCCAAACTCATCTTCCTCTACCGCTCGCCAGAAACCATGATCAAGTGGACCCGGGAGAAAACTCAGTGAAACTCAGCGAGGGGACGTTAAATCATGGAGGCTTCTTTTCTGGAGACGCTGGGTGGTGTGAGCCGCTACTTCAGCCTGTTTACCAGCTGATGGAGCACAAAGCCGCCGAGGACCTGGTGTGTCCTCCTCAAACTGAGCTCTGGTGGTGGTGACGCAGCGTTAGCTCCACACAAAAAACACTTTTTGAGTTAAGAACTGGTATTTTTTACTCTTAACTGATGAAAAACAGCAACAAATTGCAGTTACATTATTAACGATTGAGCACAAATTTGCCGGTGCTGTTTGAAAAGCAGCTGGTGTTCAGTTGGAGATGGACAAATCTTTTTGGGGACAGTTTTTCTTAAGTTATAAACAGTCTCCCGATACTAAGGTGGATTTTTTTTCCAAACACCCGTCGACTGCTCTTCACGCCTGTCGTCCTACATTTACAGAGAAAGGCTCGCACTGGCCGCAACATTACACTTTAAGGGCTTCCCACCAAAAAATCGCTGCACAATTAATGACCACATGAGCACAATCTCGTATTTTCTCCAACTGGAACACTTTTGATTGTGGGACTGTGCAATACTGAGCTCCTGTTTCTCCCGACGTGGACCGAAAGAGAAAGGCTGCGTCTGAGCAAGACACACGAACATAGCCCCACTGTTTTGTTTTTTAAACGTCAGAGGCCACATGGGAAACTCTGCAGAGACACGACAAACCGGAAACATCAGACAATCTTTACTTGCCTTATTTTGTTTGTATGAGACGAACTGAAACGCTAATCAACTACATATCTTTCTCAGGAAGAGCAGTTTTCACAGATATTGTATGTGTTTAATGTTACAACATTGTAGGCTTTGACGGATTTAAAAGATTACGAGACCGAAGAAGCGTTGAGAACTATTTAAACGGCATGAAACTTTAAAATGTGGATATTGTCCAGATGGACCGACACTGAGTATGTTTACCGCACATGGCCACAGTTTATAAGGCTGCGTTCAGAAAGTACATTTCATCGCTGTGGACTTTTTTCCCCCTCCACACAGAAGGAGATTATTTGCCAATCGTCTGAATCCATGTTCTGAACCACCTACAGGTTGGCTCGAGTCGAAACCAGCAGAGGGCTGTTTTCTGAATCAGGGTAACGTGCATTAGGTGGTGGACTCTTGCACATCGCTTGTGAACCTCTCGCTGTTTTTAAACATTCACGAACACTGTGGCGCCCACAGCTGTGCAGTCAGTCGTCAAGGAAAAACTGAAAGATTCCTCACATGAAGGGCTCTGACGTGAAGCCCTTTGGTCCAAACTATGCATTAGAGGACACTGTAGCATGAAAGAGAAACTTCATTATTAATTTTCATTACATGTACATTCAAGTTTAAAGGGACGGGATGAGGAGGAATGAAATGTGAAAATGTACCTGTATGTTAAGGTAATGTGGTATTATAGGTCCAGAGATCTGCAAATAAAACGTCTGGAAAGGTGTCGAGCTTTTGTTCTCAGCTGCTTTTTTCTTGTGTGTGAACGGGTAGAAAATCTGTGTTTTCAACAGGATTTAGATTTTTTTTTAATTAAAATAAAATAAAACTGGAGCCCTCCGACTTTCAAGACAACTTCCTCAACGAACAAATCCCCTACAATGCTGTTTGTGCTTCTTTTTGTTTGTTACTAGTATTTTTATTTATTGCATATCATAACAATATTCAAAGTGCTCTACCACATAGTGAATGGGTGGTACTACATCTGGATTGGTAACCCACACAAGTAGCAGTTCAGCATCTCTCTTTATAGGTTCACTCAAGTCCGCCTTCATTCTTCTGCTAATGCACAGATGCACTACACTCGTTCAGATTGGGAGGGAATCAGAAAAGTAGCATGAATGTGTTCGCATTAAATATCGCTTAACGGGGAGAGAGCATTAGCCTCATCAAAGATAAATAGGTCTGAGGAAGCTACACAGTCATTACATGTCTGTCAGAGGCCGGTTGGGTGCAGACGTGCAGCCGCCGTTCGTCTCACTGATGTGGAAAATCTGTCTGCTAACTCGTTTAAGAAAATGCACAGAGACCATAAAATGCCACACAAGGGAAATGTTTATTGATGTATGTGCAAAGTTTTGAGATCAGCTCCTGAATATATATATATATAAATAAAAGAGGTGGGCGACAGCACAAATAACAAAAATGTAAACAGTCCCTTTTTTTACTATTCTAATTGTGATATTAGAAAGTTTTCAACTGGCATTTAAATGATGTTCTTACAGAGGGTTTCTCACATTTATAGTCTGAGCAATAAGGTAAAGAAACGCACAAACCCGACATTATAAAGGAAAACAATGGGCTGAATGCACAGAACACACCACCACACAGTCCCTTTTTCATGTGTTGGTCACTTTAGTTTGAGGATTGCACGACGGAAGCTGTAATCAAGACACAGCCATGACACCTCGAGGTAGACGAATAAAACAGTCTACGATTGGATATAAGCTGCGTCATCAGGAATATTACAGCTCTTTAAATCTTCAATAACTTCTTTAAGCGCTGATGTTCAAGACAATAGTGTGAATTACTTTTATGCATCAATATTAATATTAATTCACCATAGCATTGAATTTGATTTAACATCTGAAATCCAAACATGCATCGACAGACTCATTGCATATTGTTCCAGTGGATCTTCAACAGGCCGCAGCCGTCAATCCGGAATAAAATATAAGTCAATACAAATAAACACCTATACACTGATCATCTTACTGGGCATATTTATTAGAGCATTTCTGATTAATTATATATATCTATTGAAAACTACCCACAAACAATAACGGCAGAATGTACAGCTTCACAGAGACGAGAATAGAACTTTTACGTACAACAGGCTTTCATACATTATTGAACATTGAAGATTTTTCATTACACTGAGGATCCAGCTCAAAGAAACCAAATAAAAAATCTGTTTAAACGCAACTCTTCTGCAACACCTACTGTGAATGTTGTTGTTTTTTTTCCTCTTATTATTTTTTGCACAATTAAGATTTAAACTGTCGCCTTTCTGGGGTTCAGAGCTGAGAGGGTTGGTCGAGGTGTTTCTAACTCGTACACAGAGGGTGTAGTGGTGGTGGAGCAGCAGATGGGTTCAGTCGATGCTCTCACTGGAGGCTAACACAGCCCGCCCTCGTAATCGTCCTCATCATCGGCAGCGGCCGGCTCCCCGCCAGCGCCACCCTGTGGAGCAGCCGCAGCCTTCTTCTTCTTTCCTCCTCCTCCGGGTACCCTCAGGGAAATGGCCAGCTTGGCGTACTGTGCGACAGCGGAGAATAAAGTGACTCATCAGATCTCAGATTTAAATATTTTCTCTTCTGACTGACGGGATTCTACAGGAGGACAAAAGATCACGTCTCCAGTCGAGTTTAGTAACATTCAAAATGAAATATAATGAGAGTTGTAGGTTTGTTTGTTCATCTTTTCGGAACAGTTATGACTAAGACTAAATGAAAACTGGCGGAGGGTTGTTTGTCAGCCTTGTGATACGCTGGTGACTTGTCCACTTAAACTTAAAACAGTGTGTATCAGCAGTACTCACGTCATTGTCCATGTATTTCAGTAAAGGTGAGTTGCACACGCGGTAGACCTGGTCCTCGTCCTGCTCGTCGTAGCCCTGCAGTAGCGTCTCCATGGCCAGGCAATCTTCGCTTCCACTGTAGCCAGGCAGACTGATGGAGATCAAGTAGCACTTCATGTAATGATCCTCAGTTTTAAGTGTTGCACCGTGAATGTTGGGTCATGTCAGCGGTTAACAAAGTCTCAGATGAGCCACAACAAATAAAAAAATTATTTCACATTGCTCAAAGACAATGTTGGCTGTGTTTAGCAGCAGTAAGCCACGGATTATTGATGGTAACGAAACATATTTGAATTCTCATACCTGTAACTTTCTCTGACGCATTTATCAGCAGCTACGTAGTCCACTCTGTGAAGATGAATCAGCACTTGGGCAGTTGTTTTCTGAAGAATGAGAAGAACAAAACAAACCAGAACTTTTAATTTGATCACATATTCTCAGATTACAACAAACACAGTCGTGTGATTTATATTGACAGAAAATCACAAAGCATTTTTATTCTCTGCTGTGATACAGTGACAAGCCAAGCGACATGAAACACACTGTCTATCCTGGAAATTAAATTCTGACTGACTGTGGTAACACATTTAGTTTTGATTTATGTGCACAGAGAGATAAACAACAGAAACACACTGAGGTAACTCACCTTGAAGCACATGGGGAAGTTTTCAATCTCTTTGTACATGTTCTTCTCTTTCTGTATAGCGACGGCTGCATCATCCAACCTGGATAGAAAGATGAGAACAGAGTGAGGACAGAGGAGGAGCAGGTACTAATGTTCAACATCATTACGTGGAGGAAAATCCAAATATCTGACTGTAATATATGAATTTAATACAAATGAAAAGAACAAAAAACAACAATCATTAAAATACGCTGTGTTGTGGTTATAGATCACCATCAGGTAAAATGTGTTTTTAATCTTTATAGAAAAATAAAAACAATGATAATGACAAGCTAATTGTCCTAAATACTTTCTGTATTAAATTCCTAAACAGAAGTTCTTTGCTTTCTCCATCAGCAATTAACCAAAAGAGCACAAATGATAGCTACAGCTGATGCTATACTTCTGGGAGAACAGGTGATTAATGTAATATTCCCACCCGGCCCCTCCTCCTGTCTGTTACCTTCTTAACCTGACCAGAAGTCTAGAGGCTTTGCCCAGCAGCTCAACAGCCTGACGCAGACGGTCTTCATTCTGCACACAGAACACAAAGGTGTATTAATTAAAAGAAATGAAAAATGGAAATGATAGTTTAAATGATTCAGTCGTTGTCAGCAGATCATCGTTACCTCAAACACACCGGCTGCCTTCTGATACAGGTCCACAGCTTTCTCCAGGTTTATAGGCTCGATCAGTCTGAGGAGAAAAACACGTTTTAGTTTGAGGGAAAATCTCCTCACACAAATAAGAAATGCATGAGTAACAACAAACATATGAACTATTCAGATTCATTCAAAAACTAAAAACGTATAATGAAAGAATGTGTCATCATAATAAACCTACAAAGTGTAGGTGCAGTGTTGTGTTAACAGCTGAGGGCTTTAAGTTTCTAATGTGTGTGAAATACAAGGTGATGTTTTTACTTTCCAGCCCTGTCCAGAGCCATCGCAGCAGTGTCCGGGGTCCCGTTCTCCATGTACATCATACAGGCTTTCTCTATGTACTGGATGGCCTCAGGCATCTTCTTTTGTTCCTGTAGCAGAGCAAACACAATTCTGCTGCAGACACATTACCACTGTCGAGGTGGCACGGTCACACATATGCAAAGTGGGGTCAACCACACGAATTCCGTTGCTATTGGTTGAGGCTGTGACAGAGTTCACCAGAGTTGAACCCCCAACGCGAAGCCAAGCTGCGGATTTACTTCACCACAGGAACTTCCCGCTCGCTCAGAGCAGAAGTGAAGGTTCATCCCGGCTACATTTGAGTATGTGTGACCGTGACCAACATGTTAATGACGATGATTACAACAGAAGCGGCCCTCACCTTCATCATCATACCAGCCTGCTCAATCGCCCTGAGGAGGAAGAAGAGGGGTCAGAATAAAGCAAATTGTTGTTGTACACTATATGGACAAAGGTAGTGGGACACCTACAGTAACTTGTATGACATCCCATTCTAAAGCCATAGGCATTAATATGGAGTTGGTCCCCCCCCCCTATAACAGCTTCCACTCTTCTGGGAAGGCTTTGTGCAAGATTTGGGAATGTGTCTATTTTGCCTAATCATCCAGAGGAGCATTTGTGAGGTCAGACACTGGCCTGGCTCACAATCTCTGTTCTAGTTCATCCAAGAGGTGTTGGATGGGGTTGCAGTCAGGGCTCTGGGCAGGCCAGTCAAGTTCTTCCACACCATAGTCACCCAACCACGCCTTTGTGGCTCCTGCTTTGTGCACTGGTGCAGAGTCATGCTGGAACAGAAAAGGGCCTTCGCACAAACTGTTCCCACAAAGCTGGAGGCATAGAATCGTCCAAAATATCTTGGCAAGCTGAAGCATTAACATTTCCTTCACTGGTCCAACCACTGACAATGATGCTGAATAAAACACCTGAATTTGATGATTACAGGGAGAGTTGACCCAAAAATTGTAATTCTCTTTATCTCTCATTCTCATTAAGACCTCGTTTGGAATCGAATTTGAATGTCGGGGTTTAAAGAAGCTTGGATGACACCACAGGAGCAGTATGGAGGCATTTTATGTTTGGTTTTTTTCACGTTTGAAGAATCAGTCACCAGTTACTTCGATTGTTTTGGATTTGGCTGCAACGCTGATTACCCCTGAGACTCCAGAAGTGTTTTGTGGACTCAAACACTTCACCCCCCCTCCTCCTCCTCCATCTGCATAGCGGTGCGTGGAGAAGGAGATCATTTTCATTTTAGGGTGAACTATCCCTTCAAGGAGGTGTGTCCCAATACGTTTGTCCATGTAGCGTATGATTGCTGCTGTGTCTTCATGTCGAGGATGACATCCCGATACTTACTTTGCAGCGTGAAAGAGGCTGATGTGTGAGTTAAGGTCAAGATAAAAACAGACTCACAAAACAACAACAACATTGATTTATTGTCACAGGGGAGCGAACAGGGAGGATACGTCTTGTTTTCTGTGTGGTACTCCGCCTCCTTCAGGTACGCATCCTTGGCTTGATCGTACTGTTTGGCGTTCTTGAAGCACACAGCTGGAAAAACAGGACGCAAACAGTTTGAATGACAGCGAGTACACGTTGGGATGTCTCACTCGGAAACAGATGTGTTGCTTTAGCACCTGCTTTGGCGTATTCTGACGCAGCGCTGTCGAAATCCGGCTTCCACTTCGTCATGCTTGTCTTTAAGCTGCGCAGACACACACACACAATGATTAACACAATGATTAACATTAAGATACACGATACAACAAGCCGAGATCACAGCACAAGATCAAAGCGGGCTAACGAGCCTGTGTGCGTCGCATCTACCATTAACACCGCCACAGTGGCCTCGCGAGCTAGCTAACGTCAGGGATGACAGCAGCGGGGAATACGCGGGTTTCTCGTCGCGACTCACCACTTCTCCGCCTTGGCCATGTGCTCGTGGGCTTCGTTTATCTTCTGGGCGGCCATAGTGAGGAGCGGCTCCGCGGGGATGTGGTGAACTTGCGGTAGAATTGATCGCTGCCGGGGATGTTGTCGCCTCCGTGTTTGGATTAGGAAAGCCTTCCTCCTCAGCCGGTGACGTCACGGGATGTCGCAGGCTACGGGCGCCGCCGAGGACCAATCAAAGCCACAACGCGATTGGAGGAATATAATAATAATAACAATAATAACACAATAGTAATAAATGATAATCCATGTTTGTTGGGAATATGCTGAACCAAACATAATATCTATGGATATGATAAAGGCCTTAAAATAGAAGCTGAGCATCCACTGATAGTTTTGCTTTTGCTTCTGCTGACCTCCTGTGGTGTCACTTGTCACAGATGTGCTGCGGGACATGTCTGACCCGAGCAGCAGCAGCATTAGAGTAAACAGTGTATTAAGTTTTGTATTTTAAAAACCAGGTTCTCTTCTGCAAAAAGAGTAAATTGTGTTTAGTGAAAAGACTTTTAGAAGTTAAGGGCACTGATTTTAGAAAAGTTGTCTCCATAGCTCTATATGGCATCTGGTATAGAATAAACAAACACGTAATAATAATATTAATTAGTTATAACAATATTAGGTATTATAATTATTAATAAGAAGAAGAATTGTAATCATAATTATGATGATGACAATAATGATAATAACAATAGTCATAATATTAATGATAGTGATAATAATACTACTACTAATAATAACAGTAGTAACAACAATACTAATATTAGAATAATACAAATTGTAATAACAATGACAATAATTCATTCATTAATAAGAATAAGAATAAGAATAACTACCACAGAATAAATACCAAATAAAAAAGACAAATATTTTAACATTTTGCGGCGGAAGCGGAAATGATTGTGTCGAATGACGTCACGCGGTGTCTAATGGCTGAACAACAACTCTCAGCGAGAGACAAACTTTCACAAACTTCCACGGAGACGAGAGAAAGTTGGAATTAGCTCGTTGCTCGGGCTCCTTCGCAGTCTAGACGAGTTTGTGTGTTTGTTTCTTCGTCGTCACCGATGTGGACTCACTGATGGATCCACGGTTCGACATCCCGCGGAGGGCCGCCGGTGGTGGCGGGGGCTCCGCGAACTCGTCGCCCGGTCTCGGGGCTCAGTCGCGCCGCAGGAAGATGCCTCCGCGCCCCGCCGACTTCAAACTGCAGATTATCATCATCGGCTCCCGCGGCGTCGGTAAAACCAGCCTCATGGAGAGGTACACGGACGACACCTTCTGCGAGGCGTGCAAGTCCACAGTAGGTGAGGACACGAGGCGGGGACGGGACTTGTTTCTGTCAACTTCTGTGTTGACGTCCAGCAGCAGGGGCTCCGTCTATGTACTGAAAGGGAGGCTAGCTAAACCACCACGGGGGGGTCGTGGTAAACAAGCTGCCTCATATTTATATTTACTGTGTAACGGAACTGACCAGAGGTGAAACCACCAGATGTAGCTGGCTAACTCAAGCTAACTGCAACAACTACACTGGTCAGGCTAACAAATCTGACCCAGAGATGAGACTGCCCCCCCCACCCACCCCCTTCACTCACACGTCTGACGCTTGAAATGTTGTTTTGAACAGTTGTATATATGTTTAGGCTTTTAGATGCAGCACGTCTGCACCCAACAAAGTGTTTATTGTATCTTTTAGTTGTGAAGTTTGCACAGAACAGCTGCACAAGTACAGAGGAAGACAGCAGATTCAGGAGAAATGTCAAAACTCAAATAATGATAAAATGATGTAAATATCAAGGGAAGCACTCACCATAGACAACTATCAAGAATAACACTGATAATATAGTAAGATAGTTATAAGTAATAGGGTTTTTATACTATAAGACTTTTATATGTTTTACACAGAGGCTACAAGAGCTGTCACTTTCTGTAAATCTTGTAGTCTGAGGATTGGATCTTAAAGTGAGTTTCCCTAAATTGACAGCCAATTAAGTCAATAGGTAATATTATACTTGAATAGCACAGATGTCCAGTTAAGTAATTCAGTAGCTATAGTCATAGTTGTTATAGTTATGTTCCTTAGATTACTTAATAATGTTGCTCTGCCGTGGTTTGGACTTGTCCAGTTTATAATACACGAGGAGTGTTGGGTAAACAGTCCTGTGACCGATACAGCAGCCAGCCATAGTGTGCAATCCCAAAATAGGTGCATGCAGGCAGCTGCTCTGGCAGCGCTCCATTTTGTGCCCTGTCACTGCTGTGACTCCGCTCACAGGTTGTGTCACAAATGTTGTACCACAGAGGTACAAGTCTGACAGCCTCTCAACTTTGCCTGAAAATGTTGGTTTCTAATTTTGTTAATTCTTGTGATGTAGCTGTCATTGTGCACAGCTTGTAATATAGAAACAAAGAAACCTCCTATTCACAAATACAAAATATGATTCAACTAGTCACAAGCCTTGGAAATGTAGAGGTGTGGTCAGTTGTCTTCATGCAGCTTGATCAAAAACCAGCCAAACCTACTAACTGAACTACAACACAGGCGATGCTGACACATGTTCAGATAAGATGTGTGTTTTTGATCCCTCTTGTAGGAGTTGACTTCAAAATCAAGACAGTTGAGCTGAGAGGGAGGAAGATCAGACTACAGATATGGTGAGTAATTTGAAATGCGTCTCCAGCTCCTTTAGTCCTCTATATGGTGCATTTCCTCTGTGCTGTCATTGAGCGTTTCCTCTCCTATCATGCTGCAAGCTGCTCTAACTCACTGGTGGCTCACTGGTTGCATCTCAACTTTGTACGTTAGGTGAAGCGTTTGTAAATAAAACAACTAATAATAGCCTCCACTAAATCCTATATGAAGGTTATTTATAATGTGTCATTTTTTTATCCACCTCATTGATACCAGAGATGCTTGGCTAAGTCAGGCATTCCCAAACTGTTCAGCCCCTGATCCCCCAAATTGGTTGAAGTATGGTCACCTACTATTCCTATGGAGCTGTAAATTGACCTGCTGTAACTAATGCTGATGGTAATCTGTCATGATCCCCTCAGAAGTTGTGTGGGGACAAAGTAAGACAGACTCTTTTTTAATTATTTATTTGAATTTTGTTTTTATGTTATTTGATTTATGGGTGAAAAAATAGTTTGGGAACTACTGGGCTAAATAACAAACATGTGAGTTCAACAACACCACGAACACCACATCCTCCAAATGATCAGATACTTGAATCGGCACCTCTAGAAACAGACCCGGGTGTGGGCGGCCATCTGCCTCGGTGGGTGAAAACGGGGGAGAAGAGAGAAAGGGAGGAAAAACACATCTTTTATTCCCTTATCTGTATCACTGAGTAATTGATGGATGTCTCTTACGTTAAAATGTCAGTTAATAATGTGTTTTTCAGCAGTTATGGTGAGAGAGGTGCAGTGTTATTGCTGCTTGATAATCAGACTGAATTGGCTTTTTGCTTCACTTCATTATTCTAATATATTGTTCAAAAACTCAGATATTCAGAAGTCTGTAATCAGGTTAATGTCATTGCTCAAACAGACCACCAGAGATGGTATGATGTTATTCGATGATGATGTTTAGCCCCTGCTTGTGTCTTATGACTTTAACTTGGCCTTAATTACATTTTAAAAACATCCGGCAGTTCTTGTATAATAAAAAACACTGATGCCACATTTAGGAAAAGCTTTTGTACTGGTAATTGCTTTTGTGTGACAGAGTGGGGGGGGGGGGCTCCCTTGCTTGTGCCACTAACACATCTGACTTCTTCACTAACACCCCGCCCACCCTCCTCATCTCATCTGCCGTTTACACCGTCCCGTTTTTGTCCCCGCTCCTCTGTCCGTCCTCGACCTTTCCGATCAGGAAGGCCGCCCTCCGTGTGTCTTGTCTCTCATGTCGAACTCCTCGCATCAAGCTGCCACGCCCCGGCCTTACCTAACGCTGCCATTGTGCTGCTGTGTGTCTGTCCGCTCTCCTGCTCA
Source organism: Hippoglossus stenolepis (assembly GCF_022539355.2). Taxonomy (NCBI): domain Eukaryota; kingdom Metazoa; phylum Chordata; class Actinopteri; order Pleuronectiformes; family Pleuronectidae; genus Hippoglossus; species Hippoglossus stenolepis. The sequence continues at coordinate 20,215,949 of NC_061493.1, read as the reverse complement.
TAAGCCTGACTCTGACTCACAGGGGGAACAGGGACAGACTGGCTGGCTGAAGGTACAGTAACACTGCGCTGTGCAGCTCTAACCGCTTGTCACGCTGCTAACCCAGGATCAGATGATCAGCTGAATCATACTGTGAACTAATAAATATCTGTACACACATTTAAAAATATTTTAATTTCCAGAAATCCACATATTTAGTTGAAGTAAATCTAATTAACAATGTCTGTGTGTCTTGATGATCATGTTGATTGTAGCACAACACATTTGATAAATAGTTTACAACACTATAATGTAGCTTTAACTGACATTTTAGTTTTTCTAGTTTTCAACAACTTGTACTGCCTTCTAATTTGAAAATATGTTTCATGTAATCACAACTTTTCTATATTGTCATTAATTGTCTGTTTATATAACAGCCTTGACTTATGAGTGCGTACAGGAGGTATTATAATCGACAAAAGCATTGATATAAACCTATTTCTTCTTAAAGCTACAGTACAGTATGTTAAAAGACATTTATCAAATGTTTATATACTGGTAATAATTGCTAAGTGAATCAATTACAGTGCAGAGAATCATTTCATAACTGCACACACATGTGTCACCTTTCCTGTGATGATGATAATGATGATGATTGTGTGGGTGCACACAAAGAGAATCTCTCTAAATAATTATGTATGAAGAAATGAGAATTTCATTATCAATGAGTAAAATTACATTTACAATAATATGTTGCTAAAGCTGATTCTTCTTTTCCTCAAGGTTTGTTCATATACATCCGAAAGCTTTTGTTATTGATTGTATTGTGTTTCCTTTCTGTTGTGCAGGGACACTGCCGGCCAGGAGCGGTTCAACAGCATCACATCAGCTTACTACAGGGGTGCTAAGGGAATAGTGCTGGTGTATGACATCACCAAGCAGGAGACGTTTGAAGACCTTCCCAAGTGGATGAAGATGATAGACAAGGTAACCAAGCACAGCTGTAATGTTAACTAACAAATCAAGCTGCATGAAATACTTGACAAACTCTTCACAGTCACATTGTCCAGCCAGATTCCATGGTGTCAGTGTGCTGAACAGATTTCAATGCAGTGATCTAGTAAAACTTTAATTAAAAAATGGAGGGTGATGACTTGATGACATGGCTCCTCTCTGTTCTGTGTCAGTACGCGTCAGAGGAAGCAGAGCTTCTCCTGGTTGGGAACAAGCTGGACTGTGAGAGCGATCGTATCATCTCCAGACAGCAGGGAGAGCGGGTGGGTTCTACACACAACTGCTCCCTGTCAACGTATCACAGAATGTCATCTTTATTCTCCATACATTTAAACAGATCAAGGTTTTGAAACAAGATGCATCAGTACTAACAGCAGAACAGCTTGAAAGCCCAGTCCCAGGAATATAGAGCATAACGATCATACTAAAAACTATGTTAACTCTAATTTAATTAATTCAGATTGTGCTATCATCAAGAACATGGACTTTGAAGACACAATGTCCGACGAGTAACTTTCACATGAGGTCTCTCATTATCGAAGTGATGTAACAGGCTCTGTAATAATTTCACCCTTTCTCGTGTTACAGTTTTCCTCTCGAATAAGTGGAATGCGCTTCTGCGAAGCTAGTGCCAAGGATAACTTTAACGTGGATGAGATCTTCCTGAAGCTTGTGGATGACATTCTTAGCAAGGTCAGTATGAATAGATTAAAGATAATAACCTGTGATTATTCCGTTTGCACCTGCTGCAATAATATTCTCTTGTCCTTCATTGTGCTAGTTGTGTTATTAAATTTCATGCAGTCTGTCCAACTTTTATTTGGTTTTCATCAATTAAGGATGTTATATGTACCCTTTGTTCATTTTCTAACAATTCACTGCTTCAATTTGATTCTTGTTCTGCATAGAATTTGGTTTTCCTTCTTTCTCATCTTCAAATTGAGACTTAGTGGACATTCAATAAGTCCCCTGCTGTCTGAATCTTCATCGTAGTGACTCTCAGTTTGTCTCTGTCCCTGATACGTCAGATGCCTCTGGAAGTTTCCAACAAGGAGCTTTCCAACAGTGTCCTGTCTCTGCAGCCTGAACCGGAAGTGCCTCCGGAGTTGCCCCCACCTCGCATGCGCTGTTGCTGAGAGTGGTCCCCCATCCTACACACACACACACACACAGCACACACATGCAGAGCACCAATCTGGCCACCAGGGGGCAGGACGCGGCAGCAGTTTGGAATTTTTGACTACTGCTCTGAAAATGCATGGACTCTCTTTTAACAAACCAGTATTATCTTATCCTTCTTTCTCCTCCCGTTTTTGTAGCTGAACACTATGACATGTGCCGTACTAACACGTGGTCCGCCCACCTCCTTCCACCTTTCTGTCGACATTTGACCCGGACTACCTCATTCCTCTGACCGATAGACGAGCTGTGCCCCTCAGGTGCCTTCAAGGTGGAGAGCCCTCTGGTCGCAGTTGCACATTTTCTATGGAGGGGGGGATTATTGAGGGGCCCTACAGCTTGTTCTCTTGCTGTTTCATTTTGTCACCACACACACACTAAGTTGTAACGTAGTCTGAGTCGCCCCGACAGTCGGTTATCTCACAGAAAATCCGCTTCGGTTCAATTCTGGGTCTCGGTACAGTAGTTATATATTCTTATTAATAAGTATTTTTACCAAGTGACAGGTTGACTTGAGGTAAACAAAGCACATGATGTAAATATGGTGTGTTGCTGTAATGACTGGACAAAGTGCAGATTTCCGTGGCCGGCAGTGGGTGGTCGTGCGGTGGTGATCGGTTACTATTCCTTTGCCTTAAAGTATTAAAGTGGCTGGAACGGCTCTCTTCGCGTTTTCTAAAAACTAATGTTTTGCACTACAATCCATCGTAACTAGACAAGCTTACGTGCAGAAAAATGAAAAAGCACACGACTCGTAGATTAGCACTAACAACTATCAATGTTGCCTCAGTAGTGGCCGCTCGCAGCTCTTCCACATCCTGTTAGAGAGGAGAGATGGGTAATGTAGTCTTCGGTGGACTGGAGCTTTCACAGGGACAATTTCCACATGTGTTGCTGTTTTTTTTGAGGGAGTAGAGGCAGACAGAAACTACACAGGCACATCTTTTTTTTAAGTTTTAAGCTTCGTTCTTTGGTTTTGTTACTAATATTTGTAATTGTTTTGTTTTGGTGTTTTTCCTTTTGAATTCAAATACAGTCGAGAGAAAGCGAGGCGAGTCTCCCTTCGCTGGGGAAACAGTGCAGGATTTGTGTGGTGTTTGAACATGACAGGAAACTTCGATCGGTTATCTGCTCGTTTTGTGCAGCTTTTTTTTTTTTTGCTTCGAGTTTCATATCAAATTAATAAAGTAAAATAATAAATAATAAAATAAAATCTGCTTAAAAGGGAACGTTTGTGTTTTTTAGAGGAAGGTTAGCTGCTTTGAAATTATGAGTTGGCTGTTTTTTTATGGACCAGTTTGGGGATATCTCATCAGTTGTTTCAACAAGGCAATGCATGTTAGGTTCTCCTTTTGTTCGTGTACACATTAATAATCATTTAATTCCCCGTCTTTGTGGTGAAATTACTGCAGTATGAGCAATGTGCACTGTGGGTGTTTTGTTGCTACATATTAAAACCCACAAGAAGGACGAGCCCGTTCAGAAGACAGGATTTGGAATTGATAAAACTGACAAACTTTCAAATAGGTTTGTTTTATTTATATTTTTATTTTTTGAGTTTTATGTTAAGCTCAAGCTTTTGTGGACTTAAAATGGCACATGATGGATGGTAACAAATGAAGAGTTTCATACCAAAAGAAAAATATATGTGAGCCTGACATCCCAGCACATCTTCCAGTGAGATTAGCAGCCAGCAAATGACCTTCGTCTGTCCGCCTCCCTGACATTTCACCACTAACCCTGTGGTCTTTGTTTCAGTAGCTCAGCCTTATACTACTCAGTGTTTTAAATATACGTTTTTAAACAAATGCTTTTATTGAAATGGAAATCTGTATCCTTTTAAGAGATGGAAGACTGTACTTTGTATTAAACCTGTTTCAAGTCTTTGGAAAAAGTTTTCGGCATGTTTAAAGTGGATTTGTGGTATTTATAACTTGTGGCATTCTGGAACTAATGAATTGCAATTAAAGATATCTATATTTATTACCAAACCGTGGTCTTGGTTTTACTGTGTGACTGTGTCTTTGCAAAAGTTGGCTCTGAGGATCTTGAGGCGACTTTTACCAAACTTCTTTAATAAAGATGCGACATCTGACTGACTTTACTTCTTAATATGGGAAATTTTAGATTGGGGTGTTTGATCAAAGATTGATTCAAAGATCTGATTGACGTACGATCTTCAAATAACGAAGGTGAGTGATGGTTCATCTTGTTTTAATTAAAGATATTTATATATAAATATTTAAGGATGTACATATATATATATATATATATAAAGATATTCTTGATTTGTATGTGTTGTCGCAAAAGTTGAGTTGACTTTTCTTTATCAACTAAACTGCTGTTGAAGTGATGGATTTACTTCCAAGTGCAGATCTGACAGACATAATATTTTCCATAGAAGAAGGTGAATATTGTTCCCCTTGTTTTGACTAAAGATATTAAGATGGTCTTAGTTTTACTGTGATTTACTTCTGAATACACATGTGTATTTTTTGATGGGGTCTGAGGAAAGAAAGGATCTGATACACATAAGATTTTCATTAGAGGAGCAGTATTGGTTCCTCTTGAGTGCATCACCCCAGTGAGGGTGATCAATAACCAGTAGTGCGTGTGCACAGTGTGCGTGTGTGCCATTAGGCCACGCGCACCTACAGCGTGTGAGACCTGGTCCCACAGAAAACAGGGGGGTGTGCTCGGGGTTGCTGCTGAAGCAGGAGCGCATGCGCCCCGCAGAAAATCACGGCCGAGCGTCACACCGCAGCGGCTGCAGCTCCTGCATGTCAGCGAGGAAGGAAGGAGAGGAGACGGGTACGAGAGACACACGGGGGGCCCAGCCGGAACTGAGGGATGGAGACCCGGCGTGAGGAGGAGGAAGAAGAAGAGGGCTGACGCGACCCCCGACTCACTCCTCTCTCTCCAACTTGAGCCTCGTGCACGAACCCGGGCTGCAGATGCAACCTGTCCGTCCTCCCATCCGTCCCAGTAATCCCCCTTTTGATTGCAGCGTTTCCTTACGATGACAACCTGGTGAACGCGCACAGGATGGAGTAAAAAAAAACCGCCCGGCACACCGCAGGATGCGCAGCCCCAGCCCGGCAAGGAAGAAGAAGGAACCTGGCTGTTTGTCTGGCGTCGCATGTCCGAGGTTTTCCGCGGTGCTGTGGATTGATCGTCTCCTCCTGCATCGCCCTCCTGCAGCTGCCGGTGTCGGGGGATAATGGAGAGCCCCAATGGCTCCGGCAGCGACACCAAACCGCAGAACCACCAGTTGGAGAAGAAGCGGCTGAACCGAGCGCCTTCCCCGGCCAGACCCTTCCTCAAGGATGTGCACCCCCGCTCCGCCAAGCCACCTGCCATCGTCCCCAAATCCCCCAAACTCCACAAGCAGCAGTCCGCCTCGGTGCCCTTAGCCCACCCGAACCGCAGCTCCAGACGCAGCAGCACCGGGGCCAGAGAGAAGCCAGCCACCGTCAGAAGTAACACCAAGTCTGCTGCTGCCAAAAAGCCCACGAAGGTGCCCCAGCATGCGGCAGCAGCCGAGCCCAAAGCCGCCGGCACCAAACCGGACAGCACCGGCAGTCCGACTCTCGTTAAAGGCAAGAGGGGGAAGCTAGGCTCGGGGTCCCCGGGCCCTCACCTCCATGGATCCCCGATCCGAGTACCGACCGGGGCGTCCCTCGGCCGGGTCAGCCAGACCGACAGCAGCTCGGACCTGTCGGACTGCCCGTCCGAGCCGCTGTCGGACGAGCACCGGCTGGCAGCGGCCGCCAGCAGTGACGCCGAGTCCGGTACCGGCTCCAGTGACCGGGATCAGCAGGGGGCGGATAATCCGCCGCGGGCAGAAGCGACCGGAGCTGCGGCTGCTGCTGCTGCTGCTGCTGCTGCTGCTGCTCATCCGCCGCGCACAACCGAGGCTCCCGCCGCCAAGGGAAGCATGTCTCAGGCTCAGCCCGCAGAGAAACACAAGAAGCCCGCAACAGGCGCACAACTCGCACTGCCAGGCGCCGGGGATGCAGCCGAGGAGGAGCTGCAGCGGGAGATGGAGGATTTGAGATCTGAAAACGACTACCTCAAGGTAAGAGGATGCTGCCCCAACAGCTGGAGAATCACTATCATCCAACTCACATGACCATTTTTTGTTTTGCATCGTGTATGATCTGTGTGCTGCAGCAGCTGGTTTGTAAAGACCCTCGATCGGTCCTGTTTACACTAAAGTCCCAGCTCCACTTCTCATCACAACCTGTGACAAGTGTCCTTGAGCATCTTCTCCTCGAGCTTTCAGCCTAATCTCACTGACCACAGTCTGAACCCAGTGCTCTCTGATGCCCGGCTGCCATGTCGACTCACCCCCCCATCCATCATCTTTATAACCTTCCCTTTGCAGCCTTGTGGTTTTAACCTTTATGAATGGCAGTTTTATTGATAGCAGTGGTTGCCTGTTTTTTAAAAATGTCATGTTTTTACACTGTTGCTGTCAAAGTCACCAAAGTCTGTTTCTACCGTGAAGATTCGTCTGTTACACTGTGGCTGCAGATTTGTCTCCGTGTACAGATCCAAACTGCACTTACACTTATTCATTATTAGATTTATCTCTACTGAACTCCTTTGTGTCAGTGTGCAGGACTATTTATAAGCGAGTATATAATGTGCAAAAAGCCATTGACTGGTTCAAGAGGGAAAAAATCAAGGATCTGCAGTGTTTCTTAATTAGTCTTTTGTTTTCCAGTGTGTTGTATTTTCTGTGTGAAGACTTCACGCAGGACCCTCCTCCCCCCTTCTACTCTATAAGTAGGCTATACCCATAAGTTGGGGAGGGGGGGGGGAGGACAACAGATAATGCGGCAAACAATCTAGCAGTTTTCTTTTATTTCCCCCCAGATGGGAGACAGGTTTATTTGAATGTTACTGTGTTTATTTCAAACATGATCACGCATGTCTGTGTCTCTCTCTCTCTCTCTCTCTCTCTCTCCGGCTCGGTGAGAACACAAGAGAGTTAATCAGCTTTGCAGCCTCTCGCTGTAATGGCTTTATCCCACAGGACTTGATAACAGTCAGATGTCCCATGTGTGTGGGGTTCAAACGCCCTCCCGCCTGGCTGTCAGGCTGCCAGCTGGGTCTCTGAGGTGAACTCCAGAGACATCCCCCAGCCACCCCCGTCATCCCAAAATGTCTGGGAGTCCCAGACATTACTGCCTGTTTTAATTCATCTCAGAGTTGACACCTCTCTGCTTATTATTCTATCAGCATTATTGTGTATATTCCTGGTGCTTTGCTTCTTTTGATTGAGAGGAACAGAAGAAAACATGATGAGGTGATGTGTGACAAAGGTCACGAAGAGGATGTGAACCGTTGTTATTTCATGTACATCACAGCAACAAGATGCTGGAGAATGATTGTTTTAGGGCTAAAACTAACCCTGATTTTCATTACAGGATAAACTGCAGAATACTTTTTTATTTAACAGTTAATGAGGTCAATGAAGTGTCTTAAAATAATACTAAATAACCAAATTCAATGCTATAAACCGAGTAAAAATGTAGGATTCTATTTCTGATAAGCAATTAGTCCATGTCAATTATTTGCTATCAGCTCCTTTTAATGTGAAGATTTGTTTTATCCATTTAATATTGTTATTTGAACATCTTTGGGAATGAAGACAAAACAAAACATTAGCACATTTTATTTAAAACTTTATAGATTAAGCAATTTAGTTGACGACTGTACGTTGGACAGAAGTCGTTTATGGAGACGTCGCTCCACCACAGTTAAAGAGATGACTAATTACCGGTGATGACTCGTGCACACTCACCACAAACATCAGTGATAATCTGTAAATATATACCTGGTCCCAGGATGCTGCTCTGCCTCTGGTTCTGCTTTTAACCTGTCCCATCGATCGGACTGACCCTGTGCGAGGTCGTTAGCTCCTTCCTCAGGGCCCCGCTCAGATAACACCGGGCTCTTTGCCTTTCCCAATGAGGACAGATTGAGTTTTCATTAATTGATACACTCTTCCCTCCCTCCCTCACCATTCAATATCCAATTGACTTTTCATCAGGTGCCAGTCAAGCTGGTGGAATATCCCTCCCAGGGGAAATCTCCTGAGTAAACTGAAGCACCCAGGATAGCAGGCGAACAGATACCCCCCCTGATATTTCAGAATCAGAATCAGAATTCTTTTTATTGCCAAGTATATTTACACATACAGGAAATTGCCTTGGTGTGGTTGGTGCATTTGGACATAAAAACAACTATCGGACATAAAACAACACTATATACAGAAAGAACAATAAGTTATGTTATGGGCATATTCAGGAACACTTTATGGCACAAATATTTATTTTGTACAGAATGAACACAAGTTACCAAACATTAGAGATTTATCAATGCAAGTGTTGGATATCAACAGTGTAACTGAAGTAACAGCTGGACCCTGTTTCCACCGTGTCTCTCAGGATGAAGTGGATGAGTTGCGGGCGGAGATGGAGGAGATCCGAGACAGCTACCTGGAGGAGGAGGTCTACCAGCTGCAGGAGCTGCGGAGGGAACTGGACCGGTCCAACAAGAACTGCCGCATCCTGCAGTACCGCCTGCGGAAGGCCGAGCAGAAGAGCCTGCGGGTCGCACAGACCGGCCACGTGGACGGAGATCTGCTACGGAGTCTGGAGCAGGACCTGAAGGTCTGTGAGACCGTACAGCATGTATCATTACTACCTGATAAAGAACTGAGTCACTTTGAACCACTCTTCACCAACCCTGGTGTGTCTATATATGTGTTGGGGTGCATATGTAAGCTCATATAGAAATGATCTAGCATGTGTTCTAATGAAACGTAAGAACATTTTCATATACGTGTTTTCTGTCTTAATCTCAGGTGGCCAAAGACGTGTCGGTGCGCTTGCACAACGAGCTGGAGAGCGTGGAGGACAAGCGCAGCCGAGCTGAGGACGAGAACGAGCTGCTCAGACAAAAGATCATCGAGGTGGAGATCTCCAAACAGGCGGTGCACAATGAGCTGGAGAGGACCCGAGAGGTGAGAGGATGATGATGCTCACATGCTGGTTGCTCCAGTGCTCCCTCAGGTCACCGCCACACACAAAGCCATGTTTTTATGACACTTAGGAAACAAAATCATTAAAAGAATCTAAGACATCCGCAGATTTAGAGTATGATGAACGCAGACTTTGTTTCGGGCTTGTGGTAAGTTCATGATGATAATTCAGCGTGACATGGTGGTAAAGTGGTTAGCGCTGTTGTTCTTTCTGAACTGAGCAAGAAGGTTTTGGGCTTGAACCCGCCAGCCGGCCGGGGCTGTGCAGAGTTTACATGTTCTACCTGTGGCTGCCTGGGGTTTTCTGTCTTCTTCTACTTCTCCAGCCTCTTCCCATGTGTGTATTTGAGCAGGAACTAAAATTACCATCATGTTTTGGGTGATGTGCATAATGTTGCTATTTTTGTGAGCTACATCTGAGCTGTTTATATTTTGACTGCACGGTAACTGTAGAGTCACACATCAGATTCATGTAGTTTGTAATCATTCCATATTGGTTCAGTTGCCTTTTGAATTATTGCAGAAAGAGAATAAAGTTTTTCCACCTAAACTTTAGAATTCAGACTTTTATCCCTGAACTTTTGCCGCTCAGTGGAGGGAGTGTTTGTTTTGATAGAGGCAGGGAAACTTCTTCCCACAGGTAATAAGATGAGTGGCGGTTGTTCCTCGGGGCTGCTGCTTAAGTTCAGCTGCTTAAACTAATCAATTCTGACAAGCAGCAGGTAACACGCCGTCTGGCAACAAGCAGAAAGTAGGCTAATACCCGACCAGTCAGGATGGAGATGCATTGGGGTTTTCTCTTGGCGACTGGATGACACCTTGCTGCCGTCATGTGCATCACAGTATCTCATCTTATTTCTGTCGCATGCCTCCACTGGTCGAAATTCTATATTCCAAAGCTGTTCATGACCTCAACTTTCAGTACTGTTGGTTTCAAAGGCAACTTATCAGCGCCTGACGGAGCTGCATGTTTCCCGGGACAGACAGTAAATCCATATCTCGTCTGGATGTGACAATGCATCAAGTGCAAACTCTGCTTTGTGTTGTTGTCACTTGACACTGGTGAACGCTCGAAAGAAAATAATTGGGGAACAGTATGATTGAAGTGGAAGGACATTACTCACGATGAGGAGCGTCTCAAATTTGCACAACAGTTGCAGCATTCTTCTGTCTGTTTGCTCCAGAGCTGTTTCTCAGAGCAGGATTGCGACACGTACGACCGCAGGATGAGACAGGCTTTATTTGAGCAAACAGAAATAGTGGGCGGAGGAGGAGAGAGGCAGAGATAGCTGCTGCTCCAATTGATTGCAGATTTTTTTGTGTTCCCCCCGAGATTTGGCCCAGAAAAACAAAATCCACGTCTGAATCTGCACTTGTGCACATGTGACGCTGTTTCTCTTCCCTCCCTCCTTTTCAGAAGCAAATCTTCATGATGCCGGACCCCCCGATATTTTTTATTATCTAGTTTCTCTGTCCACATCCTCATTTTGAAAGTCCCGTGAAATTAATAATGCACAGTAGGAACTCATTAGTTAATATGAGTGTTGATAGCAGCAGATGATAAGAGTGTTTACAAACAGAAACCATTAAGTCAGGGCCGCATTTAATTGACCGAATCCCACAATCTGCCCTTTGCTCAGTTGCTCAGTCACAGAGATACACATCAGGGACCGAGGAGCCCAACAACAAGATTGTGTTCCACCCGACTGAGAGGTTGCTCCTTTACTTTTCAGCTTTAATTAGATTATATCAATTGTGACCAAGGTGCAATTTCCTCATTCACCTACACACTCCTTTGTGTTTTTAGATTTTAGAAGGCACTCCGAGAACCTTTCTGTGCACTTACAGATATTTGACTCTTGGTTTAAATTTGTTTTCATCAGCGTGTTGATAATTTAGGTTTGTGTAAAAACTCAATCGCCAATTTTGATACTACACCAGGAAAAATTCGCGTTTGGCATCATCAGTATTATGCTGCAATGTGTGTGGAATAATTTAGACAATAAAAAAATCCTGTCAAACCCTTTTCTTATTACTTTAGTGGTAAATACATGAAACTGACCTCAGGACAGTTTGTGCGTCTCTGGCCTCTAAAGCTCGTCTCCTCCTGTCCCCTGTCCCCTGCTGTCAGAGGCTACACAGTGTGACTCTGGCCCAGAGATTGGCACCCGTGCACGGATTAATCCAAGAAGAAGGCCTGTTATAAAACAGCCTGGCATGTTTTCATACACGCTGACGGGGGGGGGGAGAGGAGGGGAGAAAAAGACAAAGAGACACAGAGGTAGAGCAGCGGAGGAATCGGCTACAACCAGCTCCACAGACCTGATACTAAACAGTTTCAGGGAAGAAGGTCATCAGGAGCGTCTCTCGTTACTGTTTTGGCTCGAGGAGCGAATTGTTCCTGCTTGCATGTGTGTGGTCACTGCGAAAGGAGAGCAGTGATTGGTCGAGAGATTTCTTCATTCCTCTGACATTTGAAGAAAGGCTTAGTGATACGTGTAATGAAATGGAACTAATGAAACGTCAACGTGCATAACACCAGCATCAGGTGATTTATTAGGTGTTCCCAGTCCCCTGCGATAGATTCGTCTTTCATTACAGCAAATTATAATCCTTTGTGCTCAGCTGTTCCTCCTCAGCGAGCACCAGAGTATGTCATATTTCCTCTGTTGTCACTCAGAAGCATCTCGTGAGGACAGGATGTTGAAGAAAAGCCCAAAAGTAAACATTGCATCACACATTGTAAAACCACCATCTCTTAGTGGAGGTGTTATTGTGTTAAACCATGTCAACACCACACTGATAGTTCTGATTATACTTGTAGGATAAGAAGAATATCTGATGTAGGTGTAACTGCACGATATCACACATAACGGCACCAGCCAGAACATGTGTACATATATTACCTTCTTTAAAGGGTTGATTCACCCAAATGATCAAAAACATACATGCATACATGACTTAAAGTCCGAAATTTTTGGAAAATTGAAGTAATAATTTTGTATAAAAGTTTGTTTTATTAAACCAAATGTCCAAAACTTACATTTTGTTTAGTTTACTATAATATATGACAAAAAAAATACAGATTTAAAGCATTTGAGAAGCTGCAACCAGGGAATAAATCAATTATCAAAATAGTTGCTGGTTAACATTTATCACTTGGATCATTGCAGCTCATATCAATACCACTCATATCTGTATGGTATTTAATTTAAAGCCACACCCAGTAGCTGAGCACTGTCGCCTCACAGCATGGAGGTTCCTGGTTTGAATCCTGGTTGGACTGGGTTCTTTCTGTGTGTAGTTTGCATGTCCTCCCCGTGTTTGCGTGGGATTTCTCTGAGTAAGCCAGCTGCCTCCCACACTTGCAGATTGGGGTTAGAACAATTGGAGATACTAAATTGACAATAGGTGTGAGTGGTTGTTTATCTCTGTATGTTGGCTCTGTGATAAGCTGGTACAGCCTCCCTGTTTTGGTCTGAAGGTAACAGCATATCCACCAGCAATAGTGGGATACAGCCACCCTCTAAACAGCGAAAAGACATAAACCACTGTGGTTTTATTCAGAGAGAGTGCTGAGGCAGTGTTTGGCACAGTATTTTCATTTTTGCACGCATGTAAAAATAGGAATCGCCTGTGTCTCTAAGAGTGTCTCCCAACATGAGTCTTTTATTGCAGCATGCCACTACTACAAAGACTCGAGTGGGGAAAGCCTGCATTGTTTATAAGTCGCGTCGACGATGCCTGAGCGAGAGTCGCCTCAGACGTCATTCGTTTCATGTCAGAGCGGCGGCAGTCTGGTGCTCCTCTCTCACACTTTTCCTGCAAGATCTCAGCAGAAGAGATGTTGGCTTTGAAGCATCTCCTGATCCTCCTCTTCATCGTACCGTCTCCCTGCTCCGCTCGGCTCCTCTTCTCCGCTGTGGTTCCCTGCTGGAGGAGTGTGAAGGAATCTCATTGACCTAGTTAACATCTTGTGTCAGACTGCACCAATGGGAAGGAGAGCAGGCGTGAGCAGAGGAGTAGCGTAGGGACTCTGCTGTAAGTTGAAAATCTGCTGCAGTGACACACATCCATATAAAGATCCCCCATTTACATAATGAGCAGCAGAGGGTGTTTGTTTGAACGTGTTGCTGTTGATGCTGGATGCTGTTTCCAAAGATTAGAAGGTCAGACCCCCCGTTGACAACATCATAAAAAGCATGGAAGTCAATTTAAGAACATTCCCGTCGGTCAAAGTCTGCTTCGCACTTGATAACATTAATATTAATGTACGTCTTAAAGTGAAGTAGGCCAAACCTGAACCGTGTGGCCGTAAAGCTTTTTAGCAGCGATGATGTTGCTTCGCTCTCGGCAAACCATCGCCGACACAAAGCAAATGGAAAAATCATCGATTTTGCATGAAACCCAGGAGCGATGTGTTATGAGTCTGGAGCTGCGTCGTTTGAAGTTCAAAAGCCTTGAAATATGAAATTCCTCCTCCGAGTTTTTTTTTAGATGCAGACATTTTGAAAGTGTTTTAATTTTAAAAAAAGAATCGTGTCTGCTGCTTTTATCATCGCAAAACATCCCGAAGCATTCGTGGTTGCAGGAATCAGAGCATTTGAGAAAACACATTAACGGTCAGCGTAACTCTTCAGAACTTGTGTTTCTTATATAAATTCAAAGCATCGTTTTTAATATGAAAGCCTTTTAGCCTTTAGATCATGCGTTAAATTATAGTATAATATACATTCTGAATTTAGCAAATTAACTCATTGTCTATGAAAGCAAGAAAACACCTGGGAGCTGTTTTCTTCATGATCAAATTACTTGAGGTGCAAAGTCACAGCTGCAGCTGCCACTCAACGCCCCTGTGAGGAGTTTCAAACTCAGAAATAAGAAAAGGAAATTGGGTAAATTTAATCCATCGCTTTTGCTCTGAGGTGATAGATTATATTTAATATGCTGCAGAAAGATGAATCATAACTAAAAAAGCATGATCACGTAGAAGCAGCTCCAAACAGAACCTGAAGTGCTGCTGCAGACACCTGGCTGAGATTTACTCAAATTTCAAAAACTGGCATTAAATCCAGAAAAACCTAATCTCATCATCACAGTGAGCTGCTCAGTTTAACCTAGATCTGAAAATGGAGGAGCCACACACTTCCCCATTCAGTGCCCCGCTTCTCCACTGTGACAAATGTTATTAGCAGTTATATTTAGGCAGGTTGACAGCAGCTTGGCAGGCTGTAACTCAGCCTGATCGGTTGTGTTCCTCACCTCTCCTCCGAACACAGGGAACAGAACAATAACAGCTTCCAGTGGCAGGTGAGGGCCTCGTCAAGGGTTGTGGAGAGTGAGAAGAGGTTTCGATCTCTGTTGTGTGGCTGACTTTTATACGAGGGAAGAGCTATGAAAAATAACTCAAAGATGCCATTAACAATACAGATGCCAGGTGAAGCTGATAAGATGAATAGTTCTTGAGATATGTGAGCCACATAAAGAGAGACAGAGATTTTTAGAATAAGTAAATAGATGAACGTACGTTAAATGCGTTTGTGAATCATGTTGCTTCTTGCCTGTAGGACCTTCATATCCAAAACTGTGCTGATGTAATCACCAGTTCTATAAAATAATCCAAGCCTGGTCACATGTTCCCCATCAGCCCCTCAGTCCTGTATGTCAAACTGTGTGTTTCTCAGTTTGTAGATGAGACCACGGGGTGTGTGTGGAATCAGTGAGTCGGTCAGTGATGGATTAAAAGAGCTCATTTCATGTGGCAGAGGTCAGAGTCTGTCTGAGTCACAGAAGGCTGTCACCACGTTCCCGCCGACAGCAGCTGGGTGACACAGCGCTGCCATAGTGTAGAGACGAGGTACCAGACTTTATGGTTTTATGTCGGAGAGTCTCCTTGCACGTAGGAGTAGACATGATCCATTGTTGACATAAAGATATTGACAGTAACACCCTTAGAAATATTGGCTTTTTAGCAGATAAACCCTCCACTGTGTTCACTGGATATTCACTATCTTTGTGCATGAAGTGTTTGGTGCTGCACAGACAGCACATGTTGTGTTGTTGGAGCTTTTCTGTAGAAAACAGCTGCTCTCTGCATCTGGAAACTACACAGATGAGTGTCGCTTGAACCAAAGGGTTCTAGTTTCGATGCTCAAACTATGGTACAGTATCGACTGTAGTTTTGAAAACAAATTCAAACAATACACAAGTCTAAACAAAGTATTTTAAGCTTTATTCACAGTAAAGGAAAATCTTAGATTCAGATCTTATTGTGTATTTTTTTTTAAACTCAAGATGCTTTTAACTTTTCTCAGTTCAAAGCAACATACGCTCCTTGACAGAGTACAGAGCTGTGTCCGGTCGACCTCGCTGCATCTCTTTAGCATCTGCCTTCATATTCAGAGTGCTCTATTTTGGGAGATATACAGGTCTTGGAAGCTGCGTGAGCAAACTCCCCTGTGTATATTTCCTCCATACAGTAGATGCATCTGAGCATCGTGGGAGCCTATAGACAAGTTAGTGCTTTGGGTTTGAAGGGAGATGAGCTTGTTGTAGAAGATGTGAGGGTGAAGGACAGATGGGAGGCAGACAGAGGCTGACACTTCCAGCTCCCTGGGGCTGTGTGTTGCATGCACACACTCATGATTAAGTGATGACTTCAGCAATAAAGAGTTGCCGACACAGCTTGTTACAAAAAAGCAAAGAATTTATCAAAAAGCTGCAGCATCTTAGTGAATCTTATCCCTCTGGCATCCACCTCGTCTTCCTGCTCTTCACAGCGTTCAATTACACAGGAACTGACACAAAGGATGAGTGAGTTTAAACAGCTCCACAGGCTTCTCAAGCTCCCATAACAATATGTGTCATAAAAGTATTAATCTGAAAATATCCCTGATTATTACAGAAAAACTGAAATATGAGCTCATATCCTTTAATAGCGGGTTTTGAATTTAAAGCATTTGAATTTAATAGATGATTTTACCCAAGTAAATTTATTGTACTGTAAGTGTCATAACGCTGATCCATAAATAGAAATGGAAATAAGAATAAATCTAAATTACTGGACATGTAAACAGAGGATGGAACAACATTTGTATTTTTTTCCGTCATGAGGCAAATATATGATTCTAAACAAACGGCAGCTTGTATCGTGAAGCTCACAGCGCAGGAAACAGATGAAATGACAGAATGTTCCTAAACAAATGTGGAAATGAAACAGCAGAGAACAATCAAGTCCCTTAAAGACCCGACATTAGCATATAAATAGAAAACTAATTAACAAGGGCGAGAGTAAATTATTGGCAAGTAAAAGCAAATGTTTATTTCAAGAAATGCTTCTTCTCTCTGCCTCAATTGGTCAGAGAAAAATCTGTTAGACACATATTAGTGTTAAAGGCGTCTGATGATGCTTGGCAGAGGTAATGAACAGCACAAGTTCTAGGAGACACAGACTTACTCAACAGTCATGATGATGCTGAAGATCCAAATTTAGGTGAAATTAAGTTTCTCAGGTCAGGAAAACCCATTTCATCAGGAAGCTGTGGCGCCTGCTGTTCAAACACGACCCCCCCGGACCTCTGCTGCCACCTGAGCTCGGATGTCGTCGTCTTTCACACGGCCCAGTGGCAGATTGGTTGTCTGCTGGGATTTGATAATACAATCTCCCTTTGCTCCTTCACTGGCTCCCCTCCCACCGTTTTCAGGCCACAAGGACCACATGTGTGCAGAGGTGAAGGCCCCCTTATTACCGACCCATTGTGAACCATTTGTCACACACAAGGGGACAGAGAAATATTGAGTGGGCCATAAGTGGCGCGGGGGTGAAGACGACCTCATTGTCAGCCAGCTGGATATCAACGAGCACTTCCCCTTTTCAACCCCACACCCTCCTCCAGTCTTCCTCCCCCCCGAAGCTCCTGTCACAAATAACGAGAAGCTGTTGTCTGGTTCCCATTAGTGAGCAGAGGACGCAAGGCAGGGGATCCTAATAGTGTCCTAGACCCTGAAACAACTCCATGATCATGGGATTTATTTATCTGTGGCTTATCCCCATACACCTTTTCTTAATGGTCACAGAAGGAAAACCTTGAAAAACAGCTCGGCTCATGCTAGTCATGAATAGTAGATGATCTTCGGAGTGGCTGGAGGCCGTCGCTCGATGATTATCGTGGGCTTGAGGATAACAAGCCCCTGATAAAGGCTCAGTTAAAGCTCCGGCAGCCATCTTGAGGAGGCTATTTACAGAAACAATCAGATATTGAAGAGGCGAAATAACACTATTGTTGTTTTCACAGTAAATTCAGTTTCTGCCCTCACAAACAAGTTTTTCTTATACGAGATGTCTGAAGATGTTTAGATTTTCTACATTTAAATTGTCTGTGAGGCTAAAAATTAAATTTGTCATCTACACACGTCTGTGTCGTGTATATCATGATGTTTAAGTGACGAGTAAAAGCAAATAAGCAAGTGAAGGTGCTGCTGTTGTCGACCATGCTAACTTTAGCTCACTTGCTAACAGTATCAAAGCGCCTGTCGCTCGGAACAGGCGGACGTCCGTCATCCATGTGTAAGTGTCACCTGCTAAAATCAAGGAAAAGGCAGGAAGTCAATCTGCTTCGATCAGCACTCGAGAGGATCCAATCTCCTGGATGCCGACGATCTCACAGACTCCATCAAACTGAACCAATATTTAATTTGTCTCCACATTCTAGTGATAGTTTGGATTTCGAATCAAATGTGACGGCTCTAACACAGACGGATTGAATCCACTATTGGATTTGGTCTTTTCCTGGGATGTGTTGATGACAGTGAAGAGATACATTTGTGAGAAAATGAATAAACGTAAAGATATAACAACACCGGCTTTATCCTTTAATTCTCCTTTTGAAAGGGGAATTCTGAATTAAGCCGAAACCAAGTCTGGTTACATAAAGGAAGAGATGATCCCTGTTCCCTACACGTCTGAGCCGCTGATATTTGTTATGGCAGCAGCCGTATGGGAAGTGTGGTATCTCTTTCTGTTTTTATGATTTGTCAGCATTATTTCGCCTGCAGCCCTTCAGTCAAGTTGAAGCTCTCCGATCTTTGCCCGTGTCGTCTGAACATCATGATGAGTGCGGAGTGACATTTTGCCTTCCCTCGCCCCCACCCCTACTCGACTCTCTCTCTCTCTCTCATATCTCTGCACATTACACACGCCACTGGCCCGATGCCAGCGCCGGTCGTCCCAGAATACTCGGCGGACCTGCTCAGGAGCTCGCAGGCAGATGACATGGCAGCTCTTCCCTCCTCCCGGTGTGTCTGAGCCACAGTGTCGTTTATAGCCGTTGGTGTTGCTCCACAAATGGGACGACTCCTGTGACACATTGCATTTACTATTTAGTTATTTTAATAACCTAACGTCAGCGTCCTGTGTGTGAGCTGCCGATGAGAGGGCAGACTTTTTGGACGGCTGTGGATGACCTCCAGACAGAGCAGCCACCAGTGAATGAGTTTCACAGATATCGGCCTCTTTTGGTCACCTGTGTCCCTCGGGAAGGAGTTTTCTTTTTCTGCTGAGTCTGCACGGCCTTGTAAAGCACCGGCCTGCAGCTCATTTACACACATTCCCCCCCGGGAGCTGCTCGCTACAATCTCCTGCCTGCACCAAGGACCATGTGATAACTGTCCAGGGGAGGAAACGAGCTTCTCATTGATCGTTCATCTCAAACAAACACTTCTATTAACCCCTTGAGATAGTTGTAGCCTCCTGCACTTTGCTTTTATTATGACAATGCCACACTTTTGTATAAAGGGGATAATCTGCTTTGTCTTTAGGGTTAAAGTTATTCCACAAGTAATAGATTAATCAACTTTATTGTTTCAGTCTTTCAACCGAAAGAATCAAAACAATTCTGAATCTTCTCTGACTCCAGCCTCTAAAATGTATAACTGTATAAATGATATAACTTGTCACTTATTCTGGAGGACGATGAGTCTGATTTTCAACCTGAAGAAACCAGATCGTTTTCATAACATTTCAAGTGATTATTCCTTTATTTTGTTCAGCGTAGCATAAAAACATTAAGACTGGTAACAGGAGGAGAAACAGCAAGTCTGATGTAAAACCTGCATCAATCAGCACCTTTAGTGAAACTAGTCCTTGATGAACAGCCGTTAATTTTTAGACCGTTAGTCTGTTAAACCTGCTGCAGCCTCATGGACACACATTAAAGAATTAGGTGCACCATCCCTTTGTATGACAAGTTTAGGAGAAACACGAAATGTTTGGCTTGAAAACAGTTTAATTCAGTGTTTTAATATTTTACAAATGTTTTCTGCAGTTAACAACTTCAATTCAGAAATATTTGTATTATTCTTTAACCCATATTCCTTGGTTTATACAGATGATTTTTCAAAACTGATTTAGTGCTGCTAGTAAAATGTAAAGAGTCTAGTTAGTGTGTTTTTCTGAGACATACACAAAGAAAAAAAAAAAATATATATATATACACAAATGACCTATTTTGAATTGTTAAAGAAAAACTGTAATGAGTCCTTCCCACCCCTAGGCCCTGGCCCCACCCCTCCACTTAAGTATGGTGGAAATTGTCTGTTTAGTTATTGCATAATCCTGCTGAATAATAAAACCAGCAAACAGTAATGAGAACTGTTTTTGGGGTAAAGTCTCAGAACTGGAACTGTTTTCAAAATGTTCCCTGATGTTGTTTCATCGTGCCTCGCTGTCTCCTCGTGTCACTTTGACAACAGAAAGGTCAGTCAGCACCCCCCTTCTGGCCTTCAGCAGTCGAGGACCTGTGTCCCTGTTAGACGACCACCAGCTCCCTCACAGAGCCATGACGGGAGGTTGCCAGTTCTGCACTTGTCAACCCTCCACGTGAGCGAGGGGGCCACATCAGACCCCACAGCAGCTCAGTGGTTATCATGGCTACGTCCAGTCTGCTCCTAAAAGCCACAGTGTTTTATGAGGGCAACACTGCAGGCAGGTCAGAGATGATTAATAGCAGCACAAGTAGGAACAGCAGCAGCCGCACGTCACTGCGAGTCGAGAACATTAACGTCAGGAGGAAATGTTAAGTAAAGTTTAAAGTGTTTCTATAATGTTAAATCAATTGCTCAATTCTCCATGTCAGAGAGGCCGAGCCCAGATTTTTCAGTTTGTCCGTCTCAAACCATTCGTTTCCATGGCAGCCAGAGATGGACAGGCCAGTGACGCAGAGGGTCATTAATTACTCTGTGAAGATTTCCTGCTTCACGACTGTTCACAGGACGACCGACCACTGTTGACTGTTGCCTCTGAGTCTCCTCTGACGATCATTAAAAGACTTTGTGCTTAATTAATTCAGACTTTCCTTCTTTAGTGTGTTTTCCTGTGAGACCTGAGACGAGTGTACTTGTGAAGAATCGAGCAAATAGTACAGTGAGAAGTGCTCATGTGGAAAACTGGCTCAGTCTAGATCAGCGGTTCCCTCGAAGGGGAACAAGATAAACCTGAGAACCCTGCATGTGATTAAACCAGAAAGAAACCAAATTACACCTCAGATACACAAAATCCATTTTTTGTTCTTGTCTAATATTGTGGTACATTGTATAAACAGAACAACAGCATATTAGTTACAGAAAATGATCAGTAAACTTTTCACTTGACTTCTTGAAGGGAGTTGAAAGGTTTCTCCTTTTATAATAAAACTATAATTTCACCCAAGAGCCTTTATACCTTAATCGTGTCCTCCAAAATATAATAGTGCGTCATTCATTGCTTTTGGCAGTGGAGTCTCCATAGAAACAGCTGTTTGTCACACGTTTATTCTCCTTATCGCTGTTGGCTCAGTGATGTGGACAGATTCGCAGACTGCAGGACGAGTCCACCTGCCCTCCTTCTTATCCACCTGCCTCTGGTCTAATATCCTCTTATCTTAAAGAAGATAACACAGAATCCTCACTGCCTCCCTCCTTCCTTTATTTCCTCCCTTCTTTTCTTCTCGTTAAAGCATCCAGAATACGCTTGTGTGGCACTGAGCTCTTGGTGGCTGATACATGAGCACGTAGAGTAGTTTCCAGTATGGCTTTATGCACTTAAAATAAAATGCTAAACCCGCAGAATAGAAATGAATCCGTCCAGGCTGCGTGTCAGGAAGGTACCGTGAGATGCAGCATATTGTAATCACACGTTTGGAAGAAGCTGAAGCTGCTAATGGGAGCAGTCACTGAAGTATGGCCTGCGCTCTCTCTCTCCGTGGGATCTGCCGATTCAGCGTAACAGACTCAAGGCAGTTCAAGAACCAGTTTGCCAACGAGTCAATGTATCTTGCATGCAACACACACACACACATACACACACACACGCACACACACACAGTGACTTATCACAAGGCCGAGATTGTGTCACACTGTTAAACCTGGTTCACTGTGAAAGGAAAACAAATTGTTGTCGCTCAAACGCCCACATATGTTTGGAGGCCATTATCCTCTGATCAGTTATTAGTATTATTACCAGCTAATTACTGTCTCCTGTTGTTTTGTCTAAATCAGCATGTAACAGAATCAGCACCGCACAAGGGATTAGTAGAAAAACTCTTGGGGAATTGTCTCGCTTCCCTTAAAAGTTGTCTCCACCTTGTGTCTGTGGTTTGTGCCAGCTGGCAGCGTGGCAGCGTGTTCCTCTGCACGCAGCGTGCCAGGCTGCCGCGTTGTTTCGGGGGGGGGTAGATTTGTAAAGCGCGAGTGAAAGGCGAGTGACACGCCCCAGAAAAGCTCCATTGTACTGCTCTTTAATGGACGTTGGGTCTCAGACTGAGGGTCAGGGACAGCTTAGCGGCGAGAGGAACAGTGTGGGAGTGACCCTCCGCTGCTCACACACGACCTCCTGCAGACACGCACATACACAAACATTCATTGACACACACAGACACACACACAGAGGCAGGCATACTGGGCTCACACTGATATATAACCTGTGCATGTCAGCATAGGTCTCTATAGCTACCAGTATCGATTCCTCCGAGAACGACTGTTTTCTCAGGCTATAGGCTGCTGTAGGACCTGCAAGTCTCTGGTGGGCGACCGAGAATAGAAGCACAGTTGACACCTCATATAAAACAGACTTTACTGCCACAGGGTTTACAGGAAAAGCAGTAACCTCGTTTATAGTTCAGTATATTACGATGCAAATGTGCTTTGTTGGTCCTTTTTTTTCCGTCTTTGTGCGATAACAAGATAACTTGAAAATGTGTAATTCAATTACTGTGAAATATGTCCGACAAACAGACGATAAGTTAATAAGATTCGTGCGATGATACAGATCAAGCATTTCCTGTGTTGTCTGTTAATAACATTTCAGCCACAATGTTGTGCTGCGTTCATGGAGCAGAAGAAAGGACCGGACACCTCAGATGTTTTGTTCTGTATGTTTCCTTGTCGCAGGCTTTATTTGGAATATAAGGTCGTGCACATTATAACAGGTTTTCCCATCACATTCTTGTTTTTGACATTTAAAGTTAGAAAGAAAGAGAAAGAAAGAAAGACCAAACATTGCCCTGAACTGAAAATCTGAACTGATAACAATACAAGCCTATTAAGAAGTGCAAGGAATTCGTTGGTTTACTTAAAATATTAAAGGTTTATAAAGACTCAATCCATAATTCCCAGCAGCTTTTGTTGTGTGCAAGTCTTTTTTTCATTTTTTCATGAAACACATTAATCTGAACGTTAACCAATCCTTGCTTTCTTACTTGCAATTGAAAAATAAACATACTTCATCACACTTGGATCCTTTAAGTTGTTTAATTTTAATAACACGAAGTAGCACATGAGAAACATTTTCTACTGTGTTATTGATAAATGTTGGATTTGAAATGATCATTGAAATGAGGCAGACCGAGTTAGTTTCATGCTCTAACTAATGAAGAACAGATATTTTCTCACTGTTCCCACTGGTCTCAAAAATCTGAGTGTTGAAAAAATCAATTCAGTAATATTCTCTAACTTTCTGATCTTGTCTCACTTCAAAGATCATCTCTTAAAGCCTGCGAGAAACCCAGTGATGGATATTTTCCCTCATGTGCTGGAAGTATAATTAGTTTACTTTTACCACTTGTGAGGAATAAAATATAAGCTATAAACACAACACAAATTATTTCATTGTGAAGCTGTTCAATTAAATAGTTGCGTATTTACTCATCGACCAGACATGGAGCAACATTTGCCTTTATTTAAAGCCATGTTTGTCTCTACCTGACAATCGTAAGTTCCATATTCACTTTGCTTTTAGCTCTGTTTTGTTCTCCACCACCTCCTGAAGAAAATACCTTTGCTCTGGAGCCACTTTCCTCTCCAGCTGGTTTTTGCAGTTGGTGTCTAAACTATCTGTGGAGCTCTAAGATATAAAAATACTGTGTAATAAAATACTCTGCCACTATACAAGCAACTCCTTTCACAGTACACGCAGCCATTTGATCTATTATTAATCTGAAAATATCGATGAGTGCAGCTTTAAGATCTTGTGTGTGGAGGAGTTTTTCCTTTTTTTTTAGATCTTCGACTAACGAACTGACTCAAAGGAGGGAAATAAACCCGTCTCGATGTCGAGCTGCAGGAGCCACAGAGAGGATGGAGTCTGTTTACATCTGTTTACTGCTCCTGTTTGCTGAGGATGGTCTGACATTGGAGTGACCTCAGACTGCTGCATCCTGCCTGTGTTTCATGCACCGACAGTAATATGAACCCACGACTGCTTCGCACACACGCAGCAGCAAGAAGAAGCGCATGCTACACCCACACCTTCTCAGACACACGCAGGAGACTGGTGACCGCAGATGTACAGACGTGCACGATAACACATGTGCACCTAGTGTCAGTAGCGCACTCTACTGGATGACTTTAAATTCATTCATCTTTGATTGGCTTATTGCTTTTTGAAATATCGCTGCCACAGCTATTCGCGGTAGCCAGCGTGGGGTCTTTGCACGTCGCATGTTCACTGGCAAATTGAATTGCGATGGATTTGCATGGTTCCTGTTTGGCTAGATAGAGCATCTCCAGATGTAGTATATTTAGACCACTGCAGGTGCTGAGAGCCAGAGATTGATCGTCTATAAAAATAACACAGCTCCGTATATCAGGTTGCAGCAGGAGCGTGAATAGAAAACACTCGCATGCATCGGAACATGTCCTTGAATGAAGGAAAAAATGTGATTAAATGATTCAAACAGGGTGTTTGACACTTATGTGCATCCAGTCAAGTTTGTGTGTCGTTTTAATTAATTTATTGAAAGGGATTACGGTCCAGATTGGAGGCTCATTCATCCAGATCTCACTAATATAATCTGCCTCGGAACATTTCACAGCGACTTATCTCTCTGAGCTCTCCCGTCGGCTGAGCGATATTTATTCTGTTGTGTTAGAGTCTTAGGCTCCTCTGTCAGGGTGGAGAACGGGTTTATCTGCATCCAGCGGCCGTCGCAGCTCCTTTTGTGCACCGCTCCCCCTGGTACCCCCTCCATCCCGCCCCCTTTTCGCTGGTCACACCACGCTTCCTGTTAAATCCCATTACCGGAGCCAGACGCCCCTCTCCACACTGTGCAAAATCTGAAATAGGCCAAGCTGCTGAGTACAGATGCTGCCGCTCTGTTCCCATTCTTACACATCCTCCACCCCCCAAAATATTTTTGTTCCTCCCCTCCCCATCGGGTTCTTCTTTGCAGTGATGTCACTTGTTCCAAAAATGTCTCAGTTTTACACAAGCGGGCGTGTCAGCGTACACAATACTCTTCTTTTCCTTTGTGAACACACCAGAGTTTCCAAGATCATGTTTTTCCCTCAGTGTCAGAGCTTCACTGCACAAAACTGTACCTATTGACTGATGTGCTTTTACATATAGATTATACTGTTCTCCCTTTAGACTTGGATTGACACTAATGGATGACGGAACACACCTTCAAACACACACACAACATAATGGCAACTCTAATTTTAGCGCAGCGTAGAGTAACACAACACTGTCACACACACATACCATTCACTGTCTTGACGTCATCATTTATCTGCACCATAAACGACACACACACACACATGCATACTCACACACAACGTTTGCCTAACTAGATTTCTTAGGACATTAAGTTTGACCTGAAACCTCGTGCCTAAACTTAATCCCTGCATCACCTTTAACCTAACCACTAATTCTAATCTAATCTCAAAATGAATTTACCTTTAATTCAACTCGTCCGTTGCCCAATCCCGATTCTAAATTTAACTCTAATCTATTTTAATGAGGCTGCTGCAGGGAAATCTTCAGCAGAAAAAAAATAAATAAATACAAGATCATCCAGTTGAACCTGAAATTGAACCAAGATTGTTGCATCACAACACAACATGATCCAGCCCAGTGCACTGGGTTAGTCAATCTGATGCACTGTGTCCCTGATGCTCAACACTTTGCAGCTTTGCAGGAAAACGTCCAATTAACCCCTAAACTTCTAATCAACCTAAGTCTATGCCATGAAATGAGGACCCTGAAACCAATCTTCATTTTAAAGCCTAACCCGAGGCTTAAATTTCATTTTAACCTTCAACCATAACCCTTAACTTAAAATTCAGGCCTTCAGATGTGTTTTTTCCGTCTGAATGACCTAATTTATATGGTCTGAAGTCCAGCTGGTTCTCAGAGGGATGGGACAACACCCCAGAGAGCACACACGCCCCCTGCATCTCGCATGTCCTTCACGGGTGACATGTGTGAGGCCACATTACGATGGGATGGAGATGTGGAAGAAAGAGAAGAGAGGGAGGGAGGGAGGGATTAAGACCAAGTAGAAAAAGGGATCAGGCGGTACAGGTGGAAAGTACAGACTGCCAGTGGAATACAGACAGACAGACAGACAGTCAGTCAGTCAGTCAGTGAACCAGGACCCCCAGCGCCTGCTTCACCCAGTCCCAGCAGGGTAACGACTGTGTAACTACAATCTGCTAATGCCATCAGCTGGCAGATGCCCAGGGGAGTTAAACCAGTCGCACCAGTACAGCAGCTCAGCTCCGACACCAGCTGGAGCTGCGCCCCTGCCTGCATGACTGCCTGCCTGCCACTAACCCAGGCTAAAAGGCTTGTGAGAGCAGTGCATGCAAATGATGATGAAGAGTGATGCAAGTGTTTGTGTTTGGGCTTTTTTCAATGTTTTTGCACATGACTGCACTCACGCAAATAACGTTGAATTGTGTGTAGGTGTGTGTGTGTGTCTGTGTGTTTCAGATTGAGATTTTAGTTTAGCAAGAGACTCTATAAAAGCTGAGCTGCTCAGGAGGCGTCACCGTGTCTCGTTGTGTTGTACAATTAGGGCGGCAACTGGTGATTATTTAAACCTTTTTTAATCCAATTATTTGGTTGTAACAAAGACTCGGCACAGTGTGACGTCTTGTTCCTTCAGCTCAAAAATCTGTTCAAACATCACAGATATTCAACCCTCGCTGTGATGAAACTGAAAAAAATCAAATTTGGAAAAATCCAAAACCAACACATTTTTAGGATTTGTTCTTGACAAAAAAATCAAATAATCAATCAATAAAAAAAAGTAAATTTAAAGATTAATTTTATGTAAATCAACAACTGGATTCAACAAGTCTCTCAATTATTATTTTTTCTTAATTGTTTTTATTCCCTTCCTTCTCTTTGGAGTCTCTGTGTTACTGATTGTATTTTGTTCTTTTGATTTGCTCTCATATAAAATATTTTAAATGCATCTAAATACTTGTCTAAATGTGAAATAGTTTCAAAACTGTTTAAAAAAACACAACACATAGTATGTGTAACTCCAGAAAATATTGAATAAGTTGCTTTCTGTCAATTATTATATCAAACCTTTATTATCAAAGTAACAGCAAACAACAATATTTTTTGGGGATTAGTGTGAACTGGTATTTAAAGGTCAGTTTGCCCACTTGTATTTCCAGGTGCAGGACACAGACAATCTTATTGATTCATGTTCCTTTGGTTCCTTTTCTCTCTTATCACACGTTCGTTGTCGATTCCGAGCCTCAAATTGAGTTCAGCACACAGGGAACAGGAATCCCTGGTTGTCTGGGGTTCAGAGCAGCTTTGCTCAAGATGCCGACTTAATCCGCCGTCTCCCCAGAGAGGTTAGCTCCGTCACCACGGCTGGGAATTAAACCGCGACTGGTGTTGGAGATACTCGGGGGGGTGGTGGTCGGGGGGTATTATAGGCAGAGATGAGCAGAGTGTGTAAACAACTGTGACCTGTCATCGCTCTCAGTCATTTTGACATGTGGCTAATTTGGAACTGTGAAAATGTTTTTATTTGACAAGCAAAATATGAGGATAAACAAATGTGTTTGCTTCTCTTTTGAGGGAGAATCAGTGTGTTTGTGTTGTGACAAGATTAAACAAAACGTCATGTAATCGACACGTGGCAAGAGATGCTTAAAAACATCCATGTACTTTTAACCTGTCCATATTTAGCTCCAAGCAGAAGTGTCTATTTCAGTGTGGAGGAAAACAGACGAGCTTAAAACACATTGGCAGAGAACTGTGTCAGTAAATCTGATTTATAAAATCCTCATCATGGGAAACTCCAAGTTAAAAGTTAAACACACAAAAGAGAGACAAACTTCCCACACTGTCACTGTCACTGCGCCCTGTTCGGTTGTGTTCATGTTTTGGTGCCGTCTCTAAGTGGGCGCTTCCTTCCTGTCACCGAGCCAGCGACTGAGTCAAAGTGCGTTCCTGCTTCGGGCAAAACCGGTTCCACCTCCTCACACTTTCCACCCGTCTGGCCATGAATGATTCACACTGTCCTGTGTGTTGCGCTGGGAACTGAGCTCGTACAGTGAAGAGTTTGCTCCATGTCAGTGAACTTAGAGGAAGGAGACCGTGATGAATAATATTTTGTTCACTGACTTTGTTCTTCAGTTGGGAAAATGTCTCCTCCTTTCAAAATATGTTTCTCATTTATTGTTTCTCAATTGAATATTTGAGGCCAAGCCTTGACTCCTCAAACTGTTTATTCCCATAAACTGACATAAAATTGAATCTCAAGTGCAAAAATACGATGAAGTAAAGAAACATGCTGAAATACTCAAGAGTTAATGACAGCAGCTGATTCATTGTTGACCAACAGAATCTTATATTATTGCAAAATACATATATATATATCTTTTACTCTCTTTACCAATGCAACAGGGGATTTTTCAACAAGTTCCCAATAATTCATGGATCTCGATGAAACTCAGGTAGATTTGTGGGACTGATATTTGTGAGTAGGTGCTGTCATATGCGCTCCACTGAGCTCCATTCTACTTCGTTATGAATTCAATATCCTTGGATTGTCAGTCATAAAAAATCTACAGATCAACCAACAATGAAAATAACACTTCATCACAGCCTTTGTGAAGTTTCTGATATAGTGGAACTACATTGAAATATGACAGCGACTCTGAGATTGAAACATTAATATTGAATCATGTTTCCTAGACAGGAGCCTGGCTGTGGCTTAACTTATCATCAGGACCTTTAAATAACTGCATCTGTTCCTGGAAACACGTTCACACTTCAAAGCTCTGCACTCTACATTTATAGAGGGGGATTTCTCTCTCTCTCTCTCTCTCTCTCTCTCTCTCTCTCTCTCTCTCTCTCTCTCATCCTCTCCTCCCTCCATCCCTTCCTCTCTCTCTCTCATCCTCTCCTCCCTCCTCCCTCCCTTCCTCTCTCTCTCTCTCTCTCTCTCTCTGTCTCTCGTGTCCCCGTCTTGTGTGGCTGCAGCTGATGTTGTAAGAGACCAGATAAAGATGAATGATTATATTTGTGGGTAAGACTAAGCTGCCGTGCAGAGGGCCCTGTTTTATCCAGGCTTTGCGTGCAGTGCCGACTGTAGTATTAGCTGCAGGACAGATTCCCCCATTGGACGGGCAGATGCTTTCCCTCTGAGCGTTGTGGAAGCACCATGTGTCAGTGAATCTGAGCCGGGATAAGACGTCCGTCACACCGAGCTCTCAATGGGATCTGAAGTGCCCTGCTGCATCACAGTGACAGAACATCCTCATCATCTGCACATCTGAAGTTTCTCTCAACTTACAAACATATAAATCACATGTAGCGTTTATTAGCTCCTGATCCTCCACTCACTCGTAGTAAGACTCACATGTTGGCCTTTGATTCAGGCTGTGGCCACTTCTACAATCTGTGCATGAATCAGAGTAATTATGTCATGTGATCTGAGTAAATGCTTCCTACCTGATGGAGATGTCATGTAAGAGAGTCAGTCTCAGCTGTCATTCATGACGTTTCACGATTGGCAAATGTCCCATCTGCTAACATGAACGTGGCAGGGTTTATATACTGCAGCCACCCAGCGGGAACCCAGATAGTTTGTCCTCACTTTTAGGGCGGTGTCATGTCGTCCACTTTTATATGCAGTCTATGGTGTTTTTACAAACTCCAAACTGCAGATATCCTCACTGCTGAACTCAAAAAGCCACTTTTAATGTTTGTATCACTGTGTTGTGACGTTGGTGTTTTTGTTTTTCCGACTCCCTTACGCAGCATCAGCTGTGATAGTGTGTTTTTTTTAAATCCGTGTTTGGGTTCAGTTGCAGTTCATGTTTTACATCCCTCTTCTCTGCTCTTTCACAGACTGCTCTGAGGAGACGAGGGAGCAGGGAAACATTCAAAGACAAGAAATCCTCAAGTCAGGTAAAGAATTTATGGAAATATTATTTTCTGGACTTCAATATCATCACGTCTTTTGTGTTGAAGGATAAGTCTGTTTTTACTTACATTAGATTTGACTCAAACCCATGTACACCAGCCTTCTGTCGCAAATACTCACTAAGACACAAATGTGTATTATTCCCCAGTAAATGCATTTTTTGCACCTGTTTTGACTTCAGCATCTGAAACCTGATTTTTAACAGTTTCATCTCCACTAAAAAAATGAATGGGCTTGAGGTTGAGAGCCACAGACAATACTTAGATACAGTAGGATTTATATAGGTAGATAGGACAATAATGAAAGTATAAAATATGGTCAACTGTATTCCTTTAAAGCTGCTTTGATATATATTTCTACAGTAGACTTAAATTAATCAGGTGACCAGACTCACAAGTTCAAATGAATGATAATGTTTCTCTGTATCTGCTGGACGTGTAAATATGCAACTATTGTATTTTTCTAGGAGGACAGTGCAGACCTCAGGTGCCAGCTCCAGTTTTCCAAGGAGGAGTCCAGCCTGATGAGGAAAAAGATGGCAAAGCTCGGCCGGGAGAAGGATGAACTGGAGCAGGAGCTGCAGAAGTACAAGACGGTTTACGGGGACGTGGACAGCCCCCTTCCTCTGGCTGAATGCTCCGGCGGAGGCCCTCACACCACTCGGGAGGCTGAGCTGCGATTACGGCTCAAGCTGGTGGAGGAGGAGGCCAACATCCTGGGCAGAAAGATTGTGGAGCTGGAGGTGGAGAACCGCAGCCTGAGGTCAGAAAATGACGACATCCGGTGTCAGTATGAAAGGGACTTCTTCGGGCGGGAGCCGTTCTCCAGCATGCCCTCATCGCCGTATGGTGGCGACGCGCTGGACTCGGCCAGTGAGCTACGTCGCCATCTTCAGTTTGTGGAGGAGGAGGCTGAGCTTCTGCGCCGCTCCATCTCTGAGATTGAGGACCACAACAGGCAGCTTACGACTGAACTCAATCGCTTCAAATTCGGCCCCAGCAGCAGCTCTGGGCCCGTAGCCGAGGAGGGTGGCGAAGGAATACTGTTTAAACCCGGTAACGGCGGGAA
Organism: Hippoglossus stenolepis; assembly: GCF_022539355.2. Lineage (NCBI taxonomy): Eukaryota > Metazoa > Chordata > Actinopteri > Pleuronectiformes > Pleuronectidae > Hippoglossus > Hippoglossus stenolepis. The sequence goes on along the minus strand of NC_061493.1, from coordinate 20,184,941 downwards.
CGGGAATGGTTCCAGTAGCGGGTTGATGATGGAGGAGCTAAAGTCGGCCAGGATGCAGATCAATGAGCTAAGTGGAAAGGTAATGAAGCTGCAGTATGAGAACCGCGTCCTCATGTCCAATGTCCAGCGCTGTGACCTGGCCGCACACATCGGCCTACGCACCGGCAGCCCTCGAGACAGCGATGCAGAGAGCGATGCAGGGCGGCGAGAAGCCACCGACGACGAAGAGACGGGCCGACTTCTTCTCCTCCATCCCAAACGAGAGGGCCCAATCGGAGGTGAGAGTGACTCTGAAGACATGTTTGAGAAGACAACGACCACCTCAGGGTTCGGAAGCATGAAACCCTCCGATGGCAGCGAGCTCAGTGCCACCGATCTGGCCAACCGCAGGAGGGAAGAGCGGGAGTCATTCGGCAACGTGAAGCGAGAGGCGGACCGGCTCGGCAAGACGGTGGACCGGCTCATCACGGACACGGACAGTTTGATCTTCGAGGGCCGGCTGCTGGTGACGACAGGAGAGAGCCTGGAGGGAGGGGCGGCGTCCGGATCCAAACCAGACGCGCAGGTCCTGGACAGCATCAACACTCGCATGAAGGCGTTCCGCACCGAGCTGCACATCTTCATGGAGAAGTTGGACCACGTCGGGGAGGGTCTGAGAGACAGGACAGACGATCTGTCGCCGATGCCAAACCTCACAGAGTCCAGCAGCTTCCTGTCCTCAGTCACCTCCATGTCCCGGGACTCTCCCATCGGCACCTTCGGAAGAGACCTGGTGACAGACTTCCAGGTAAGTTCAGCGAATAGACTCCCTGTGACCTTCTCTCGTGCTTTTTAAGGTTAAATCTTTTTTTCCCATTACTTTTTCCTAAATGTCAGTATGAGAGACGCCCTGAGAACAAGTTATCCATGATGGAGAAAAAGTAATTACTCCAGTTTTCTTGTGGCCATTGAAAACCATATGTTCTTTAGAAATAATCCCACCTGGGTGTTCTTCCAGATGGCTTCATTCCTTCACTGCAGCAGAAGGCAAAATGAAATCGCAGAATGATTTTAGTCGCTGACAGGATCCAGATATAGACGTAGCCTTGAGTAAACCCATTGGTGTCTTTGTGAAGAGGATAATTCTTTTAGGTTTGATTCAAATACTCTGAGTCATTAGTCGACCCTTCAAGGCCAAAACAAACTAAACGAGATCCTCAGTCAGCAACGTTTGCAAAAAAAAATCAGCTCTAATTAAAGACAGTGGCCGCTCCGTGCATCTTTAGTGCACACACACTATCTGCAGCCAGGCTTCCTGTCAGTGGGAATCTCATTAAGTTGTAGGCAAACATAGGATAGGTTTGCATTTTTTCAAATCTATCTTTATACAATTGTAAAAATACATTGAGACACAATGATTCCTCCTCTGCGTACTTTCTGTAGTGTGACTCCACTGTAAGAAATGACGGACAAAATCCACAGTCGTCGTGTTCCTCGTCGTAAAGGGGAAGTGCGTCGATTTTACACATCAGAATCTGTTTGCTGGTCTTTGTCAACACGAAAAGATGCATAAAGACTTGGAGACAGAAGTATTGACATCTGCAGACCTGTCCTCAAGATATATATATATAATATGAGGCTGTAGCAGGTATTTTTTTGGACAAAATTCCAAGGACAGTGTTTCTTTGTTGCGCCGTGGTGGAGGCATGCGTCCTAAAATACCAACTTGATAAGTTAAAGTCTAATATAAGCTTTGGCAAAAGTTAACACTACATTTTGCACAATGTGAGAACTGTAGATTTTGTCCAGCATCTCTTATAGTAAAGTCGTGCTACAGTAGAAGGGGAGTTTGACTGAGGTGGTAGAGCTGCTAAAAGCTATGCCAAAGCCTCAATATGAAATTGAGATGGAAGCCTCCCCCCTCTCCCCCACAAATCTCCAGTGCCAGCACAGGGTAACATATCAGCCCCCCCCTCCCCCCCGCTCCACCACGAGCCACCCAGCTCTACCACACTGGCACCATCGCCATCCCTCCCTCCCGACCGCTCCGCCCGCCACCACCATCGCTTCCTGCTGCTGCCGCCACATTCACATCTGCATCTTCATGCACATCCTGCCTGCCCCCCCCGCTCCTCTGCACTCACCGTCTGCAGCCGCCCTGCTTCCAGTCGACCAGGGCCAGGGTGGAGGGTGCTTAGGAGAGTGCTTGACAGGGTGCTTGGTATGAATGGAGCGAGTAGTAAGGGAGTGATGACGGCTTCTTCCATTTGGGGTTTAGTTTTGTTTTCCTGACACAGTGAATTGTTGCATGATGAATTTTGGTCAATACTTTTTCCCCTTTACAGCTCGGCTACACCATGCAATCATTTAGTGGGACTCATAATGACACATAAATGGTGTAGCTGTTATGTTTGCACAAAATATTATCCCATGCACTCATACTGACACGTGGGATTGGTTACTCCACGGTGTTGCCAAGGAAACGAACCATAAAAATGTGTGTGCACTGACTAAAATAACCTCTGTTATTAAAAGTGAGTGTAACGGAGAGATGCATGGTGCTGTGTGAGTGGCCTGTGGAAGAACCGCGCTGGCTGGCTTCCTGCTTTCTGTCCTTGTGTTATTGCAGCTTAGTGTAAGTCCACATATTGTGTGCTCTCCCACAGCAGGTTCATTATCTCTGTGCTTCATGATCAGGCAGACACCTCGGACGTCTTTTTCTAGTCGTACGGAATTGAACCGACAGCTCCTCAAAACATCTCACTTCAAGAACTCAGTCTGCTTTGTATGAGATAACAGACTGAAGCTGCCTCCATGCTCATTCTATCCAATGACTTGTTTGTGCTTTGCTCCTCTGCCTGTGGGACTCACTGGTTAGTCTGGGTGAAGCTGGGTGGTTTGATCAAAGTTCACTAACAACTCACCTGTTTAGAGCAGGAAGGCTTCTGTCCACTGAGAACTGTTGAACTGAGAGCGTCAGAGATTTTAAATCACTGCAGCAAAGAGCAGGATGTACAGGAGGTGTAAACCCACTGAATACATTTAGATAAAGGAAGATACAGAACGTTCACAAGAGAAAGAAGTTGGGGATGTTTTCTTGTAATTATGACTTCTGAATCTCTTCCAGCATCTTGTAATATGCAATTACAAGATTTTATCTGGAAAGGATCTCATTTAAAAAAGCAATCTCATTGTTATGATATAGTTATCTTGTTGGTACAAGATCTCTACGATGAGATTTCTACGTGGAAATTATCTTAATTTACTGAACAGTGAATATGTATATTTTCACTTAATTCACATTATGAGAAAGTATCTTATTTACGATGTAATAACAAGAATTATCTCATAAAGAATTGGAAAGATGAAAGACAAGACCTGATTCAAATCTCATATATTGAACAGTAAACTTTGTGATTGTGAAAGTGTGAGATACATGAGATTTAAATGTTTCATATGAGAGTGGATTTTCTCATAATGATCTTGAAATATTAATGTATTGTAATGTAATTACACATTTTAAAAATATCTTGATTATCTTGTAAAGAGGTTGAAATATTCTCTTCTAATTATAATTTTCCTTTCTCTTAATAATGACAAAATTACAGTAAAACTTCCCCAATGTCTTTTCCCTTGGTGAATTCTAAACATGTTTGCAGACACTTCTCTGACCTGATGGTAGATGTAGATGATCATTATCTGATAAGTTGCTGTTTGCTTGGAAGAATAAAAATGTGGTGGGGTGGGGGGGCACCGCTGCAAAGGGGATCAGCTGTCACGGCATCAAACCACGGAGCTCCAGTGTATTTCAAATGCTGTAATGTCTGAAAAAAACAACAATGTGCATCAAACGGACTCAAGATTCAACTCCCCCCCCTCGGCGAGCTGCTTCTCCGAAACGCTCGGCTGTGCACGGGCATGTGTTGAAAACCCTCTGGCGTGCTCGCTCTCGCTCTGCAGTTTGCCGTGGTATCTCTCAGCTGTTGGTTTGGACTCATGTATCCCTCATTGCATGCGCTTCATAACGAGTGTTTTGCATTCTTTCCCCCTCCTCCCCGACTCCCTCTCTCTCTCTCTGTTCCTCTTTTTGTTCCCGCCAGATGTTTCAGCCCATGATTTTGTTCATCCTCATTCTCGTTCTCTTCTCATCTCTCTCATTCGCCGTCATCTTTAAGTTGGTCTTTCTCTTTGCGCTCTTCTTCGTACTCTAGTCCGTTTGTTCTTCTCCACACCGTGTAGTCTGTTAGTTAACCACCCCCTGCTTATATTCTTTACCCATTTTCTGTTTTATTTTTGTTTGTTGTCCCCTCATCCACTTTCTCTCCCTGCCCCTCACCCACCCACCCTGTTTGTTGTCTCCTGTCTGTTTTGTCCACCTCACACATTACGCCCACCACTACGACCTGCACCCCCCCGTATCCCGCACCTGTCACCCAATCCCCTAAACCCCTCACACCCCATCGTCAACACTCACCCCCACCCCCTCTCGTCTCCCCTCCCCCCCACCCCACGTCACTCACAGTCCGTTCAGAGGGATGAGCTGGAGTGGCGTCTAGGACAGGAGCGAGGCGTGGAGCCCCAGAGCCAGAGCCAGGGTGGGGGCCAGGCCCAGTGCAGGGGAGCCCCGGGACTCACTAGGTACCACAGGCCCCTGGCTTTAAGAGCAGAGGTCAGTGCCTCCTCCCTCCTCCATCTCCCCCCTTCCATCCGTGGGACTGAGTTAACACTGGCTCCACTGTGAGCTCCACAGACATGGGCCTGTACTGAACACAGTCTAAAGTATTCATCTAGAGTTTTGACAACATTTTTCTCCCTCACACCAAAATCCTAAGCAAATACACTGTTGAATGCAGCTCCACACGGTGAATCTCCAAAATAAAACCAACCAAAACTAACTGCATGTCAATATTAACATACCGATGCACGTCACAGAGACTGAGACATAACTGTGCCAATGTGACTTTTCCTTTTCCAACGTTGATTCTACTGTGTCACTTCTCGGTGACTAGGCACTGATGCTCCTGTTTCACAAGTTTGAAATCTGTATTGGGCTTTTTATCGTAACTGATATCAGCAGAGAGAGATTGAATTCTATAATGATGTTGATAAAAGAAGAATCTGTGCATCCGAACTAAAATAGTCAGAAAGCCGCTCGGTCCAGCCGGTCTAGTCACGTTTCGATGCTGAACACGATTTCACCTCACTCACTCTAACTTCACACTAAATATCCGCTTCCACAGCCACTGAACTTTTCTCTTTTGCTTTTGTAATTTGAACCATATTTCCCTGGACGTTTGTTGATCGATTTACTTCTGCGAGGAGGAAAGTAGATTGGATTGTACCTTAAGAACTGAGAACGTTTACCCGCCAGCTTGGAGGTTTTAGCTCATTTATTGCATTGGCTGCACGTTGTGTTCTGAAAACCTGATGTGACGGTATATTACCAAGACTAGTGAGACTTATTCAGACACTTCAGGGCTGCAACTACATTCCTCATTGATTAAACTGACAAATTGTTTTTTCAATTAATAGAAAAATTGTCCAAATAATAAAACATAATAATCAAATTCTCACCTTCCAGAAGCAAGAAACAGCAAGTACTTGACATTTGGCTTCAAAAATTACCACAATGATTATTTGATTGTCAAAATATTTGCAGACTAATCCACTAATCATTGCGGCGCTAATGCACTTAGTGCAGCTGCGTCTGCACACAGCGCCCCCTGTGGTGATGCCCTCTGGCACCGGCTCATGACTGTCGGCTGTGCTGTCATGACTCAGCAAATTAAACATATGTAAAAGTGCTGCTTGCACACAAGTGTTGCAGTTTAACACACACACACACACACACACAGAGAAAATCAATGAGGTGAGTGGTCCCAGTACTGCAGCTCACACCAGCTCAGGTCCGTTGAACTCTTCAGTGACTCGGCTGTTTCAATAAATCAGCTGTGTAATCGCACTGATTCATAATCGCCGCCTCGTGCTCGTGTTCTTGGCGAAGCCCCTCGCCGTTATGTAACGCAGAATGCTGGCAGCGCTCATGTGACACATAACTACTACAGTTACAGTTACGGCCCATTCGTGTAGATTTCCTCTTGGTCCCCGAGCTCTCTGCAGAGTGTAATCTGTGAGGTGAACTGAATGAATGGGGAAAGCAGCCTGGACATGGCAGGATTAGCGCTGCGCTGTCGGCCTGTGTGATTTGCATTTGACATTGGGCTGACGGGGATGTGATCCAGGGTCAGAACACACTGTCAACTCGCTGTTGGAGGATCCAGTGAAGGCCCAGCACGTAGAGAAGAGGAAATTGCCTTTAGTTTCCAAATCAAGAGAGTCTGAACCAAGGAAAACGTTCGATAGGAGGAAAACAAGTCAGCAAGTTGACAACTGAAAAAAGTATCATTACATTCAAAACCATAAACATGAGCATCTCATTTCCCTTTGAGCATTTTTTCACCTGCCGTAACCAAAAAAAACCTGATGTGCGTTAAGTTCCTATTTTAACTTCAAATATGCAATGAATAAAAGCATCTTAGTACAATTTCTTACAAACTTTATTTTCACGATATAATATAGTTTTAAAGCTGCAGTTAATGCTCCATGTCACATCAGAATAATGCAGCTCTGGTAAAATTACTTCCCAAGTCACCACCATAATAAGCCAAAACCTGGTTGAGAGCAAGAAAAGAGAAATCTATGCTGAGTTTGCCGAATCCGGTTCCAGTCTTTGTGCTCCGCTGAGCTAACAAACTGCTGCATCACATATTTACTATCCAGACATGAGAGCTCAACTCTCAACAGGACAGTAATTAAACATAATCCTCAAAATGTCAGAATATTCCTTTTTGCCTTTTTGAGTCCGGCCTGAAATGAAGTGCAGCGTTAAATTATAATCACATCCTGAGACGTTGCAGGAGAAGTTCTAATGGATTTCTACTTGAGTGAAAGTCAGACGTAAGAAACGTTTCAGTCCTGCTCTGTGGATTTTAGTTTCACTGCAGAAAAAACGAAAGCGAACAAACATAATCGTCTCACACTACAAATCCCCTGTTTGTGTTTTAGTGCGATATTCATATGTTATTCAACGTCTCCAGAGTGTTGGTAGAGTGACTGTGTGTTGTGCTGTTGTGGGTTCAGCTCCGGGACACGCCTGCTGCTGACATCCAGTTCCGTCTCGATCACGAGCGAAGGCTGAGAGCGACGACGGAGGAGCACGAGGTCGTCGTTTCTCTGCCTCAGGTACGACGACGCCGTCACTCACGCCGTGTTTTTAATTTCATGAGATTATGAACATTAGGCCCAGAACTATCACACTTCACTGACTCTGCTAACTTTACTTAAGTTTGAGCATAATTTAATTAAATCCAATACTTTGGAGGGGGGGGGGAGTTTAATATCTCCATAGTTGTAATTTATTCTTGGACAGAAATTGAAATCACAATCAATCATCAATCTGACATGTAATTTCTATAAAACCCCAAAACCTGGCATTCGTGCCAACATGAAATTCAAAATATGATTAACCTGACAGCTGGTAATGTGATCTTTTTAAATTAAAGTAAAACTAAATGTTTTGCACACAAAAATACCCTAAAATATCATTTAGGACTGAAAAAAAATCTAATTAATTGTTTTCAATAACTGATGTTTAAGCAGAAATGCCCAAAAAATCTCAAGTGACTGCTTCTCAAATAAAATACTTTCCTAGTTTTTTAGCCTTTGGATATTAAAATATAACTAATTAAATTTCACCTAGGGCTCTGGGGAATTCTGATAGGCATTTTTCTTTTTTGGACCATTTTCTGACAATTAACGATTCATTAAACATATTAAATGTCATGTAAACTCCTTTAAAACTAATAATCCTGCATAAAAATGATGAGAGAAAATGAATAAATGTGACTTACATGACAAAAGCACCATTAAAACGTATTAGACTATGACCGTTTTTTATTGAAACTCCAGAATGTTTCTCAGTTCCTTCCCCTAACCCGTGTCACAACAGGAAGACAAGCTCCTGCGTCTGGAGGCGCAGCGCGGCGGCCTGGAGCTGCTCGGGCTGCACAGTCACGAGGGGCCCTGGGCTCAGGAGAGGGCCCTGCTGCAGCAGGAGGTTCGCCTGTTCAGACGCAACACCATCATCTTCTACATGAAGCTCCGGTGGATCCTCACGCACTGGAGGCTGAGCCGCAAGGACGACTCGGCGGAGGAGACGCCGCACCCGGAGGTGAGTCACAGGACTTACATTCAGATATTTACTCATTCCCTGCATCTTCCCACTTACTTTAACGTACTGCGAGTAATCTGTTGAGTAAGAGAAGGGTGAGCAGCAAACAGTCTCTCTGAAGAAGTCTTTCTCCAGAAGGTCTTATGAACATGGAAGTGAGGGAAATTAAGAAATGACTGACAAAACCTTCTCTGTGCTATTTGGATTTTTCTCGATTCATAGCTATTTATTTTGATGAATCACCAGATGAAAGTGAGCAGAATGTTTAGTTGTATTCTTTGTCTCAGATGTGTCTCTGTGTTGTTTCACTGTTGTTTTGCGTGCTCGCGCTGCCGGGATGGAAAGTGACTCAGTGACAGTTCGCCTGAAACAGAAAGTGCATGATTTGAAACAGAGCTTTTTTTTTTCGTGGCTCATCTGTTCCAGTTTGAGAAGTTGGAGGGCATCCCAGAGCTGGGAGTGATACTGGAGCAGGCCGAGTCGGACTCGGATCGAGATGACAGACTGTGTTTTCCGCAAACTCCGGGGGACGACCCGGACCCCGTCATGCCTCTGCCGTCACCTGACCAACACCTGCAGCACCAGAGACAGGTGCCCAGTTATTTTCATCCACACACTGGAGGGAACATTCAGCTGAACTCGAAATTACTGTGACGACTCTTGAAATAGATTTTTTAACCATAAACTGAGCACGTTTATGTTTTTCATTCATCAGCCTTTGTAATCTACAGAGAAGCTTTCAGGCAGATAAGCTCATATTATTGTGCTAATTTTCCTTGAAATTAGCACATTTGATTGTAACTGACATCATTAAACTTGAACAATTCAGGATTTCCTAATTCAGAGCAGTTTTAGCTCCTCCATACGACACATACAGAAAATACACACGCTTAAAAATCATTTATAAATTTAGTAAAACACAATAAAAGCACAGCAGTGATGCAATCTAAGAAAATTTAAGAAAAAGCTGTACAGTCACATATATATACAGTACATGTATATACAGTATACGTGTACAATGAACAATGCAATTGTTAAGTAGTAAGAAATTAGAGTGGTTGTACTGGTTGTAGACTGGTTGTACTTTCTATTCTCTGCAGTAAATTGATGTCCTGACTGGGTTCGGACATCGACTGCAACCTTGTATTCAATTGCTCCTCTCGTTCATTTTCATTGTGCACAAATGAGTGTTTGGCAGCCGACTCATCGGAGCCGTTTGGCATCGTATGCAGATGAGAATTTTGACCCAGATAAGTTTTTTCATCGACTAGAGGCAGTAATTATTTTTGAGTACACCCAGTTTCACGCTTATTGTTCAAGCGAAGGCACGGGGACCCTCGGTTGCACTGGACAGGGACAAAAGGAGCTGTGTGTCTTTTGAGGCCGCACGTAGCGTGTGTGCAGATCTGCTCTCCGTCCACCACTTTGCTTTCTGCTGAAGTAAAGAAAGTATGTAGGCATTTTTTGGGTGGGTTTTGCAATATTAAGCAGCTCTAAGTGCTCTACTTTGTCTTGTGTTTTGATTTTTTTCGACAAGGTCATGAAAATGGTTTGTGCCGTGATCTGACATTGTTGCCGTACTCGTTCCTGTTTTAACAAGCTCGCCCAGTCGACTATATTGAGCTCGATGTGTGAGAGAGTAAAAAATGCAGAGACTTGCTTTAGGAAGCGTTTCCACACATGGCTACCACAGCGAAGCAGAGCGAGCTCGGATAATAAGTCCTGCAGCCGAACTGAGAAGAGAGTGTGTTAAGTCGTGAAGAGGTCGTGGAAAGTTTTCAGTGGAGACTTGGGGAGAGAAAGTCCAGATTCATTCACCTCGGTGCTGAACCATATAAATACAATAAATACAGAAGATTAGATGTTTTCAACTTTTATCATATTTTGTGTTGGTAAAACTATAATTTTATTCCAATGGTTTCATGAGGATTGCACAGTTACTGTTTTCACACATGAACTCCAGGAAATGTTCAGAATATTGGGTTTCCGGAGTTTTCCTTTTCACACATGAAGAACGCAGCAGGAGATCAGACACAGAAACTTTCCGAAACATTCAGGCGAGGGGCGTGGCGCCTTTTTGCAGAATTTTGACATTGGCCATTATCATCGTCGGCACCTTGTGTTTACGGCTCCTCTTTTTCATCCTGAGGGATTTGTAGTCTTCCAGTTTTGCATCATGTAAATGTTCCAGTGACTTTCTCAGTTGGGGCTCACTCGAGAGGGGGGCGTTTTTCGACCTGTTCACTGAAACTCTGACATTCTTATGGGACATGTATGAGTTCGGTGCAGCTTGATTGAATTTATTTGGACTTGGCGGAGGTTTTGCGCTCTGTTCCAGTTTATTCTGAGATGCTCTAAGGGAATCTATAAAAAGAAAAGTCTCTGACATGTCTTTGATGTCCATGTTGTGTTTATTCACATACACAACAGTATAACTTTAAATGAATAATAAGGCACCGTTCCTGTAGTCACTTCTGCCGTGTTAGAGAAAAGAAAACACTCCCTGTAAGTCCCCCGTCTGTCCTGTAAATACTGGACTGTGTTCTGGGTTTTATCTCCTTCTCAGCTGAGGCTGGCAGAGCGGGCGGCGCTGTAGCGGTGCCTTCAGGTGATGTTTTTCCTCCTTTGAGCTTCACTGCCTCCTGCCAAGACCTGAAGCCTCTCAACAGCACAACCTGAGAGGCTAACAACCCTCCACACACCTCTCTGAGCGGACACACAGGGAAAGCATGCTGTTTTATTTCTCTCTTACTCACTGGATGTCACTGCTCATGTTGCCTGCAGCCCTGGAACACCCAAATCCAGATTGTTGGACCAAAATAAGCCGAGAATTGTACTCGTCTAGTAGCTTGTTCCTGAGGAATTTCCGTTCACATCAGTAATTAGGATTTTTGAGGATGTGCGCATCTTCTTCTGTGCCAGGAATTGAGAAGGGATGGATGGGGAAGGTCAAGCAGAGCAGGAGACAGATGGGAAGTTCAGGTCAAATTGGTTTATAAAGCACTTACAAAGCAGGTTCATCCCAAAGTGCTTAACAGAGAAACAAAGGACACATACAGATTTTTTAAAAAGCTTTCAAGATAAGGAAAAAACTTCCTGTGTGTTTTTGCTCATGTGTTTTTTCTGATTACGTTCCTGTGTGTGCAGTGTGGGGAGAACCGTCGGATGCTGCAGGCGCTGCGCACGCTGCTGGAGGAGTTTCGGGAGGAGCTGCGGGAGGAGGAGACGCGGCGATGGCAACTGCAGCAATCCTACGCCAATGACAAAGCCGCCTGGGAGGTCAAGTGGGCAGAGATGAAGTGCCAGGTGGCCCAGGTACAGATGGCGTCTCAGCGCCCACCTTTAAAGGGACAGGACACAATCTGGCGTGGGAAAGCGGCGATGCGTTCGATAAGCAGCCTGACGACAGTAAACACATTGCCTCCTCCACGGGTGAAATCCCACTCAGGGCAAACATGTCAGAACCGAGTCATTTTAGCTCCCCCCCCTTGGGCCAGTCAGTCATTTTGAAAATGTGATTATAACATTAATAACAGCTCCAGGTTGCGTCTCCTGGGTCAAACACATTTACAGAATCCAATTCCTAATCTCATCTCGTCCATTTAATTGGAGGATGGTCAGAATCCAAGGAAATAATAACGAATCACTTCCCAGGCGTAATGTTATAGGTACACAGTTTTCTGTCAGTGTCAAAACTAATTACTTCAGTGTCGGGTTGTTCATCGAAGCATTTAAGGTCCAGAGAATTGGGTCTGGACTTTACCCAGAGTTTGTCTTTCACACCTGCACAACACAGCCGGAGGTTTTCTGCTCAGACGCGTTCAGCAGCAACAGATCCTCCACATTATTCAGGCGAGAGGCAGGAAGTGACGTATTCATTCTGCTGCAGAGATCACGTGATTTTGTTTACAGTTCACCCGGAGATATTAGTTTTATTTTTTCATTTTTGGCGTCTGTCGCGTGTTAGAAGCCTCATCAAACCCCCCTGTTCACTCGCTGAGAATCCAGTGGGGGGTCCCCTGCTGTGCGCTCTCATCCCATTCTGCAGACTTTCTGCTGACTCCATAGAAGAATGAGACAATCTCAGTAAAAAGCCAGTTCTGTCTGTAAGTGTTTCTACTTCACTGTCCCCAAGACACATTTGTGAAGGTGGTGGGTATAACGGGTGTTTCTAAGATTGTGTCTATCCCCAGTGATGTAAGTGATATATATAAAGTACCAATACGACAAACAGTTTTCATTATGCTGTTAAAACTGTAACAGAAAGTTTAAAAGGTTCTTGGTTTGAATCCCAGTTCAGCCAGCACTTGCAATTTGGTTTGTTTTTTAAGTTCACAGCAGACGAAATGATCAGTACTAAGGTTGCATCGAGAGGAAGATAATAATTGATACTTTGAGGATATTGCTCATGTTGTTTCTTGGCCCCGGCTGCCTGTGTTGTAAAATCTGAAGAACACCGTCAGCAGCAGCGTCTCCTCTCGGCTTTATCTGATAAAACGGAAACCGCGGCTTCGGGAACCAATTAAGAGCTCTGAGCTATAGGAGGAAGATTATCGTTTTAGCTCTCATGCTTTTTAATCTGCGAGGCTTTTACATGGTTCATATCCATCCACAGAGCAGAGGTCACTCGGGGCCTCGATGAAAACTAATTTACTTAGTTCCTTCTGATAACATCGTGTCGAACTCCACTGTGCCTCATTCTGATTAATTCTGCAGAAACATGCCCCACATCTGCTGCGTGTGATGTGGTCGAGTGGAGCGGAGCAGAACTGGGAAATACCCTCACCTGTGTATTTATACGTGGATATAAAAAGTGATGATTCTTTTAATCACCAGCACCGGATATTAATACCGTTGCTCAGGCTGCTTCATGTTTCACGCTCCGGTTCCGGGCTCCTACATAACTGTCTATATTTATAACGTCTTACACCTTAGCGTCCAGTCAGCAGCTATTACTGTACATGTCCTCCTCTCCTAACGGGTTTAAAACTCCCGGTATGAAACAGGACAAGACAAACGTTTGTGAACGGGAGTTACGTAAGCCGACGTGTGAAGGCTGCTGCCTCTGTTCGTCAGACTCTGGTTATGTTGTGGGATCAAAGCCCGTCTGAAGTTTACAAAGCTTCAGTTCTGCCTGGAAAAGAGAAACTACCAGAATGGCCTCCGTTGTTTGCCGCGCTGCAGCTTTGAAGGTTTTTTACAGTTCTTCTCAATCCCCGGGTCACGAAACCCCTCCGGCGTGCATTTTGAAATATAAATCTGAAAGGGAAGCCCTCACTCAACTTATCACTGCGTCTCTGTCGGCTGCTAAACTACTAGCAGCACTTTGTGATATCCTCTTGTCATCTCACTGTGTTTCATTAGCATTTCTGTTTGTTCTTTTTATAAATGTATTTATTTGGGCTTTTTAACTTGAGTTGAAATGTTCCCCTTTTGTTTTTCCTTGTGTAGATTAAGGTTGTTAAAAGAAAAGTTTAATATTTTGAGTATTCTTACTGAGTGGGAATATTGATGCAACTGTTGGGTCATTTTGATGAAGAACCCATAGCAGCACGTTAGCTTATCTTAGTATAAATACTGCAAATGAGAGAAAACATTCAGCCTGGCTCCGTCCAAAAGTTACAGAATCTGAAACCAGCACCTCTGAAGCTCACAGATTTCAAAATCTTCATGAGCTCTGTACACGTTAACAATCACTAATCAGCTCAACATGTCTGTGTCTTTCCTCTGTGACCAGTCTGAGGAGGAGGCAGGAGGCCAAGTGCGAGGTGAAGCCCAGGGAGGTGAAGGGGAACCGGCCGGAGACCCCGAGTGGGCCTTGAAGCAGGAGCGTGAGGAGCACCAGCGCCTGCTGGCCGACAGCCACAGCACCTCCCTGGACCTCCGCTGGAAGCTGCAGCACGGGGAGAAGAGGTGGGGCCGCGAGAGGGGCGAGCTGCTGGAGCGCCTCGACCGGGAGCGGCAGGAGTGGAACGGCAGCATGAGAGAGCTCCACCGCAAGATGGAGAGGGTGAGGAGAGGGGGATGAGAAAGATGGAGGGAAAAGGGTTAATGTAGAAGCACACAGATGTCCCAGTTGTCATGGAGATGTTAACATTTCTCTGAGCACTTCAAGTTCTTCTCATTCATGTTGGTGTAAGAGGTTCAAATTTCACACTGTACTTGAAAACAACACATGGACAATATCACTTGATCTGTTTCCAAGATCAAGAACAAACTTTCTCCTGTTTGCTGCTTTTCCCCCATTTATTTTATTTTATTGTGATTTGAATGCATGTTATGCTCTAATACAGCTGACAGGAGATAGATGACAGGTTCTCTTTAAAAGAAGGTGAAAAAACATTCCTGTTAATCCTGATCCGATGCAAAATGGGGTCATGCCCCACCCCTCCACAACATTTCATGGAAATCAGTTCCGTAGTGTTTTGCATAATCTTGCAAACAAACAAACAAACAAATAAACAAACGCAGATAAAAACATAACCTCCTCCGGAAGGTAACAAAATAATGCATGAGAGAAGTTATCTTCTTCGCAGCCCTTGAAGCTATTTTAACTGAACGCACAAACTTAAAGATCAAAAGCCTCTGCTAGTTAAGATGTGTGTGTGTGTTTGTGTGTGTGTTTGTGTGTGTGTTTTGTGTATGTTTTCAAATAGATGTGGGAGAGAAACAGTGACAAAACACTCCAGGCGATTATCTTCTGTGTTGTTTGGTACTTTAGAATTGTCAAGGCAAGACACAATACATACGGAGGATTACTAAATAATTGATTTCCTTTGGGAGGTGTAATTAGAGGAACTGCAGCAGCATCTCACCTCCTTTGTGTCTGATGTTCAGGGCCGGATGTGGGAACATCTACCGGTTAATGTGATCTGAGAGGGAGAGTGATAACAGATAAGGCGGAGGCAGGAGTAACGAGAACAGGAACTCGGTCTGAACACAGCTCACGTTTAGCAGCTCAGAGACAGAATCTGCTGATGCTCCTCTGAATGGAGACACTGAGCAGGAAGCGGAGATGCATTATTCAGGGATGTTGCAGCAAACTATGAAGCACAGGTCACGAACTCAGCTGCTCCGACCGGCAGGGTGGAGATGAAAGAATAATGGGTCTTCACTCCTTTAACCTCCAACCTGGAGCAAGGTGCTTGACACCAGATGTTGCAGGTGTGTCGAGGGAAACACTTGGAGAATACGTGTACAGCCAGGTGTTGCATATTCGACGTAAACCTCCACTGATTTCCTCTACTGGTAGACAACTGTTAATTCTCTGACTGATCACTTCATGCGTATCTCTCTCTTTTATTCTCCGTGCAGATGCAGAGGGAGCTGAACACCCGGCGAGGCGAGGGAGTGGATGTTAAAGACGGCAGCTCGGGCATCAGAGTCATGCTCTCACCTCAGGACAGCCCCTGCCCAGCACCCCGGTCCCCTCGCTCCCCGCGCTCCCCCTGTACGTCCACCCCTGTCCTGGCCCCTCCCACACGCTCCCACTCTGACTCCGAGGTCATGCTGGAGGAGCAGGGGGCGGCGATGAGGCTGAAAGGTCCGACGGAGAACCTGTTCCTGGACGCGCTGTCTCTGGACCCCCTCAGCCTCCTGGAGATCCCTCCACCCTCCAGACTGGAGAGTGAGAAGAGGTTCCCCTGCATGGAGGAGGTAACACACACAAAGACAAATCACCTTTATTGATGTACAGCTTTCAAACATGAAGCCAGTTTTTACCTGCTACACATAAATAATTTATCACTTAGACCTTTTCCACATGACTGAACTCTTGTATCTGTTGCGTTTCAGGCCCTCAATGAGCTGTCGGAGGGAGAAGGTGATCCTTCGTACCCAGAGGAGGAGATGGGCGGTGGGAGTCTGCTCAGGTAAAGAATCCTCAGGTCCAAAAGGGAGAAACTATAATAGATGTCAACAGTAAAAACTGTGAACTGGTGTGACTGGCTGCCGATTATCAAACGTCCTCCTCCTTCTGCTGAACTTCTGTTGCTCATAAATACTCATTGATCCTTTGGGGAATCGGCTGTTGATTCTATTAACTGTTTCTTGAAGTGACAGTGAGTTTCTCCGGGACAGTTTCTCATGTGGTGAGGAAGTGATCCAGCTCATTATGCTGCTAAATAATTCAAACTATTTTAAAACACTGAACGGCAAAGAGCTGCTTCACAAAGAAAATATACAGGCACATGTTTTCTCCAGTGGGAAGATAAAAAAAGATGAGATCATGAAATGTTTGTCGTGTTTGCTTTTGTAATGACCTCCATGTGTGTGTCTGTGTGTGTGTTCTCTCCAGGGCCAAGTCCGTCTGCTCCATGAGTGACTTCCAGAGGCTAATGGACAGCTCGCCGTTCCTCCCCGACAAAACTCGCCACGGGGATCAGGGCCAGGACGACGACACTCCTCCTCTGTCTCCAGACGACCTCAAGTACATCGAGGAGTTCAACAATAAGGGCTGGGACTTCCCATCATCCACCTCTGGCCCTGGTCCTGCTCGGGAGGTGTGGACAGACAAAATCTCAGAGACCCGGGGAGGGGAACCTGTTCCCGATCCCTTCAAGCCACAGTCCTGGTTCCTCACCACCAGCGCCACCTTGACCACCAGCACCCTGAGCAGCCCTGAGCACTGCCACAAGTCCCCGCTGAAGGGCAACGGAGCAGGGTCTGCAGGGGGGGGAGTGGACCACTATGGGGTGCACATCCTACACAGCCCCACCAGAACTGGAGGAGCCGAGCGAGCTACTGCCCAAGACCCAGACTTCCTGTACGCCAAGGGGACCAAAGCCAGGGGCGGAGGAGAGGCTGGGGTGGGAGCCAGCGGGCAAGATGAGGTGTTTAGCAGTGGGAGGTGGGCATGTGGGCTCCTGGAGACTGGGGGGTTAAGGACTTCACCTAGTCAATCTCCCATCTGCCCCACAGTGGGCTACGCCTCGTCTCTGGAGCTTCAGCTCTCCAGGAACCTCAGTGACGACATGAAGGAGGTGGCCATCTCTGTGAGAAACGCCATCCGCTCTCCACCAGGGCCTGTCGTCCGGGACACCGCCTGCCAGACCAACGGCTTCACCACGCGAGGCACTCAGACCACCCAGACCATCAGTGTGGGTCTTCAGACGGACCTGCTGAGGAACCTGACCAGCAGCCCCCACCGCTGCCTCACCCCGAAAGGAGGCAGCACGCCCATCTCCTCCCCGTCACGCAGCCTGAGGAAGATTCCGTACTCCCCCGTGGTCCAGAGCAAGTTTGAACGACCCTGCTGCTCGCCAAAGTTTGGCTCACCCAAACTCCAGCGCAAACTCTCTGCAACAAGTAAAGCCGAGCTACCCAGCACCAGCCGCGCCCCGACTCCCACCACACCCCAGAAGGGCAACAGCGAGTCGGCGTGGGCTCGCTCCACCACCACTCGTGACAGCCCCGTTCACACCAGCATCAACGACGGCCTCTCCAGCCTCTTCAACATCATCGACCACACCCCGGTGGGCTTCGACTGCATCCTGAAGTTAAACAAGTCCCCCAGTCGCTCTCGCGCCACCCCGCCCCCCACCGCCGAGCCCAGCCCTGCTCACGCGGCTCTCGCCACAGACCCCAGAATTGTGCAGGAGTTCTTGCGAATGGCCAGAGGGCGTTCACCCAGCCCCGTGCAGCTGATAGTAGAGACGCAGGGGGACAAAAACTCCGAGGTGGTGAGCATACGGCAGGACCTGTCGGCCCCGCCGGGCTACACGCTGGCTGAGAACACAGCACGCATCCTCAATAAGAAGCTGCAGGAGCAGAACTTCAGAGAGGAGCGGCGGCTGCAGGCCGGAGGACAGAGCGGCAGAGACGACAGCAGCAGACAGGCCGAGGCGGACAGAGGACAGTCTGCGTGTATGGAGGTAAATATAGAGACGCACCGGTTTCATCACTTCATTGTTCATTTTATCTGGGGGCCATGTTTAATGACACAAAGGACGTTCATGACTCAGTCTGGGATTTTTAAAAACCTTTGATTAATCCCCCCACAAAAAAGCTGAGCTACGTTATATTGTGCACGATCACTAAAATGTTCATGCTTTTTTCTCAGATGGAAAGCACTGACCGATGCAATGGTAATGTTCAAATATTAAACCCTCCTCAGTGAGACTCAAATTTCTTCTCTATATTCAGGCTCTTAAAAGTTCTTCATCTTCTTCTTTATCTTCTTCGTCTTCTTCTTCGTCTCCGTCTTAGTGGCCTCCTTATACTTTGGCTTTTATTTCTGTGCTTAAATAAACCGAATCAAGACTTTAACAGAAAAATTTGAATTTCTGTAAGTGGAATCAAAGTTGTGTAATTCAATATATTCAATATAAATATATTCAATATAAAGTGCTAATATAAGTGACAGATCCCTCCATCCATCTTTCTGGTCACGTTTAAATAATGAAACAGGAAGAAAAATGCATTCAGCGTTCTGCACGTGCTGACATGCTTTTTATCCGTCTCTCCACGGAAAGATTAAAACTTGACTTCCAAAGTGGGTCACGTGGTATTAAAGCTGTACATTAAAACAATGTTCCCCAGACAAACTGTGTATTTAAAACCATTGCATGTGCAGTAAGCAGCATTAATCCCACATATGCTGAATAATATGTCCACTAACATCAAGGTTTGACCAGCTGCTGTTCACTGAGCTGCAGAACAGACAGTAGGAACAGACTCTGTGGGGGGGTCCGTCTCACTGACATTCACTAAGTGATGTTGTGACTTGTGCAGAACTAAATAATGGCTTGTGATGGTACTTAAGCACGCAGCATGTAAATACTGGATCAAGTGTTATTGTCCCTTTGAATGGATAGATACACACAAAGACAAAACCATTCATGTTTACAATTGATGAGACAACTTAACAATTAAATAAGTTTCAGGGACGGGCAAAATGAATTAAACCTTAAATCAGGGTCTACCTTGAATTCCTATATTTGCATAGCACTCAGAAGTAGTCAAGTCTGTAACCTGTACTGCAGCCAACCACTAGGGGGTGATCAACACGCTTTGGCTTCACTTTTGGGGAGCCGTCGTCAGTGTTGCAAATCATGCATGTTGTGATGAGCGTCAATATGGACCCCTACGTCTGTATTTACGCATCTCGTCTATTAAGCCGATCATGCTTGTAATGATGAACGTGACTCACGTCTCGTGAGCTTAACACAAGTCTTTGCTGTCTCATGTTTCAAAATAAGAGCCTTGTTCCTTTCCCCTAAGTCGGTATTGAGCGTCCCATCCTTACTCTGGTCCTGAATAATAATTTTCCTCAAAATACAATCATTTTCCCATCTGTCAACGCTGGCCGTCATGTCGTCCATCTTTATTTTCAGTCTGTGCTTCTGAGGGAAGTCGGCACCTCTGCTTAAGGGTTAAGAGATTTAATTAAAGCTAGTCACACACAGCCAGTGGACAGTTAGCTTAGCTTAGCATAAAGACAGGGAAGCCTGGCTGTGTCTGAAGGAAACAAACTCCATCTGCCTGCCGCTCCGTGATTAACAAGTTACCTCTTGTTTATTCAATGCAAATTGAAAACCGTAATATGACGTGAGAGACGTTAACTGAGAGTGACAAATTGATTCATTAATTAAGTCGTAGGATGAATGAAATACCTGTTATATTAATCCTGAATATAATGAAGCACCTTGATTAAATATCCAAGATTACTATAAATTTGTTCTGCACACTGATTGGCAGAATTACGGCTTCATACAAAAAACAAATATTAAAGCAACAGCGGCCTCGGAAGAAAATATATAAATATATAATATACTTCTCCACCAGTAGCTTTATTTCCCAGTGCATCTCTTCATGTTGCCCAACCCTGCTTTGCTGTGTGTTTCATACTGAGCACTCTCTGTCGTTGTGTGCATCTTCACCGGAGGTCGACCTCAGATCTTCAGTTTTCCTGCAGGTCTAAAGTGAATGAGTGTGTGTTTCCTGTTATCTGTGTGATCCGCAGGCGGGAATCAGCCGCCTCACCTCCTCTGGTCAACCTCTCTGCCCTCTGACATGCCAGACTTATCGTGTATCTCCTCTTCCTCTTTGCCAGATTTTTACCGATTAATGTTTCCCACTCTATCTTCCCTCCTCCTCCTCCTCCTCCTCCTCCCCCTCTCTCCCCCTCTGGGCTTTATCTCTCCCTCCTCCTCCTCCTCCTCCTCCTCCTCCTCCTCCTCCTCCTTCCTCTTCCTCCCTGTCCGCTGTGCTCTGATCCAGAACCACACTGTCATACTAACAACTCCTTGGGGACTCTAACTCTGCTTGTCTCCGCGATGTAAGTTCCTCCTCTTCCTCCCTGACCTTTTGGCCGGTGGGTTCACCGACCACATGGACCTCTCACCTCACACACCTGCAGACCCCCGCCCCTCCTCACCTTGTTCATTAATGCATGCTTCACAGGACGGCAGAGTGACAGTGATCGGAGTGGTGTCAGACGTTGTGCGATGGTCATGTCCCTGTTTCTCTTGTGTTGTTGTGTGCATGTGTATCTGGTACAGACCATCTGTTTTTTGAAGGACCATACTGGTGTTTTTGCATGTTTTAGTCCATTAACCATAAGTCACATTTTCTAATATCATACCATCCCATACACATTTCTATCACATGATTCAAGTTAAATCAAAATTCCAGTATGAAAATCAACTTCCAAAGACTTGCATGTCTCCTGTCAGGTTCCATTGAATACATACTAAAACATATCGTAGTTCAAATAGCATCAGACAAACCTGAAAGACGATATTTATGTCCAACACAGATATGATATTTCAGTATCTCATTAAATTCCGTCTCTTTATTTTTGTAATATTACGACATTATTCTCAAAATCTCAAATTTGTTTTCTTCACAAACCTGAATTAAAATGGAATATCCCTCTGATGAAGCAGTTTTCAAGTTTCACTAAGTTGGTTGTCATACCCACAGACAAGGAATCAAACCAGTTTGTCATTTGAGTAAAAATAAATGGGATTTGTCACGAATGGATCAGATCCTGTAAAACCGCTGGTGTGGTCCTTTAAAACGAACTGACAGAGAAAGAGTCTTCAGATTGTGTCCTGATTACTGACGGAGGTACATGTTGACAAGTGTGTGGACCAGTGAGCACGACACAAACCAGACGACTCTTTTGGAACGTTCCACTCGTTCCTCAGCGCAGGTCGAGTCTTGTCTCTTTGGGCTGCGCGCCGTCTGATCTGCTTTCTTCTAACTCTGTGTTTCTACCAGGTTCTCCTCTGTCTGTCCACATGTGTGCGACTGGAGGAGCTGCGGTGTTGTCTTGTTACTTTTCCTTTATTCTTTTCTCCTCTTGCAGTTTCCCCCTCATCGTTTCCTCTCACACTATCCAGACCTTTAGAATATACACTGATGGAGACAGCCGCTAACACTCATCGCTTCTTGTGCTCCCTCACCTCACCTGGTTATGTGGGATTTCTGGTGGAGATTAACTGAATATGCTGGTACAAGTTGCATGCTTAAAGGAAAAGTCCACTTTTCTGCAGTTAAACCTTCACTGAGTGACACAGGGTTAAAACACACAGCATAGAAAGAGGCAACGCAGAGTTTGAGGGTGTATGTCACAGATAAGAGAGAAACCAGAGACTGTAAATAAAGATGGACGACACGTCTCCACTTCCTCCCTCTATCTCAAAATTTAACTTAAACATCCAGGATACGAAAGCTGCCATCTTGCACCAATGACATGTCATTCGGAGTCTGCGCTGTAGCGGTCGGAGAGGTACAGGCGCTCTATCAATCGCAGTGTGAGCTGTCAATCATGATATTCCGTTATGCTTTTAAAGCATCAAATAGCTAAAAACAAAACTTAAAGGAAGATGCAGCCTGAGCTGAGACACAGCTACAGACATTCCAGGGGCTGTTTTGGTATCAAGTGTTAAACTTTAGTTTCTCAGGCCCGATGAGATTCTCTGTGTTTCAAACATCAGGTAAAAAAAACACCTTATTCCTTTTTAAATTTGTCATGGTGATTAGAAATGTGGTCTCAGCAGTAAAAAAGTGTTTGAAAGTGGATTTTTCCTTTAAGGCCAGAGCGTCCACTGAGGAGGAGTCAGGGTTTCCTCTGCCGACCGACTGACTTCCCGTCCTCATTACTGCTGCATGACCTGTGGCGCTGTGCGGTTTGATGTATCAGCATCACACAGGAAACCTGGTGTTAACCCACAAGCCCATCAAACCACGACTGGTGTGTTTTTCCGGTGTGTTTCACTGTCCATCGGTCGAAGTCTCGGAGAAATGATTTACTGATGGAGACGTTTATTTGACGCAGACGCCTCCCATCCATCTGTCTGACTGGTTTCCCTGTCGGACGTCCTGCAGGTTGTCTGACACGTCCCACTCATTCTCATTTCATCCCCTCACGCCACCGCGAGCCTCGTGTATTTTTAGCAGAACCAGATTGTTGCTCCGTGCGCTCAACGTCCTTCATCGTTTAGAAATCTAACACCTGGAGGTGAACTATTTATAAATCAGGCCAGTGGCGTGATCGTTCAGACTCTCTGACATCAATCTGAGCAAGAAAGAAAAAAAGCTCTCGGACACTTTTCACTCTTCTCGTCGCCTCATTTCTTCTTTTTCATCCCGGGGACAAATGAGAAAAGCTCCTCGTGGTGTCATCACCATTAATATATGTATGTGCGACACCATAAATGTGCACACGCAGCGTTGAACCAGATACGTAAACCGCTACGTTTGCATTGTTCTGTGTTTTACATCTTCATAAAATCCACGTGCATTAATGAATAAATCCACGTGGACACACCCATGTGTAGATGTAAGTTTCATCCTTCACCTCACACCTGCTGTGTCCTCTCACACACACACACACACACACACACACACACACACACACACACACACACACACACACACACACACACACACACACACACACCTGTATGTGCTGCGAGACAGAAACAGGTCGACTCAGCTCTATGAGGATGAGGGAGGTTTCACTCCACTGGATCTGCTTCCTCCTCATTTCACTAATGCTGCGTGATGGATGGGAGAGCGTGACGTGACCAGACAGCTCAAGATGCTGCAGTCAAAAAGATGCTGAGCTTTGACATTATTCATTGAATACTGTGTACATCAGATGTGGTCGGAATTATCTTGGTCAATGGACTTTAACGGGAGGTGTTTGGTTTTCAAGTCAGTTTCAACTTTCACTAAACAGAGTTGTGATTAGATCTGAGAAGGGAACAGATGTGTGTGTGTGTTGGTGCAGATTGACTGAATCTGAGGGGTCTCTACTGAGTTATGACTTCTGTGAATGGAAGTTTAACAAGTTGTTCTGAGTTTCCTTAAGTCAGCCGTGTTTTTTCTGTTGTGTCTCAGTCAGAGTTGTTGTAGAGGGACGGTTAAAAACTGGTTTCCGCAGCAGGAGACGGACCGTGGATGTTTCTTCACAGCAGGAGATGTGTACTCGTCGTGGCAGGAAAACAAATTTCATTAACAATGGCTCCATCAAATGTCTCAGTAAGACGCTGTGACAGTGAGCCAGCAGGTCCTGGAGCAGTTTTTAAATCAGGTTGTGCTTTTCTTGCTGTGGAAAAGGGACACTACTCCAGACAGTGGTGTTCAGATGACCGGGTGTTTACCTGAGCAGGTTCAGTCAGAGGCTGAGAGGTTAAACTGTACGAGGAGGGTGTGCAGCAGTTTGTCTGTGATTCTGTGGGTTTTATTTGTTTCTTTTTCCTTCAGCTATAAGTTGATACATTTGTTCTTTTTGTTTCATTTGCATTTATGTCAACAAAACGCCACTTTTCTGTAGGGACGTGTTTCACCGCTCGGCGTGCTCCCATCGCACACGTTAGCATCATGACCGTTTAAACTAAAATAGTTAAACTGCATCACCATAGGATCTGTCTGCGTTTATTCTGGGATGTAAATTTTAGTAAGAATTTGTAAATATTAAAATTATGTGCAACCAATTGATATGAGGAGACTAGGGGACACTTTCTAATCCTGCTGATACAGCACAAATCAAACCAATCTTTTTAGGCAATTATTTGAGGATTTGAAGGACAACAAATATCCAGAAAACTCATCTAATGATTGTTTCAACACAATTTCAATTATTTTCCCAAATAATTCAAACAGTCGGTGACAAACAATGTGTCATTCAGAGAGTATGGAGATTAAAGTAACACTGGAATAATCCTTTTCTTTGACATGACTCCTCACTTCTCTCTGGTCGTTCACCGTCACTAACACCGGACCTTTCAACCTTTCTTTCAAAGATCATTCTCTGAGTTGAAAGTGGAACATTCCTCCTTTTTGTCTGTGCTCATCATTTTCTACATTTGACCTCCGCTCACTTTCATTAACGTTTCTCAATCTGTTTTCCTGCGGACGCCTCGGTTGGCCCCGCCCTCTCTCTGACTCCTCCTTGTCGTTGGCAGGACCTGCCTCGTTCTCCCGTGGCTCCGCCCCTGGACTCCTGCTTCCTCAGACCGGCCCGCCCGGCCAACCGCAGACCCCCGTCACGCTGGGCCGCCCGCTCCCCCTCCTCCTCCCCCAAGGGGAGAGAGGGCTCGAAGAGGAGGTTCACCTTCCCGCCGCCGGGTCACCGGAAGACCATCCTGGAGGGCGAGGAGCTGGCGTGAGTCCGTCCTCTACCTCCTCTCGCCCTCCTCCACCTCAGCCTAGAAAGACCCAGTACCTCAGAAGCCCCACCCCTCCAGATATAGAGACTCCCTCAGAGCCTGACGGGGGGGTGGGATCCACCCAGTAGCACCAGCCGACCATCGAGGAACCAGAACTTCTTCGTAGAAGAACCTGGAATGTACTGTAGTCTCATCAAGACACACAAACTACATTTCCATAAGAGGTGCCTGCACACACTTGAGTTTATCATCATCCCACATGTGTGTATATATGTAACTGATACATATATATTTAACTTTAGAAAGTCAGCTGTTGCATTTTTAAGAAGTTTACACCATTTACTTTTCTCATGTTTACACTTTTTCTTCTTGGTCTTATACGTTGTCCGACATCAAATCATGTTCAAACGTTTTTTTTGATAAAGACAAACTTTGATTTATTTTCTTTCCAGCGTTTGAAGCTTGAATTTTCAGTTTAGTTTCGATGAGAGAGAAAACAACACAAACAAACAAACAAACAAACAAACAAACAAACACCTGCTTCATCGGGTCTGAAGCGGAGACACATGATGTCATTTCTGATGCTCTTGTCCTCGTTTCTTTTTACACTGGGTTGAATGTTTGGCTCCGTGAACTTATGCATATTCTGAACGGAAGGCAGTTGTACAAATATCAGTGAAATATTCGCATGCCTTTTCAACACTAGCATGTACATACGAGCTCTTGTCGTCTGTGATCACTCAGCTCCGCCGTGAGGAGGAAGAAAAAAAAAACCAAGTTGTGCTGGAGTTTTTGTTTGTCACATGATTTGCAACGACGACAACAAAAACAAGTTTTTAAGTCAATTATTGTATCAACCAGACTGTCTTTGTATAGTTGTTACTATTGGATATGAATTAACTTTTTCTTTTGACAAGAAAAAGGGATTGTGGGGGGGGAAAAAATATGAATGTTTTAAATGAAAAGTCTACGTCAAAAAGTCTAAAGATCTATAGTCATCTGTAAATAGTAAATGGAAATAAACATGAATGTGTATTTACAAGACTGCTGTCTCCTGTGTGTGTGTGGTTTCATGTTTTTTATATATATATAGGTTATATATAAAGGTTAGATACAGCTCATGATAGATTATACCCTCTTTCATTAGACCTGAGTGTCTGTGTGTGTGTGCATGTATGTGTATGTCTCTGTGTGTGTGTGTGTGTGTGTGTGTGTGTGTGTGTGTGTGTGTGTGGATTACAGTGCAGACTGCAGGATTACACTGGGTCAGGGGCGACAGACACACAAACGCACAGTGAATGTGAATAAGAAGATTGTGTCCTCCACAAGTCAAATCCTGTTGCATCATGGTCATACATGTGCCACCTTGCTCATGTTCCGCCGCTTGTCACGCGAGATAAAGTCATTAAGCCCGGACGAGATGATTTAAAGGGTTTGATAAAACATTCTATCAATTGACTTTCTTACCTCTAGTTATGTCTGGTTTAAGATCATGGACACAACTAAAGATGATCTCATTATTTACATATTCAATAATTTTGCAGTTCAGTACATGAACATCAGAAAGTGATGAGCAAATGAAAGTAGGTGTCTTTAAATTGCTTGTTTTTCTTGCGCAAAAGTACAAAATATTCAGTTTCCAATTATTTAAAATCAACTCCTGTCTCCTCAGTATTATTTTTACATACTATGCAACTAAGTATTTAGGGAACGTAATCACATCATGTATTTCATGAATGTGATGATGCTGTGTTGTTAAAGTGAAAATCTGTAAACATGTTGACTCTGAACTTGAGTTTATTTTGTTTTCCACCAGTATCTGATCCTGCAGTTTAATATCCGCCTATGGCGACTCCAGCTTTATGAAACTTTTTCAAGATGTTCAGACATTCAGAGAAAAAAATCACAGTGACACATTTTTATTTTTACATTTTGGAAATGATAAATGGATCTCGAAGAAAAACACTCATATTTAGGGACTGGTTCCCATGAGTGTGTCCAGTTGTTTGAGTTCTGTGAAGCAAAAGGTCAAAACAGTCACGAAATGAGAGCAGATTCTGGTTTTCATCAACCTGGAGTATTTTCATAGCAGCAACAGGTAAATGATAAATATGTCCTCTTGTCATTTAGGTGAACTGGTCCTTTAGAATCATATAAAACCACAAACAAGCAAACATCTTTCTCTCCTCGTTGTCTGACTCATTTTCAGCTTCTCATTTTTGCAGAGTGAAATCCGAGCGTTTCAAAGTGTCTCCAGGTTTTTATTGGCTCTGGGGGAGAACATGTGATGGAAGGAGGTCGGTGAAGTGGGGAGCGATAAAGAGGCAGCACCAGAGAGCTGAAGGCCTCCGTGTACCTTTCACTGAGCTGCAACCATGAATAATTCATGCAGGGCCGGCTGCTCGCTGGGAGCCGCTGACGGCACCAAGCGGGTCGGCCGAGGGAAAGAAGATGCTGCTGCTTTTTACTTCCATCCGCCCCGAGAGAAACCCACCCCTGCTGAATAATTCACACCAGTCCTGAGAACAACACACACACACACACACACACACACACACACACACACACACTTGTGCACTCTAAACTCTGGACTCTGCTTTAATGATATCCGCTGCAGAGGAAACGCTGTGACCTCTGTGAGGAGGAGACGTCACATCCACGTACACCAGATATGATGGAGAAGGAAGAAGTGTAATTTGCTCCTGAATTTAGGAAGCGTCACATGACCACTGACAAAATGGAACAAATAAGATAATCTTTGTGTTTGACGTCTGACTCCAGCTCATCTGTGAGACTTTGCTTTTGTATTTTTGTGTCTTTGTTTAATTTTCTCTCTTCCTCAGTTTTCTTCTGAACCCTCATGTGTGTTTTCCTGTTTTATTTTGAAACTCTGGGCTCCTTTCAGGTCATTTCACTTCCCCTTGTTCCCTGCTCCCTCGATCACCTGCACCCTCACGTGTCTCACCTGCGTCTCATTGTCTCCGTGTGGACTTTCCTCCTGTTTCAGTTGTTGTTCTGTCATTGATTCAAGTCGAGCTTCTGCGTTATTCACCTGCACCAGAGACTGTGATTTTCTTTTCTTTACTTTTCTCTCATTTAACTCACATTCACCAACGGAAGCTTCCATGTCTGCATTTGGGTCACAGATATACGGACGTGGGCACCTCTGGCACCTTTGGTGGACATGCGGTAATGCTGTGGTTTACTTGTGGCCCAGATGTGGCAAACAGGAGCCGACCTGTCATCATTCCACGTGGTGTGTGGCCGGATGACAGTGTGACAGTGCGTGGGCCAAATCTGGGCCTAAACAATCTTGCTACGTGGGTTCCTCCGTGCTACATGTGACACAAAACAAGAATCACAAAGTCATGTGAAATAAAACGAGACTTTCCGATGTGTCACTGCGTCGTCTTCACTCTCTGATCAAACCCGGGGTGAGGTAGAGTTCAGGTGATCGTGGATGTGAGTGTTAAACCAAGCTTCATTTGAATATTTGCTCCGACGCGGGACTGGGATTGAAACATCCCTGTTTTTCTTTGTCTGTGCATCTGTCGGATTATTTGGAGAAGCTTCCCCTCGTGTCCCAGGATCCGTGTAAACAGACGAGACGAGACTTTTGTTTTCTCTTTCAACTTGTTCTGTGGTTTTCTCACTGAGGGTAAATGTGAGGGGTTGAGATCCGAAGATCCTCGACACTGGTAAACTGAATTCATTTTATGGGCAGACTGATGTTTATGTGTCTAAAGAAATTAACCAGTGTGATAAAATTAGGTCATACATGAGAAAACTGTCCCATCAATCCAAACAGAGACGTTCCACACCTGAAACCAAAATATCCAAACCAGGTGTCTTCATTGTTACAAAAACAGAACAAATTAAACTTGATTTTTTATCAATTAATTAAAAACTGTCTCACATCATTAATATCAAACTTTCTTTTCCCTTTTACCACAAAGAATAATTTTCTTTACATTAATTTCCTTCAGACTTCAGACAGCAGTTACCAGTTGTGAGTAATGACTTCCAGGACAGAGAATTCATCTATTAATGCTCTAAAGTAATAAACTGTTTGGCACAGTGGAAAAAAATTGTCACAAGAAAAAATGATTAATTGAACCTTGAGAGAAAAACTCAATTTATTATCATGAGAACATTAATCTGAGCGGTGAGAGAAAGTATCTTCTGGTTGAATGAACTGATCTTGAGTCAGTTCAGTTACATCTTTAACAGTCCGACGTGGATGAAGATGCGTTTTTTAATCCGTTTCTATCAATCTGCTCGTTCTGCGTCCCGCTGACTGAATTCCCCTCCGAGCCTCTGTGTGCAATCTGTCAAATATTGGAGCCCGAATCTCCCACGGGCCTGCAGCTGTGTGCAAAGGCCTCACACAGACAATGAGCGACACAATGGGCCTGGCTGTGCCATTAGCCGAGAGGTTGTCATGCCAACAATACAAAAAGCCCCTCACTCGGCTCAGGGGGAGAAAAGTTTTGGCTCTGAGGAGAGTTCATATTGAGCGAGAGCTTCGCCAGGAGGCCCTTTGCTTCTCCTCACTTTCTGTTACATCATTATTCATGTGAGGGAGAAAAGCTCCCGTCAATGTCCGCAGAGCCGAGCGGTGGCAGATAACCGTGTGTCTGAGCCCGGGGGGGGGCAGCGTGGCACAGGAGGGGTGTGTTTTTGGGAGGGGGGGATTTTTTGAGCTCCACAAGAAATACACTATTGTGTAGTAAACAGGCAGATCCATTGTGTGGAGAGAGTGTGACGACCGTTTGAACTCTGAACTGAACCAGCAGGGCCGGAGCTCGAACATCCCAACGTGAGAATTATGTCAGTGTTTACTTATTTTGTTGTTTACTCAATTAAACTAGTTGATTCAACAATTTAAAAACACTTAAACCCAAGTTAAAACGCTGCTTTTGGAATCTACTTCAACAAATAAGTTTTACCCGCAAATGAACTATTTAAAGTTAAAGTCTCTTACGTGTGATTGTTTTTATAAACAATATGAGGTGAGTTGGTTTAATCTTATATTTCCCAAATTGGAGGTTGGGCTACGAGTTAATTCTAGTTTCAATTCGTTGGATTAAAATGATGATACGAACGTCACTTTAATATCGCAGCTGGGAAATATGAGGCTAATTTTACTTACGTTATGCTAATATCAAAGTCTTATCCTGATTCAGTTGTTGACTATCCTTTGTTTAATTAATCCTAATCTGAAAATTGCCAAATTGACAATGTTGTGCTGCTCCACTCATCTGACATCTCAATCTCCGTCCTCCACACACACACACACACACACACACACACACACACACACACACACACACACACACACACACACACACACACACACACACACCCTCCCACTGTGGTGGTTCATTTAAGATGGAAATATTTCCCATCTCTCCCTTTGTTGCTGCCCTGCATCATTTGAAACTGTCGCCTGTTGTGTCAGACTCCAGCTTCAGCATTCTGTCCAACAGGGGGACAGTTAGTTCCCCCAACCCCCCCCCTGTTATCTGTATGTTGCCATGTCTATGGGGAGCGGTGAGAAATACATGCAGTGGAGTAAAAAGTACAACAAGTGCCTCACTCAAAACAGGAAGTGTCCCATGTTTGCTGCAATCTGTGATTTTAGATTAAATTCAGACTTGTAGTTGACCTTCACCTTGTCGTCTCGAAACCTTCACTCACACAGTGATGGATGAAAAACGTGCGAGCAGCTTCAGGTTCAGTTAAACCATCTGTCCGTCTTTTCAAGAGCTAAAACAAAAAGATGCCGTTCACTCGGTGCCTCCCTGGTTCCTCTTTTGTCTGCGTAATTTGCTTTGGACGTGCCCAGTACTGGCACACTCACACACACACACACACACACACACACACACACACACACACTCACACACAGCTCACAGCGAGCTCTACACAGGCTGGGATGTTTAAGCCTCTGAGTAACACACACACACACACACACACACACACACACACACACACACACACACACACACACACACACACACACACACACACACACACACACACACACACACACACGGCTCCGGCTGCATCGATTTGAAGACGTTATCCTCCGGATGCTTGAGGTACAGGAAGGATGGAGAAGAGAAGATTCAAGCACTAACTCTCTTTCCCTCTAGAGCAATATGGAAAAAGTAAAGTTTAAAAACTAATTTCAAATCAGTTAGAAGGACTTAAACTTAAATATTTCACATATTTATACTGTATGTGTACAAAGCTATACTTTAATAAAATGATAGTTATTTTTTAAAACTTATTTTTAGACCTACATTTCACCTGTTTATATGTGAGTAATTACTGTATTGAACATATTTTACATATTCTTATTCGGTTTCTTTTTATATATATATATTTAGTGTAATGCAAACATTTTATATACTTTTTAACTTAAATGTGATATTTGTATTATAATTTTCTTGGTCTGTGTATATTTCTATTCTTGATTAAAGTATCCACTGTATATTAGACATTGTATGTTCTCCTGAAAAGTACTTTTCCATTTGAGGGGATTTTTCTTTCTTTGCATCCGCTCTGATATTCAATAATCTACAAAAGAAAAATAATAATCTTCAAACCCTCAGTTCATTTCCCTCATGATGAGAACTGTTGTATTCTACATGTCAGAAACTGCTCTTTACATTATTTTAAAGACCAGATCATCTGGCGACATATCAGAGATTTTAAAAGAGGAAACAGTAAATCAGTGAATGATGAAGTGAACGCAGAGGTTCAACATCTGAGAATCTGTCTAATGCAGTTTATTAATAATTGATGTTTGGAGCCTGATCTGCTGCAGCCAGTCGATATCCAGTCGACTGTCACTGTGTCAGTGAGCTGCTCCTCCTCCTCCTCCTCCTCCTCCTCCTCCTCCTCCTCCTCCCCTCCACTCACAGTCTCAGATTCAGTCTCTTTCATTCAGTTACAAACACCAAACTAATGTGTGTGTGTTGGACTGATAACTGAGGATATATATATAACACAAGTTCAGTTATGTGATATTGAAATAAATGTTAAACTAAGTGATTTTTATTGTGTCACTGGCTGTGGGTGGGAGGTGATTTTACTTTACTACTCTCAGATTATTTTATTTGAAAAACTTTTTCCTCAGAAATTAATTTACCTGCTGATCAGAAACATCAATACAAAAAAATAATTCATTGGTAAAAGAATTTGGTTATTTTTCCTGGTCAGTGTTGTCGGGTTATGAAACATCCGCAGGACGCTGTTGTGACCAGAGGAAGATTGGAGGAGGAGGAGGAGGAGGAGGAGGAGGAGGAGGGTAGGGTGGTGATGGTGGTGAAGAATGAAGAGGTTGTCATGGTAACCACTCCTCTGCCACTGGGGGGTGATGATGTAACGTTGCCTATCGTTGTGTCTCTGGGCTCCTTTCTCCTCCTCGTCCTCCCCACACACCTACACACACACACACACACACACACACACACACACACACACACACACACACACACATACTGCTGCATGCACGTGACGCTGAGTGGTGTAGAGACGATCGTAGGAAACCCACCGACGTGAGAACTGTCCCTCTGAGCTCCTGTTAAAACAACCTGCTGCAGATTAAAGTTTTATAAAACACATAATTGTTCCTTTATTCTGCTTTTCATCATCACTGACGCTGTGATTTTAAAAGAATCCGTGCACTTGAGATGAAACAACCTGCTTCTTTTGTCTCCCTTCCATCACTATCTGCTCCGTGTGTGTGTGTGTGTGTGTGTGTGTGTGTGTGTGTGTGTGTGTGTGTGTGTGTGTGTGTGTGTGTGTGTGTGTGTGTGCGCGCGCTCTGTGCATCACTAGACGATCAGAGGCACAAACCCTTGCAGTAAAGTAAAAAGGCCTCCACAGTGAAGCAGATAACAGCTGCAGAGAATGATTCCTGCCACATGAGGGCATCAAACAGCTGCTGTGCTTGAAGTTTTTAAAAAAATAAAGAAAAAAGCTACAGAACAGATTAAAAACACTTTATTTTCAGGTCAAAGATTAAAAATTTACATCAGTCGTCAGACAAGCTGATAAAAAACTAAGAGAATAAAGGTTCAATTCTCCCTCCAGTGATAAGAGACGTAAAAAATATATATAAACAATATTATCTCTGTGTCTATTTTGTTTGATATTTTGGCCCAAACACAAACCAACGACGGCTCCACATCTGTGCGACGACATAAAAACCACTGATTCATTCTTCCAACAATTTTAAACAAGTCACTGCAGTCGTCTACAATGTGTGATTATCTTCATCTGTACAGTTGCATAGTTACAAGAGGGAACGAGGGACAGAGAGGGGAAGAGAGGTGGAGAGGTGGAGAGACGGAGAGGTGGAGAGGTGGAGAGGTGGAGAGGTGGAGAGGTGGAGACAGAGAGGTGGAGAGGTGGAGAGGTGGAGGGAGAGGTGGAGAGGTGGAGAGATGGTGAGGTGGAGAGGTGGAGAGACGGAGAGGTGGAGAGGTGGAGAGACGGAGAGGTGGAGAGGTGGGGAGATGGTGAGGTGGAGAGGTGGAGAGACAGAGAGGTGGAGAGGTGGAGAGACGGAGAGGTGGAGAGGTGGAGGCGGAGAGGATGAGAGAGGGGAGAGGTGGAGAGACGGAGATGGAGAGGTGGGGAGGTGGAGAGGCGGAGAGGTGGAGAGACGGAGAGGTGGAGAGGTGGAGAGGTGGACAGATGGAGAGACAGAGAGGTGGAGAGACAGAGAGGTGGAGAGGAGGAGAGGTGGAGAGGTGGAGAGGTGGAGAGACAGAGAGGTGGGGAGGATGAGAGGTGGAGAGGTGGAGAGGTGGAGAGGTGGGGAGATGGAGAGGATGAGAGGATGAGGAGTGGAGAGGATGAGAGGTGGAGAGACAGAGGGGTGGGGAGGATGAGAGGTGGAGAGGTGGAGGAGGTGGAGAGGTGGAGAGATGGAGAGGATGAGAGGTGGAGAGGTGGAGAGGTGGAGAGACAGAGAGGTGGGGAGATGGAGAGGTGGAGAGGTGGAGGTGCGTCACACCACAGCGTCACACCTCTGGCTGAACAGCACCTCCACCACCTTCGGGTCGGCCAGGGTGGAGAGGTCGCCCAGGTCTTTGTCGTTGCGGGCGATCTGCCGGAGGATTCGCCTCATGATCTTACCTGAGTGAGTCAGAGGAAGAGGAGGCACATGAGGAGGAGGAAGAGGAGGAGAGAGGAGGAACAGGAGGAGGAGGATATGGGGGTTGGTTTCAGGAGGTGTTAAAGGGATAGTTTGGACATTTAGGGTAAAAACACGGTGTAAATGACCTTGTTTCCAGTTGAATTTGAATGTGGGGGCATAGAGGTGAGCAGATAAGGAGTGAATTAGCATTTTGGGTGAACTATCCCTTTCAAGTGTTTTACCTGAGCGAGTTTTCGGGAGCGCCGGAGCATTTTGAATAAAGTCTGGTGTGGCGATTGGTCCAATTTTCTCTCTCACTGACGGAAGGAAACAGAAAAGGAATGAGTGACGTAAAAAAACTTCATTTTGGATCTAAAAAAATCTGATTCAGTACAAAACAAAAACAGTAAAACCTCAGAATAAGATTCCTTAAAAACTAAATTCCACCTCACCCAGTCTCTTGAGCTCCTCCACCACCGTGTGGTTGAACTCCAGGCTGTCTTTGAGGGTGACGAAGCAGTAGAGGCACTCGCCCTTCACCTTGTGAGGCCGACTCACCACCGCGGCCTCCGCCACGGCCGGGTGCTCCGTCAGAGCCGCCTCCACCTCCGCCGTGCTCATCAGGTGTCCTGCAGGGCCGAGACAAGAATCAGGGATGAATCATGAAAACATGAGACGTGAAGTGTTTCAGGAGAACAAAAAGTTTCCCAGAAGGCTGCAGGTTTGTGTTGTGATGTTCTAAACCTCTGTGAAGCTGAGTGATCAGACGTTAACACCTCTCGTACGATACCTGACACATTCAGCATGTCGTCTATTCTTCCTGTGATCCAGTAATAGCCGTCTTTATCCCGCCTGCAGCCTGCGAGAGCAAGCAGGAGAAAACAGGTTGCATGAACCCCCCACAGAGTTTTTATAGCATCTTTCTCTCTTCCTCCGGAGGCTCATTGGTGTTTCAGTGAGAGATCAAGGTGAACGTTAATCCAGATTGATGAACAATCTGTGAGACGATGGGTGAACGAGGGAAGGAAGATGAAAATCATAACTCTTGTTTCTCACCGTCACCAGTCACATAAAAGCCTGGGAACTTCTTGAAGTAGGTGTTTTCGAAGCGCTCGTGGTTTTTGTACAGCGTTCGCATTATTCCAGGCCAGGGCCTCCTGAACACCTGCAACACACACAACACACACACAACACACACACAACACACACGTAAGAGAAGTATCACTGCTCCAGTTAACAACAATGAGCTTTATTCAAACCTTTCAAAACAAATGTACATTCAGAGCTGTGGTTAATTTGAAGTTTCCCTGAGCGTCATCATGACAGTGAAATCAAGTAGACACACCACAATAAACAATGTTAAAAAACGAAATTAATCAATAAAGCAGATTAAAATGACTAAAACTACAATAAACCATTTCATGTACTAAAGTGAATATTGCAAACGCAAATATCATGTTCAGACAAGTAAAAGTCACTGATGCAAGAAACTGAATGACTGCAAGAATGAATTAGAAAAGAACAAACATGGTTGAATATCTTTACATAATAAAAATGAGGTTAAAATAAGGTTTATAGCCTTTGACTGTTTTTAATTGTGTGATCTACAGTATTTATCTTATGTCATATATCTGTGTGCTCAGCTGCTGCATCACACGTATAAATACAGTTCGTACTGAGTTGAAGTGGAACTCACCAGATAACCCTCCGCCTCCCCCTCCAGTTCCTCCCCGTGCTCGTTCAGGATCGCCGGTTCCACCCCGAAGAAAGGAAAGGTCTGAAACAGGAGGCGTGGATTTAACGCAGAGTTTCCTTCCGGATCATTACCTGAATCATATGATCCTCAGGAAACGCAACTTTTAAGAGGAAACTAAAAAAATACTGACACATTCTCAGATGCAAGAGGTGAAAGCCTTTTCTTTACCAGCATGACTGGTATTGTTCAAACACGCAGCAGATAGGGGCTGCGTGTTTGAGAGTTACACAGAAAGGTCAGAGTGTGAGGCGATCAGTGTTGAAGGAGATGTTTTCACTCACAGCAGAGCCGGGTTTCAGCGGCGTGGCGGCAGGAAGAGGAGTCAAAACATGACCTCCCTGCAGAGACATGAAGGAGAACGTTACACTGACGACATGAAGAGACTCCTCTGAGGTCACTGAGGTCTTCAACAAGAAGGATTTAGACTATATATTATATATCTGAGCATGAATATAACCATTTGAAGTGTGTGTGTGTGTGTGTGTGTGTGTGTGTGTTCATTACTGTCTCCGTCTGCCAGAAGGTGTCGACGATGGGACATCGGCCCTGACCCACCGCCTCGTGGTACCACTGCCAGGCCTCTGGGTTGATGGGCTCGCCCACCGTGCCCACGATCCTCAGGCTGGAGAGGTCGTACCTGCCGGAGACAAGTGAGAAAAGTCTCATGTTCAATCATCATCTGGTTCTCATTAAATCTCATTACCGCTCTCCCTCTTTTACACTGTATTTGTCTTTTTTAAATTCATATGAACCTGAAGTGAGCAAAGGACCAGTTGTGGTTCTACAGCTTTCGCCAGTTTCCAGTTTCTACGCTGAGCTAATTAGCAGAAAGTTCCTGGTTCATATTCATCACACAGACGTTTTATTATTCTTCTTATGAAACTCTGTGAGAGAGCCAATTTCCTGGAAAGTGTATTTCCTGTAATAAAACTCTTAAAGGGAAACAAACAATACCTCATGTTTATCAGATGGGAAAAGTTTCAGCAAAGCAAGATAAATGTTTTTTATGTGTTGCACTGAAGAGCCGATGGAAGAGTTTCAGTTAAGAGTTAAACAGAAGTTTCGTGGCTTCTTCTTTTGACGGATAACCTCTGAGTATTTCTTGCAAACTCACCATTTGAATTCTAATTCCCACTGTTTAATCATTCATCTCACAACTTGTTTTTTTCACTTCCGAGCAAAATGTTGCATAAGCAGTGAACTCTTTTGAAGGTGAACGTTTCCACATGAAGGCCAGAGAGCCCTGATGCAAGAGCCGAGGTTTTCAGAGACTCAGGGTCGGTGGGTCTCCCGTCGGAGGAAGGAGATGGCCCCTCCTCACCCCCCCTCCTCACCCCCTCACCCCCTCTTACTTTACTTACCCTATATGATCCCGTAGATCTACGTTAGACATAAGTAGAGACTATAGCAAATACATAAAAGGTCATATAGGTCTGTCATGACATCCTTTAACACACATTTAGGCTGTTCTACCTCATATCCTTTTGATGACAAATATTATAACTAATGCATTATTGTTCTCGTCCATTCACTGACTCCTCCTGTAGCTTTGGGGGGGGGGGTATTTTTGTTGTGATGTCAGCAGATGCAGGCTCTCACTTCTGCAGAGGTTCTCGTCCGTACTTCATCAGCAGGCGGATGGCTGTGGGAGCTGTGTAGAACTTGGTCACCTTGTACTTCTCAATAATCTCCCAGAACCGGCCGACGTGGGGGTGCACAGGGACGCCTTCAAACTGGGAAATAAGATACACACGTGTTTCTATTAGATTGCTCCTGTTCCTCTCCTCTACGTCTTTTTCTACCAAAAGTGCGTTTCTGACTGACCAGGACCCCGGTAGCGGCGTTGGCGAGGGGGCCGTAGGTGATGTAGGAGTGGCCCGTGATCCAGCCGATGTCTGCCGTGCACCAGTACACGTCGTCATGGTGATGGTCAAAAACGTACTTGAAGGTCAGCGACGTGTAGAGCAGGTACCCGGCAACAGTGTGGAGGACACCCTGTACCGCACACCGGATTGTCAGGAAGACAGTGGACAAATAAGGGTGGGGGGTATGCAGGTGTGTGTGTTTGTGTGCATGTGTGTGTGTGTATACGTGTGTGTGTATATGTGGGTGTGTGTGGGACAGTAAATCTGTTAACACAGTCTCATTGTAAGGACTCATCTTGCAGGTTGAAGTGCAGGAGTGTTGAAATAACAAGTGTATATGTGCGTGTCTGTGTGTGTGTGTGTGTTTAATCAATTTACACAGTCAAATTTTCTAGATTAAAAGCATAAAATCATTCAATTTTAAGGTGAAGACCTGTTTTAAGGTTAAGTTTAGGTTAAGGTTAAGGTTAAGGTTAGGGTTAGGGTTAGAGTAAGTCTCCAGGAAATCAATATAAGTCAATGTAATGTCCTCTGAAGTCATGGAGACACAACTGTGTTTGTGTGTGTGTGTGTGTGTGTGTGTGCGTGTGTGTGTGTGTGTGTGTGTGTGTGTGTGTGTGTGTGTGTGTGTGTGTGTGTGTGTGTGTGTGTGTGTGTTGAATAGACACTTATATTGGAGAAAACACAAAAGCGGCTGTGGTGCTTTCAGACAACATAACTTTCTAGGATTATATTTGTGCCTCTCAGTATTAGAAAACCATTAGTTCTCCCTCCAGACAGCAGCTTAAGTAAAAGGCAGCTTGGTTAACATCATTACCGGCTCATCAGAGTGGAAAATAAATGCTGTGATCTGTTGTAAAGATGTGGTTCCACTAAGTATTTACACAGAAAATGAACGTGTTGTCTTCTTCCTGAGCCAGACTGCGTGTTTCTGCTTGTGTAACTGCCCCCCCTGCAGCTGCGTCTCACCTTGGGTTTGCCGGTGGAGCCGCTGGTGTAGAGGATGAACAGCGGGTCCTCGGCGTCCAGCCACTCAGGTTCACACTCCTCAGGAGAGTCTCTCATCGCCTCCTCCCACCACACATCACACTCCGAGTCCCAGGGGGTCTGAACGCACCAGAGCATCAGGGAACAGATCCAACACTTGACTCCACTCATTACATCTGCTCCCAGCGCGTGGCGGCGCTCGGCAACAATACATCACGTTAGATTCAAACTGGCTGAGCCCCTCAGAGGGAGATTCTAAATCCAGAAAGAGGAGCGTGTTTTGGGGTTGTTTCAGCTGCTGTTCTAACCTCGGATGAGGGATCACCTGACGCTTTGTGGGCTGCGGACTTAAAGAGGCCTTCAGCTGAAAGACCTTAAAGACTAAAAAGCTCAGACTGATTATCTCTTTAATGAAGAGTGAGAGATCAAAGTGTTTATTAGAGGGTGGATGACAAGAATCCATTGATGGAAGCAGCCTTAAAAAAGTGTGAAATGTGACAGCTACTGTTTCCTTTTCTTAAATACACAGATTAATGTGTTAATCTATCATAAGATCTCTGTAAGAAAGAAGTATTATTTTGCCACTTTTCCATGTAAACTTCTTTTCAATTTTCTTCAATCAAAGATCATTACATTAAGAGATACATGTTTTTTATACCTAATTTCTATCCAACATAAATATCTTTTAACACATAGAAGTAAGTTAAATTATGACAATAGAAATGAATACATAAAATAAAACTTCTGTCACAAATAAAATTGTAAAATAAATTAATAGTTTTTTTCTTACCTGTAATTTGTTGCATGCAGCTCCACTCTTTGTCTTCAGCGCCTGGTGTTTGACGACGAGGCACTTGGTGATGCTGGAGGACGCTCTGAGGGAAAAGGAAAGAAAAGATTAAAAAATATATCTGGGTTCCTCGGTATTGGAGTGAGACCTTTCCCCAAGTATTCATGTGCTCTGTTTTTAATATGAACAGTTTATTAAAACCCGGCACGATGTAAAACTGCTCATGTTTCCTTCCTGTTGGCTTTCCATCAGTTTGCTAGGTGAGTAGTGGTGTCTCAGATTTGACCTGTAACTTATATCAGGAAGAAATTTTTGAATTTAAATCTAGTTTCACAGACGTCATATAATGTAAAACACATTTTTCATTTATTTTCAAATCATTCCCATGAACCTTGATGTTGCCTCCTGCAGATAACCATTCCCAGCATGCTTTGTTTCTCCCTCCCTCCCAGGCTCACGTTGCCACGGGAGACGAGCAGCTTGGGCTTCCCTGATGGATCTGAGTTCTCCATGTTGCCCGGCAACCTCGTAAAAGTGGAAACCAGGCGGTGTGTTTCCTGAACGTCCCTGGTAGCAGCTGATAGGGCTTTGTGTGTGTGTGTGTGTGTGTGTGTGTGTGTGTGTGTGTTCGTGTGTGTGCCTGTATGTGCGTGTGTGTGTGTGTGTGTCCTGTGACAGTTTTTTCAGGGGTTGAGTCCCATTACCGGCAGCAGCTAGTGTAAACAAGGGCGGGTGCTGAGAGTGTTAGTCTTGTGAGCAGGACCTACTTCTCCCTGCACTTCTCCAGAGCCTCGTCCACAATCTGTTTCAGGTTGATCAGCTTCTCTCCTCTGTAAACACCATCTGTACATCACAAAAGGAAAGAGAGAGAGAGCGAGAGAGCAACAGATGACAAACAGATGATGAGGCAGAGCCGGGAGAAGGCGTCTCAACACCACATCACTTTACAACTTGAACATTATCTTTACAGCTCCTGAGCTCCACAACACATCACATCCTGGTGCTGCTGCAGGTCACAATAACTCAGAGGTCAGAGGCCAGGCCGGACCTACCTGCTGTCACCAGGACGCTGCTCTGGGCGTCGATAATCCTCTCACACAGAGACTCCGAGGAGAAACCTGCAAACTGAACATGCAAAGACAGAGAGAGAGAGGCAGAGCTGAGAATTTGTGATTTTTTTTTAAGGAGTAATCCTGTTTAAATTGAAGCTTGGGTCTGTCTTTCATTGTTTTATTCATCATTTGTTTTGGAATTACACAGATGCACAAAAGCGAAGAGACACCAAACCACTGCCAAGAGATGCACAAACAACTGGAAAACAATGAGTATGATGTCAAATGAACAAAACAGACCAAATT
Organism: Hippoglossus stenolepis; assembly: GCF_022539355.2. Taxonomy (NCBI): domain Eukaryota; kingdom Metazoa; phylum Chordata; class Actinopteri; order Pleuronectiformes; family Pleuronectidae; genus Hippoglossus; species Hippoglossus stenolepis. The sequence goes on along the minus strand of NC_061493.1, from coordinate 20,144,197 downwards.
TAACCCCTAAAAACCTTCAAAAAGACTACAAACAAACCTAAGTTGACACAAAACAACTATGAATATGGCTGCGTGGTTTGTACAATACAAGGCCTTTTACTTGACTGAGCCCTTTGTGGGGCTCTTTGTGTTATTAACCATCTTCGTGTGACACTTATGACAACATCGCACTCATCATAGTAACTGTTGAGATGTGAGAACAGGACACAAAGTCCGACAAAAGACAAAATTTAAGGATTTAACCAGATTATCTAAACCTCTTTATTTGCAGGTTAAACCAACAGTGAAAACACTTTCGGTAAAATTCATTCCTTGCAGTGGAAACGATGTTTGAGTTCAGTTAAAACTCAAAGTCAACCAACATGTTTTTTACCTGTTGACAAAGGGTTAGGGTGGAAATTATAATGACAGTTATTATAATCATACGAATTATTGTTATTAATTGTAATAATCATTATAATAATCAATCCCTTTGCTGATTCACGTAGTTTTGTTTGTATAAAGAATCATAAGTCACTTATTTTCTAAGCACAACAAAAGAAGCTTACTGAGGCAGTTAATCTGGTTTGACGACACAATTAGACTTCAGTTAGCTTATAGTGTTATTCCTTAGCCGTTGTCCTGCAAACGTTTACTTTAAAGTGCAAACAGTCAGAGTGATGATTCATACTGCTGCAGCCTTTCATTACCACGAATACAGGGTGTGTGTGTGTGTGTGCACCAGACATTTAAAACCGCTTTTTCATATGATTGTCATTCGCTGCATCTGCCTCCAGACGCTTGTATCGTGGCCAAGGTTAACAGTTCAGGGTGTATAACGTTTCAGTCTTCATGTTGGCATCATGAAACCAAGCCACCCTGGAAGCAGCAAAATGTCACAGCATGAGGCTGTTCTGTCTGACCCCGTCCATGATTCAATTTTATGCCAAGATAATTTATGTTTAATATTCACATGAGAATCCTAAAAGCTGGAACTATCCCAAAGGTGGCCATGTTGCTAAGTGATGTGGAAAATGATAAAAAAAACTAAGCTAGAAATCATACAACAGTGACCGAGCACAGACAAGGTCACTTACACTCACGTCTGCCAAAAAAAAGCCCTTTGAGAGCCATAAAATGAACCTGGGAGCCGCCAGGAGATATTTTTAACAAGGCCACCAACCCTTTCATAGATGTTGAAGGTTGAATATCTAAAATAGTGCATTGACTCTGATGTCTTCCAGAGCCGGATTCTGCCAGTAATTGTCTGACCCATATACTGAGGTGCTGCAGTGTTCAAACAGGTGACAGCTGATAAGTGCAGGAGCAGGCGAGTCTGGACTGACACAAGCAGGAGCCCAGGTTCAGCTGGTAATAAGGTCAGAGCGGCAGATAACGAAACGTGTTGACGGACATGTTCAGTTAAATACATGATGACGTTATATATAGTCTTATCTGATGACAGCCGACTCATGGTTCTTACAGCCGACTCTAAAAAAAAACCTGCTGGCACTTCACCAACTTTTATTCCTCAAAAAATACTGTAATACTCTGAACCCGCCTTTATTTGATAGAGAAGGAAGCACTTCGCACATCCAGCTCTGTTCCCATCATGTTCAATGTACTGATTGTAATTTGTTCTTGATAAAAACAAATGCCAAACTCATATGGAGGTTTGTGAAATGGGAGCTTACCACAATGGAGTGAACAGCACCGATCCTGGCACAGGCCAACATAGTGTAGACCAGCTCTGGAATCATGGGAAGATAAATCGACACCCTGTCTCCCTTTTTCACCCCTTGATCAGGGACAGAAACACAGTTTCAGGCTTTATGTTGAGTTCCAGTGTGATGGATATGTGCCTGATACTGAACTTTACTTTGAATATGCAAAAAAAGTACATTAGACATATACCAGAGATATATTTGGGGGCTTGTGGTATTATGCTATGGGCCAAATAACAAAACATCAATTTCAGGTGTCATTTTACAGAAGATATCGGCCATTGTTGACTTTAGATACTTTCACACTTTAGTTATAAAATATAATGTATAAATTAACATAAGCAGATTTAAGCATGTAGATAGATAGATAGATAGATAGATAGATAGATAGATAGATAGATAGATAGATAGATAGATAGATAGATAGATAGATAGATAGATAGATAGATAGATAGATAGATAGATACTTTATTGATCCTGAGGGAAATTTAGGGATGTATGTATTTATGTGTTCTGCTGCCAACCGTATTTACCGATGATTAATCATTTCTACATCCAAGCTGTTGATAAATTAATATTAAGATAGAATCAATTAATACTCAGTAATTGATGCAGTTTTCAGGCTCTCACCCATTTGCCTGAGGACGTTAGCACAGCGGCAGACGCGGCTCAGCAGCTGAGAGTAAGTGATGGTCATGTGGTGATCGGGTGAGTTTCCCTCCCTGTGAAGACACGATACAAAGAGAAGAAACACCCAGAATCTGTTACTGTGATGGAAAAGCTGTGTCAGGTTGTATGAAGCTCTTTCTGTAGGTGTAACTTTATTTTCCTAGTGCGTTCGTCCCTCAACGTACACGTATGAAGTGGTTGGGTTCATAGATAACCTGTTACCCAGCAGATAGTAAATATTTTTTTAAACAAAACATTGCTCATTTCTAATCTTGATTTTGGTCCCATTGCATCAACAAGATGCTTCATCAAAGTTATTTATTCAAATCCTACAGTATATATACTGTATAATCCTGGTTTCCCTGTTGAGCAGTGCATTGTTGTACAGTTTAAAAAACACTGATATGATTTGTTGACCCAAACTGACCTGGTTCAACTGTTGCCTCAGACTTTGTATGCATTGGTGCTTACTGTATAGATCAGAGCAAACACAAATCACCTGCAGAATTCCCCAGAGGTCAAGTCCGCAGACTTTGTTTATCCAACTTTTACCAGCTCCGATTGGCTGCGATCATGTGATACAACAACGTTTTCTTGTACAATTTTGTAAATGAGACGCTAAAGGAGTGTGAACCCCTGAATGTGCGCATTACTATTAAATATAAGCCTAAATATAAACGCCCACATTGAGACAATAACAAATTCTATTATTTATATATTTCCTGATATTAAATCCCTCGATCCATCATGTTTGTGAGAGTCTCTCACCCAGTGAAACATTGAACCTGTTGCTGGTTCTATTTAAACTGTCGGCTTTATAGGAAGCTTTAATATAGAAAACTGTATATTATTTATTTTATTATTATAAAAAGTCTGATTTTATTACCAATGTTAAAACAATACTGATCATTTAAGTCAAAACCATTCATTTGTCCTGACAAGCGCTGGGGAAGGAAAGCCCCTTTTAAATCTTTATTTGATTTTGTTAATCAGTGATCACTTCATGATCTTGTCAAAGCACAGAGTAAAAAATAAATCGTTTCCTTTTAGAGTCAAACAATTTCTATTTGTGTGCAGTAACTCTTTTGAAATGCAACCATCTGTTGGTATCATGTTATCCAGTAGACCGTTGTAGCTGCAAGTAACAGCCAGTATCAGACGCAGTATAAGTCAAACAAAAGAACAGACATTTGACTATAGGGTCTTATTTCTTTTTGTGTCTTATCATGTGCAGTACAGTCATTTAACGGAGCTGATTCACTGAGTATATATCCTCCTCACGCGATGAGCTGCTGAAACCGGCCCAGCAAACAAATGAGCAGATGTATTACATAAGGGCTCTGATGTAGTGCAAACACTGTGGAGACACTTGCGCGGGTCATGGTTGGTCTCCGCTGTGCCCGTTGAACCCCTGTTACTGCTGAGCTGGCGGAACAATTATTTTTTTGTTTGCAGAGCTTCCTCAGTTGACAGAGCAAATACACTGTGCGCCATAGTATAAAGCAAGAGAGCATAAAGCAGAAGCCTTGCTGAAATGCCAAGGTTGTGAGTTTCAATTAAAGAGGTCAGAAGTTGGGAAGAAGGTACAGAAAGAGAATCTATGTGTTTGCATCTAAAATATGCAAATTAAGTCTTATTCTATATTATAGTTATTGTCAGGATTTAGAAAGAGGCTTTGTTCTTTATTTGCTTTATGAGTTCTGCAGGCCTCATGCAATCTGCTGTAATTGTAGATTTTAAAAAAATGAGTTGCATCCAAAATATTAAATCTGTGAAGATTCCTTATCATGTAAAAAGCTCTCTTCTGTTCCTCGCAGCTGACTGAGAGACTGCAACACCAACTCTGTGGTTTGTTTTGGTGCACTGGGGTTGCAGCAGGGGACACAGCAGTTGTTATTGACTGGAATACCTGACATAACTCCAGGCAGCATTTCCCATCAAAGCCATCATTGATGCCAGGCATGCGTTGTTGCTTACCAGTAATAGGCAACCTTTTCACCGAGGTTCCTCTCCTTCACATGTCTGTCAAGGACATTATAGCACATGTTGGTTTTGGCCCCTTCCATGCATTTGACATATATGTTCCCTTTGGTCACGTCAAAGTTGTACTGCAGGATTGGACCTGTTGCTGGCTTCTTCCAAAAGAACTCATCAGCAACCTCTTTCCAGAAAGCTGGAATAAAACAACACTGAGAGTGAGTGTTGCGGGCTCCAGGCAGGACAGATAAACAGTGATATTGTTTACAGATGCATGATGGAATGCAAGGAGACACTGCAAGCACTGCACTGAATCTCCCGACGCGTTTGACCTACCTTCTGGATTCTCAAGAGACTTCCTGTACAGTTCCAGATAAGAGTTAAAATCAGGCACATGAGCATCCCTCTGCAGCTCGGCAGAGGGGTAGTACATTTTGTCCTGAGATTCAGGAACAACCATTGCGGAAGGACAGATGTAGACGGACCTATATCATCTGAGGGTGAGTCAGAAAATGGGTTAATCTGGAGTCACTGCTGATCTGTCTGGATCCTCCTGGGGAAGGTACCAACACTGCAAGGCCCTCAGTACTGAGGCAGTGTAAAGTCCCACCTCTAATCCCTGAGCCCAGGCTCTCCTCAGTCTGTTTAGCTTGCCAGCCAATCGACTGGCAGGGTGCGGCACTCCCACTTTTTCATTGGACGTGTCCTCCCTGGCCTGTTGATTGTATTATTTTACTGAGCCAGGAGGTGGAAGAGGAGGAGGAAGAGGAGGAGGAGGAGGAGGAGGAGGCTGTGTGCACTGGGTTGACAGCCAGGGATTCAGGCATGACCAGGGGAGACTGGTTTTGACAGAGAGGATGATGGTGCTTAAATAAATGAATAAATAAATACCTGTTTTGCTGTTACATTTCTGTTTGATCATATTGCATTTCACCAATTTAAAAAACTGCATGAAACTAAAAGTAATATCAATAATAGGAACAAGTAGAAATAAACTGAAAAAATAATATGTAAATGTGATATTGATGCCTATTACAAATAGTTATAATTATGCTAAATATCTCCACATAATTTATTCATCATATTCCGTCTCCTGCAGCCTGGTGTATTTGTTAACATCTACTTCACCGTACTGTTTGCCTTTTATCCTTGCTTTTCTACGTGGATGCTGAAGTGCAAACAGTTTGTCCGTCCAGTCGCCGACAAGCCTTGTTGACATGCAGCCTTTTCCATTAATGCTGTTATGTTTTCTTATTTGTCGTTGTGTTTTCCTATTTGCTGTTGTGTTATCTTGTTTTCTGTTGTGTTTTGGGATTTTTCATTGTGTTATCTCATTTGCTGTTGGTGTTTTTTGTGCAACTTGTCTCTTTGTGTTTTGCACTGCATGCTCCTCTTTTCTTTATGACATTAAATCATCCTCTTATGTAACAACCCATTAGTTATTTCCACTAACTGAGCTCCTGGAGAACGTGCAACGTGAACTCTCAGGTTTCATAACACATCTTTGTCTCTGATCCTAAACTCCTCTCTGGGATCGACTGAGTCACGCAGCGCCTGCCGCCTGGTGACGTCAGACCCTCTCAATCGAGCCCCGACACGGCCGCTGCGGTCCCGTTGATCCTCTGTCGCTCCCGGGTTCGAACTTCCAGCCCCAACATGTTCCTGTCCGCCGCTGTTCGCGCCGCGGTGTCACACACGGTACTGTCCCGGTGTCCTTTGTGTTTACAGACCCGTGTTTCAACGATTTGTTGGAGGATTCGATGAGAAATCGCCGTGACTCCTCACAAGGGCAAGGAGGCCGCCAAGCTAACTGGTGTTGGGTAACGCTAGCATGCTAGTGTTAGCCTTCTGCTGTCAGACGTTTACAACGTGTTTAACGGATGAACGAGTGATGTTCAAACGTTTCTCTTTACTTCTTATGTTTGTGTCTGTTTAAATTAACTTCATCAGCCTCGTTTACCTGACATTGAACCACGTAGCCAGCTTATAGGGCAAAAATCCTGCTGGTGTGTAAAATGTCCTTTAAATCACTTGATGTATGAAGTAAATTGGTGCATTTAGAAAGAAGGTTAACACATTTAAAACTGCCTCATATTCTTTTCTGGCTGTCTTATATTTCTATCAAGTATAAAATGTAGGAATGTTAATGTAAACACATGAAGTATAAAGTATACAACCTTGTGCAGCTATGTATTTGTGATTGCAGCCCTTATTGTAATACTTTTAAACTTCTTTCAGTTACTTCCATTATTATCATATACACTGATATGCTAATGCTATGTGCAATATTACGTTCATTATCATCTGCAATACTACTTTTTAAAAAATCTGATTTTATTTGTATTTGATTCTTTTATATTTCAAAGATTAGAGTAAGATCTGGCACCAAAATGGCCTTTGTAAGGAATGAAGTTCTATCTTATCTAATCTTATATAGTTACATATCATGATAAGGAAGTAAGTAAGCTTCTGGTCAGTTTGTTTGTCCTGGTTATTGTAATTCGCAATCAAAATATAAAAAATATTATACATACTAATAATGTAAAATTAAGGATTTAAATAACGGCAACATGAACAGTTTTATTTACCCTATAAATCTTAACCAGATATAGTTTCTTGTCCAAACGGGAGACAAACCTGTTAAAACTTTCTTGGGATGTTGGAGTATCAATCACAAATCAACAGATATTTGATGTGTCTTGTTTCTCTGTGTGTTTGCAGGCCAGGCAGGTCAGGAGTCTGCATCGGTCGGCTGCACGCGCTGGAGCAGGTGGCATCTTTGTGGTGAGTTCAAAGTTTCTTTGCCAATAACCTAGACATTGGATACAGAGCAGCCCATAGTGCTGTGTATTAAGTGTTCAGTGTCTGATGAACACCTCACAATTGGGTTAATGGTAATTAGACAACTTGTAAGTACTGTATTCAGAGTTAATGGACATTTTGGATAAATGTTTATTTTCAGTAATGTAAGTCAGATGCCATTCTGGCTCCAAAATCATAGAATACTCTTGCATAGGAAACCAGTGAATGCACTAAGTTACGAGGTAGTTTTGAATACTGAATCACAAACTGTGATACACAACATTTTCTTTTGAGTGCTCTCAAATATTCAAAAATATTATACAATGTTGCCTTGATCTTGATCAAGGTCATTACTGTCGTCTGTAGCCTCCTATCCCTGCAGTCAATCAAGTGATTTAATGTATTTTACATTGGCAAACAGAACTTATGCTATTCAAATCAAAACCTTTTTACTGAGACTGATGTGTTACTTGTCCATCTAACTTTGTTTTTCTTCATGAAATATGCCAGCTTATGTTCCACCAACACAATTTATGACAGCAGAGTTTTGCTAATTTTATTTATCTGTTATTTATCTTTACATCATTTGTTTTTTACTAGCTTGTAAATCTCCTCTGTAAATTTGATCAGTGCATTAATCAAAAATGTATCAGCTTAACTTTTTGCTTAAAAATCCCAAAGGTATCAGTTTTCCAGACGCTCCTATTCATGTGCAGCGCTGCCATTAGAGCCTGTTAAAGCCAGGCTGTGTAACAAAACAGCACATGTGATATTCTCATGTAATGGAAACATGCCATGGTTTCAGCCTCTTGGTAATAAAGATGTTTTTCATCTTTGAGAGGATAAGAAGAAGGGGATGGGTGAATTGTGTCACTAATCTTTAACCGGAAATGTTTTAGACATCTATAACATACATCAAACATCCTTAACTTGAAAGTTTTTCTTTTCATTAATCGCTCAGAGTATGTTTGCTGCTCACAAGGGGGCAGTGTGTGCAGAAGCAGAAATAACTTCTATGTGTTGAGTCTTCTCAATGGACTGATAGTACCACAAGTTTCCCCTCTGGGCTCACACGATGAGTTATTCATATTTTATCAAATACTATGAGATCCCGCTCACAAGCCTTTAACTCAAATGTGAAAGTAGTAATTGTTGAGTAACAAAATAATCTCTAATAGCATCTTCAGATTCTTAATAGCCTGTGACTATAGATAATTATACATTTGGAGTAAATAATGTCCTTTAACGCTGTTGTCTTTCTGTTTTAGCACAGAGACACTCCTGACAACAACCCTGATACTCCTTTTGACTTCACCGAGGAGAACAAGAAGGTAAGACTGACACCTGGGCTGAGTAGTAAATGTTTGGGATGCAAAGATGCTTTTTGTGTAAAATCTCCAATATCCAGCATTCTCCGCTTGTATTTGCTGCTTCCAATGTTTGTTCAAAAAAGGAATGCAATGATGTGATTATTCTAAGCTGTGAGCAAATTCACATCCAATAATAAAATGTTTTTTTTCCCATGCAGAGGATTGAGTCGATCATTTCAATGTACCCTGAAGGACACAAGCAGGCAGCCACCATCCCAGTGTTGGATTTAGCCCAAAGGCAACATGGATGGCTACCCATCTCCGCCATGAACAAGGCAATGATTCTTTTGGAATTTATTTTAGAGCAATTTCCTCATGTGTAGAATCATTTGTTCGACAATATTTTTCACTAAGACCAATACAATACAAGGTCCTTTGTGTCATGTAAGGTAGCCTCATTGAATGTTTTTAATTGTTGTCATTCAGGTCGCTGAGGTGCTGGAAGTCGCTCCAATGAGAGTGTATGAAGTAGTGACATTCTACACAATGTTCCTGCGTCAGCCCGTGGGAAAATACTTCATTCAAATCTGCACAACAACTCCCTGCATGCTCTGCAACTCAGACAGCATCCTGGAGGCCCTCCAAAACAAACTGGGTAAGAGAACCATTTGACATTTTACAGCTGAACACCAATGAAGGGATGGAAACTTATCTGTATATTTTAGTTAAACAGAGATTGGGAGCAAACGTGTAAATGTACGCTGTTATTCAAACAACAAAAAGCTGTAGCAGCACACAAAGACTGAAATCAAGCCAGATGACTGTTAAAATACTTCAGTCTGTGTGACATTTAATAAAGAGCACTATTATGTTGTTTTTTTAGTCAACAAAACATTGACATTATTTTTACATCTAGTGTTACAGCTTGTCAAGTAGTACTTAATGAGTTCAGTAACATGATCTGCTGCTTGTCAGGAGATCGCCCACGGATATAACATGTCTTCATTTGTTTCCTCACAGGAATCAAGGTTGGAGAGACGACACCTGACAAGATGTTCACACTAATAGAAGTGGAATGCCTAGGTGCCTGTGTGAATGCTCCAATGGTCCAGATCAATGACGACTACTATGTGAGTGCCGAGAGCTTCCTCACTGAACATCGTAACTAAATTAGCAATATTGGGTTAAAGCCTGAAGTGAGTTTTGCAAAGAATGTCTGCCGAGAATCTCTCAGCTTTATTCCTGGAATGCAACCTTTTTTTTCTTTTGGAAGCCAGTGTGGATGCGGGTAGCGTCTTCAAATGAAAGGCTTGAACATGCAGGAAATGGAAACTGTGACAAAAGTAATCTTGAATTCATCATAATATTGCTGGAATAGCATCTTATCATTTAACTCAGTTTGAAAATAGATACAACTGTATGAGTGATTTATTTACATATTTTAAACTATTTCTGCACTCAGTTGTGCTGGTAAATTCAGTTATTGCGAGGTGAGTTGAAGTGAATGTTACCTAGAGGGAGAACATTTCTCTTAACAGCTCAAATTGCTAAGATAGAAAAGGTACGATGTGTATGGCTGGACTGAATTTTGCATTTTATAAGAATAATTATCACTCACAAACTCCCATTCTTTGGCTAATAGATCAATTCAGTTGTCAATTGCATGCATTTAGTTTTATTTAAGATACAGTTTGCAAACAAGCACTTGAACGTGTCAGCTTGTTAATGTTTTTTATAGCTGAAGGTAAAAGCTGTGGAGCAGGATCAGTGTAGCTGCAAATACCTGCATGTGAAACAGTTTGGAGGATTTAATGTCTGATTCAGTCTTCATGCACATTCACACAGAGCATTATCAGATTCAAAATAATGCAATAACCAAGCTCCTTCTGAACACAAGTGTTGTTGGTTAAGAGTCTACACCCATGAATACAAAATACGACCTAACAAAGAGCTGTTATTTGTCACAGTTTAAACCTTGTTTAACTAGAGACATTCTGTATAAGCAGATTTGTACTGAGCTGACAAGTAAAACCAGTTTCATTGTCTTTTGTATGTAGTACGGTATTAACATGTATTAAGTTAATGGGTTATAACAAGCCAACGATAGATGTGGATGTGAAAAACAACTGTCGCTGTATCTGACCTAGTTTTGGTAGTAAACAATTCACAGCCCCCCTGTTTTACAGTACTATTGCTGTGGAAATTATTGTAAAGCCCTGCATGATCTATCCTTCCTGACAATAGTTATTTTTAGATTTAAAAATATAAATTTTCTATGAAAATCCCATCATATTGGCTGCGATAATCATGAACTTTTAATATATTGCTTCCTAAATGTCCCCCTCCTTTTAAAGTGAGATTGAAACTAATAGGTATGACAACGTGTTCATACAGGCTCAAGCATATGAACTGAAAAACTCTGAAGACCTTAATAATCGTGCACAAGACCACTAGCAATGAAAATTGGTACACTTTGTTCTTTTCCTGACATCTTGCTTATTTCCAGGAGGACCTAACACCTAAAGACATGGACGATATTATCGATGACCTAAAAGCAGGAAGAGTCCCACCACCTGGACCCAGGTAAAAAATACATCGTTCCTCTCATCGACATGGTCGTACGTACTGTGCTTTACATTAAGATGCATTTTCTGTCTCTGTGATTACAGGGGTGGTCGTTTCTCCTGTGAGCCTGCAGGAGGGTTGACTTCCCTGACAGAGCCTCCTAAAGGACCAGGCTTCGGAGTGAGAGCGGACCTGTAGACGTTGTCGGCTACCATCTGCTTTTATTCACAAGCAACTTGTCCCTGAAGCTGATACTATGTTCAACACAAACATGTGGTGTAAATAAATTGTTCATATACCTGTGCTGCAGGTGTCAGTGTGTTACTTATCACACATTCCAACGAGGGAAAGCTAATCTAACTGTTACCGGTTGTAATGGGACAGAATGTATTTCCATTTTACTCTGAGAGCAACCACCTTATATGTCAGGCAACATAACTTGATGGTTTTATGGACTCATTAGTAATCTATTATTTTAAGTAGTATTATTGTGCTGTGTCTTTTGCCTCCGAAGGTTATTTCAGTCATGTAAAATCTAAACATTTTCCTGACTGGAACTCTTCTGCTGCCCAAAATAACCTAAAACATACTGCACAGTTTTCCAGAAAACTATATATTGTTAAATATCGCATACAAGATGCTGTGGAAGAGGAAACGTTTATGTTAGTTTCCTTTGTCAATGACATTTATGTGTAATCCTCTTGTAAACAATCCTACACAAGCCTTCTGAAGAGTCATTATCACAACATAACCAGTCACTTATTCAATATACCAGCTGAAACAATAGAGCAAGTAATAATTCAATAAACGTTAAAACATTATCTGTACAAATCTTTATTTCTATATTGTGCAACTGTGGCACACCACATGTTTCCATACCAGTCCCACCAAACATAAAAGGTTAGAAAATATTTGCAGAACTATTAGAACAAAATAATACATCATGCCATATTATTACATATTGGGCTGCAACTAATAAAATACTTTGTCTATGTCCAATGCTTTGTGAGGATACATCACCACTGACGAATAGCAGACTTCAACTAGAAAATTCCTCCCTAGAAATTTTGAATGTGTCTGCACTGTTTCAGTTTGAGAGAGACACACAGACTGACTGGTTTAAGAGAGAGAATGAGATACTGAGATACTTGAAAAAGGTGAACTCGTCACCTTTGCAACTGACAGATACATCAAAGATTCCTCTGATCTACGAATTTACGAGCGAACCGTTTGGCGAAAGTCTTAGAATAGACAGATCTCACCGAGCCGCACGTTTTGTGCATGTGCGACAAAAACCGCAGGAGGAGTAGCGGGACGAATGTGTGACAGAAGAACTACGCATAATAATAAGTATGTGGAATGATACTACATTTGCATGCACTGCATTACTGCACACACAGTAACGTCACAAAGCATTGCAACGACAGTCGGGTGCAGCACTTTTCTGGGTCCCCTGGAAACATTTCCGTTGTCGTTTTCACAATTGTGTGTTGTGACTTTTTTTTAGAGCGCACGTGTCATCAAATTCTTAATTGTGCATGTGTTTTGTTAATGTGCAGCGCGTCGAGCTCTCTTGTATTTAACTGCCATCACGCAGCTTCTCCTCCCGACATTTCCTCCATCTCGCCCCGGTGGCGTTATCGTGTCTCGCCGCCGCCCCCCCCTCCTCCTCTCCCTCTTCCTGAAGCCTGCTCCGCAACACGGAACATCCTGCACCACCGCGCATGCGCGTACAATCCTCCATGATGCAAATGTCACTGCGCCACCGCTTCCAAGCTTTCCGATACAACAAGAAAGAAAAAAAAAATGGCGGGCAGAAAGGGGCGAGTTTACGCCATCGCATCGTGTCATGAACGAAACTGCCGCCCGACTGCGTAGCCGGGATCAGGGGGGCAATAAAACAATTAAAACTACAAACGGCCGCCATTCCTCCGGTAACCGGGATGTTCCAGAAAGTTCGCCCTGACCGCAACACAGCAACGGAAAAGATGACGTCAAGTTCCCGTTCCCGTGCCCGTTCTCTCTCCCCTCCAGCCCGGATTCACTCACCTCCCGCCGCCAACACACTAAACACGACCCGCTGATAATGGCGCTGCTGGGGGGCGTTCTCGCGTTAAACGCGCAGATTTAGCGGTACCGTGAACTTTTGAAGTCGTTTGACACGTACCCATCTTTACGCTCTTTTCCAGCGGACGGACGCCTTATAAGCCCGGTGGGTCGCGGCGTGTCACGTGACGCCCCCTCGGCCAATCAGCGCCGCGCTCCTGTGTTTTGCCAGGCTTCTCTCGGAGAGGACGGAACGAGCGGCTGCGATGTTTTCAAACCCGGAGACGAACGTCACGCTGCCGTAGGCTACGGTTAACGTCCGAGATCCAGGGAACAACCGCTCGCCCACGGTCGGATGCGGCGGCGGCAACGCGAAACCCCGGTTGAAGGTAAGCGCCCGGCCCGCGGTCGCGTTGTGCGGGTCGCGTCGGAGCGTTAAAGGGGGGGTTTTGGATCCGAGTGAGGGGTTAGCCCGAGCGGCTACAGCGGGCGGGCTAGCAGCGCTAAGCTAACCTGACGTAAAGTGCGTGCGAAATAAAGGGGGAATGTTGTGTGTTTTCCTCGGTGTGGTCGTGCGCCACGTGCGTACACACGCCGAGCGCTCGCCCCGCGCCGACCGGGACTTCGACCGCGAGTCCCCCGCGTGTGAAGCGAGGGTCCAGGGGGCAGGCGAGAGGGAAAATGTCGGGGCGACGCGGAGCGAGCGGTTTTTTTAGCCCCCGTCTAGCCGAGGGAGCCCGTGCGGGGCTGGGAGCGAGCTAGCTAGCTAGATTAAGCGCTGGGGAGGGGAGGGGGACGTTGTGAGGGCAGCGGAGGGGCTGCAGGGGGCTTTTGTCTCAGCCTGTTCGGAGCTCTCGTGTTGGATATCACCGTTAAAACAAGAACCAGAACTTACATCCCCCCCTCCCCACATTTACCGTAACTACCTTGTTTTATTCACTACATCCAATCGTTAAAAGCGTATGTGCGGGGCTGTGTGTTGAAGGAGGGCGACATTACCGAGAGGTGGGTGGTGGTGTCTGCAACGATCCAGCCGCCGCCGCTTATTTACACACTTTCCAGGCGAGAACCACCTCTCAAATCTCGGGTTAATTCACAGTTAGGCTTCCCTAATGCTCACAGGGAACTAGCATGGCTCGAATAACCGGGAGCTCATTCCCTTCCCAGCCCCCAGCGACGGTGACATTTTTTGGGGGGTGTGTTGCCTCTGACACAAAAGCTGCCTGTTTTTCAGATGGCTGTCGGTGCAACGACTGGAGCAACACAACGTCAGCCTCACACATACAGCTTGCCTCCAAGTTAAAGTACAGACATGCACCACTAGATCTACAAAATCATGGTAGTATTGTGAATATTATTAATGCTCTTACACATATTTGTGTAGTATAAATATTCTGAAGGAGAAGACAAAACAAGCAGCTCGAACGCATCTGAAATTAATATGACTACGTGTCGAAAGCAGAGATATTTTTTTTATTTAAATAGCATAAGCACTTAATTCAAATTGTGTAGTTGAAGTATACCACAAAATTTGACTAAAGGAAAAGCAAAGAAAGCCTAAAAATACACATCCCTGCTCGTTGGTTAGGAAAAGGGAGGCAGCATATCCATTTGACTGGGTTTTCTTCTATTTATGTAATTATTATTTTGTGATCTCAACATTACATTTTTTCCTTTTGTGATCACAAGGGGAACAGTCCAGCTTTTTGTGGCTGAATCACACAGTAATTGTGGCAAATAGGTCAGAATTAAGTAAATCCTGCCATGCTTGGTGAATGACTATTTCATTAAATCATCGATATCAAGAAAAGGAGTTGGTTATCTTCCCGGACTCTATTAGAATGTATGAAAAACTAACATTTGATCAGTCACTGGAGGCATAATGCTACAGGAGGTGTCTGACTACAACACATCATCTGGATACCTCTGAAGGGAAACTGCGTACTGGCTTGTGAAAGCCAGCATTCGGCCATTTGCCTGCATCAGGCTTTGTTTTTTAATTTGTAAAAGGTTAACCTTGCTCAGTACCATGGAAATCCAAGAGTTTTGCTTTCTTTCATTTCACTCATTATCAGAACTTAAACCAGAGACAAGGTGCTAATCCATGACACACCATGTTTTGACATTGCTAATGTAAGACACACGACTTACTATCTCAATTATTTATGTTATTACAAAGTGCTTTAGAAGGAATCTTGTTCATTAGACCTTTATTTATTATTCCTAAAACCCAACAGCTAGTTAAATATAAGGGGAGAGTAGAGCTTGAATTTAAGGGTTCATCACTGTTTTAACAGTATTCATTCCTTCATTCTATATGTGGGATAAATGGTAGTCAAAAATGTTTGCAGACAAAAAATACTTAGGGTCATTCAGAAACTGAATACATTGATATCAGATTTTTGTTAAATCTACTATTATATAATTGTGTCTTAAACGTAAGCATTCTGGGCTCCTCTCAGTATGTTGTCTTTTGTTCTCCACGATGAGGTTTTGGTAATTTCCAAATAGCCAACTATGGTTCCAAAACAAAACGTGAGAATGGATAACGATCCTACAAGAGTACATGACAACTGAGGATGCAGCAGGTGTCTATTTGGCTAAGAAAGAAGGTGACTTACCACAAGTCTAAAGGTCTTTACTGTGACTATGGGGTTAGGACTGAATTCATATTGGAATATACCCCTGGATATTTTCTGGCATTGAGTTTTGGCATTCAGGCTTGAGCGTCTTTCCTGATGTGAAATTGAAATGCTTTTCTTTCGGTTTAACTCTTATGGTTGTCCTAGTGTATAGATAAGGCTTCATGTCTAAAGCTCTACATAAGCCTCTGTGAAGCTGAAAGCTCTTCAGGATGTAGTGAATACATCAAATAATCTTGATTTCTACACAAGTTTGTATTTTAAAGGCTCTATTTTAATCTATTGCTGCCGTTAGGTTGTAAGACATTCTATACATTTTTGCGATTAGATTTTTATTCAATTCTTTTGATAAGATATTCGACACGTTAGCGGATGTCGTTGACTTACCAAAAGACTATCCCGCCAAGTACGACATGAATATACAAAATATCAGAAGACCACAAAATCTAAGGGAATAAGGAAAATTGACAATTTCAGTGTCTCAGATGTGACATCTTGCTTTGCTTGACCAATTGTCCAAAACCAAAAGATATTCACTTTAATTTAATTAGAATAATTAAGTGTCTGAAAAGACCACTTTTGCCACTTTTGCATAAAAGATGACATGAATGACTAATCATTTATCATAAATAGATGTCAGTTACCTCTGCGTTGATTTGACTAATGGTTGTTGCGCTACATGTACATTTACTATTTTTATGGGTTAATTCAATGGTGATTTAAAAACCTAAATGTACACATGGGAATATTCAGCATTTCATGGAACTGTAGTTGTTTTGAGGAGGCTGTATCACCATCTGGTTCAATAGTAGTTACGCTAACTTGCTGCTTTTAGCACTGCAGCTGAGAGGATATACTATATAGTGCAAAATGTGACATGACATAGTGCTCTGTGGTTTGTTTTTTAGGGTTGAACCAGTACCTTTCTGACAAAGGTGGAATGCAGGTCAGGACCACTGCACTTAAAAAGTGTTGTATAACAGCACAATGCAACACCTTTGTACATTGTTAAACTGTACATAAGGTTTAAAGTATTGCGTAGTTAATGTTTATGGAACTAATTACAACATTTGGAATACTCTCAAGCTCTAATTATTGTTATTATTGACTCTTCTGCTGGTTATTTCCTAGATTAATGAATAAATCATACACATTATTAAAAATGCAATAAAAACAATGGAAAATACTAATACAATTTCCATGTAGTATAAAGTGAGTTCATCAAATTTCATGATTTCAAGGACCAACACGCAAAAACCTAAAAATATTCCGATGTATTTTCGTAAAGACAGAGAAAAGCATCAAATTTTCACTGGTGAGAAGCTGGAATGAGACAATGTTGCTCAAAACTCAAATTATTATTTTGATTTCTTTAATCGACTAGTTGTTTCCGCTGTAGGACACACAGCTCACATATAGCCAGATGTAGGCTGTGACCACACATTGAAGCTTTGTCCATTTTAATCTGGGCGGCTGCCACTCTGCCATTACCGGCAACATTTTCCCTCTGAACATCAGGGATTTTCTGCCAATCTAAATTGCCCTTGATAGCTTGGTCACAATGTATTTTAAAGGGATATTACAACAAGCTGTGCCATATGGTGCTGCTGCAACCAATGCGAAATATTGCTGTCAAAGTATGTGCCTTTGAATGTCATGGCCAACTGACTAATGCCACCATTAAATCTCTATGTACACCACTTGAGTAGGGTGACTTTGGCAACAGTCAGTGTCCAAACATCGACCGGCCTTGACTGATGACCACCAGCCAGTTGGCAAGTATCATCCAAGTCAAACATATTTCTACAACAGAATGTGACCTGTTGTGCAACATTTGTCAGTTAAATAGGTTCATTTTCTCTTCGTCGTAGTTCCTAGCAGTGTTTCCTTGGCTGAGTCATTTTGAGCATGAGTCAGTTGCACCTCCAAAACGTTTTCTTTCACTATAACCCTTCCCCACTTCTCCTAGACTTGAGATTTTGTTTTTATTGCCCTCACATCCTTTGGACAGCATGTCTCTTGTCATTTGTTGGTGCAGCGCAGACAGAAATTGCGATCTATTTGGGTTGGTGGAAGGATCTGCATAGCTGCATGTTAGAAATTCCAGTTTTGAAAACTACCCAGCTAAGATTCCTCACTTATGTGATCATTCTGTGCCAAAATCCACTGGGTTTGGGATTCATCTTTCTTTCTAGCTTGTTTTTTTTATGTACTATGATTTTATCTAATCTTTGATACAGTGATGACATTTATAATTTACTAATTTATTAGTTGATTGACAGAAAATCTGTCAATTCATATAAAAATTTAACAGGTTCAGTTACAGCTTCACAAAAACCAAGAGGTATTTGCTTTCCTGTGTGAAATATTTGTTTTTGGGTTGCTAGTTGAAGTCATTTTGAGATAATTTTATCTTTTCTCTCAACATTAAAATACCTTGTATCGTTAAAATTATAGCCTATTAATCAGTGAATGAACAAATTAGTAATCCAAACACTGAAGGATAACTGTGTATTCCAATCCTGCTATGGTGCTGGTCTTAAGAAAATGGTGACATTTAGCTAGGGAGTAGATTTGGTGAGTTAAAACCCGTCTGTCTTGAGCTTACATTCATCCTCTGATCACACTCGGATGTATTGAGTGAGTGACAGCTCTGGATGCTCAAAAATCTGATTCTCCTTTTTAATTTCTGCCAGAGCATGAAAATCAGACGAGGGAGGGTCTGCAGTCACACAAATTCTACACGTGCAGATGACTCAGATGTTCATACGAGCAGGGGAGGATGTGCAAAAACAGGAAAAGAAATCCAGCTTCTGGGTGCATAGTGGACAGTTTGATTCTGAAATATGTCCCATTAACAGTCTTTCCAACCTGTCCAGTCACACTTGAATAGAAAATTGGTTAAATTATTTTTTTTATGAGTATTATAGGGATTTCCTTGCTAGCACACAGAGGGCCTGTTGTATGTTAAACTGAGGAACCATACCCTGGCTGCTATAGCCTTTCCATACAGACTATAAGCCTCTTAGTGAGAGAATAGGGTATTGACCAAGGTGCTCTACAGCCGGAACAATTATGTAAGGACGTACAGTATTACCAATATGCTAAAGTTGTGTATTCTCATTGTGATGGGTTTGATTTTTAGTTTCAGGATGGATGGATGAGGCTACACATGCTTTATCTGTAGATCCATATCTATGTTTATCTGTATAGAAGATCTTTTTTTAATAATATATTATTTATTACATGTGTTAACAGACCGGATACTTCCCTGTCACGATTCCTGAACTTCATTAATTTTATTTGTTGGTACCTTCACAATGAGGTGGTGGGGCATAAATGCAGATCTGTGGAATTGGAACAATGTGGCAGTCATTCTACATGAAAAGACAGAAATACTTATATAATATTACACATTATTAATGGTGGACTATGGTTTAGCATTGTTGCTGCTAGGTTGACGCCTGCTAATCCAGAGATTTTGAATGCCTAAAACAGAAGTTTAAAACCCCATTGGCCATGTTTTAGTTTGAAGATGGAGATGTTTGGTAATGATGAAGCAGCTCGCTTCCTGATTGGTTGTTATCTGTGACGACTCGACTACCAGCGGTGAATGCAAAATGTTGTTAACACTTAATGTCAGTAACAGTTCCACCTCATCGTGGGTCCAAGAAAAGAAATCCCTGCTCTTGACTATTCACCATTGTTGTTTCTTGTTCTTAGTATTTTCTGTAACCAGGCAACCAACTGCAGAGTAGTACTACAATCACTAGTGTACGCACATGGTCATATGTTTTAAGGTGTTTTGGTAAGGACGGGGATAATTACTGATTGGAAGCTGAATTCCTGGTGTAGACAGATTGTTTTAGTTTTAAAACTAAAACCTTCTAGTATAGATGTCGCCTAAAACCTTGTGTGATTTACTAGACCTCACCTTTGTGCTCAGGTTTTGTCCATCTGGCTATGAGATGTTTGTGGTTTGGTCTACTTAATGCCATATTGCAGCATTTAGCAGTAACACAGAGCAGTTATTCATCCTGGCTTGAGTAAAGCTATGAAATTATTGCATGCATATTGGCCGTTAACTACCGCCACAATGCTATGAATGTAGTTCCTCATAATTTGTTATTAGTGATCACACCAGGGCTGTATCTCTTAGGGAAACCCCCCCCAAACGGTCTTGGTTTGTGTTTTACTCCTCTTTCCTCTTAGCAAACTGACGGCAGGTGTCAATTTGCTGTTTATAATCCCGGATGCTTGTGAATCTCTTCTTCTTCTTTTTTTAAGAAGTCCTCCTCACATGGTCGTGTTGAAGATGAATTGGCCTGGAGTGCACAAGTTACATTTGGAAAGGTTGTATTAAACAGAAGGCAAGGAAGGCAGAAAAGATTAATTCCCTCTGTTCCAGACAGCTGAATATTCTGCTTTATATCACTTCTGCTTCAGGTTGTCAACCACATTTATTATGTCGCAGTTCAAACAAGTGAGAAAAGCACCAGTGCTGTATATTATATGAATTACCTCTACCCATGCCTGAACCTATCCGCTCTACCAGCTGAGTATCTGCGTCTTGGAGAGGCCCAGCGAGTGTGCGTTTGTGCACGTTTGTGTATCTGTGTGTGGAGAGGGCGGGGCCTCCTGATTACACAACATGTGCTAGCCTTTGCCAGCAGCCGAATGTGTGCAGAGCGTTGTTTTGTTTGGTGCGTTCAGTGCAGTATCTCCTCGTGTAACGGCTGATGTTGATTTGATAATCCACCAAGACTGGCAATTTGAGAGTGTGTGACCCTCCCTTCAGAACAGCATGACAACGCAGAAAGTGGGAAGGAGAAGCACGTAAAGGGAAAGTCTTGATTTTCAAATAAAAAAAATGAACACTGACAGTTCCCCTTTCTGCATGACCGATCAGAAAGACAACTGTGCCTGTTGATAGTTTGGAGGGGGGGGGAGACAATTTTACAATGGGTGTGTAGTATGCTTTCTTTAGTACTGGGCTGCTTTCACTTTATTCATGCCAAAGAAAACAATCATATCCTGTTTATTATGGCTCTGTTAGTGACCATGCTTTCTGAGGACTGAGGGCTGTTTGGTTACATCTTCATTTCTCAGTAGAAAGCGTGTTATTACCCTGACCTTGAACTTTAGAAATGTGGTTATATTTGAATAGTCATCAACAGTGGTGTGCTTTAGTGGTGATGCTGCGTCAGTACTATTCATGTCTTGTTCTTCTTCCTACAGTTAAATTTATGACTAGCTCATTTGCAGATCAATCATGCACAGTATTAAGAGACTGACACGTGGTGGAATTGTGAAACTAGGTTTCGCCTGTGTTTTGTGGAGGCGTAAAGTAAAAGCTAAAGAAACGTTGGGATGATATTTTGTTTTTACCAGCATTTCTCTTCAGTTGTAAGCCTTACACAGTTTTATTGGAAAGCAATCTTTTTGGTCTGTATCATTGAGCAACAAGAACAGAAGGAGAAGTATTTTTTTCTGTTATTCATGTGCACAATAAGGAACTCGTAGCTAACCTGCTGAGTGTGCTTTGTTGACTGTACGACTTGTTTATCTGCACCTTCTTGAAGCCCCAATGGTGAATACACCTGAATGAAAGTGCTGCTGAACGTCATGCTGCATAACTGCTGTTCAGTGAGTGTGTTTGCTTAGTGGTCCGCATGTTCCTCCCAGTGTGACGATGGAGACGCTGTGTCAACCTGTACGCGCTGGCCCCGCCACCGTCTCTTGCACTGCAAAGCTGTTGTTTTACCATGTGTCGGGCTTGTGATCCGATCGACATCTCAAGTCTAATTGGATGTGGCAGGTGTAGATGGACTCTTGTCTTCAATGTCATAATGAGAACTGACACAACATTTCCCCCATGGTTTACTTTTTTAGACTGAGGCCGGCTCAGTGCTCACGTGCAAGCCGCTGGACGGGATTCCTTGTGGTTGTGACACCTTGTGGGCTGCGGATGTTTTGTTTTTAGTCATGCAGGGGACTTCTCTGCTTCCATGAGATTTTAACACGGCCATCAACGTATCCTCTGTTGAAAGGAAAAACAGGTAGGTGTTGTTTGAAGGGAGGAAATGGGTCCAAAGATGATGAGGCAGATTTTATTCATTTACTTTCCATAAGTATCAATACATCAGTATTTTTGAGTTAGTTTATCATGTGTGCATATTACTTGAAGAGTAACCATGTTTTTCCATTAAAACATACCAAAATGACAAGCATGTAAAAGTAATCAGTGCTAAATACGGTATTTTACTAATTAAGAATTTGATGCCGAAATCTACTACTTCAGTGTATATTGATGTTTCCTTGAGCAACAGTTTCCCAGTGTTTGGTCCAGTCATGTGAGCCTGACGCTCACACGCCTAGGTCCTAACCTTTGCTCTAATCCCTCCCTCGTTCCCTGCCCCCCTCCGTTTTAACCCATAATCAGCAGTAAAGGCCTCATTGTTCTTGTCCGCTGCTTGGGCATCTGATCATTAACCTACATTCAGAGTGGTGGCGGTAGGCTTCTTAAGGCTCTCAGACTCTGGGACCAGTTTAATGGGCGTGTTTCAGTGAATCCTGTTCTGAGCCTTCTGCTGCTGCCAGTAAACTTAACCCTATTGACGCCTCCTGCATACAAACATTAAACCATTTTATGAGGCTTTTGATTTGTGTGCAAGTCGTGCCCTGTGCCTCTCCCTTCTGAATTTAAGGCTATTCCTGTTTTATGGAAGCTTTTGAGTGATGGATGTGGCTGTGAAACAGTTCAGCACTCAATCTTACATAAGAATACACATTTAGTGCACAAAGTACATTATGTCTGGGTCTTGCAACAGCTTAATGCTAGGATTATTATGAATTAAGCCAGAAAATTTGGCTGTTTGTCAGTATTTTTCCTAAACTAACATGATTTGTCCTTGGATGAATTAGAGGAGTACGCTCAATGAAGCATAGAGGGGGCAGAAAATTTACTTTGTCCTATACTTTGAAGTATTCAAATAACAATCTGGCATCTTGGCAAGATTTATTAACTTCTGTGAATGTTTGGCACCAGTTCACTGTTTCCTGTTCAACATTTACTCACCTTTTTACTGGCGATAGTAGCCCATGGCTTTACCACGTGGAGGAGGAACCAGATCTCTGGCTGATGCATTTATGCAACACAACAACAACTGGAATGAAGGCCAGACACTCTGGTTGGACGAGGCGCGTTTTGTCTGTCTGGGGTTAGGGTAGAGAGAGGTGAACCGATGCCTTGAGGGATTCAGTGTCACTTGCTGTTTGTCCATGTTGAAAAATGCCTTCAGTTCAGAACAACCACTGACTGGAGAAGGAGAGCTGCACATAATTTGGAAATTTTATTTGGTGTGCAGTTAATCAGAGGATTGCATGAATGTAGCCAAACTATACAACTAGATACGGCTTATACATGTGTTTATTGTTATTATACATAAATAATCTGTGGATTTTGAGCACTAGGGCTCATAAAGCTTTTTTTCATGGGTATCGTGTCTTTTTCTAGATACAATAACACAGCAACCTGGCTTACTATTACTTTCATCCATGATTAATCCAGTAGTATTTTATCAAATGAAAACATCACAAATTACCAGATCTTTTTTTATGTATAGTATAATTACCAGACTATAATGTTTTACAATAACTCACAACCTCAATGTTAATTTAATACACTGAGAATAAACGGAACCTTCACACATATTTGTAATAAGTAAATTAATAATTTCTCTTTAACATTTTCATTATGTTACTGACATGTTTGAGATTAGGGGTTTTCTTTGTCTTGCCAATGGGAAAATTATTGAACATGACATTAATAGGCATATTATAGCTATATTTAAAACATACTGTGAGGTATGTATTCATTGCCTTTTTATATAAAAAGGTATATAGTACACATTTGTCAGCTGGTTGCCTGTGTGGGTTGTCATCTGGGTGGGTGATCTGAAGATGGCTGGCTCTTTGCTGGTTATTGTTGCCTCTTCTGCCTGTCTCCTGTAGTCTCTGTAATCGGGCCTTTTGCGCATGGCTTTGTCCTGCTACCCATTAGGGGGAGGAGAGAGAGGAGGAGGAGGAGACGGAGGTTTGGAGTGGATGTGCAGCTGAGAGAGACCTCCCCCATCATTTAGCCTGACGGCATACAGGACCAGAACCACGTGACTGGCTGTTTACTGTCGCAGCAAGTGTAGTGTGTCTCCTTGAGCATGTTTCGGGATATTTGTGGTGAAATGCAGACGTCAGATTCATTATATATTTCAGATATTGTTAATAATTGAATTATTTGCACTCCTGTATAACCTTTTGACTAGAGAGATGCATTCAGAGCTGGTTTTCCGTCAGTTCCTTTGTGTGTGCAGTCGTATGTGCAGCCACATGGGAGACCAGGGTAAAATCACATGTATTTTCCACCCAGTGTGTGTGAGAGCTCGCAGCAGGCCGTGCTCTGACTCTGGAAGCTGTAGTGGAGTAATGCTGCCGTTGCAGCTGCCGTTGCTGTTGGTGGCGGCAGTGGTGGCGTACCCAGTGTGTCAGGCTCTGTGCTATTCTTAGCCCCCTTCCCTCCCGGTCCCATCCTGCAGTCACTGGATCAGGTTTCCATACTGTGCGTGCTCCTCATCCATTTCGGCTAGGCCTCCACCACACACGCTTCATCCACCTCAAACACACAACTCCACACCAGCCCCCACCGCACTCCCCAAACCCCCAAACACATAGACTCATGCAAGGGCACGCACTGAGGCAGCCACTCTGCTGTCAGGGCCAACATGATCATGCACTACAGGGAAATGGTTGTTATTGTTGTTAGCCAGGAACCAGTGGAGTTAGTGCAGGAACACCAGGTTATAAATAAATACAGGGACATCTGCTTCTCAGAAGGACAAGCAGCGCCGCCAGCACACTTAACTTGAGATTTCACGGACTTGGCTTATGCATGGTGGAAGTTTTGAAATTGAAAAATTCTGACATATATTGAGACGAAAAGATAATAATATTTAAGCCCTGTCATATTTTGCATAATCTGAAAAAGCAAAATGACACCCAGCCTGATAACCAGCATGATTTGGTCATCCTCCAAGACAACTGGTCCATTAATTACAGCTGCAGCTTGTAATTATTTTAGATACAATCATTCACGACCCATCACTCTGTCTTAAAGCCCCGTCTGATCTCTTTAAATGTCTTGTTTTATCCAACCAAAGGTGTTTTATCCAACCAAACAAATTTTTTTTTAAAGAAAAGCTCCAAATGAAAGTGAAAGTGGGAACCCAGAAAATTACTAAATTGTTCAGCTAATAAAGCTGAAGACAAACGAAACAATCAAACAAAATTTGTTGGTCCAGCCTTACTATTAAATTGATTGATCGATAATAGTTTCAGTCAGATTTTAAAACCTCTCAGCTTTTACGATGTGGGGTTTTGCTCCGGTTTTGTTTTTATCTTGTAGTAAACTGAATATCTGTAGTTTGGATAAACCAAGCTATCTGTAGATGTCACCTTGGTCTCTGGCTCTCATTTTTCAATATTTTCTGACATTTCTAATAAACAAAAATAACTATTTGATCAGATGATCAGTAATTGGCTGGTTAACTGATAAGAATAATGATTAGTAGCAGTCTTTGTATATTTAGTTATTTTTCTTGTTTGTGTCTTCCCCTTAGCTGCTGAATTATTTACCACATGGCTGATGTTAAGACTGAGGGAACCAGCCATCGTGACTGACTCTACTGTCACATCTCTCTCTGTTGTGCATCTCTAGTTTACAGCTGTGATTCTGCACTGTTCAGTTTCATTGGTGATAAGTGGGTTAGGTAATTGTTGCTATCAGTCAGTTTTCACTGTATTGGGTCCCATGCCAAACTAATCTGGGTGTTAGTTGCTGTGAACTTTAGTAGTCATCAAGGCAGGGGTTTGAGCGAGACTTGAAACAGCCCAAGGATAATGGCAGAGCTCGCAGAGGCTTATGCAGCCCTGAGCTGCTCATGAAACGCAGCGAATGTGAATGCCGAACTGGCGAGTGCCCAAATACCTCTGTAATTATAGTCACACCCTCCTCGCCTCGTCTCCGGGCCAGATTGGAGTCCTGTCAGCGTTTGTTTTCTGGTCTGGTCCCGGGTTGTCCATACTGCTTTAATACCCTCGATACACTAGCCTCTTTACACCAGCGTGTTCACCGTGGGCTGCTCAATTCTTCCTTTCAGCTGGCTGAATGACAATGCTGCTGCATACTGGCTAACTGCTGACTAATGATGGACCTCTCACTGGCCTCAGCTGTGTAGCAGGGCTGTGTGCTAGAAAAACGATACCTGTCAACACTGTGCTATTACTCGGGATCAGCAAAGGCTGTAAAGATATCCGAAGAAACAAAAACGTGGGATTCCTTTTAAGAAGTCTAGTCATTTTTATTTATGGCGATTAAGTGCAGACAAAAAGGATGAGTGAATTCTGGCTGGAAAGGCAAATGGCATGTGACTGTTAAAATAACCCCTGCTGTCTAATGAGATTAAATATTATAATCAGGTTGTAGTGTTTATATTTATATATTTAATTGCAACAGCATGATTAATTGCATGTTTAGTCACTTAAAATAAAATAACATGCAGACCAGGAGGGCTTCAGGCATTATTTAACTGTGGCTGGAAGCAGTATGTTATTGGGTTGTATGTTCATCCCGTTCTCATGAACGTATTTTGAGGGAATTTCTTTAAATTTGGCACAAAAGTTCACTTATACATAAGAGGAACTAGATTCTTGTTGTCAAAGGTCAATGTAATGTCATACCTCAGAAAAGCTTTGAGGTAATTTCATCACTGAACTGAGTAGAATTTGGTCAAAGGTCATGGCCAGTATGACTTAACAAAACACATGTGGCATTTTATATCCAAAAGGTCAAAGCTAAACGTCACTGTGACATCATAATATTCTGTAAATAGTACTTTTTTTTTTATCAAACTTAACTACTACGTGCATACGAGTATGAACACAGAGGGACGTAAACTGCAATTTGACTGGTTGACTGAGACGAGCAGTTACAAGGCAGTAATTTTAGTTTCTTAATGTGCTGCACAGCAGTTGTTTTGTTTATGCCTCTGACTTGCAGCACATTAACTTCTTAAACTTATAAGATTTGTGGCTTTCACATAAATCCTCGATGGGCCACAAAGTTGTGAAAGTGACGAGCATGAAATGCCAGACATTGCTCGCCATCACGATGACAGTTGTGTAACTGAAGGCCTGCAGTTTGTTATGATCTATTTAGCTCCAGTGGTAGTATGTTTTCAGTTCTGCGTCATACATAGGCATGGATTGATTAAACTGACATGACAGTGTAGTTTGTAACTGGTGAGTGTGCCGTGTATAGAACCGGCATGTTTGATTCTCCAGTTATCAGCTCCATATTTTACTCCGGTGACTCATTACTTTGTTCCTTTTGATCGTCTGTGTGATAATCGTAATTGAGAGGCTGCTCACATTAATGTTTTTTATTTCTAGTTTCCAGGGTATTCTTTTGGTTGGCATACCAACCCCCTTGCTAATGTTGAATGTACTGCACTTAAGCTAGTGTGGTATTTAGGTTAGCTTCATGTTTTTGTGCTCATGTGAGAGCGAATATTCAATTTTTTTATTTAAAAATGACAAGCAAATTGATATTTGATTAAATTACAATTGGTAATCAATTGATCTCAGGGTAAAACTCTCAGGATATGTGTTGGACCTATACTCTAACATTGTTTTACAACACTTAGCTCCATATATTCTCCTGAAGTTGACCAGAGGTGCTGTATGTGAGACTGCAAACGTCTGAGTCAGTTGCCCTCTAGTAAAACCTCAGGAGAATGTCAAAGTGAACCAATGAGGGTCATGTCCTGCCTCCTGCATGCTCTGCCCAGACGCTTCCCCCTAACCTCAACGCTCCAGAGATCTTCCTGGTGTTGTGAATATATCTGACCTTAACAATCTACCTCCTGCTTTCTTCATACGTGAGACGTAAACTACAGAAAATGACCGGACCCAATTTTCCAGAGTCCATGCCTAAAAGGGGGCTTATGTATGTGTAGCAGAGTGATAAAATCCATTAGTATCCTGTTATCCTCCAGCAACAGATATATGTCACTATCACATGTTTGTCTACTTTCGTTTTGGTTAATCAAACCAGTGCTCAGCTCTGATTTTAAAAACAAGCTGCACAAGGGGAAGAAATCCCCAGAACTGATGGAAAAAGTTTTTGTATTTTTTAGACATGTGGGTCACTCACTCTAATTAGAATAATACAGAAGAATCAATAATGGTGCTCTTCTTCGTAGGTTACATGTTAACTTTATGAAATTATACTTGAGTAGCAATTGGATGCATGTTGAGTAATGGGGCTGTCCCAAACATTTTGGTGGAACTGTGGGGTTTTCTTAGTGTAAAGAGATTCTGTGTCTGCTGTTGAATCAGACACTAATTATGAGTGAGTGTTTAAAAAGAAACTGCAGGGAAAGTTTATTGAAAGGTCTCAAGGTATTTCTTATGACTATAAATCGCCACGCGAGAAGATAACCGACACATGTAGGCTTCATCATGTGCATGTTCGGCTAAGTGCTTTCTCCACTGACTGCAGGCGTGCACAGTGCCCCCATTGACTCCGCTGCATGTGCTACTACACTGACACAGACCACATCAGAGGGAAGCTTGGTTACGCTGATGAGTGACAACATGCAGGGGGAGGTTTTCCTCTCAGAAACTCTCAGTTCCTAAAGTTGTGATTCATGCTGCCTTTGTGTAGTTGTTTCCTGCTGTTGTGGAATGGAACTTTGAATAAAAATCCCTGATTAGTGATCCACTCATCCTACATCCTGAAACACAGCTGAGTTACACTTTGTAGCCGTGGTGTTTTATACACCTGGGGTCGGCTCCAGTTTCCTCTGTGATGCAGTCGAGCCTGTTATGGGTCTGAAGGATTCTCATTTAAAGGAGACATGATGCTTTTTCAGTGCGTATTTCCTCTAATGTGTTTATAGGTTTTGTGTAGAGAATAAAGAATTTCTTCTAAGTTAAAAGCCAAAAAGTCTAGTAAAGGAGCACCTCTCCCCCTCGTCGGTTGTCCGGTTGATACCTCTGCATCATCATGATGTCACGTGACATCTGAATAAGGCACGTTTAACGGCCAGGGAGAGCGAGAGTGGAGCCCGACATTTCCTCCATGCGCTGGAAGAAATGATGATGCATAATATGTCACCCCTAAAAGTTCCTGTGCTTAAAAATGTCCTCCCACTGTCTGGTCTACACACTGCCTGTGTCTAGAGAAACACCGTCACCTGCTGTGATGTGGCAGAGTTGAAGTCTTATGGCGGATGTTTGTCTGTCTCCAGGTGCATGATGACCCTACTGCGCTGTAGCTGTCACAGCTAGTCAGGTGCCGCACCATGGCCAAACCTGGGAGCGACAGAGATGGAGCCATGGTGGATAAGCAGGCGGGGAAGAAGGTATGTGAACACAAGCAGACGTCATACATGTCGACACTGAAGCTATCATATTTGATTAGAAGAGACGAGAGTCTGTTTAACGCAACATGCTGTCTGAGGGCCGCTTATTAAATATTTACTTGCACCGAACCGACTCAGCATAAAACGGCTACATTTCTGAAGCCCCCCCCCACCCAACATTGTTGTATTAGCACTACTAATTATCCATTCTCCCTAAATGAGAAGGACATTTTACATCTGCTGTTAGTTTGAATGCAGAAGCACCTCTCAACTTCACTCTCCTCTACTTTCAACATTGCCAGACAGACAGACTCTTTGCAC
The DNA here is from genome assembly GCF_022539355.2 of Hippoglossus stenolepis. Lineage (NCBI taxonomy): Eukaryota > Metazoa > Chordata > Actinopteri > Pleuronectiformes > Pleuronectidae > Hippoglossus > Hippoglossus stenolepis. The sequence continues at coordinate 20,114,684 of NC_061493.1, read as the reverse complement.
AGCTGCTACATTGCTTCACTGAGATCAAAGCAGCGCCACACTGCAGAAATTTTTCCTTCTGCCAGAAAATGTATTTTCCTGCGCGTAGAATGCATCTTGCTGAAAGTAATGGAACTGAAAAAGCTTTATCTGCAGATCAGTGTTAGAACCCAGTAACTGGAACTGAAAGGCTTTGGGATAAAACAAGATGTTACTGTTTAGGCCTGATGCAGCGAGATCGGTCACTTGTGGGGTTAAGCATTAAACATTAACTTTATATTCTACATTTTCTGTAAAATAAGATCCGTGTGAAATGTTTCTGATTTCTGGAGGAAATCCTTTTTATTTGAGCTGAAAGGATTTATTCTATAAAATAAAAGGTAGCACATATGCAGCAAACAAACACTGATATCAATATATCTGTGAAAGGCTGATCAGCTGATATCGTCAGCCAGTCGATATATCACACAGGCTCTAAATGAAAGAGAAATTATAAGCAACTATTCTGCTTATCACTTAATCGCTTACATTCATTTTGTTTTACAGTCTTGTTCAACGCTATTTTGAGAATGCGTCTTTCACTTTACTTGTGGAAATTCTCACACTGCAGCAAACAATGTACCATTTTAATCTGTTTATACATCTTAACCTGCCAAAGACTTGGCCTTGGGAATATTTTTATGAGTCATGCAGACAAACCTGCTGCCTGCACGATCAACACAATATCGAAGACACAACACACCCTGTAATGTAATAACATGCACTTTATGTTAGTGTCATGTTTTAGCAAGCTTAACTCTCAACTGATTTGTGGCCTGCATGCTAATCTCAACCCTTCTGCCTTCTAGCCTGTAAACAGGGCTTTTCAAATGGGGCTGCCTCTGTCATGACTGCATTGTTTACATATACAGGCCCACACACACACACACACAGTCTCAAATGTGGCCACACCTCTGCTGTGTTTCACGTCCCATTGTTTCCTCTTGTTCTTTTTCCTCCTTGTCTCTGACAGAGCAAAGACAAGTTGTCCCCTTTCACCAAAACTCCAAAGCTGGACCGGAGTGAGTTGCTGGGGAAGGAAGGGAAAGCCAAGTCTTCCATGAAGCGCAAGCTCTCCTTCACGACCAGTCCGCCCCGGACAGAGGAGCGAGACTCAGACACTGGTAAAGACCGTTGCTGCTCCTCCTTTCTCCTCCTCCTCCAACAGCCTCCTGCTGGCCCGCTGCCATGTCCCCACACTGCCCCCTGGTGGCCTGTTGTTGAACCAGGGGACTGTCCATAGGTCAATGAGTTTAGATTTGTTTATCGTGCTGATAAAGTTGTGGTCTGTCGCGAGGGACACCGAGAAATAAATTAGGTTTTTAACGAGGCTCAGGAAAAGGGGCAAATACAATCATGTGTAGATTATTTTTGATGAAATAATTCCACATTAGTAGTTTTGTGTGAGGTTTGTCAGTCAACGTTTTAATGGAAAGAAAATACAGAGCCCCAGTCCTTGGAGGCTGGTAATATTCTATATTTTTGTCATTGTCAACAATCTCATGAATAGACCAGAATCAACAATACATTGATCCTTCAAATAAGTATTTTCTGTGTAGGCAAAACCCTGATGTAGCTTATTTCTCTGTTTTGGAACCGTGTTTCCCAGTAGTTACCGAGACTGCGTTGGGCTGAAATATTCGTATTTGTCCTGCCACAGTTTGATAAGGCTGTGAAATTTATTTGGGTCATGTCATCATAGGAAAAGTCTTAAGAAATGTTTGCTAAAACTCCAGTATTCCTTTGTAAATAGGAACCAGACAATGTCGGAAAGTATTGAGAAAGGGATTCAACATTTTTGGTATTTATCTTTTTACCAAATATATTCCCATAAAAGGAAAACATAATTACAATGGCAGGCTTCTACTTAAAGATCTTACGTCGTCCACGCAGTTGCAAGAGGACTTGCAATGATAATGATGCTGTGTGCACGATAAAAAGCTTCCCTTCACGTTGGAGACGTTATGTCTTAATCTAACCTCTTGTGTAAATAGACTATTCTGCTTCCATCATGTAGTTGGATGTCTAATTGTATGTTTACGTCAGATTTGAGACCTAAAAATAGTTTAATTGTTTTGTGAAGCCATAATTACAGTAAATGAAGTACAGTAATTCATAATACAGACTGCACATGTGCCTTCATCTCCTGCAGAGAAAAACTCAACATAATGATTTTCATTGTGTGGTCCGGGGTCATTCTAACAGACCAGAACCCTTCATTTTGAATTCACTGAGGATAATTTATGTTGCACAGGTTTTAAAGCTAAACTAGCATGGACAGAGTGGTTTTGTCTTCCCAACAAAGCCTTTCCATGGAGCCGCTCTGGTCCTGCGAGGTAGGAAGAAGGGAAGCAATGACTCTGCTGACCATCTCAAACTGGATCTCCTCCGCTGTCCCTTGTTGCCATGACTCATAATCCGTGCGTGGAATGAGAGTTTGCTTTTTGTTCCTGTTTGTATTTGAGAACATGTGAGATGCGGAGGGTGAGAGTGAGTGAGAGAGAGCGAGCGAGCGTTAATGCAGTGCTTTCCCACCCTTCCGACCCCCCCGCTCTCCCCTCCCTCCTCTCTCCCCCCTTCCCCATCCTCTCTGCTTTGCACTGTAGATGACTCAGACCCAGGCCAGTCGAGTGAGACCTGGGGAGAGAGATTAGTGCCTCCCTGCAGGATATACGCAGGTAATCGCTGCAGCCCGATCCTCAGCCCCCCCCCCTCGTCGTCCTCCTCGAGTCACGTTCACCCACTTTGCACTACTATGCTGCTGTGAACACACACACACACATGCATGTGTGTGTGTTTTCCGATGTGCATCCGCCCCTGGTTCAGCTCACGCATGTTTGTGTTTAGTAACAATTGGCCGACGGAGACGGGTTGGGGGCCCGAGGAGAGCTGTCTGCACTTAAGAGAATGCAGTTTTGTCTTTTTCAAACCTCATGCTTGTCATCTGTTTCTCTGTGTGCTCAACAGATACAAGGGGAGGAGGAAAAACAATGTCACTGATGATTAAATTGCTGTCACAAAATGATCCTTTGTGGACTCTTGTCTGAACTCTCTCTTGGTCTTGCAGATAAAGATGGACCGGACAAGAAGAAGGTGAAAAAGGAGGCTGGGGGCAAGAAGGCTCCCAACCTCTTGTTTGGGTATCCTCTGTCCGAGCGCAAACAGATGGCTCTCCTGATGCAGATGACTGCCAACAGTCCAGGTTTGTGTGCCTCTCCTCTTTAGCCACATCCGCAACATGGCTTAGAATAAATCTGCTGTTGGATGACTCATGTTTCTGAGCATTTTAACAAGATTACTCTAATATTTCCAGGTTGTTTTGCTCCAATAGAGAGAAAGTTGTGTTATTTTTGTGTTATTGTAACTGTTGTTTCCAATATGAAACCGAGCTAATTGCCTGAGATTACTTTTTAATGAAATGTTCAGATCGGTTGTAAGACGAGAATGAATCTGTACAGATGAAAGTAAACACAGGATATTGGGTTTCTATTAAAGCCAGTGTCATTGTGGTCGCTAGGCTCATTAAAGGAACAGTGTGAGAGTTGTGTAGACTTAAGCTTTTGATATACTCTGTATATCAGTATGGTAAAATTTCCTTTCAAAACTGTCGCCGAGCTTTGGTGTATTTCCTGTCTTTGTCGGCACAGGCTGCCTGAGTATCGTGCAACAGATGTGTCAGCTGTTTATCCAGCTTTAGAAACCTGAGCCGTTTCCAAATCAGCAGTCGTGTCACCTCTCTCTGCTACACTTTCTTCCCCTTGTGCAGATGTTTCTCTCTCCTGTTCCTGTGTTTCTTGTCCTTTTTTGCTCGACACGTGTCAGCCACATAACCAGATTACTTTCGTTTAACGGTGTGACTGCGCAGATGAATGTTTACCTTAAATGCATAACTGATTGGTATTGAACTTATCTATCAAAGCAAGAATGTTAATAAGCTAATTTCCCTGAATGTTGAGCTGCTACATAACATGTAGTTGCAATGAAAGTCTTTAAGGTTCCCTGTAAAAATGAGTTTAATTCCCAATCGGTCTCAATCAATTTACCAAGTGCCTGGTATCTCAACATATGAGAGGTTTTTGATCTGAGCATCAATGAAGTTCTTCTCTCTCTGCCTGTGCCCAGACTCTACACCCAGTCACCCCTCTCAAACGACCCCTGTGCAGAAGAAAGTCCCCAGCAGTGCCTCATCCCGACAGAAGGACAAGGTCAACAAGAGGAACGAGCGAGGGGAGACGCCCCTCCACATGGCAGCCATCCGGGGAGACGCCAAGCAAGTTAAGGAGCTCATTAGCCTCGGAGCTGATGTCAACGTCAAAGACTTTGCAGGTATGATGACCGGAGGAGTGATTTTTATTTTACAGCTTTTAACGACGTAAAGCTGAAAAACAGCAGCGGATTCAGAATGAATATCCCATGATGAGATGACATAAACAGACATCACTGCTCTGTGTTTTTTAATGCGTGTCTGGTAACATTTAAAGTGAACTGTGACTGTAGCCTGTTACTGTTTACTGCCCTCATCAGGTTGGACTCCTCTTCATGAAGCCTGTAATCTCGGTTACTACGACGTGGCCAAGGTCTTAATATCAGCAGGTGCTGAGGTGAACACGCAGGGTCTGGATGACGACACGCCGCTCCATGATGCCTCCAGCAGCGGACATACAGACGTAAGAGCTTTATATAATGATTATATGTTATTATATGTTATAATAAGTTAGGACACTTTGATGATTAACCTTGATATCATTTAATTGTCATACTTTCCATCAAATGTAATGTTTGTTTTCACAGTTCTGTTTGTTTCGTCTCTTTCTCAATAAAGATTCTTAATAATTAGCGTTATGTTTTTTTTTTTTTTTTTGCAGATTGTAAAACTGCTACTACGTCACGGTGGAAATGCTTTCCAGGCCAACAAGCGTGGGGAGCGACCGGTGGACGTGGCCGACTCCAAGGAGCTGGAGCAACTACTAAAGGGAGAGATTCCACTGTCGGACCAAGATGACAGCTCCTCAGGTTTGCAGATAATAAAACTTTACTATCCACTAACCCTAGCAGCAAAGTATGTTTTTCCACTATAGAGGCCAGATGGAGTTTATAATGTATGTTAACAGCTAAACCCAAGGACATATATGCAGTCGTGGTGTTGGCAGCTTTATATCCACCACTTAAGATTTCATAATCCGGGTTAATTTTGAATTAACCTGTCGCTATAGCATTTGTCTTAAAACTGTTTTGAGTAGGAAAGTATGAAGCAATGTGTAGATTTCTATTTTATAATCTTTAAATTATTTTTCTTCTCTTCACAGAGTCTGAGGACCCACCCTCAGTTAATCCATCTAGTGTGGATGACGTCATGGAAGACTCTGATACTGAAAAGGACTCGGAGGGCAAACCGGTCATGAAAGCGTCATCGTCCGTGCCAGGGCTGGATGAGTACGAGTTCAAAGACGAGGAAGAGGAGGAGGATGTCAGTAAAGCCCTGAACGACAGGCACATCCTCCGGCGGGAACTACGGCAGCGGGAGAAGGAGGAAAGCGATAGGAATCATGTGGCAGCAAAGCAGAGTGGCAAGGGGGATTCCTCCTCCAAGCCGAAAAAGCCGAAGACTTCTCGAGTCCATTGCAGTTCGGATACCTCCAGCGACGAAATGGAAAGCCTACCAGAGAAGAGGAACTCGCCCACCTGCTCTCAGAGCTCAGAGAGCCTCAAGGCAGACACAAAATCTAAGAAGGAAAACGCTGAGCAAAAGGACAAGGGGAAAGTTAAGAAGAAGAGTAAGAGTCAGAATAAAAACAAGGAAAACCAAGAGGATGGCAAAGAGAACAGCAAAACTTTGGTCCTCTCCCTCGCAACTGTGTCCGAGAGCACGGAAAAGGGTCGGGAGGAGGACTCCTTCAAAATGTCCTTCAGTCCGAAAGATGACTCATCCGTCCACCTCTTCCATTTATCATCCATCAAATCACCTAAACTGAACCACAGTCTGACAGATAAGCAGACGCCACTCAAACAAGAAAATACTAAGATGTGCGTTTCCATCAGTGACAGCTCATGTCCGGTGGAGAGCGTCAAGTACAACCACTACACAGACGCAGACTACTGCACTGAAGGCTCCAGCACCAAGGGGTGTAAGCACAAAGAGAAGAGCAAGCATCAACAGAAGGAGTCGAGCGTAGATGGGGATGATGGTCATTCCAGTCCTTACAAAGACAGCAGCATAGGAAACAGTATAGACAGCTCTGAAGGTGCCTTACGGAAGACCGACTTAGACGGCAAGGTCGTGAAGAAGCATAAGCTTAAACACAAGGAGAAAGACAAACACAGGAGGGAATATGAGGCGGAGCGGAGCCGCCACAGGCAGAAAGAAGCCAGGAAAGACAGCCACAGGAATTTGGAGTTTGACAGAGAGTTCTGGAAAGAGAATTTTTTCAAAAGTGATGAGACGGATGAGCCTCTGCCAGTGAAAAAGGAAGGTGAAGACACCAGTTCACTTCAGAAGACCTCTGATTCCCCTCCTGTCAAAGATGAGAGAAACGCAAAGGAGAAGCACTCCAGTAGTAAAGAGAAGAGGCCCAGAGAGGAGCGAGAAAAAGACAAAGCCGTGAAGAGAGAGCGGAAGGAGGCGGCTGGTAAAGAGGAGAAGGTAAAGGATTCGAAGCCGAGTGAGCGTGACGAGAGGGTGGACTGCCACGGCTCAGGGCGGATTCCTGAGGAGCCGCTGCAGAGCAACAGCATGAAAGAAGAGACAGAGGAGAAACCCATAAGTGGGATCACAGCTGATCAGGAACAGCTGGAGCCCTCTGAAAAAGGCTCACGCGAAAAAACTGACAAGAGGCTCCCGGGAAAGGAGAAGGATTCCGAAAAAAGGCATCCTGACAAGGAAAAAAAGGTTAAAGCGGAGCACTCCGACAAAGCTGAACCACAGAATTCAGTGGATCGTTGGAAGGAGAAAGAAAGAACAGGAGCCGTTCCTTCCCACTCGCCTGGAGATAAAAACTACAAAGAGAATGAAAAACTGAAATCTTTATCAGCAATAAAAAAGCATGAAGACAGCAGGAAAAACAAAGATAAGTTTGATAAACGGTCCGATAGGGAGCGGCAGGACAGAGAGTATGGTGTCGGGGATCACAGAGAAAAGGATCGCACGAACTCTGATAAGAAAGGAAAACCTCTGGAGAAGAACGCAGATCACAAGTCTGACCGCTCCAAAGACAAGGACTGTGACCGGAAGAAGAGGGATAAAGTAAAAGATGGAGCCCTTTCGTCAAGCTCCAATCTGAAATTGCTTTTAGAAGAGAAGAAGAGCTATCTGTCTGAGAGCAGCAAGTCCTTATCCGCAAAATCAAAGGAGGAGGTTGTGAGAACACCAGAAAAGGATCGAGACCGCAGGGACCGTGACAGGGACTCGGAGAGACACAAGGATAAAGACCGGCACAAAGAGCGCTCCCAGCAGGCCAAGATCAACAGAGTCAAACCCAACGAGATGGATGTAGATAAGGCCAAGTCGAAAGCCTCGCCAGCAACACGAGAGGCCAAGCCAAAGGAAAAGAGGCTTGTGAACGACGACTTGATGCAGACCAGCTTCGAGCGCATGCTCAGCCTGAAGGACCAGGAAATTGAGCAGTGGCACCGGAAACATCTGGAGAAAATCAAACAGAAAGAGCGGGAGAGACTCAAACATCGACCACTGGCAGACCCGGGGAAGCCCAGGCCAAAAGACAGAACAAAGACTGAAGCATGTTTGAGTAAAGAGCTGATGCGCTCGAAAAGCTCTGAAGCTTCTGACCTCCACAGCAGAGACAAACCACTGAAGGATGGCGCCAGCCCCCGGACCGTGTCGCTGGATGGAAAAACTCTGCCCTCCATCGGCGCAAAGGTCATATCAGCCGTGGAAAACTGTCTGACCAGATCACCCAGACCTGAGAGCGACCGCTGCGGCATCATGTCCAGGTCTGTGTCCTTAGTCTCTGTCGCCAGCTCAGAGGATTCATGTCAGGCTACAACACTAACGCCCAGACACGGTGAATACGACTCCGACATGAACCTGGAAGCGTCGGACTCTCAACCTGCATTCCTACAGTCTTCCCTCGTCATTCAGGCCACCAGATCGCCATCCGTTCACGATAAGGATTGCAACAGTCTTCCAGATGTGCTCCAAAGTAACCGGACGCTGCTCACCGGCAGACACGAAACTCCCTACCTCAGGGCGATTCTGGATGAGGACGCCAACTCCTCGACTGAAGGCAAAGCTGTTGAAAATCTGCCGAAACCCAGTCTGCCCATTGAGGAGTTGAAAACCAGGGAGACCTCGGCAGAAACAGAAGAGAACCTCAATAGTCAGCAACATTTGAATTCAGTGGGGGATTCAGTCATGGAGAGAGAAAGCATCACTCCCAGCTGCTTGACACCACAGATGCCAAACAAAGATCCTCTGAATAAAAACCTGAATCCGCAGTCCAGCCTCTCGCAGTGTAGCGGCTCTCAACCCGGGTCAACAGAGCAGAAAGCTCCTCCTTCTGAACCTCCTGCAGTGAAGGACGTCCAATGTGTGATGGATAATTCACAGGTAGAATGTAGTGACAAGGAATCTGATCAAGCACCAGTACCGACAGCCTCTGTGTCCGCTGAACCATCAGCACCAGCAAACATAAAAACCATCCAGCAGAGGGAACCACTCCCATCGCAGGGTGTGGAGAGCCAACAGCAAACAGAAACCGGTACCACACTGGTTTCTGAGCACAAAGAGAAACCTCTGGAGAACTTTGATGGATCCGAACCAGAGAGCATGGAAATAATTCCTGAAAGCTTCAGAACAGAAGCGATGGAAAGTCCTGAACCGTCCACCAGCTCTCACACGCCCACCTACACTGCAGGGGAGCCTTTGACAGGTTGTATCAGAACCAACCCTGATTACCAATGTTCTCAAGAGGATATGGAGACAAATAACCACGACTGTAAAAAATCTAAACCTTCCAATGACACTGCAAGTTCATGTGTCGACGTTCAGACGGAGATGACCGACATCATGCCCTGTGCGAGCCCTGAGCACAAGGATGAAGAGACGACTGATGTCCCACAGAGTTCAGAGAACAGCAGTGCTGCTGTTTCTGTTACAGAAGGTTCTTCAGCTGAGGGCAGCATGGCTACTGAGAGCTCGTCTGAATCCAAGGCACAGTTTTCATCCGAGCCGATGGAGGTGCCGCCTGCTGACGAGAAACAGGAGTCTTCAGATGGCGACGAGACGAGTCAGAGCAGCGTCCAGCCGGGAGCTCTGACTGACGGCAGCAGCTACACCTCAGGGAGCTCGTCTCCGCAGTCTGGAGACCGGGATTCGGATTCTTCAGGGGCTAGGATGAAGGTTCGCTCCAACGACGAGGACGTGGACATGCACGTGCCCCATCCACGCAAGAGGAAGATGCCTAAAATGTTCAACTCTCCGCTGTGCTCCACGAGTCAGCAGGAGATGGGCCATCAGTCTCTGGCTGCCATCGTGGACTCTGTGAAGCTGGAGGAGATCGCACCCTACCAGACGGAGCGGGCCAACCCTTACTACGAGTTCCTGCACATCAGGAAGAAGATCGAGGAGAAGCGCAAAGTGTTGTGCAGTGTCACCCCCCAACCGCCGCAGTATTATGATGAATATGTGACCTTCAACGGATCCTACCTCTTAGATGGGAACCCATTCAGCAAGCTCTGTATCCCAACAGTGAGTCACCACTTCCTTTCTGAACTAAATCCTCGATTGAAGCTCCCTACTTTAATGTTAAGAACTTTCTAAATGAATCTGAAAGATATTCAGCTGTGGTCTGACTGTATTAATTAACTTGTTGGAGGTACAACTTAAAGTATAGTGATGTTCACTTCACCAGGGTTGTGTTTCAGTTTACAAAGAAAATGAAGAATTAAGGTTTGGTCTCTGTTGTGCAGATAACTCCACCTCCATCGTTACCTGAGCAGCTGAAAGAGATGTTCAAACAACAAGAGGTCTTCCGCATGAAACTACGACTTCAACACAGCATCGAAAGGGTAAAACTTTGTTTTAATTATGTCATGTCAGATGTATCAGTACTGAGGTTACACCCTATAGATGTTTAGGAATACACGTTCTAAAAAGCTACAAAGACTGGATGTGGAGTATTTATTTGACTTCCTGTTCCTCTTTCAGGAAAAGCTGATTGTTTCAAATGAGCAGGAAGTCTTACGGGTCCACTACCGGGCAGCAAGAACACTCGCCAATCAGACTCTGCCCTTCAGTGCCTGTACAGTTTTACTGGATGCTGAAGTGTACAACATGCCCCAGGACGTCCAGGTGAGTCACACGGGTCGAGCTAACGATTATTTAAAGGTCCATCGTGGTCTCTGAAGTCAGCTTCTGGATGTTTCTTCATATTCATGTGTTTTTGTTTGTTTGTTTTACAGAACGAAGACGGTAAAACGTCAGTAAGAGACCGATTCAACGCCCGACAGTTTATGTCCTGGTTACAAGACGTTGACGACAAGTTTGATAAACTGAAGGTAAAAGCACTGTTTGTTTTATCGAACGAGTGAGTGAAATCTAACGCTGAAGTCAATCAATTGATTTGTCGAATATTTCTTAGTCATTATTTTGATGATTCATTGTTTTAAGGTTCAGTGTGTAGCCTTGAGGGACATCTAGAGGTTAACTTGCATATTGCAGCCTACTGAGTAGCACACATAACCTTTACCTTCTGAGCAGGAAGGAGAATCTACGGTTTCCTTCAGGAAAAGTAAAAACGTTACATGTCCTCGTTCTCTCTGTGCGACTGTAGAAACATTTTTTAAGGTCACAAAAACACGATGCTTAGTTTCAGGTTATTAGCCACTAATGAAAACACATTTCTGAATATTATATTTAAGTCAGTGGAGCCACATAAATCCTACAAGTAAATGGACCTGGAAGACATTTCTCAACCAAAGCTGTGAACCAATGAGCATTTTCACTAAATAACCTCCAACGTCATAGATCAAAACAAACTGTACATGATGACACAGATTTATCTGTGATGGGCTTTGTATCACCTGATAAAACCAGCTGCTCCACTTTCAACTACCCTGAGACTCAAATCATTTTGTTGTCAAATAACCGCTTCACCTTGAAGTGAAAAGCAGCTTCTTTGAGTTTATTAGCAGGTTGAAGAATTCTTCATTTCTGCTTGTTTTGTGCCTCTTGCTCTTTCATGTGTTGTTTTTCTGCTCTTTCACTGACCAGCTCTTTCTTGCACAATCTTTATCTAACTGAAAACATCTGGTTGGATAAAATAATGATGCGTGTTGTTTTCCCTCCACAGACGTGTCTCCTGATGAGGCAACAGCACGAGGCGGCGGCCCTGAACGCCGTGCAGCGGCTGGAGTGGCAGCTCAAACTGCAGGAGCTGGACCCGGCCACCTACAAGTCCACCAGCATCTTCGAGATCCCCGAGTTCTACATCCCCCTCGTGGAGGTCAACGACGACTTTGACCTCACCCCGATATGAACCGTGGGACCGGGCCTACTTTGCCAAAGTGGTGGCCACGTCGCGGACACGAGCGGCAGCCCAAGCATTCGAGGACGAGGAAAGCACTTAGAATGTGGCGGCAAAACGGAAGAGCACTTAGAAAAGAGACGTTTTTTTACTCCAGAGCTCGTTGAGTCCGAACCGGCACGCCCACCATGAGGACGGGACGGGGGGGGACACGTGGACCGGCCGGGACAGACGGGGGTCCAGGCCGCAGACGGAGCCCAGGGAGCAGAGACCAAACGCTGGGCCAGGAGCTGCAGCGAGAAGCAGAAGAGTGGACGCCGACCAGCGGCTCCTCATCACGCAGGGTCACACAGCTGAAAGAGTTCAATTGTTTCAAAGTGAGTGTTCATACATTGTGTACAGATTGTGCTCTTAATTTTTTAACTTATTTTATACATAAAAAAAATGTGCATTTGTAAATAGCCATGTAATTATTGTTTTAAACTTGTAAAAACAAAAAATAATAGATATTTTGATTGTAAACTCGTTCTGTCTCATGTTTTAATGGACCAAAGTTGGTTTTTATATTGAGTGTCCTCTTCGTCTGTGATGTTCTCGTTGTCGTTGGCTTAGAACATTAAGCACGTGTTGGCTTTCGTTGTGTTCTTTTGTTTTTACTGTTTCTTCCTTCCTCATCTGGAGCTCCACGCCACAGCTGGTGTTTTTGGACTTTTGGCAATTAAATGCTGTGCATGCGTTGCGTTGTTTGTACTTTTTTCCTGAAGAGCTGTTCCGTGGACTAAATTGTGAGGTTTACTGAAGTGTTCCAGCTTTTTCTTTTTTTTCTTCTTCTTCTTCTTTTTTATTTTCTCGCGCCATCGTGTTACATCCTTGCGGCCTCACTCCTCGTGTGTTGTCCATCGTGTCTCGCGCACATTAAAGTCTGTTGTGGCTTCCAAGGAGAAAAAAAACATACTTTTACAGTTTCAATGTGAGATCACAACAAATCCTATTTTTTCAACATAATGCCTTTTGAACGATAGTTCTAAAAAATGTCTATTTTAATATTTACTTGTTACATGACTTGTACATATTTGTAATATATAATTGAATAAATTTTATTTGTTGTGAAATTAAATCTCGGTTTTTGGTGTCATTTATTTTAAAGCTGCAGAAATAATGAGGTGATAAATAAGTTTGTCAATTGTCTTTTAATTAGTAGATTTTTTTTTATTTAAATGTTTTAATCAAGTAGCAATGTGACTATTTGTCAACTGAATATTATTTGTGTTGGTTGGACACAGCAAGAAGTTCCATCACATCACATTGAGATGTTTACTTTATAATTTATCACCATAAAAAAGATAAAACATTTCTGATGAGCTCTGAGAAAATGTGAACAGCTTCCTCGCTTATTTTAAACAGATTCAATTATGATTTATAAAAATTGAATAACGTTGCAGCGGCTCGAGGATTTTCTTTTTATTCATTTCTGATCATTCACTCCTAGCAGTACTATCCTCAGCCAGCAGATGTCGCTGTACAACCAAGTCTAACTTGAGTGGAGCAGGTTAATCAGATTAATAAGGAAACATTACACATGTTTATTGTGCTGACAAAATATAACTTTAAACAAATTCTTATTTAATAAGTGAGGTAAATGTAGCAGTGGACCTTAATGAGTACACTTTTGAAGTACTGATACTTGTGTATAGTTAGTACATACTTATACATAGTACATATAAATCCTAATTGATAAATATACTCCACTACTTATATTTCATAGTGTTTGTACTTTTTAGATCAATGTGACATATACAATAAGTTGATCTCATAAATAGTATTTTGCATTGCAACCACATGAGTACTTTTCATATTTGAAGTACATTTTGCAGCTAATATTTGTGAACTTCAAGTAAAACATTTGAAAAAGGGACTAAGATTTGTAATATGATATTTATAATAGGGTGTCACTGCTACTAAGGTAAATTATATAAGTACACTTCTTACTTCTAACAGTAAAAGTGACACTGAACTTCTTACAACCTAAATCCTCAGTACATTTACACACAGCTCCATCAGGTCGCTTGTTCCTTGTTTCTGTGGAGTTATTCTGCCTCAGTGTTTTCTGTCTCTTCAGCTGATCCCAGACCAACTCCATGGTGTCGAGCTCAGGCCTCAGTGGGACCAGGCTCCTTGTTCTTGTTTCTGAAGACGGTTCTTCTGGACTCTGGCTCTCGTGGATTTTAAACAGATCAGGAGACTTTCTGTTGATTCTGTGTGATGGATAAGAATCTGAACATCAAACGTGTCAAAATGTTTTCACAGTACGGTTCATAAATATTAAAACACAGGTTGTTGTGTGGTTTTATCTCCAGCACGGATCATTTTCAGCACTAAATCCAAATGTTATGAAGATTATGAATTTCATCCATCACAATAATTACTTATCCTGTATTTACTCTGGGTGTAATGAATAAACATACCTGGTTTTATTCTGTATTTACTAGTTTTTTTTCCATTCATATTGTTTATATTTCCTTACACTTAAGTTACTTATTACTCTGCTGTAATATTGCAAATTTCCCCATTGTGGGACTAAAATGATTCTCTTTTCTCATCTGACAGTTAAATCTATAAGTATCTAAAACACAAACTAAACTTAATAACCATCATGATGAAGAATTACTGCATTTTATTAAGACTGTTAGTTTTGACTGGGTGTACCTAATAAACTGAGAATTGAGAGAATTTCCAAAAGGATACTGAAACACAAAACCTCTGCAAACTCACTTCCTCTGTTCTCTGCGTGTAAAATCACCACGTGATACTTCATCAACTACATGTTTAATAAAACACATCAGTTTAATTAGAGTTCAAACTCTTCACAACCTTCAACCATTTTGAACAAACCATCATTCATGGGCACAAACTTCACTTTCAACCCAACAACTACGACTGAATGGAATGAAAGTTTGTTCAAAAACAAGGATCAACTCATTAAACTAATTTGACTGAACGTATTAAATGTGACTTGGTTGAACTGACTCCTTCCTCCTGGATCCTGGCTCGGATTGAAATGTGTCCTCCCCGCCTGAAGGTGCGTCCTCTCCCGCCTCTCGGGCTGGAAGTGGAGGCCTGTTGTGGCTTTGATGCGGCTCCAGTGAAAACACATGTAAACACCTGTGGAGTTGAATGGCTGCTCGTCGGGGCCGGTTGTGTGTCCTCGCTGGGGCCGAGGGGGTTGTGTGTGTGTGTGTGTGGGTGGGGGACGCGTCTCAGCGGGACGCCTGCTCTGCCCCGCCGCTTCCGAATCGCCCCTTTCTCACCTAACGAGCGCACTCACGAGGCCGCTGATGAGGCTGGAGACAAAGGGCTGTTTAATAGAGAGGGGTGGAGGTGTGTGTGTGTGTCTGTGTGTGGTGGGGGTCTTGCTGGTGTAAAAGCAGCCTAACACATCCCGCATGGTCCGGCTACCGACGAGCGCGGCTACAGGGGAATAAACGCGGTGGATTTTTACGCGCAAGACTTTTACGCACGGGGCTCCGCGGGGAGGCGAGCGGCTGTAATTCAACCCTCTCGGTGATATTCACGGTTTAAATAACGCAGATCCTTCCGCGCCGGTTCCCCTGCAGACGCACGGCCGGTGCGTGTGGCCCGAGGCCCGGTGTCCTCCTCCACACACGGCGGAGAGAAAAATGGAGTGTGTGCCTTTAAGGCGCCCGACTGCCTGTCGCTTTGTGCTGCGGAGAGACTGACGCCCTGTGGACGCAGTGGACAGTGGAGCGGCGGCGGCAGCACACACACACACACACACACACACCATCCTGGAGGAGTTCAAAGAGGGAACTACCGCACAGCCCCCTCGGATAAAAGGACAAGTCGTGAACTTGTTAACAGCCGCTTGTGGTAAGTTTGCTCCTCCGCGCAGCTACGTTGCGTCGCGGTTGGTTCTTTGCGCACTCGATGTTTCTGCGGCTGAGCTCGAGTGGAGCAAGGGAAGTTTTTTTTTTGTGTTGGAGTTAGCGGTGAAAAAAAAAAAACCTAAAAAAAAAAAAGAGAGACAAGAGAAAGAAGGTGAAGCAGCGAGGGAGAGAAGGTTCCTCACATGTTGTCACGAGACACGGATCAAAGGCGCTCAGATCAAACAGTGCTGGGTTAATGAGCTGCGTTTGAAAATGTAGGTGAAGGAGGCTGATGTTGCCAGATGTGTGTGTGTATGTGTGAGAGAGAGAGAGAGAGAGAGAGAGATGTGTGTGTGTGTGTGCGTGCGTGTTGTCTCAAGTCCTGGCCTTGAATGAAATATGACTCAGGCCTTCTACAAATCTGACATTTGCACATGAAAGCTCGAGATGTATCTGCATGACAAAGCTGTGATTTTCATTCTGCGTGCAGCACCTCTCGCCGCCTGTTGTAGCCTGTAGCTGCAGAGTCCTGGCACCAAATGTAGGTTTCAGATGTCACACTGACTCTGCACATTATCCTGCCTGGTTTGTTTTTTTAGAAGGGAATGTGAGTTAAAAAGCAGATGAAGATGAAGAAAAGCAGATTATTTCTTCATTCGGATCAAATTTTGATATCAACCATGTGACTTTTGGACGTTTCCATCTACGTTTTGCTGCTCTTTGATTCCCTGGTACACTCTGTATCCTCCACATTCGAAGTCTGGTGTTATTCGAAGCTCTGAGCGTTTTATTATTCGTTGACCCTGCTCTCTGAGGTCCTGTGCTCTTGTGTTGTTGTTGTTGATGTAGGTGTTTCCAGTGTCGTGCTGGTGAGCCTTCAGGATGAGGCCCGGTCAGCTGATCCTCCCCACCGCCGCCGCCACAGCTCTCCTCTTCCTCCTCGCGGGACTGTCTGTGAGCTCGGGCTGCAACAAAGCCCTCTGTGCCAGCGACGTCAGCAAGTGCCTCATACAGGTAAGGGGCCGGGGAGTTTTTAACACTTTGAAAACTCGGTTCTCTGAGAGAGACGAATGCTGAATGTTGGATTTAAACAACAAAATGCACCTCAACAACCCTTCACTGTCTTACTGAGGCAGCTTCCCTCGTTTTCTGGCTTTAATTCAAAAGAATCGGTCCAAACCAAGCTACACTAGCCTTTTCTTACCCAAAATGTAACCCACGGTACCAAAAGATATCATTTTTAATCCTTCAATTTGGAACATGGTGTATGGATATCTGTGATTCTGTGATTTCTTTGACTACTTGGGCTTGACCTCGCGCAGGCTGCTCAGCGTCAGCAGCCGTCTAACCTCTGATGAGTGCTGAACGTAGCCCACGGGTGCGATGTTCTTCTCTGTAGATCGAAAACAGGAAATTTCTACGTGGACACGTCCAAGTTCGGGCCCTTGGTCCTACAGCGTTGCAGCTGTTCTGTGTAAACACGCGCTGTTATTCCTCCTGACAAGAACACGAATGAAATGGTGTTTACAGCTGAAGTCGGAGTTCAAGCAAAGAACAGAAGCAGCGCAGTGAAAATCTTGTTATTTTTAAACTTTTTAAAATCAGCATGAAACTGCCGAGGACGGCCTGGAAACACACGGCAGCTGCGGCAGCAACGTTCCTGCAGCTTGTGACTCAACCAGAGGAAAAAGAAAATGTCTCAGCTGTTTGTACTTGGTTCAGTGTGTGTGTGCCCCTTCTGTACAAATACCTCATATAGAAAGAAAAAAAACTAATGTTCAGCAGTAGCCAAAACTCAAATTAAAATGTGCCTGAGATCAGATGGATGTTTGGAGCCGAGAACAAAGATGGAATCTGTGGCGAAGAATGCAAGATACATTCCTTTGATAAGCTGAGCAAAGTTTGGAAGGAAGGTTTCTCTCGGAGCGAGCTGCGGAGGAAGAGCAGGAGGAGAAGAGGAGGAGGAGGAGGGACGTGAATTCATCCTGTTTTATACTCACCTGTTCTGTTCCGTCACTGACGAAGGTCGGAGCAGAGGATTGTGGGTGAATTTGCTCAGTGAGGTTTTGATTTTAGTTCCACGTCAACAGCTCGGACTTTTATTTTCATACTTTCTATCATCGCTTCCTCTCTGTCACATTTTCCCTCATGTCTGAAGCCCAGTGGCTGATGGGACGTGGAGTGGTACCCCCTACAAACACACACACAAAGTCAACACACATTCAGTAACACACTTTGGTTATTTTGAGGACAAGATGAAGAAAAGGCGTTGGTCTGTTTTTCCACCACCTGTCAACGTGTGTGTGTGTGTGTGTGTGTGTGTGTGTGTGTGTGTGTGTGTGTGTGTGTGTGTGTGTGTGTGTGTGTGTGTGTGTGTGTGTGTGTGTGTGTGTGTGTGTGTGTGTGTGTGTGTGTGTGTGTGTGTGTGTGTGTGTGTGTGTGTGTGTGTGTGGTCCTGTCTCTGCCATTAACATCGTGTTAGAGTACTGTATTTAACCTCAGTGGCCATTTCACCTGTTTGACCTCACTCACTGATTTGCAGGTACAGTGTGAGGTGGACAGGCTTTTAAAGAATCTCTGGGTTTGGGAACAGGAAGTTGAAGCTCCGAGTGTGAATCAAGATTTTGGTTCAGGGATGAGAAACGAGGTCAAACGGACGATGCAAATAGAGATGGAACAATTTGTCAAATTTAGAAAATGTATCTGCAGCAATTCTGATAAACGGTTAATTTACAATCACAAACATATGAAGATTTCACTTGAGGCTTTTGGAAATTGTGAATTCACTTTTTTCTGATATTATAAACAAACAAGGAGGAAAAAGAAACTGCAGCCTGAACAATAAGTGAAATAACTACGAGCTGCAGACCCAGATTTTGATGTAAGGCAGCGTTTTGTAGATTCCTGTCCAAGGTGAATCTGTTGAGGGGCCTCTGGTCAAAAGAATCACTGTTTGGCCCCTGGAATATTTACCATGTAATCACAGGCCCCGCTCTTCAGTACAGTGCCACAGTATTAACACGGCAAGTATCGTGTTCAAGGTGGGAATGTTACGTCTTTATTATATTGGGAGTCATCGTTGTTCTGGCTTGAAGACGGCAGCAGATGTTGTCATAGAGCTGGATGAACATCTGTGTAGAGGGTCGGTGTGATGTGTCGGCTGCAGATGTTTCGTGTCACGCCTCTGATTCTACAGCGCCGTCGTGGGATTTGACGTCAGCCGCTGTTGCAGCTTTGTTTGGTTCATTGTGAACAAGCAAAGGCGGCTGGTTGCTAATGAAGCTTTGTTTCTGTCCAGTCTGGACAAACTAGTAACTCAACTCTACTACTTTTTATTACTGTTTATTAAGTTGAGACCATGATGCATCTGGATAATCACAGGACCTGTTGTTGTTTAAAGATGACAAACAAAAGACAGAAGCTGCAACTAATGAAATATTTAAGTATTGATTCATCTGTCAAGTATTTTCCAACCGATCTTTTAATAATTTGATCAACACAAACAGAACTGTTTAACTTTCTGAATCAAGAGAATTTAAGAAAAACGCTTAAATTTCTAGTTGACTGAAAATCTAGTTTCTTCTCCGGAGTTAATTTTCAAAGTGGATTCTATAGTAAACGATCACAGTCTATATTTTCTTCCTTGGCACAAACTTGTTGCGACCAAACGACAAACATCTGCTCCCTCTGGCTTCAATTTCTGTTAAAAGAAAATCAAACATCCTGTTATCAACAGAACATCTGTGGCTCCGCTTCTTTCTCCTTTTACTTCCAGGTGGCTTATTTTCGCCTGATGAATCATTGCTCAGGACACCGAGCGCTGTAGCTTCCGCGACCCCGTCGACACCAACTCGCTGGCTGTCAGGGGCCGGAGCGATGGTGCGTGTGCTCTGAAGGAGAAACTTCTCCGTAGAAGCTCCACGCTGCTCGTGATTAGTGGGATCTGCTGTCCGACGCTCGCCTTCACGCTCTGCTGCCATCTCAAGTCATTTGTCTGAATTCCCCCAAAACCCCTGAGGGTGGGAGAACGAGGGAGGAGGAGGGAATGGAGGCTAAGGTCAGGAGGAGGTGTGTGTGTGTTGGGAGGCCGTGAAGTGTGCAGAGATCCGCGGGACAGCTCTGAGACTGTGCAGGCCGGGGCTGTGGAGCAGGGTGGGGCAGCCCATTTCAAAGTGAGAGCAGCAGCAGCAGCAGCGGCAGCGGCCACTCGGCCCGACGAGGCTGCAAATGTTCACTTTCCCTCCAGAGTCGTTTTGTCTCACTCACGCTCAGAGTTGACTGATCACAGCGGTTTCCTCTTTGTAGCCAGAGAAGCCTGATAGGAGTCGTTCAAGTGGCCGAGACGACCTCATTCATCTCCCTGAGGAAACCGTTTGAAACGCTGCAACTGAGGATTAGACTGTAGCTTGTTTATTCAGTCGAATGTCAGAAAGTTATTACCAAAATGACAAAGGCGACATGTTTGAACTGCTTATTTTGACCAAGGAACACGTCAACAACCCAAACACATTAAAGGTTCAGTGTGTAGGATTTAGTGACATCTAGTGGTGAAGGTGCATGTTGCAGATGAACCTGTGGTAGCCTTCAGTTGTCATAAAAATTCAAAAGGTGTTTAATTTGTTCAGTGCGTTCCATTAAACATCGGAATTACAACTGAAGTTGCAACTGGAACGCCCGCTCGAGTGGGAATTTCGACTCAGAAAGTCGGAGGAACCTCGCTAATCCAAGATGGCTGCAACAGTAACACATCTTTCAGTAGATGTGTCGTACACTTGGTACTGTCCAATAACTCTCTGTGGACTTCTTACTACGTATCCGTGAACTGCTGCGTGATGCAACATGAACATTGTTTCTGTGCAACTGGAACGCCATCCACTCGGGTTATTCGGGTGTGACGTACATTCCGATCTCCGAGGTGAAATGAAACGAGGCAGAAACTCGACATAGCTCCGTCTGCACGTCTGTTTCCATGAGA
Organism: Hippoglossus stenolepis; assembly: GCF_022539355.2. Lineage (NCBI taxonomy): Eukaryota > Metazoa > Chordata > Actinopteri > Pleuronectiformes > Pleuronectidae > Hippoglossus > Hippoglossus stenolepis. Next base: position 20,094,327 of record NC_061493.1, on the reverse strand, counting down.
TGGTTTTTAACAAAGCCTTTATTTTCTCTTTTGTGAAATGCAAGAGCTGCGTGTTTTCTCTTTTCCCGTGGGCAGCCGTTTAGTTTTTTTTAAATTTTTATAATTCCACCTCTGAGAGTCGTAATTACTCCCGGGATCCGATGTTGATCAGGGGTTTGGGGCTGGAGAGGCTGGTGATTAACTGAGCTGTGTGTGGTTCTGCAATCCCTCACCGCTGAGTCACTGGAGAGTCTTTTATCATCGCAGAGGCTGTTAATGTGGAGGAGGTGACTTCTGCAGAGATATAAAAGAGAAGTGTGTGTGTGTGTGTGTGGGGGAGGAATGAAAAGGACAGAAAGGAAAAGGGAAGAGCTAGAGAGAGAAGGAGGGGGGGAGTAAAGAAAGACAGGAGGGAAAAAACAAGGGAGAAATGGAGCGGGGGGGGGAGCAGCCATGTTCTGTTCTCCAGGTGTTTTCTTTTCCCTCCCTCCCTCCTGTTTCTCCCCCGCCGCCGCCGCCTCCCCAATCACGGTGACCTTGACTTGGAGGAATGTGCTCCCTGTACAGGGGGGAGAGAGGGGGACTCCTCCGGCAGTCTCACCCACTGTTCAATCCCACCTCCACGTTTCTGTTCTGTTTCCTTCCCCCCGGAGACGAGCGGCTCTCGGGCCGTTTCTCGTTGTGTTCTGTAGAAGAGGTTTTTGGGATGTTTGCAGAAGCTCTTGTAAAAATATCAGTTTCGTGTGTGTGTGTGTGTGTGTGTGTGTGTGTGTGTGTGTGTGTGTGTGTGTGTGTGTGTGTGTGTGTGTGTGTGTGTGTGTGTGTGTGTGTGTGTGTGTGTGTGTGTGTGTGTGTGTGTGTGTGTGTGTGTGTGTGTGTGTGTGTGTGTGTGTGTGTGTGTGTGTGTGTGAAGCAATTGAGATTGGTGGGGGTTCGCTCTTAAACTTTATTATGTCACCATTATTTATGTGTGTGCCCTTTTCTTTTTTTAATAGTTTTGATAAAAGACATGTTTAAAGATTGAAACAATGTGGTTTGGTATCATGTGTCCCTTGAAACTTGTTCCCTGAAGCCCAAGTTAATGTTTTCTCTTTGCTTTGTCTGACCAACAGTCAAACTAGTATTCAAGAGGCTGCTGCCAGTGAACGTTGATGATGGAACCAATTAATCAATTATTCCAGTTATTCCCAACTACTTTTATGTCAGTCGACTAATTAAGAAACCAATGATCTCAGCTCTAGGGTAACAGTTTGGGGCAGTGGGGCCCCAACAACAGGTTTTTGCCCAGGGCCCCTCAGGATGTTACTCCAGCCATGGCTGAACTGAATGAGTCAGAAGAAACACTCTTAACTTGGTATTTGAATATTGTCATTTTAAAAAAGGTCTTTTTTAAATAGTCAGCATTCAAATCTGAAAGACTTGATTCTTGCATCTAATGAAGATTTATTTAGAATTTGACTCAAAAGCCTCAGAATTACATTTATTCATTCAGAGCTGCTCAGCCTCTATTATTATTATTATTATAGTGTAAAGGAAATCATTTGAATGGTAACGTGTCCGAACCTGCTGTGACTAGAGGTGCAGTGGAGGTCTGCTGTGTTTCAAAGTGTTATCACAGTGTTCTGCGGAGACGATGACATACTTGTTGAAATACCATCAGAGCCTCGTGCAGCGTGTCGGCTAGTGTGTAATAGTTACTGTACCTGAGGAAAACCTGCTGTTGCTCTTTTCGTTGATGTTGTAACGGCTGCTGTTCGTACAGTCGGTCCACACATTGCCTCTCCGTGCTACTGTGGGAACCGTGGTGCTGCTACTGCTGCAGACGTCTTTTATTATGAAAGTATTCTTTCTTTAATTTGAATGCAACATGAAGAGTTCTGATTTTCTTAAAATTACGAATTTAACTAGAAAAGCACCCAGTAAAGCACACACCTCTGTCAAGGACCAACAAATAATTATTTGGATCCACACAATCATATCAGTCCCCTAAACATGGCTGACTTTTAAAATACAAACCCACAAATTATATATATAATATAGATCTTTTCCTTTTGTTTTGTCTTGATTAAAATCTAAATGTAATGTTTTCTTTCTTGACTCATGTCCCATCCTTTCACCAAGTTTTATGGAAATATGTTTAGTATTTTTTACGTAATCCTAAAAGGACACTGGTGCAAACTGAACCTCCTTGATGAAGGGTAATTAAATGTGAATGTATATTTAAAATCTGAGGAAGTTAACTTGTTTGTATTCACCCCAACACCTGCTATCACACAGCTTTATCCACAATATTGTGTTAACCGAAGTGTTTTTGTGTTTTGCTGACGTGTGGCCCTGTCGTCCTGCAGGAGCTGTGCCAGTGTCGTCCGACCGACGGGAACTGCTCCTGCTGTAAGGAGTGCATGCTGTGTCTGGGGAACCTTTGGGAAGAGTGCTGCGACTGCGTGGGTGAGTGCACCGACCTATTTGTCATGAACGTGTTCTACAGCTCGACGGTGCAACAGGTTGGAGTCTTACAACCGAATCACTGTCACTGTGTTGCTCTCCAGAGTGTTTGAGCTGCTGCTGCCTGCAACATAGCTTGAAAACAATTGTGATACCATACAAAATAAAAGTAGAAACCATTCTGCAAACTGCATCAGGGCCGTGTCTATATTGACAGAAGCAGTTATCTGTCACCTCGCAGCCGAGCACCTTCTCCCTGTGAAAAAGCCTGAGAGCAAACGAGACGGCGGCGTTAATGCACTTGTCCGTTGAGGAGCCTGTCGGTTCGGGGGCGCTGCCGCTCTGATACGAGACGAGTGCGAGGTGAGCGAGTCCAGAGCGTCAACGTGTCCCTGAGAAGTGTCAGCGGGAAGGTCGACGCGAAGCAGAGCTCAGGAAATTAAAGGAGTATTGACCCGACTGAGGAGCACAAGCACATGTGGACAGGAAGTGTCGAGGTCGTTCTTAGGATCAGAGGGTGAAGGAGCTGTGGGGGGGGGCAACCTGCCGAAATGAACTTTCACTTTCAACCTGGTACCGAGCTGCAGCGGGGGGGAGGGGGTCTGTGAAATATTAAAACACTAAAACACATTTCCTCACGTTAAGTTAGACTCAAAGATGAAACCATGAGAGGGAATTGGTCTGAAGTCACTGGGATGTAGTTATAAACACCAATATAAGTTTTAGATGCTGGTCTGGACAAACATTGATATAAACTTCATCTTGACTGGTTGGTGGAGATGATATTTATTTTTCTGTCTGTAGCGGAGGCATTTCAGTCCTGGTGTCTCGTTCTGGTCGTCTTGCATCCCTGTGGTTGTTTTGTGTGTTTTTGCAGCCATTTTCCCTTATTTCCCATCATATTTCTGTCACATTTTGTGTGTCAGTGTGGTTTTGTTGTGTGTTGTTTGCTGCCCGTTCTGCATCTCTTCGTATATTTATTACTCATTTCGTGTCATTGCCTGTCACACTTTGTGGTTGTTTCATTGTGGTCGCTTTGCATGTTGTCAGTTTACATTCCACTACTCTTTGTGTTATGAGTTGTGTGTCATTTGTTGCAGTTCCTTGATGTCTTGTTTCGTGCGTCAAATTTAGTCTCAGTTTGTGTCTCTGCGGTTGTTTTGTTTGTCTTTGCGTGTGGTCATTTTATTTCTTTTACAGTCCACTACAAATACTTTTTATTATGTCAGTTGTTAAATGATGTGTTGCCTTCATTGGGTGCGGTTGCGTGATGTCTTGTTTTGTGTTTCATATTTATGTCTCTGTGGTTGCTTGTGTCCCCTTTTTGTTGCTATGTAAATCTTTGTTGTCATTTTGTGTCTCTTTCGGTTGTTTGTTTTTTCTGTAGCTGTCGTCTGGTCTGTTTTGCAACACCCGGCATTAGAATGTGTCTCCGGTGACGACTTGTGATCAGATCTCGCTTTCCCACTTACACACAGACCAGAGTATGTTTGTTTTTTAACCAGTCTGACTATGACAGATGAATTGAAATGTGGTCAGTGTTGATATTATCAACATATTGGAAGTGTAGAAGGTGTCTGGGTGTCTGAGGGAGCCAGTCAGGTGAGGAGCAGGTCTTTAAAGTGCACAAGGAGACATTTGTGTTCACACTGAAAAGATAATGGCCTCATGAAGACCACCTCTGTATGTTTGAGTGATGTGACCTCAGTGCGTCTTCATACCTGTCGAGTTGTTTCACCTGAGACAGATGTTAACACCAGGTCACAGCAGTCTATGGTAAAAAGGGGAGTGGTGGGGGGGGGGGAATGGCACCACATCCAGCCCCTCTGCACACCAGCCGGTTCTCAGATCAGCTCTGACTGACAGATATGACTGTGCTGACAAGGAGGCTTTATTAAAGCTCTTTCATGTGGAACACAAATACAAGCATCTGACACCGAGCGGCGAACCTCTGCGCTGCTGCTCTGCAGATGTTGCAGCAGTGGAGCTTTCTCCTCCCGGACACTTACAACACACTGCAGACAATCTGCCGCTCAGAGCGTGTGCACGCATTTCTCTTTTTTTTTTATGCTTCTCTTGCATCGCTAACCTTATGACCACTTTATGTTTAAGTTTCCACTCGAAACATGTTATCTGTGCCAAGCGCTGGCTGCTTTGAAGTGTGTATCCGCGAGTGGGCAGGGCCGTCCAGCGGAGGAGCGGCGAGGAGAGGAGAGTTTGTGTTTTGGAGGAAGGGTGGAGGAGGTAGGGAGGACACAGAGGGGAGGACCCATGTGTATGCTTTATCTAAAACAGCTGCTCTGGCTCTGCTTTTAGCTCTGCTCTGTAATCCAACTCCTCTGTCAAACTCCGCTGCTCATTAAATGATTTATCCATTAGCTATAATTCACTTGGACTCATTTAACGGGTTTGAAAGATCATATCGGAGGATGTGGGGACTTTGTCATGTCATTACTACTGTGTATGGAAATTAAATGAAGTGTTAAAAAGACCCTAATGGAGTCAAGACACTCTCCACAGTGTTGTGGTTTCACTGAACTGCCCTCATGAGCGGAAAAAAGTTATGTTTTGCAAATAAACGTCCTGCTTTGACTTTGTGCTTCAAGGGTCAGTCCACTGACTTACAGAAGAAGTGGAAGTCAGGACTGGAGCTAATAGAAAGTCTGTGGTTAATATTGTGTGTATGTGTGTGGGGGTTTAATAAAGAAGAATTTAACTAAACTTATAACACCCATAATACACATGTTGGGGTTTTAAAGCCAGACTAATTTGGGCAATAAAAATCTGATTATATCTGGATTTATATCTGGATTTATGTTTACTGATATGACAACTTTTATTTTACAGAATAAAAATATATTCTTTAAATTAAAATGTGTAATTCTCCACAAGAATTGCATACCTGGTTTTGTAGAGGAGGTCACATAACTTCCATTAGAACAATAACATTTACTTGGAACAGTATGAATAAATGAAATGTGTGTGTGTGTGTGTTTTATTTTTAGGTATTTTTGGTTTGTTGCTGTGTGGAGATTTTAACTGGGGCCACAGACTTGAACCTGATGCAATGGAATTTGGTTTGGAGTCTGTAGTCAGGGGTGCGGAGATAAACAGTAATTTAGTAAATCACTCTGAGCTGTTTATTTGGGAAAAGACTCTGGAAATAGATGCAGCTGTTCAAATGTTTAAATTGCACCAAAAACCATTTTGTTCACCATTGTATTTCAAATCTAAAACCATTTGAAAGACTGTATTGCCACTAAAGGTGCTTGAGAGATTATTTTTTTAACGCTGTGGGTGAAGTGACTCTCTAACGCCGTCCTCCCTCTCTCTCTGTGTCAGGGATGTGTAACCCCAAGAACTACAGCGACTCTCCGGCCACGTCAAAGAGCACAGTGGAGGAGCTGCACCGCCCGATCCCCTCGCTGTTCCGCGCCCTCACGGAAGGCGACGCGCCGGTCAACATGATGGTCGTGTCCTTCCCCGTCGCCGAGGAGCTGTCCCACCACGAGAACCTGGTGTCCTTCCTGGAGTCGCTCGACAACCAGCCCCAGAACGTGTCCGTGCCCGGCAACAGCATCCACGCCAGCTACGACACTCAAGGTAAACGCAGGAATTATTTTTAAATTACAGATAATTCAACAGTGATCGTCTGTAATTGTTGGTTTCAGTCATTTCGGAGAAGACATCCAGTGCTTCTGACGGAGCTGGATTAAGAACAATTGCTGTTTGATAATGTGCTGCCTCACTTTGGTTTGGAGCTCTCACATCATTGCTTGCGTCAGATCCACTTGAGAAATAGTTTCTGAATGAGTTTCACACCACGTGAGAAGATGCAGGTTTCGCTCCCATTTCTTGTGATCGCACAATTTTCTGGTCCTTTCGGATCCAGTCACATTTTTCCTCTGCATCTCCTCCTCTCACCATGGTTATAAAATCAGTCCCGACCCCAGAGCTGAAGCAGACAGCAAAGTCTTGAGCTGAGACCAGTTCGGCTTGGATCAGGTTTTCATCGTTCCAGAGCAACGGTGCTGCCAGAAGAAGGGAAACGCAACTGGGTTGAATGTGTTGTTCTTCTGGCATTTTCTATTTTCATTTGTGGCTGTTCCTGGCGTTGCCTCTCTTTTCTCTTTAAACCAGTGCTATTTGCTATAAAGACACGCTCATAATGGGATCGTTCCAGCAGAGCCACGCAGTCAGCTCATTAAACCCATCAAAACATATGGTCGTACTTATTTGCGGGCAAATTCTTTTCACCCCTGAAGTAAAAGTAGGAACGTTGAGGGTTGACGGTAATTACTCTAAAGACGGTGCTTGTTTTCATAAACCGCATTTTACTGGATTTGTGACTAACGTCTGTCCCCTTTTTCGTTTTTCAGAGAACATGTGCACCGTGGTCTACTTCGACGACTGCGTGTCTATCCGCCAGTGTAAAGTTTACTGTGAGTCAATGGGAGGATCCAAGTACCGCTGGTTTCACAACGCCTGCTGCCAGTGCATCGGGCCCGAGTGCGTGGACTACGGCAGCAAGGCGGTGAAGTGCATGAACTGTCTCTTCTGAAGTGCGGGGCGCATATTGGTACCAAATGTCTGGGTGATGCCAGAGGACTGAGGGCAGAGGGAACTACGACTATTGTGTGTTAGCATTCCTCAGTTATCTTGTAAAATACCCCCTACACCCCCTCCTCCTACCCCCTGCAAATTGTTTTTATTCTGCTGTTATATTTCACTGTATATTTTTAGATACGTTTTCAATAGTGTTTTTTACTAGAGGTGTATATGAATAATGTATTTTTACAATCACGGTCCGCTAAATCCCTGTCTCATGCCAAATAAAGAAAAGTTTGGTGACGTGGACGGTTCAGTCTCAGAGAAAAGAGTCTGATTTCAAATATTTTTCCTCTTTCCTGTTCTCCATTTTGTTTGAGAAGAAAATGTGTAAAAAGTTGCAGAACGAGTGGAACAGTAAATGTTTGTCCCCTCCGCTGCCTGTCTCCTGCTCTAATCTTAGCCGAGTGTTGCCTGACTCAGGAAACGCATCATTTCCTGGGGAAACAACGTTGTTATTATACCCTTCTGGTCCACAGGTGTTCCAGTGCTCACTGACCGTCTCATGCAAGCCAAGTGGGGAAAAAGGGGAACGTTCACCGATGCCAACCTCTCGCCGCCACACACAAATACCCTTTGTAATGCTGGTGCGTTTTCAAAAAGGCAGCAGGGTGTCCTATCACTGATTCTGTTCCCAATTGGCATGCAACAGCAGGTCGCACAGACTAATGTACCACACACACACAATGAGAGCCTGTTTGTCTTTTCCTTTTTCTTTTTTTTTCCTATTGGTTTTTGATCACGACCTCATTTTGCCACTGCAGCTGTGGGTTCGGAGCCGACGGTGCCAGCAAAGATCAGAAGAGCAGTGGTGGAACAAGAAATGTATTCAGATCCTTCTAATTAAGTCAAAATATTAACACAGTAATGGAAAAAAATGCGTCATTATGAGGAGAAACTCTTCATTAAAAATCCCCAGTTTGAATAAAAACTGCAGAAACAAAATGTAGAGTTAAGATCAAAATAAAAAACATTCCCTTTGCTGTGATTGATTCTAACTGACATCATTAGATTGATGATGATGATGATGATGATGATGATGATGCATCAGTGCAGCTTTGTATTGTTGTGTGTGCTCAACATGAACTGTTCTATCAGGGAGGTTTAATCCTGTGGATCCCAGTTTGGGAGGGAGGCCTCTGCAAATGATCCTCGGATAAACCCGGAGAAGAAAGAAGAAACTGTTCTGATGCACAAATCTGTTTTTAGTTCTTTTCAAACTGAAAAAAACCCTGAATATTTTACCTCTGGGTCTCAAATATATTGAAATTAAACTTGCTGCTTTCAGACGTGCAATAAAGTAAGTATCGAAGGATCTGTGTGAGAATGTAAATGTCCAGGTCAGTTGTTCTGGACATTTTTCTAAACTCTTCCAGCCAAACCTGTAGTAAAATGTCCGAGTCAGCCCATGTGAGAGTTACAGCAGGAAAATATCTGGAAAATTCCCAGCTAGCGAGAGACGTGTTGATGGGAAACTGGATGAATACTAATATCTCAGGATGAAAAAGGGGAAATTGAACGAGATGGGTGAGGTTTTGGTGGTGAAGGCCGATTGGTGCCACCCCCTCGCCTGAATGTCACATAAGTTTTCCTCTTGATTTGAAGACGACCGACCCGAACAATCTCCTGCTGTGTTTGTCTCATGTGACAAACTCTGGAAAATGTTCAGGATAATTTTGTTCATGTCTGAAAACAGCTTATGTGAGAAGCCTGGAGGAGAAATGTTAAATTGGTGGAACAACTCAGAACACATCTGAAACATGAGCCCATATACACACTCATTTCTGTAATGGTCACAAGCCACAGAGGCTAGAGACCACTGGCTTATTTTAACTATGTTTATCCTTCAAATCCTAATGCAACTTGATGTCGGATGTAAATATGGAGGAGAAAAAATGGGTAAATATTTACTTTCTAATGTGGCAGAATGTAAGTGTAAAGTTGCTCAAAAGTTTAATATTTAAAGTTCAGGTGTCTCAAACTTAAAGAAGCTACTCGAGTACATGTACTTAGTTCCTTTCCACCTCAGCAGATGACTAATGTGTTTCATGTGTCAGGATGACCACCAGGCCTCTGGCTGCCACCGCAGCGTTTGGGAAAGTACATGATTCAGAATAACAAGTGGTTTCCACCAGAGATCGCCTTTCCTATAAGACGACTAAGCGGCTGCTTACAGGACATCGCAGCCACAAGGAGGCCCCCGACATCATACATCGTACACTGGATATGAGTCGCTAATGTAATACTTACTGCTGAGACTCATAGTCTTGTTTGATCCAGGAGGCGGGGCCCCCCTCCCCACGGTGTACCTCCCTCAGTGAGTGAACGACTCACAGTGACATTATTAATGTAATATTTACCAGAAAAGCACTGTTTATGTTTAAAATAAGGCACATTTAAAAAGTTATGAACAGGTGTGGGTCCCGGGCCGTTTCCCAATGGAAATTTTATGTAATGGACGTCACTAGTGTTTCCAACAACCAGACTGAACATTTTTATTTTATGTCATGTATGATTTAATTATAGTAATCAAGACAATGTTTTAAAGTAATATCCTTCAAACGAATAAGGAATATAAGTGCGTACAAAAGGGGGCCTATCCATTCTGAGGAATCTCCCCCAACCTTATCCTGTGCAGGAGCCCCAGATGTACAGGGCCGACCCTGGTTTTTAACTAATTCAGACGAATAAAGTGACTTTTCAGGAGTTTGTTTGACAGTTTCTCTTCTTCACAGTCTAGTATAAGAGTGGACTCGTGGTTAAAGGGATAATTCACTCATTATCTACTCACCACTATGCTGATGGAGGGATGGGTGACGTGTTTGAGTCCACGAAAATAAATGAATAAGGAATATAAGTGCGTGCTAAAGGGGGCCTGTCCATTATGAGGCAGGTCCCCCAAACTTATCCTGCTCAGGGCCCCTAAATGCACAGGACCGGCCCTGGTTTCCACCATATTTAGAGGAATAAGGTTTCAGGAGTTTGTTTCTCTTCTGCACAGTCTTGTATAAGAATAAACCATCACATCCTGAACCTCCTTAGTGAATCCCAGATCACTCGTGGGCAGTAAAACCTTCGTAAACTCCACGTTTCTTCGAGGGAACTGAGGAATTCCCTTTCGGACTCCATCTCCCAGCGTGCACCGGTGCCTACCCGCGCAGGCGCAGACGGGTTTATTTAGCATCCAGACATCCGGAAGCTGCGGCTGTGAAATTGGCCCGAACGGGACAGAAGCTGGTAAAGTTTCTCGTCTTTTGTGTTTTGCTCGTTCACCGACAGCACGGCGAGGGGGCGGAAAGGGGGTTTAGCATCCGCAGCTAACCGTGCTAACCGGCGTTGGTTTGGTCCGGACCGCGCAGGGCCGCTTTAACACGGGATAGGCAGGCTAATCAGTTAGCTTAGCATGTCGGGCAGCTGGCTGGAGGAACGTCTCGATATGGGGCCGCTTCCTTCAGGGCAGAGCTTCTTCTTCCTCCTCCTCCTCATCACTGGGTTCAAGCTAAATCTACTTGTGTTCAGGTGGTGTTTAAACAGCAGAGTGATGGGGGGGGGGTCGTGTTGGGTTGGTTTTATTCTGGAAACGGGACAGAGACAGGAAACCGTGAAGCTAATCTCCCCTCAGCGAAGGAAGATTAAGAAACCAGACGTGAGAAGTGGGTTTTAATATCCAGTTCAGACAGTGGGTGTGTTGTTGTTGTTGTTGTGTTTATTAGTTTCCACCTCGGTCTTCTCGGGAGAAAGTGTCCACCCACAGGCAAACCTGGAAACAAACACGGAAACAACAGGGCAGATGCTAGTTTCTCCTTTTAAACACACATCCCACCCTCTCAGCTAAAAGTGTGAATTAATCTATTTCTAACACGTACAACCTGGGAGTTCAGTAGAAGTCCACATAGGAGAATAACATTAATAAACAATAACACACTCACACAGACTCCAAACCACAAACTGTATTTATAAAGACAACGTTTAGATCTGGGTCTATACTTCATCAAAATACTCCTAAATGGCTGCCACACCCATAGACCACCATCATACAGATGTGGATCAATCATTTTCTCCTTCTTCATATTACAAACATCTCAAGGTTATTCAGTAGAAGCAAAGAACAGAAGCAATATTATGTTAGTATAGTGCTATAAAGTGTAGTTTAAGTTTGTTTATGATATACATTATATTCTTCTTGGTATTATCAACCTCAACATACATTTTTTTTAAGGTTAATACATACAAATAATGCAGGAAGCTTGATACTTAGTTTTCAGTAGATAACATTATTTGGCAGGTATGATAACCATCAAACATCAACAGTGCATTAAATAAACATTTAACTATTATAAATAGAGGTATAAGATAATACATGTTTATATGTTAAATTGTTGTAGAAGTCAACTTAAACTGGACATGTAACCTCACACAGTCACTTCTGGAAACATGCAAATATGTGCATTGTGTTTTAACATATGTTAACGCGTGATGGTCGAGGATATAAGTTTAATAGATGAATAGTTAAATGTTTTATTGAACCTGTGGGAAAGAAAACAGATAAAGAAGAACTCAAGACGCTGTATGTTAAATATATCAGATTTACAATCTATATGAATATTTTAATCCATATTACAGATTGCTAAATGATTTTGACCATCCAGCTCATCAGATGAACAAATATCTGTTAATCTACACTCATCAGTGCTGTTTTTCAGTCACAGAGGACTGGAGTCGAGTTTGTGTTGAATGTAGAAGTCAGAAGAAAGACATGGAGGATGTGATTGTTCGTATGGCAGAGCCCCATCTGGTGGGTGGACTCTACTGCTGCAGCTGTTCTGTTCATGTCTTCATATCAAAATATTCAGGAAACAACGAAGACAATTATAGTAAATTAAAACTTAATTTATACACTTTTCAAGAGAAGGTTAAAAAATTGTTTATTACATTTTTGGACCAGAATTACAACATTCCTCCCTGTCACATAAATAACAACTGTGTTACTCCTGAAAAGATGTCGACCTGCTCTGATCTAAGCAGCAGGAGATTATCTGAGAGCTCAGATGTTCATTTGCATCGAGTCCAGTATCTTACCTTTCTTCTCCCTGCAGGTGTGATGGAGATGTGATGTGCACTTAGCCAGGAGAGTGATCAGGCCACCGTAGCCATGACTGAGTGCTTCCTGCCCCCCAGCAGCAGCCCCTCCGAGCAGCGCCGGGCTGAGCATCCAGGGGGCGTGGCGCGCACCCCCAGTTCCGAAGAAATCAGCCCCACCAAGTTCCCGGGGCTGTATCGCACCGGTGAACCGTCGCCACCTCATGATGGCCACCATCATCACGAGCCGCCTGACGCCTACGTCTCGGACGACGACAAAGAGCATGGCAAGAAGAAGAACAAGTTCAAGAAGAAAGAGAAAAGGAGTAAGACACGATCCTGCCATTTGAAATTTAACGTTTATTATTGACCTTTGGAATTAGTCAAAACTTTGCTCATGATCTGAACAAAATGAAATGCTTTTCTTATGCTGCAGATTCTAACTGTAATCTAATGTAGTAACATTAATTATGAGGTAATGGTTGTAGTTTTGAGACAAAACATGGTTATTATGCTAAGGAGGAGTAATTTAATTATAGGCAGTTTCTGAAGAAAAGGATTTTTAGCCTGTTTTGAACTATGTTTTATTTTTATTCATGAGGGACAATAATAGAACCTGACTTGGATTTTTGTAGGGCAATAGAGAAACTGATATTATAGAGATATTATTAAAAGAATGTCTGATATGCTATATCAGCTCATATATATCTCTCGATACATATCGGCAAACATAAATGCAGGGAATCCAAAGCCGATTTTTATCAGACAACCCATAAATCGATCTAGACTCAAGACAAAGATGCTCTTTACAATAGAGCAGTGGAGAAGTGGATGCCTCCTCACTAGTAGCTGGTGAATAAACAAAGCTTTATTTATTCAGCTTCCCACTCCATTCCATCCTGTTATCTTTAGCAGTGAGAAATCCTCCTTTACTGAAATTGTTTTTCACTGAGTGCTGGTCAGGCCCCTTTTTCCGATTTTGTATCTGGATTTTTCCGTTTCTGTATTTAGCCCCTACACCAGGGAAAGAGAGGAAGAGATGGACAGTTTCAGGGCACACCCAGAGAGCCTCGCGAAGGTGTGTCGCAGGCAGCGGCGTGATACACAGTGCCCGATCTGGGGGGGGAACCCAGAGTAGAGATAAATCGAGGAGAAAAAACAGTGTTTGACACTATCCTGTGGAAGTATGCTCTGAGGGAAAATGTTTAAATTTAGTTGGATCTGGAGTGGAGAGGCGTAAGGTGCAGTGGGAGCTATGCTAAATCGGTAGTTGACCTCTTTTTCCAGTCCCGGTTCCCCCCCGCCTCTAGCTTCTCTCTCATGCATCTCTCTTCCTGCCTCTATTTCACTGATATCATAGTTCTGTCGGGAGAGGAGGATGACAATTCAGGGGTGTTTCTCCCCTCAGATCTAACGCTATTTCTCCCTCTACTCTTCTTTACTCTCACAGCCGAAGGTTACGCCGCCTTCCAGGAGGACAGTTCGGCAGATGAAGCAGAGAGCCCGTCCAAGATGAAGCGCTCCAAAGGAATCCACGTATTCAAGAAGCCGAGCTTCTCCAAGAAAAAGGAAAAGGACTTCAAGGTGAAGGAGAAAGAGAAGGAGAAGGAGAAGGAGAAAGAGAAAGAGAAGGAGAAAGAGAAGGAGAAGGAGAAGGAGAAAGAGAAGGAGAAAGAGAAGGAGAAAGAGAAAGAGAAGGAGAAAGAGAAGGAGAAGGAGAAGGGCCCCAAGGAGGACAAGGTCAAGGATAAGAAATCCAAGGACCTGACGGCTGCAGATGTGGTGAAGCAGTGGAAAGAAAAGAAGAAGAAGAAGAAACCAACAACGGAGGCAGAGCCAGTCCCAGTGGAGATCCCCACCTTCAGGCCAATCTTTGGAGCTCCCCTGACAGAAGCTGTCAAGAGGACAGCTCTGTATGACGGCATCCAGCTGCCGGCCGTCTTCAGAGAGTGTGTGGACTACATTGAAAACTATGGCATGAAGTGTGAGGGCATCTACCGGGTCTCAGGTGAAGAAAGCTTGGTTGAAAACGTTTTTAAAAATTGCAAAAAATGTTTGTACATTTTTCTTATTATTTGTGTGTGATTGATCAAGGTATGAAGTCAAAGGTGGATGAATTAAAAGCAGCATACGACCGTGAGGAGTGCCCCTGTCTGGAGGAGTATGACCCCCACACGGTTGCCAGTCTACTGAAGCAGTACCTCCGTGAGCTGCCGGAGAACATCTTGGGCCGAGACCTGGCCCAGCGCTTCGAGGACGCCTGCGGTCGGCAGGTGGAGGCTGAGAAGATGGCGGAGTTCCAGAGGCTTCTGTCCGAGGTGTCACCAGAGTGCCGACTTCTTCTCTCCTGGCTCGTCACACACATGGACCACGTCATCGCCAGGGAGGCAGAAACCAAGATGAACATTCAGAACATCTCCATCGTCCTCAACCCAACCATACAGGTCAGTGAAAGAAGATAGATGATTTGAAGATTACAAAGGAAGGAATTAAGAGGAAAAAGATGAGGAAATGTTGCAGAGAGAACTGTTTCAGCAGCAACAGGCAAACTAATCGGCAAATAGAACAATAGGGAATTTGGCTCTGGCTCAAATGTACGTAAAAAAATAAGAAACAATCCCTTAGCAACCCACCAAGTATGTTTTCATTGGATCAAACTGTCAGTTCATCTCAGAAACCCTGGCCCAGTTTAGTGAAGCTAATTTATTCCCACAGGGGACAATCTCTGTAGCTGCTCCACTTACTCTCCAGCAGCAGCAGCAGCAGCAGCAGTAGCCTCAGCACTGTTAAATACACACTTTCAATTAATTGTGGGGTCCAGAGTCAATTTAATCAAGTAAATAACACAAACACAAACAAAATGACGATTCCCACACAGATGCAGTTTGTTTCGGGGCCTTTATAGTCGTGTGCTTTGTGTTCACCGACTCATTTACCTTGTTTGTAGATTGGGAACCGTGTTCTTTACACGTTCTTCACACACGTGACGGAGCTGTTTGGAGACATAGTGCTGAAGCAGGTGGTGCGACCGCTCCGCTGGTCCAACATGGCAACGATGCCGGCGCTGCCCGAGACGCAGGAGAACATCAAGGAGGAGATCCGACGACAGGTGGGTTCAGGCCTAACGTGTCTTAGTTCATTCTTTGATTGACGGAATCGATTGATGGAAACATAAAAGAATAGTTTGATATCTTACAACTTCAGAGAAATATGTGAAAATCTACGTAAGATATATATTGCTGTTTCTAAGATCTCTGAAATATTTACATATCTTTTTTTTAAGTAAACAGATTTGACCAAATTGTTATGACTTAGGCAGAGATTTAAGTATTGCATGGGAATATAGTGAAGCACAGGAATGAAGCCAAATAAGCTTCTGTGTCTCGTACAGTGTCTTGTCAGCAATAATAATATTTATACATATACACATATCTTTACCTCAGTTCCACAGCGTGCCGATTGCTATCATGTCACAATGTGCTCCAGCGTTTTATGCTGTTAAGTTTATATAACAATGTATGCATCGCACATTATATTCGGAATGTTCTCTTGTTCACTGATGTTATTAAATAAAATACCACAGGGAACCACAATGTGACTCTAGCCAAATATTATCTGGCTTGTCTGCCTTTTCATAAGAGAGGATACAAGGGAAATACAATGTTTTAAACAAATGTTTGGACCATAAATCAAAATAATGGTTTTCATATTAGAAGACATTCTGCAGAAATGGAGGAAGATTTCAACTAAATGCTGTAACTCAAAGAGACACTTTTCTATTTGTTTTATGATTAAGGAGTTCAAACATGTTCACTCCTGTAACAAACGTGTGTATTTTAGGAGTTCCTGTTGAACTGCCTACACCGGGACCTGCAGGCGGGGGTGAAGGACTTGTCCAAGGAGGAGCGACTCTGGGAAGTTCAGCGAATCCTGACAGCTCTAAAACGCAAACTGAGGGAGGCCAAACGCCAGGTTAGTAGTGTCAGGAATATTATCTGTACTTATGTATGTCAACATCTTTTCATATTAAGATTTAATCATAACAACACATTGCCAGCAGCTGCCTGTTAATTTACATTTCTGATGTCAATTTCTGGTGCTTGTACTTTATTTCCAATTGGCTTTGGTACATAAAATTGATGGTTAGAGTTTAGTGCCTCACTGTACAAAGATAAACAGATAGTTGTTATTGTTGGATCATTTTTAATATTTGTATTATGTCTGACCCTTGTGCTCTTTCTTTATCTTTCCACTGTCTGTTTTTAGGAGTGTGAGAGTAAAATAGCCCAGGAGATAGCGAGTCTGTCAAAGGAAGATGTTTCAAAAGAGGAAATGACTGAGAATGAAGAGGAAGTTATTAACCTCCTCTTAGCACAGGTGAGTTATTAAAAAAACTACATAAAATCTGTCATGAAAGCCTGCAGAAGTGTAACTCTTTATTTATGTCCACGTGTGTCAATCTGAGGTGGAATAATTTTGTGATTAACCCACTTGTTCACAATCAGGAAAATGAGATCCTGACCGAGCAGGAGGAGCTGATCTCTCTTGAGCAGGTGCTCCGTCGACAGATAGCTACAGAGAAAGAAGAGATCGAGAGACTGCGAGCAGAGATTGCAGATATACAGAGGTAAGAGACGGCTGAAATCAATCCTGAGCATGAGATATGTTGTAATATGACGCACAGCTGATGTTACATACCCCGTAAGTGTGAAATCCATCAATGTTTTACTCCCCAGTCGGCAGCAGGGTCGCAGTGAGACAGAGGAATATTCGTCAGACAGTGAAAGTGAGAGTGAAGACGAGGAAGAGCTGCAGATGATTTTGGAAGATCTGCAGAAGCAAAATGAGGAACTTGAGGTGAGAAAAACCTCTGGTAAACATCGGCTTACCAGTACCAGGAATTAGGTCCTGAACAATATAATGTCTTACTGCATGAAACCTCACACTGAGGTTTTAATTTCATTTTTTAATACATTATTTCTGTTGTTTCTTTTTGGTTTGTATGTATTGATTTACTTGCAAAATTAGGGTGAATTAGTTTCCAGCTAGTTCCGTTCCTCTAGGATAGTAAACTAAAAGAATCCCAAAGACACAATCCTAAACATAGCTAGTAATATTAAAAAAGAACTGTGGGTATTTAGTTCCACTCTTCCCATCACTATACCTCTGTATTTACTCATGTACTGGATGAACAAGCTGGTTTCTTAAGCTCTGTCTTCGTTCTGTTCCCCTGCAGAACAAGAACACTCACCTGAACCAGGCCATCCACGAGGAGCAGGAAGCCATCTTGGAGCTCCGCGTCCAGCTTCGCCTCCTGCACAGCCAGAAAGTGCAGCAGGAGCCGACTGTTCCGCCGCCGGCCGAGCAGGTGCCCCCCCCTCAGCCGAGCCCGGAGGCTCACAGCGAGGAGCAGCCCAAACGCCCCGTCAACGCGGCGACTACTGGCACCGACGCAGCTGCCTCAGCCAATGGGAAGGCGGCTAAGGATCCGTCAAAGCCCTCGCCGAGCAAAGACCGGAGAGACACCAACATGTGACGTGTCCGCGACGTCTCTGCCGCTGGTCATTTGTCCCTCAGCATCACTCGTCATCCACTGGAGATTTCACATTGCTTGGATCAGTGCGTTCATGAGTGATTGTGTCCACAGAGTGACAGCCATGTAAAATATATTTTATATGTCCATTGTCTTTGGTTCCTCGACTCTCAGCACAAATCCATTGTTTCTCATTTTCCCACAAAATACAAAAGAAGATGAAACGTGAGAGATGAAGGGGGGGGGGGCCATATTTTCCAATCCACAGTGCCAAGCCTGTATGAGGGGAGGGGAGGGGGGTGGAAGAGAGTGTAGACCACAGACAGTTTATTTTTACAGGTGAGGGCTCTGTAACTTGTTTTGTCCCTTACCTTGACATTTCTCACGTTAGGACAGAGACCACTGTGCCATACCTGAAGATGCCAGACTGGACGAGTTCCCCCAGAGAACCACTAACACAAAAAGCTCTTTGAATAATGAAGAATTTACGATTGGTCTATCTATATATTATATATTTAAAGTAGTATTCTGAAGAATACAAATGACTATTCCAAGAAATGCATTGATTTTGAATTAGTGCTTTTTAGTAATATATGATTATACATGTATAAATATGTTGTAGATGCTTTCTTTTCCTTTGAACAGCTGTGGTGTCGTGCGTCACAGCTGACCAGTGGATGAAACGGCAAACAAATACACAGTCGTGAGTGCAAACGTAGACAAACGGCTGGAGGCGATACTTAGCAGTGCAATCATCTTCCAGAGGAAAAATTTCTCCGGTGTTGCGACGCGATAACAAACGTGTAGGCTCATTTCCTTTTTGCTGTGTATTTGTCTGTGTGTGGTTGTTTAACTCTTGTTGTGTGGAGTTATTATTTATGACATCAGTGGGCCGTGAGGGAACACAACACGACTCAATCATTTCATTTCTCAGCCGATCCATGACTGTTGTGAAAGTACTGTCAATAGCATGGCCTGGCTTACTTTGCTGCATCTGTATATTATTGTAAAATTGCAAAACATACTGTATTTTCAGCTCTTTATGTTGTCATGTTTTTTCTTTTTTTAATTAATGACCTGTATGAAGTATGTGAGTGTGACTGCATCTGCTTTGGTCACGGGCAAATCGAAGCAAACTCATGGGGACTCATGATCCAGTGTGTTTATTAATCCTGTGACTGAAACAGAGAAATGCTCGATCGGGCCGAGAAGCTTCTCACAAGGTTATTTTCATATTGTTCTGAGCTTTTTCAGCTTATTGTTGCAGACAGAATAATGCTGTGAAGAATAAAGTGTCAATCCGAATCACTGATCTGAACCCCCGTCTCTTTCTTCGACCCAAAGTTTAAATGTATGATTGGAAGTGTGTAGTCAATATTCAGTGGCTCACATTTTCCATTACATGTTCTCCAAACATTTTTCCCTCTAAGAGACTAACGAGGGTGTAAATGAAGGATTCAATTCAGGTTTTGAAGAAGTGAACTGTGAAGAACTAACTGAGTAAATGATTCAGTTTTTAAGAGACAGTGGAACCACCCGACCCTTTTTTTTTTTTTACTCTGACCTGGTTTCCGATTTGGAAAGTAGTCGCATCAAGTAGAACAAAAACAGACGGAAAACACAGGAAATAACCAAGTGCTGTTTCAAAACTAAAGCATACTGGTAGATTGTATATAGATAAACTTATTTCACAGTTTTAGTTACTAGTTGATTGGTATGATTTGTGTTTCACGTAAAGATGGTGAATTAAATTGACCTGTAGCATGAATTATGATACGTTATTATGGATTTAAATATCGACCAACATATGAAGTGGTCAACATTAGCCATACTGACCAAATAAAGCCGACAGTAAACTGCTACTAACACTCCTGGGAGCAATTTCACTGCATAATGCTAATAACTTATTTATTATTATTTATTTACTTATTAAATCCAAGGCAAAAGGATGAATGAACTAAAATAAAAGGTATTCAAGGTATATCATTAATAATAATAATGATCACAACAATAATAATATTTCCCTCCTAAATTCAATATATATGTATGAAGTAGCATAAAATAGAAATACTGAAGAACAGAAAAGTATAGGTACTCTCCGTCACTTTTACTTTCTCATTGTTCTGTACCAAGTAGAGGGGGACTTTTACTTTTGAAAGTCCCCAGCGGAAGCAGTGTTTTCCATTAGCCCGGCTGCCTCCGGCTGAGCTGCTCCAGTGTCAGAGGCTCAGTTTGTCTTTTATCAACAAGAGGACAATTAATCCACACTTTCAAACATGTCGAGAGAAAGACAGTGACCGAGACACCGACGAGGAATGAATTGAAAACCGCTCCAAACCCAACATGGCGATCAGGGAGCTCAAAGTCTGTCTCCTGGGGGTAAGTTACAGATGTTTCTCTCGACCCACTTTGTCCTGGGGCTGAATTCCTCCAGTCTGCAGCGACTCTGACCTGATTCTGACGTAAACAACATATTCTTATATTTATTTTATTTAAACTTTTAACGTGTTGTTGGAAAACTCCCCCCCCCCAGCTAATCGACCGGTGGCTTTTTAATTTTTAGCTTCCGTTGTCTGCTCGCCTGCGTCAAACTTTCTCCATTTAAAACAACCACGTGAAGCCTTTCGTTAAGTTTTGTCTTATTGTTTTAACGGTTCGGTCAGTTTATCGCCCATTGCGTCATCGCCGGATCGACCGCTAACTTCCTGCTGCGTTAGCGAAACACAGCCCCCTCCGTTTAAACCTGGTTCTGCTGCTAGCTCCACCTAGCTCATCCTCAGCAACTCCTATTAATAGTCATATACTATATTTATCAGTGTTTTGTCACTTCCCTGGTTGTCTAAAGTTAGCGTTTAGTCATATTTCAGCTATGTGCAGCCAAGATTAGAGGTGTCAAAAAGCAGAGCATGAGTCATAAATACAGTGAAGCCAGAATAAAACGAGTTACAGTTAAAGGGTAGTGACGAAGTTTATCAAACTATAAAAAGCTTCCTCTCTGACATTAGATGAGGTAATCCGTCATTAGTCCTAATCATTAGCTGCTTACAAAGATGGACGACATGACTTCTGCCCTAAAGTGAAGCCAAAGCGTCTCAATCGCCACCTGGTGGCTGGCTGCAGCATAGGTCATAAATCAAGCCTCCTCCATGTTAGCAGACGTGACATGGATCAAATTAAAAAGTCCCACACTAGAGATGAAATTGTGTTAGAATTTTCTCTCACGATTATAGTGAACAAAACTGAGTATTATTGCGGTATTGTTAAAATGTGCTGTAAATGTTCAAAAATTACTGAGACTTAAAGTTTTATATAGATATAATATGCGACTCCAAATGTCAAGAGTCGGGACAAAATATCAGCGCTGGCTAAACTCACGCAATGTAGCGACAGTGGATGTGAGCATTTTCTAGCAGTGGCCTGAGATCACTAACATTTCTTCTGCTGTTAGAGCCCCCACCTGCCTGCCGCTCCCTCCGCCATGTTTTTACAACACACAACAAATGCTGCGCCTTTTATCTTGGAGACTTGCTGACTTTGGTCTCAACCAAGTCGTCACGGTAATAAAACATTAAATGGTACAAATGACTTTCAGGAAGTTTAGCACAGTGTTCAGTGAAACCGGTAATTGTTTCATCCCTATCCCACATTAAATATATTTATAAGCTGGGACTGACTCACGATTTGTCTAGAATGTGTATCGGCGGGACTTTGCGACCACAGCTCCCCCCCCCCCGAATGCTACTCTGCAGATTCTTATGAATCCATGTTGTTTTCTCTCTGTCTGAATATTTAGACAAGTGGTTTAACTGTTGGTGGTTTAATGACTAAACCCAACCAAACCAAAGAAAGGTCCTCAAAGCTTGTAATCTTTTTTTGTTAAGTAACTTGTTTTGTTAGTGACTGATGCAGTTTGTTCTCCTGAAGTGATATCGACTTGAACACAGAGCTAGTTGCAGGATGCATGGACCAACAGGAAACTATCTGATGGGATAGGCATGTGACCAGACAGTTGCATAATCACTAGTGTTCAATACTGAGAACTGACTCTGTTTACATGTGTGTTGGGATCGCTTTGAATGACTTGTAACCCTCTGTTTACAGGACACTGGTGTAGGGAAGTCCAGCATTGTTTGCCGGTTCGTTCAGGATCACTTTGACCACAACATTAGTCCCACCATAGGGTAAGAGCATCACAAAACAGATCATGAGAGACCAGAACAGTAGATCAGTCACATACAGCTAAAATCATTACAGATTATTTGAAGCACTCAAATTAGACAATGAGGTTTTGCTAATAATTCAAACACTAAGTCAGAATCTGCAACAATCTAGTTGAATTCAGCTCAGTGTAATTTAACATTTTTAAAATATATATATTAAAATCTAAAGCATTCAAAAGCATATTTTTTTTCATGCTTGCACTGTTTCTGTTAAAGCCTATGGATAAAACTTAAAATAAACTCTAGTACCTGGCCTGTAGGGAGTGGTGTAATGCAAAAATAAATGATACATGAAATGCAAATTTTCTAGTTTACTGCATAGTGGGCAAATGTCAAGCTTAGATACTCAGTGCTGACTGGTTTCCTGTGTCTTACAAATACAAAGTAAAAACCACTGTGTCCCCCACAGAGCATCGTTCCTGACCAAAACAGTTCCATGTGGACACGAACTGCACAAATTTCTGATCTGGGATACAGCAGGACAGGAAAGGGTGAGTGCATCCACCACAGCTATTCTTAATTTACTCACTCTGAGCTCTGAAGTAACACACATGACTCTTCTGAGTCACGTCAATCTTTCTGTCATACTTTGCATCAGGAGGCAAACAGTGACACAATCGCCTCACTGTCAGGGGTCCACATGACATGGAGTTATTATTAGGTGTGAAACAGGATGATTTACCAAGGGATTAAAGGTCATGAGACTGTGGTCTCCTCATCGAGATCCATTCGATGGATCAAACTAGTGCAAGTATTTCCTGCTTGTGTGTGAAAAAGACACCTTGAGACCTCTGTCACCAGGGTTCATTGTGCTCTTTCTATGTGGGACTAATATTACATTCATCACACTTGAGTCTCGTCTTTATCTAAGATCTCGCTCAATATCTGTGAACAACGTCACACACTGTCAAAAATGTGAATTTACTACTACTATTGGGGCGGGTTATAGTCACAGCCGTCAACAAAGACGATGTTACTATGGTCATCGGCAGCATTTAAAGTAAAGACACTGACTGAGCCCCATATTGTTTGTATTGGATATTATTTTTGAGACTGATAATAATATCAGTATTTGAGATAACTCTACATACAAGATGGGAGAGATGATGGGAGTGATGGGAAGATGGGGCTCATTGGTAATATCCACCGTTCAGTTGTGTTTCGGTTCAGTGAGTGGGACAACGCAGTCAGAGCTCCAGTCAAAACATTGACAGGCTTTGATTTTTCTCTGCATGAAAACCACGTAATCACTCAGACATGGAGAACGAATCCCTACGTGTGGCTGCAGAGGGCGCTGTGGCTCAGTAAAAGTATCATAGTGTTGCTTTAATGTAACGTGCAGAATCCACGGGGCCAGATTAGAGTCTGTGTCATTTAATGTTAAGTTTCTCTATAAGAGCATTTCTACTAAACACTGGAGCAACCTTCAGATTGAGTTAAGAGTTGAAACATGTGAGGAAGAAGCTTTTCAGTTACTCACCACAGTAAAAGCACATCACAGTATATTGTGTTTGTCTTTATGGTTTAACACACAATTTTTTTCAGTTTTTAAGCCGGCTTCACATTAATGATTCCATTAATCATAATGGTCATAGGAGGTTATTGAAGTAGTATTATTTATGCATATTTGGTGATACTACTGCATGACTTTGCTATAGAGATGCTTTAAAACCTGCTTTTAATGTGTTGTCTCTCTTTAGTTCCACTCCTTAGCTCCTATGTACTATAGAGGATCGGCTGCTGCTGTCATTGTCTACGACATAACTAAACTGGTAAGAATAACACAACACTCATCACCTCTAAATCAGTGGAGTGATAATAATTCAATCTTGGTTGCTGTGGTGACATGGCCAGTGGTTTAAAGCTCCAGAGCTGTTGGCAGAAACCCAGTAGAACCCAGTAGGCCAAATGAAAAATGAAACATCCCCCTTTTTCTTTAACTTAGTATTGTTGAAGTGTTTTTGAGCGATGTCTTTCATCTCTAACTCTGCCACTGGAGCTGCTGTTGTGTTCTCACTGGTCTATTAAAAGGGCGCAGCTGAAAAAGCTGGTCTCACAGTAAAAGCTTGATGTAAAATTCAATTACTTTTCCATCACTGTGGAATGCTTTGCTTTCGTGACCTACAAATGTCATTCTTTCCTGGTTGGTCATGGAAACTTGTCTGAAAAATACCATCCAATGCCTTGAGTATGTGTCACGACTTGAAGGAAATGTGGGGCACGTTCTCACAAAGCACCGATCCCAGAGTTGACAATGATTTGCTCTTGTTGTTCAGGACTCTTTCCAGACACTGAAGAAGTGGGTGAAGGAGCTGAAGGAGCACGGTCCAGAGGACATTGTCGTAGCCATAGCTGGAAACAAGAACGATTTAGGAGACATCAGGTGGGAGGACTTTCTTCTCTTAGACTGTCATAACTGTATAAGAATAAAAGAGACACTTTGAGGAAACTTAAAGTGACTCTAACGATACATATAAATGTTATTTACTACAACACGACATTGACAGGTTAATTTAATCATTTCTCAACAGCAACAACTTCCTTTTTTCCTTATTAGCTCCCACAGATTCACTTTACTGTGAGGTTGGACTCTTAAATGACTGCATCCCTTCTTTTAAGGCCCTGTTCAGACCTGGTATTAACATCTGTCCTTAGAGATCTGGTCACAAGGAAACAGATCCCATTTTGTTTGTTCACATCTGGCATTAAAATGAATGTGTTTTCTGTGACCTTGTGATCATATCTCGCTTCCCGGGTCTACATACACGCAAACATCATTTCTGTTTAATAAGATCAAATTAGGTTGGTTTCGGTGAGTCTGAGTTTAAAGATGTGTCTGTCGTCAATGATTGTGTGTGTGTGTCTCTGTGTACCGGCACAAACGAGAGATGGAGGGACTGAGGGAATCAATTTGCCGATTTATCTCATTAGAAAAAAAACTAAAATCATTACTTGTTGCTCAGTGTTGGTATTGTGAAAGTGGCCACAAACAAATCAACGTACAGGCACAGAGAATTGTAAGAATACTTCAGATTTATTGTGAAACTGTGGCCTGTCAGAGACGTCAGCTCCTTCATATGTGGCCCAGGATGCACTTGCATTTACACAGCTGTAAAAATGTGGCATTTTCATTCACACCTGTACCTTGAGCTGACCACTTGTGATTGATACAGTTTAATGTTTCTCATAAAAACCATTAACTTGTGTACTTTGGTTTCCCTCTGTTTTACAGGGAAGTTCCAATGAAAGAAGCGAAGGAGTTTGCTGAATCAATTGCAGCTATTTTCATCGAGACTAGCGCCAGAAATGCTGTCAATGTCGAGGAGCTCTTTCAGAAAATCAGTAGGTTTCATGTCTCTATGCTGTGTCTGTATCACGTGTGTGTGGAAACTGTGTAACTGAAAAGAGAGAGATTTTTGCTGTTTACTCAAAGCTTAAAAAAAAGACTGATGTTTAAAATATGTAAACTAGACTTTAACTTGGCTTAACAACACAACCGCTCTGTAAGTGACCCTGTCCTGTTGTTTTTAGGTAAACAGATTCCACCTCTGGAAAACCCTGAGGTGGACAGCAACGAATCCTTCCAACTCACCCGGCAGCCCGCTCTGTCTGCCAGGAGATGCTGCTAGTACCAACAGAGGAGATGACTTCCTTCAGCGTCAGGGACCCCACCAGCACTGCTCATCGTCCACAACATGCACGGTGTCTAACTCCAGGTGAAAGACAGGCCTGTGCACAGACAGATAGCACATGTGGTTCACCTGCAACATGAAACAGAAAACCTGCCAGCAGTGTTAATATGGGTTGTTAGGAAGGAGGAAACATTCAGTTTGTCCCCCCCAGGTGGTATTTTGCCTGCATTACATAAAATGTTTTGCGATTTAATACATAGCCCATTACAAAAGGCAGTTTTATCCCTCTATCTTTATTAATTTTAAAGTTTAACACAAAGTATTTACAAGTCACCTGAGGAGCTCACTAAAGCTGGGCTTTGGCTGCTGATGCACCTACAGTTTTATTGCAAGAGTCAACTGCTCTGCAGATTTCACTGTGGCTCTTCAATTGCACAAACACATTTAATGAACATTTTTATATTGATTTTGTATTATCAAGTCTACACTTTTGCTTCTCGTGGAGCTTTTGTGTTTGTGTCTGTCTCTCGTATATATTATTTTTTCTTTAGATTATTTCTATAAGAGGATGTTGAGGTCGAACTTCGGACGGGAATTTAGTTGTGTAGGTCAGATGCCTTACGGCTTTACATTCCACTCCTTTGTCCATCTGCTGCGTAAGTGTTTGACTGTACTGCTGCAGAATAACCAGCTTAGAGGCCTTAATTGTATTTGCGGTGTGATACCCCCTGTTCAAACACTGTGACCAATGCTAGGATTGTTTACATAGTGATTTGTTAAAGATGTTTTTCCACATGCTTAAGTGTGTTGTCTTGAGATTTCACTACAGGAAATGACTGTATACAACTGCCAAACATAAGAAGTATCTCTACCTGAAAAAGAGTCACATTTAATACTGTTTGGAACTGAAAAGACCTGCATGTATTTTATTCTTAATGTGTCTGCAGCTGTTGGAGTTTTTAAAAAAAGGTTGTGTTTTGTGTATACTAACCAAAATCGATAAGAATTATGAGAATATATTCGTGCAAAAAAGTGGAAATGTGCTAACAATGAAAGTCCCTTAGCAAAATTATCAAAAATGAGATTATGTGCCGTTTCTTTTGCAGTATTGCTCTTGGATTTGACCACTCGAGAAATTTATAACAGCACTTTTGCTAAATTTACCACAGTATTAGTTACAAGTTTTTTTAAATGTTGAAAGTTACAGTTACGTCATAACAATAGTGATTGATAGGTGGAAATGGACAACGTGGATTTAAATGTTATCAGTATTCTGGTTCCACATTTCATTACCTTTTAAAACCATGTTTACATTTATTCTTTGTCAGTTTAGAAATTTTTTTATTTTATCCACTCTTATGGGTTAGAGGAGCTCAGTTAATAATGCAGTTGTAGTCTAGTTTTACCAACAGGTACTGTTCCATGTTTGCAAAGTCCCACCGAACTGCATTCAACAATCTACCAATTAATTTGTCTTTGCTTTCTGGGAAAAACAACCATCCAGTACGTTACAACCAGAATGTGATGCAGAGTATGTCAAAGTTTACTAGCAGTTCAACCTAATGATTTTTTTTTAATGCAATCTGGAATGACCTCACTTCCACACTGACAGACAAGGACATATTCAGAAAAGACTTTTCATGTGAGGTTACTTGTTGCCATTTCCAACAAGAACTTTATGTCCTCCAAACAAGTGCCTTTGTTTTTCTAAACAAATTTGTCATGGCTAAAAAGTGCATCCTGCAAGAATAATGCATGAATTACTAAATCTGTACAGACTATCTGCACGTATAACAGATAACAGACAGTTACCTGCAGCAATCCTTAGACTGTATGCCTCAAGTCATGCTTCCCTGTATCCTCTTTTTAACTTTTGTATATTAATCAATGTAATAAAGAAGTAATTATTCTACTTTTTCTCTTTCTGTGTTACTCTCCACCTGGAAAGACAAAGGCTGCAGTGATTTTATATCTTAACTTTTGTTGATAGAGACCAGAAAAATGAGCCAAAGTAGATGGTACTCATTAACCAAAGGTCAGAACTTGGATTAACTCCCTGACGTCATGAGAACATAGTTTTCATTCCCACTTACCCACCATGATGCCCCCAGAAATCAAAAATTTACACAACTTGTTTGCACAGTGAAGGAGAGGCCTTTGCTCCAGTTACTGCAAATTGCATTATGTGGAAAAAGTGAACCTTGATTTTATCACTTTACCTAAAACGACCTATATTTTACACGTTGCTCTCTTTTTAACCCTTTCGTATAAAGGGTTTTATAAAGTGACAGTGCTCTCCCACAACCGTTCAGCTTTAAACCCAAAACTAGAAACCCTTAACAAATGAGTTTGTGTTATTTTGATACAGTTTCATTTATGTTATCATGGAATTTCGTAAAAGCTGTAAACGGCACAGATTTCCTGCAGGAAGGAGCATTCCACAGGGTCCTTATCAGTACACAGCAGCGATCAGTGTCAGCGGTGAGCACACTGGGATATGCAGAGTTCAAACTGAGAAAAAACACTGTAAGAAACACCAGGAGTCCCACAAATACGCAATTTACCTCTTATTTCTTACTTTCTTTACTTCAAGTAAAAGTATTTAATTTTGCTTCACCTAAGTCAGTTTTTTTGCAACCAGCCTCGAGAGCTATAAGACGAATTGATCAAGCATGTGTTAACTTATTGACACGTAGAAAGAAAGGAAGCAATTTGATAAGATTGAACTTTTCAATTAGCATGAATGATGTAAACTGTAACAATTATATTTCACAGTTTTTGACGGAGTAATTCTGATACTGTATGTACATTATATACACCTTATATAGTGGTTTGTATAGAAATTATGGAATATAATAGTCAGAGGTACCAGATCATTGTTGGTGGCTCCTGTGAAGGTTTGTGCAAACTTCATTTACCCAAAGAACAACTTTTAAGACAGTAAGAGCAACATGTAGTGAAACCAGGGTTTAAAACTGCATTTTACAGGACTGAGATGATATTCTAACACAAATGCTGCAAATTGCTGCAAGTTGTGGGTGAAAAGGTCTGTGAATAAACAAGTGGGTGATCATCAGAGGAGGTCACATCAGGCTTCGTGTCATTTCATAAGGTGTTTGTTCTGCGCAGTGTAACTCGTTTACTGTAGCATAATCATATCAGGAGCCGCGAGGGCGCGCAGCGGCGGCGGCGCCGTGCACCCGCGCGTCCCAGTATTTGTACGGTGATTCGCTGGCGGAGCTCAGTCAGCGTTTGACTCGGCGGTGGCAGCGGGGATCGAACACTTCCACTTGTCAGCTTCTTCCCCGACACCCAGCGCGCCCCTCCCCGCAGCCGCAACCATGTCAAAGCTGGACCAGATCCTCGTCCTCGACCCTCCTGTCGACCTCAAATTCAAAGGTAGGTGCGTGGGTTCTGGTGGGGGGGGAGATGTGGGGGGGGGTTGTGCTGCCCGACTGAGACGACCACCGCCAGTCGCGCTGCTAGCATGCTAGCGAGCTAGCGTTCACCGCCATTTTAAAGTTAGCCACCGACGAGACGGGGCCGCTGGAGCCTCGCACTGTAGTGACGTGGATGAACCGGCGTGGCGTGCGCCCCTGGCCGGCCCGGCCGCCCGTGACAACCCCCGGGGAAGCGGCGGGGCGATGCGGGGCGGCCGTCCGCGGCTGCGAGGCGGAATTCAAAGTGGACGCCGTGGTTTTATTTTTTAGTCGCGTCACTTTAGCAGAAACACGAGCTGCTACGCCTCTGCTAGCATTAGCATCAGCAGAACCGGGCTCCCTGCTAATAACCCGCACGTTATTTAGGAGGAAATTATTATTTTTTTCCTAGCGACCATTAGATCGTCCGAGCCGACACACCTCTCTACTCACTACGAGATGTCAAGCTGCTAAATGACACAGTCGCGGTTTGCAAACTTAGCTAACTAAGCTACATTGTCACGTTAACATCAACAGTTTAAAGCAACACTATGCTAACTCTGGTTCCCCTCCCCATCTTCTATCAGCTGGTCGTTCCCAGTGAGGACGATGCCATTGTTTTCCCACACTCCCATCAAACCAGTGTAACCCATTCATTTGAAAACCACTGATTTGCCGTGGCTGTGGCGGTTGATAACGTCCAGCTCACGTTAGCTAGCTTAGCTTGCTAATGCAAAAGTTGATGTGTAAGCTACCCGGTTAGCTCCTGTGCAACAGCACACGGTCGTATTGTGTAACTCACTGTCACACAGACCAACAACCTCAGCACGTAAGAAAATCCACGAAGAGTTTGTGACATGCATGTGATTCCAACTGTTGCTCGTGTTTAAGCTAAGTGACCATGATGGGTGATAAATTGGGGGTAAATTATTATGACACCACCTTTTGCTGTTCTAGTTGAACCATGATTCGTTTAGACTGAGTCCCTCTCTGCATTCCTTGCATTTGTCCTGGTTGTTAATCTGTCCCCACTGGAGTCATGGTTCCCAATAGGACACACTTCTTGTTGCTGAGAGCACCACTGTCCCAGAGTCACGCTGCTCATTGTCTTCCTGTTTCTAGGAGGTTGATTCTTCTCCAAGATTAGCTCTGAGTGGGTAAAGGTTGTGGTTTGGACTTGGCAGAATTGTTCGAAAGGTCACCGGTTCAAATACCTGATCCACAGGGTGGCTCTGGGTGGGGTGCACTTCGGCCATTAAGATAGTTTGGTGCTGAGGTGGATTCCCTTGAAAGTGATTAGTCACATCTCAATGCACCGCTGCACAGTTGAGACTCTACCCCTGATGTCAAAGGCTGAGATGTTTTAAAACCTGTTAACATTCTCCTGACTGTATTAAACTGGCCAGGTTTCAGTTTCCAATCAGGAGAAGTGTTTTCTTCTGTCTCTGTTGGGTCTGTGGTTTGCGTTATTAGGTGCAGGGATTGTGGTGAATAGATTCATGCATCAAGATACAGACAGTGTTTGTATATAGGCATTAAACGCAATAGAAGAATGTTAAGACTTTAAACTTAACCATGTAATCAAGCTCAGACAGGTACAAGAGGTTACTGGTGCACGAACCAGTCTTCAGTCTGTTGTTGAAAGACTTATGTAGATGTCTGCCGCTGTGGTTCAGTTTGTTTTTCGATACATTAACGTTTTCAATTAATGTTTTTTTCTTCCCCCCCCCGCTTGTTTTTATCTTATTAAGAAAATTGACTTATTTTGATTACCGGCCGGTCACACGGTTTACATTTCCCCCCCCTCATCAGATTAAACATTTACCCTGTTGTGTACTGGATTGGATGCAAGGCTGAATTGCAAAGTTATGACAAAGATAATGTTGATACTGTTAAGTTTTAGTTGTAATTTAAAATGATCAACAATTTCTTTTCTATTGCCCTGTTGACAAAACTGGAAGGCATGAGGAAGTAGATCCCAATGACTGTCTTAAACAGATACTAATGTCTTAAGATGAAGTTTATATTATAAAGCAAAACCGTTTAAAACCAAGGACCCTATTTCAATGGGAACACACCAGCCAAGATGCCTGAAGTCGTTTCCATATTATTCCATGAGGGCTCTGTTCTTATGGGTCAGGCCACATCCATCTTCTAACACCTGTAAAGTTTTGTAACTGTTGTAGGGACAAAATCTTTCTGCAGGCACAGAGAGACTGAGAAACACCTGCCAAAGTCAAAGCCGCCTCAGTAGTAGCTCCAACTACAGTAGCGGTCTCCAGGACCATGTTTTTTTTTGTTTCATGATCACAGAACTACACATTCACTCAATAGCAGCAGAGCTGTCGCAGCTGGTAAATATATTTCTGTAGTACAATAGTCCTGGTCTAACCTAATGTATTCATGCTTGAAGCTAAGTACTGTGTGTAATTCGAAGAGTTTGTTTTTTGTCCCTTGGCACCGACTTGTTCACCCCTGGTTTGATCCAGCGTGAAATTAGATGTGAGATTGGTCCAATCTAAACCAAACCGCTAAATTGAGTTTAACTGAAATGGACGGGAATCGGGCTGTTTGAAAAGGAACACCGTGGAAAATGAGATGGTTCCACTTTGGTCTTTGAAGAGCGATATGAGGAAGATGACCACAGCTCCTTCGCTGTCACAGAGACGGAGCTAAATTGGTCTGTGTGTATCTGAGAGCTGGTCTGTTTTAGAGCGCCTGCTGGGATTCCTCCAGCAAGCTTTAGGGGCAGCCCTCCTCTCCTTGGCTGATATTTTTAGAACCGGACCGGCCTGGGGGACCCTAACTCGGCATACGTGGAACAAGATGAGAGAAAGTTGCCTGAGCAAGGGTGGCATCTCAGAGCTGGGCAGTGGATGTGGGCGTATATGGGATGCGCACAACTGCTTTCCAGTGTTTTATCTGTTCTAGTCTTGGTTTTAGTGATGTTCACAGTAGACTTAGGCTGATGGACGATGCTGTCTTCCATTGCTGATGGCTGACAGTCATCATGAACCCCCCATTGTCGAGGCATTTTGAGTTCAGGTTTTACCTCCTCAGTCATTTACCCATTTAAAGAACAGGTGCTCTTGATAATTCCGTATGTGCGGTGCATTATCCAGAAGTGCCTGTTTCCTGTTCATCCTACATGCAGGTACAGGACCCCAGAAAGGCTTCAGGCATATCCAGAGTCAGGAGGCATGGTTTACCAGCTCTGATGTTGGACAGGTTATAATTATCATGCCTGCCGTGTTCTTGTGATCTGCATCAAATCCCTTATCTGTATCTCAGTGTCCCACTTGTAGAAAATATGTGAAACGTAATTTCTTAACTGTCAATAATGCATTGAGTGAACCACATGATCATTGATTTACTACGAATCAGCATCGTTGCAAGTTTTTAATGTGTTTACTAAGCACAATCTTAATTATTTAGACTGAGATGGCTCACTATACTCTACTTTGTCTCGCTATAGTCCTCCAGCTGCAACATAACATCCCCTGTATATACATATCTGTGATAAGACAACATCGTAGAATCAACCAACCGATATGTCTGTCTGGCTCTACAATAAGCAACGTTCAAGATAACGTTCACAATAACCAGGTATTGGCCATGAACAAAATCATATTCTGTCACTTGTCTAATGAAACGTGTTGGAAGCAGAGGCCACGGGTGGAAAGATCCGATGTTCTTCGGCACCTGTGATGAGGTTTTTCAGGTTTCTCGGAATGCTTTTGTGACATAACTATTGAAAACAACGCCTCAGTCATCACCATAATTCTACACGTTTGCTTTAGCTGGGTGGAGCTACTCCAATCTGGTCATGCAATGCTTCTTATCTTTATAAGCAGTGGTTGTGAAAGAAGGGTGACTGTAGGCTTTGTGAAGTCCAGAGTTCCAAGCGAGGTTTAAAATCATAGCATAGAAAGTAGGATTTTTTAAAGTGGTTTAATTTCGTTGACAGTTAATGTTTATGTATGAAAATGCAGAGGTAAAACTTTTAGCAAATCAGCTTAAATGAGAAATGTATTCAACACATTTAAAATACTGGCACCTTTTGATTGGCAGGTAAAAGATTTGATCATTTCTGGCTAAATTTGTATGTTTTTAATGAAAATGTACTTGATTAAAACATTGAAATACACAAAGGGGTTGTTGAAGATGAAATGGTCAGAGTATAACATGAAGCTCCTTTTCCAAGTATATTTAAAATCGATGAATATGGTTGTTGCAGTATTCTGGAATTGATAATAAACACAATATTCAAATAATCCATTTTGATACTGTTAATAATACATATGATAGTGTTGTGTAAATCAATCCAGCACCTCTTAAATCATTTACACTTATATGATGCAGTAACTATCGGGTTCACACTCCAACTTGGTGTGGAGCAAACCTCGTCGGTTTTCTCTCTCTGTCCATTTGCTCAGAGTTGAAATCGAAACTTATGTAAAGCCATGAAAAAAACAAACATATTAACTGATGCATTCTGTTTGACCTCCTCCACTTAGTTTCTGTATCAGTGGCGCACCACAAACAGCCAAGTGTGTGTTGGTTGAGTTTTGTAAGCAGACGTGAAACTATAATGGGTCAAATGCAAAATTAGTTTTTATTCAATGATATTTCTGAGTAATAATGGTAATCTAATACATTAATGGGAAAATTGGACTATCTATGATCATGTCCATCACTGAGATCATCATCTATCGGCATTTTGAGCAATTCATTTTTCAATGATCGGATCAAACACGCTAACACTGTTAAAGATAAAATATTGTGAATTATTTTTGGCCTCGGTAATATTTAAGTGAAATACTGATGCAACAGCCCATTTAGTAAATACTGCTGATTAGACAAAATCTTCCATGAAACCCGAGCGATGGAGTAGAATTTGTGACATTAACAGAAATGCTTGATGGACTTTTGTGTTGCAAGCGAAATCAGCAGACCTCACCATAGCACCCATGCTGTGACACCAGCTAACCATGAATCATGGGACATGTTTTTTTTTTTCCCATGCTAATTTGTGATGATCGAGTTTGGGGTATCTCTGATTTGGTTTCCAGTTGTTCTCCACATGACATGTGGAAGCTGGACGCTGCTGACCATGGTTAAGGACCTAATATGAAGCCAGCTCTGTCACAAGATGGAATGCTAACTATTGAACTCCTGATACATTGACATGGGTAGTGCACGACTGTAATTTCCAATATGAACATGGGACATCTTTATGAAATTAGCTGTCTGTAGAACAACCTAATCGATTGGATGTTGTTTGACCTGTGGAAGGCATGGAGCTGGGAGCCAGGGTGGACATGGAGATCCCAGTCTTCACGAATGCCTCGTGCTTAGGCTTGTATTTACAGCAAATTCCCTCCAGCATGGTTAATAAAATATGTTAAGATGCATTTTTAATATTGGAAAAGGTGACACTGTTGGAGGACAGTTACTTCATTAAACAAGACGCCCTGTAACTACGTCTGATTTGTCTTACAATAGTTGACAAAAGCTTAAAAGTCTTGGATAACAAAGATCATAATACTAGAAAACTGATTAATCTGCTGTTAATTGTTTAAAATGAGTGATGGCCCAGTGTCTATCTGTTCTGTTCTTAGGATATTTACAGTAAAAGTTTCCTGGCATCGAGTTTCAAGCCAAGGATTTCACTATTGAATTAGTCCTGTTAATTAAGTAGGCCAAATTGAGTTTCAGCATGACAGTGTTATTCATCAAGTTGGTTTCAGTTCTTTTAACTTTGGCACCAAAACACGGCAGCCCCTGTTTCTCCCAGAGACGAGGGATGTAACTTGAAACACTGAGTTTCCTCTATTTCTGCACTTTCACTCAAAACCTGCAACATTTTTAGCCTCCATTGTCTTTTATAATAAAATTGGCCAATTTCCTAAAGTTATTACAATTTCATGCAGCAGCATGAAACCCTCAGCCCTGTTGTGATGAAACTAGTGCAGGATTTTCCGTTAAAAATATCCTTTTCATTGAATTAACCATAGAGAAGACAGCTTTTAGAATTTGATGGCTCATCACTGGCAACAGACATGACCACAGGCATCATGTTTCAGGTTGTCCATTCATCAATCTGTCAACATACCATATTTGTGAAGTCATATCTCCGTAACAACTGGAGGTACATTTCTTAAAATTTTCCACAAACATTACCTTGGACTCAAATGAATTAAACTCTGCTGGACAAAAGTCTCGGACCTCACAAATCCTGTTTCTGGCCTCGTCACAGCGATACCTCAGAAATGCTGAGTCCCAACACAAGCGCTTATAACCGTAAGGCGGTAATTCTACTTGTTTTTGGGTGAACCTATAGTAGAGTTCGCTATAAGTAACAATACACTTTTTTTGTGTTTCTGTCCATCAGGTCCTTTCACAGATGTAGTTACCACCAACCTCAAACTGAAGAACCCCTCTGACAAAAGAGTGTGTTTCAAAGTGAAGACAACGGCACCGCGCAGGTACTGTGTACGACCAAACAGTGGCGTCATCGATCCTGGAGCAACTGTCAACATCTCGGGTGAGTGACGAGATAGAAGGATGTGGACATTTTATTTATGTGAATCCCAAAATAAAATCCACCATCTGAATATTCCTCCGCATGAAAACAGGAATAGTGACCGTGCAGCCTGTAAAGCACTCGAGGTTAACACCTTAATTACCTTACTCTGATTGGCTGTGGTAATTTGATTGTTTGGCATTTAAATGCAGCTGCTGGGAAATTCGGTTTCTTTCTGCTTTTCAAAGTCATATTAGCCTCAATCTGGCTACTGTAACTTGGTTTTTGGTGCGTGATAGATTCTTATTATGTTAGTTGCGTTGTGGGAATATTCTGTCCCAGAGTTTCGTGTTACTGAAGTAAAATGCGTGCAGCAGCTTGAGTTTATGTAAGCTACGAGGTGCACGTACTTCAAGAGCAGGGCAGCTGATGGCTGATTATATAATGGGATAGTATATTGTTTTTTGCCTGTTATAAAATACATCAACTTGAAAAATAAAGTGAGACACAAAATGACTGTGTGAACATCTATCACTGATTTGAATAATATAATAAAGATATAATTGTGTCTGTTTGCTTGTGTATCTAAACTCTACTCTCTACTTATTGTTTTTAATAAGTAAGAACGTAACTGGATTTAAAAAGAAAATTATCATCTCAAAATGCAATACATGCGCTTCATTAATTCCACCAGTATTGTTCCATCGGTGAGTCTAGATTTATGTGGCTCGTCGTTCTTACTGTTTAGTGAAGCTTTTGTTTCTACTACTGCAGAGATGCCTTTGCTCAAAAGTTTAAACTCATCTTTTCATCTTCCTTTCCCAGTCATGCTGCAGCCGTTTGACTATGACCCCAATGAGAAAAGTAAACACAAATTCATGGTGCAGACAATTTTTGCCCCACCAAATGTTTCTGACATGGATGCTTTGGTAAGTGATTTAATTTTTTTTATTAACTTTGATTGAAAGATTGTTTAAAATGTCTTTGACTACATTCACACAGCCCCATGTGACCCAGATCTGATTGTTTAATGACGGTGAACAGCACAAATCACATGGAATCCACTTTCATATTTAGCTCTAAATCCGATACAGATCAGATTATTTGAAATGCGACCTCAGTCTGAACAGCCATGTGACCCTTATCCATTTATAATAGATAATAGAACTTAGTCATGGACTTTGGGAAGTGTACTGTCATTGTGTTGAGTTACTAAACGAAACCTGTTCTGGTAAAACGTCAAACCAATTGAGATGACTTTCTCCAGTTGTCCAGCAGAGGACAGCAGAGGCTCAGTCAGTCAATAAAACATGTAACATACCTTGGAGTCTTGTTCATGAACTGGCTTGCCTTGAATGAGGAAGTGAAGAAGAACAAAGGTCTGACTGGAACCAATAAGAGAACTGAAAAGCAGCAAGGTCACGAAATTATCAGATAAACAGTTGCACTTCTCCCTGGTGACACACATTACTCCCTTTACTGCATCACAGAGTAAATCTGTACATTTTTCATTGTTTGTATAAAATCACTAAAATGTCTCAGAGTTTAGGAACTGACTTGGTGGAAATTTACATCTGCATTTCGAACATGCAACCTAAAACCAGTGGGAGGAAAAATGTTTACTTTAGACAGTTTGTGGCTTTCCTTGTGCAGGAAAAAACGTCTGAGGTTTTAAGTGTTTTTAAATGAAGCTGTGCATGTTTTATGTAAATGTAATTCTTATAGAGTCAGGGCTGCATTGAAGGTGAATACCATGGAGTAGGTTGAATTCATGTGTGTGTGGCTAGATTCCAGCTGCTAGCAGTTTGAGTTGATGAATAACATGCCCATTTTTCATCTCCTCCAGTGGAAAGATGCAAAACCTGATGATCTCATGGATTCCAAGCTGAGATGTGTCTTCGAGCTGCCTTCTGAAAATGATAAAGTGGTAAGAGGTGCTGCTGAAAATGAAAAACGGCTTATTTTCACATGACTTTAATCACAACCCTTCAATCTGTCTGTGGACCTGCGTTGAATACCGAAGTTTGAAAATTGCCAGAGTAGCGAAGCTTCCCGTAGAAGCCAAAACTTTGGGAAAAAACTCCCCTGCTATAATGGGAAATTAGCAGAAAGTGCTGTCCCAGTGGAAAAGCTGGCCAATCACGTCTCATGTGAAAGAATATAGAAACCATACCTCCATGTGTTTTTCTTCTGCACGTGTGTTTCTTGGCGTACTCGCTCTTTTCGATAGATTATCATCTGTTTCCCTCTTGAGCCTCAGCTGAAATACTTGTCAATCCATGATTTGCCAACATTGAAAAGTTCGTAGTTACAAGCGGATTCCGAAGAAAACCGTTGTGAAACTCTTTGCTGTTTGGATCGTCATGTGTGTCAGAGGTGGTAACTGACAGTCAAGATGTTTTCAGCTCAAAGAGTTGACAGCGACAGTGACATAAAATATATATATTGCTAAAAATATCAAATAAATAAAGTTTATAATCGACTTTATGATGAAAATCTGCACTTATTTATAATGCATCAAATCTGTTTGTTTGAAAACTGACTTTAATCAGTTATCAAAATGGTTTAATTGACACATTTCTACAGCTCTACTGTTTTGTGTCGTTCACTTTTCTTTTAAATGAATCAACAGTAAAACAGCCGTCAAAATAAAGTATGGAAGTATTTTGTCTTGATGGTCCCTTTTTATTAATGATCCAACATGTTTGCTGTAGCTCCTGTTTAGTTTATTTAGTCCTAAAATCAATACGATTATACAGAATATAAATGATTGCCTTAGATTTTGGCCCAAGGGAACCTAACACCATATCCTGTCCCTGCATTGATTGTCAGCCTTCATTTACAATGCACTAGTTGTATTTTCATCACAAAGGCCCCGTTTCCCTCTGACGTCACGTTGTCTGCCCCACAAAACAAAGCCACATCAAACAGGACCTCTGGAGGGACGCGTTTCCTCCCTGGTCTCTTTGATCGCAGCTTCTGGGCCTCGGGACAACGCTGCCTTTCTTTGGCTCGGGCAACCCTGTCTAGAGGCTAACCTCCCTACTTAGCTCAGGGCACGCTGGATTTG
Organism: Hippoglossus stenolepis; assembly: GCF_022539355.2. NCBI lineage: Eukaryota > Metazoa > Chordata > Actinopteri > Pleuronectiformes > Pleuronectidae > Hippoglossus > Hippoglossus stenolepis. The sequence continues at coordinate 20,055,816 of NC_061493.1, read as the reverse complement.
ACTTCAGTGCTTCTCTCCCTGTCTGGCAGAATGACGTGGAGGCGACCAAAGCGGCCCCGGTGATGAACTCTGTGAAGGCCGATCCAACAGCGGCCTCGGTGCCAGCTGCTGCCCCACAGGACGATCCAGAGATGAAGAAAGTGCAGGAGAAGTGCAAGAGGCTCCAATCTGACATGAACAAGCTGGTTGAGGAGAACCGGCAACTAAAGGTCAGACTTGTTGAAAAATAATACTTAATATGATGAAATGTTGTTCATTCTTATGCATTTTTTTAAAGGATGAAGCTAAAACCAGTTGTCACTAACATTTTTTGGGGTTTAGCATGAGCTTCTGTTCAGAGCCCCCCTGTGGAGAGGTTGCTGTTTTCATTAACTTCGCTCTGGGTTGTGACATCACCGGCTAAATATAGCTCTTAACCTTTGAGTTCTACAGAGGACAGGGAAAATGTATTTCTGACGGATCACAGATGCAGTGGGATTCATTTTTTTTAAACTGGAAATGAATGAATGGAAATTACTGGAATAGGAAGTCTGATGAATGAATTAATCAATCAATTGATCCTATTTCAGTCGTCTCGTGCCTGTAAGTGTCTCACAGGCCAAAGTTGGCATGTTTTTTACAATCAAAGAGTAAGATATGTGTAGTGAGAGTGACTGGCAAGCTTAGATGTCAAGATAAAGCCCATGCACACGATTTGTTGGGTGAGATTTGGATCTCAGTGCAGCCTCAGTGCATCTTGGGCACATTTACACCTGTTAACTGTCTTTTTGTGATGCATGTTAATGTCAAATATGACCAGTGTTAAAGATGCACTCTGGTTAACTTGAGGCTTTCTGTGTGCATTTACACCAGGCACGTTGATTTCCTTGTTTATACTTAGTAGAGCGCCCACCTCTGTCAGTTCTTATGGTAGAAATACAAAAGAAAAAGGTTTAATAACCTAAATAAATTATTTGTCATGAACGGGTTAAAGAAGTTCCCTTAATCTGCATCCAGACCAGAATTTAAAGTGTTTTCCAGGTCTCATCCCTTAAACTTTGGTAATCGATTTATTAGTTTTTGTGTGAACCTGCTAACAAGTAAATCATAACCTCCTCTGTGGAGTTGATGCCCTCAAGCTGTAAAACCCTCTCTTCACATTGTGTCTTTTTATTTTACAGGACGATGGTATTAGAATGAGAAAGGCTCCCCGCTCAGACCACATGACAACAAACTCAACTAGCCTCCTCGGCCGAGAAGCCACCACCGCCTCCCTGCCCTCCCTCCTCGTCGTCATAGCAGCCATCTTCATCGGATTCTTCTTAGGGAAGTTCATCTTGTAGACTGGGGGATGCATGCCAGCCGTATCACCCACCCCGGCTCCGGAATCAAAACAGGCCTGGAAAAACAAAGAAGTCTTTCTGTTGACTTTGCCATATCATTGGTAGTGTGGCCTACAGTGAACACATCTGTACAGCATCATCCGAAGGCGTCGCCTTTTTACAATCTCACACGGTTAGTACACACAGAGAGTTGAGAAAAAGAAAAGAGGCGACAAAAAGTGATTGCTCCCCCCCCTTTTTTTTTTTTGTTTTCTGTTTATTTTTTTTTATGGCTGGATTATACAGGTAAATGTGGCGGGACAATGAAAGATGTATACTGTCAACGTGGAAGATGCACCTAGAGTGAACCATGGGCCAGAAAGAGGCAGTCAAAAGATTCGATTTTTTTTTTCATCTCTCTCTCTCTCGATCTCTCTCTCTATCTCTCTCTCTGTTTTTAATAGGAATTGAATGGAATGTTAGGTGTCTTGTAAATGTTGTTTTAAATCCTTTTAAACAAAAAAAAAGGAAAGAACTTCCATCACAATGACCTTGCTACCTGTTGCTGGATTGCCTCCGAAGTAAATTTGTTGAGTTTGTAATTTCTACTTCTTGTCTTGGAATGTTCAGGTCCAGCTGGGGATATAGGTGCCTCCTTCTAATACATCTCTGTCCTTTCCTTTTCCTCACAGCACCGATGCAGACTTTATATTATTAATATTATTATTATTATACAAAGCATATATTCCTTCTAAGGCAAATATTGACTGAAATAAGGTCTCCATTCTTAAAATCCTGTACCATGGTATTAAGCATTGAAGAAATAAAAATGAAAAAATGTGGTTTTGATAGCAGTCTTTTCCTGTGTCTCTCTTCAATACGCCTCAAATATTCATCATTTGATTTGGAAAGGAACGAAGTGCGACTTTGTGCCAAACTCCTGCATCAGTGCGACCTCCAAAATATCTGGTCCATCATTTATTTTCTTCCCATATAGCAGTTTTTAGAAATGAACTCCAGAGAATGTCCAGGCGTTTTCTGGAGTGTTCCAACATATGAAGAAAGCAGCTGGAGATTGTTTAAAAATCCGCCCTGATCGCCAAAGCCTCTCGACTCTCATTGTCTTTCCAAGTAGACGTCTTTGTCTTCCACTTATATGGCTCCTCTTTTTTCATCCTGAGATATTTGTAGTCTTTCATTTTTTGTCTATCAGGTGTTAGGAACGTCAACAACGCGCCAACTCGCTCGTGGTGAATTTTCTGGACATTTTCCTGCTTTATTCTCACAGGGACTCACTCAGAGATTCCAGATAATTTCAGGAAAATGTCCAGTGCATGTTTGAAAGCAGTTTATCTGAGCTCATCAAATGTTTTTAAATGCATTTGAGATTTTACAAGTATTATAGTTTGAGACTTTCAGCTAAAAGTTGCCAGAAGTCTCTAAAATCGATACGAATCGCGCTCACACCTGCTTTATAATGAGCTTGAAGTTCATTATTTTTTCAAACTTAAGCAAAAAACAAATAAACTGAACCGAAAATGAAAAAGCAAACGACTACGAGTTCTTGTGCTGATCCATAACTCAAGTAAAATTCAAAACAGTGTCACACAAAGTTCATTCTGTTTCAGAGGTTGTTTTTTTAATCACATTACTTTTTCACAGACAAGATGAATCAAGGTGTGATTGATTCTATTTAAAAGAAAAGGCAATTCTACATTTGACTGATTTGATGTTGCACCAAATAGAAGCTGTTGCTCTGTTCTCTTCAGGTCGATCCTCCACAGTAACATTGGACTGTTTCTGGTATATTCTGGAGGTTGTGGAGGAGAAACTCTGCTCCGGTCATTTGGCCCCGAACTCAACTCATTTCAGCCTGATGGTTAAAGTACAGAACCTTTTAACAAGATGTTAGACTTTAACCTAAAGCGAAACCTACAATCATTTTATTAAAGCCCGAAGTAATGTGATTCAAAGTGACGACTGGAGAACTGGGTAGCGTGGGAAAAGACCTGGATAGTTTTTCCTACTGGGCACTGGAGTGAGAATTACATCATGGTTTACTGATTATATGATGATGGTGTCAGGCGAATACAAGCGACTAAACAGAACGGTTATAATTAGAACACATTCTTGAACATGAAAAAATAATTAGGAGATGTTGGAGAATGCAAACTCATCACAGATGCGAAGGTATTCTGGATATAATTCGTCATATGAAGCTAAACTGCGAAGAGTTTGCATGTGTAAGGATTTGACAAACTATTTTTCATTAGGTTTTGTCATTTTAAGGTAAATCCTCACGACTGCAGTAGATAAATGTAAGAACAAATTTTTTGGGATTCAGATTTTCATTAGCAGAGCTTTTTAATGTCATGTTCCACCGCTGAGCATAAAAACAATCCTCAATCCCTCTTCATCAACCTTCATCAGCCTCCCCTCAGGCGCTGCACTTCAAAAGTGGATTTATTTTCATGTATTTACTTGTATTACTTTGACTCTTGAGGCTCTAAGCCCACCTGGTTTCTGTCTTCTCCTGTTTTATTTCCCCAATATATTTAATCCAATTTTCTTTTTATTTTATAGTTTTTGAGATTAATTATTGCAACAGGCAGATTTCAGCTTCTCCAACAATAACCTGTGGGAAACATTCTCATCTATTCTTTGAGGGATATAAGGTAAAAAAAAAAAAAGTACAAAAATCTGTATATGTCCCAAAAGTAAATTGGTATTAGTTCACGTGACTCGTGAATTGTTTTAATAAATGTAACCTATGTCCCCGGCGGCTTTCTTGTGTAACCCCCTCATACATCTACTCCCCAAATCCAACAAAGAATATTAGGTACTTTAAATTCTCTATTGGCAACTTTAAAATCTCCTGAAGGGACTCAGACAATGTGTTTCCCCTTAAATCCAACATGTTATGGACCAATGCTGATGAGAATCACAACTTTAATCTTATACATGTTTTTATTTACAAGGACATTTTGTGGAGCTTAACACACGGAACAAACTTTTTCATTTTCAGGACAAGTGTCTGCTGCTGTGGCCTGTTTTTTCTTTTCCCTGTTGAACATGAAAGTTACATTTGAGCTTGAAATCTGCTGCTAAGTTGTCAAACAGGAACAACTTCGGACGGACCAAGTCCCTGTGACCTCTGTGATCTGAGACCGAACCTCAACCTGACGACCTTATTCCCAACGGAAGTAGAATTTATTCCACTGTCACATTCAGAAAGCAGCTGTAAGAGCAAAGAGCGTCAGTCTGATTTCTCACTGGAAGATTTAATCAGGGAGCCACTCATCTGGAACAGGTCATATATGATCTGCTAATCATCAGAATCTACCTGTTGTCCCAGTTCAATACTGGTTATAGATTCATTTAATTTATCAATGTAAGATCTAATAAAAATCAGTTAGTAGAATCCAAATCCAAAATAAAACATGAAATATTTAAATTCAAATTTTCCAATTAGTATTTACTACCAGTTGTGTTGGCTGTGAGAATATTTTTAATATTTTTTTAATCAATGCTAATCAGTTAGATAAACAAAATACCACTTTGTTCATCTAACATTTATTTTGAAGGTTAAGATTTCTTTAGATGAATGAAAACAAAGCTTTGCTGTGATATAATTAAACCATGTGACCGCCGCCTAAGACCAAGGTAAGGATTCAGTATTTGTGGAAACATGTTTTGCAAAATTCTTCCAAACAAGTTGTAGTTTATAACACGTTTAACACAGTTTTTAATACATTTACTGCACTGATATCATAATTATCCTCATTGACTTTAGCCATATTGCCCAGATCGAATAAAAAAAGGCTTAAGCTGTTTTCCAGCTTTGGGACAAAAGAGAATCATTTCCCAAATCTCCCAGATGGAAACAAGGTCAGCAGCTGTGAACAGGAGGAAATGAGCCGGAGTTCTGTTGTATCTAAAGTAACATTATGACCTTTATGGGAAATAAATGACAGAAACCTGCAGTTGAGTTCAGGCTATATTTGAAGAAACTGCTTTAATATAAGTACACTGGTTCCCTTTTTACAGTAAACTGTGACTCACAGGCGTCTCCTCCAGACAAGGAGCTCATTGTCAGAGTCTGTTGTAGAAAACATTTCCACGCACCAGATCCTGTTGCAGGTACATACGCTGTATAAAACCTCCTCTGGTCTGTGTGGATACACATATATATAGACATCTTTGTATATTTGTGGAAACACAGACAAGTCGCTCTTTGGTTCCACTGTAAAGTGCAGTTTCTGTGGTGCAGCAGTGTCGGGGTCTTTGGTAGCTGGAGTCCAGAGGATCAGTGGCACCAGGTTTCATCCTCGTTCTCATCACAGAGAGGGAAAGTTCAAAGTTTACGTCAGTCTCCCAGTCTGCTCTTATAATCCACGCTCTTGTCTGGTGTCAAACGTCTCTAGCTCTGCCAGAAGAGCAGCACGGACACGACCAAAGCCACGGCGACGGGTTTCCGGCCTCCTGCGTGCCATCCTGCGCAGTCATTGTGCCGCTGAGGCCTGTCGTCGTCGCTCCCCCGGCTGTAGTCGGACGACTGGCTGCTCGCCGAGCACTGCACCAGGGGCATCTGGTAGGACGTGGCCCGCTTCTCCGGCCGGTCCGGGCTGGAGCCATCGCTGGGACGCTGGCCGTTGTAGAGCAGGTAGCGGCCGTGGGCGTCCTGCTCCATGCGGAAGAGCTCGTACTCGGTGTGGGGGAGCCGGATGCCCAGCGCCACGCAGCCGTTTGTTATGGTGACGTCCTGCTGCACGCCGACCTGCCAGGAGCCCTGAGCGCCACACTCGTTGCCGTTGAAGACGTTGAGGAGGGAGGTGGTGGCCAAGTCCATGGGCGTCACTCTCATGTGGTTCACTGAAGGGAGGGAGACACGAGAAGTGAGGAGAGGCTCAGAGACAACAGGACCTCATGTGAGAAACACTTCAACGATGTGTTTTTATACATTTGTGTTTTACAGATGTTTTTCTTGGGTATAAACGAAATCTACAGGTAGTCCAGACCTGTTGATAATAATAATATCACGACTTACTATCTTTATATATGAAGCTACATCCTGCAGATTGTTAATTTAGCTCACTAACAGTCAGCTCACTTCTCTCTATCTTCTCTAATCCAGATTTAATCCTGAGGATTAAGACGTTTGTCCTGCTTCCAGTCTGTTTGGTGAGCCGGCCTGTCGCTATATCCCAATATCTTAGTATTTAAAAAACAAATTCTATTTTTATGATAATCATTTAGTGAAGATCTAATATCCTGATCATCCCGAATGGTGAGATTCGTTACCTTTGAAGACAAACTCCGTCCCGCCCCTGACTCGGGTGGAGTGAAGCCCTCGGCTGTAGCGTCCCCGGGCGTAGATGGTGAAGGTGGGGTGTTTGCAGATCGGGTCGGAGTAGTGGAAGTAGTGGCCCTCCCACGTGTGGTTGTTGTCGTGGAAGATGAAGTGGCGGGTGAGGAAGAGGACCTCGGGGCGCACTTCGCAGCGCTGGCTCACCCACTGGCCGTACAGCCCCACGGTGAGGTCGGCTCGCGGCGGCAGGATGGGGGGGTGGAGCTCGTCGGAGCGGAAGATGATGCGACAGGCGATGCAGCCGTGGTCGTGGTTCTGGAGAGAGAGAGAGAGAGAGAGAGAGGGGAAGGTGGAACAGTGAGAAAGACAAGTTGGTAATTTAAAGCAGTTACTTATCGACCATGTTGAGAAAATATCATTTAAAAACCTTTTAAAAAGTGAAATCAAACGTGATGCTTTAAATAATGGAAAGAAATGTTATGATGTCACAGTTAGGTTGACCTCTAACTTTATCTCTTGAGTTATGGCAAAAAAGTTCCTTTGACCTAATCAATTAATATCTGAGTACAACTGAACGAACCTGAAAACAAAAATATATATTTAAAACCAACAAGAATATAATGCAAAACAATAAAATGAACACAAACCAGAGTTTCTGTTAAAATGCTGAAGATTTAAAAAGATAAACTGTTAAACAATGGATTCAAAACTTTGCTGAAGTTCTTAAACCTTTTTGTGAAGCCAACTATTTTTACATTTTCTTCCCCCAAACCTGAAACATCCTGAAACTATGTTAAATTTCTGTTCAGGCCCGAAACTCTCCCAGCGTCGCTGCATGAGAATCCAGCTTGTTGGATGAAACGTGTCGGAGCTGGACGCCTTTTTAATCCATCACCGGGATATTGTGTCGTGAAATTCACATAAAGGACAGCTGGCGTCTGTTCTGAAGCGAGGGAGGAAGAACTATTTCCTTCAGTCTGAGCTTTGTGGGGCGCTGGAAGCCGGACAAGCATTTTCTCAGCGTGATCACACGGTGTTACAGTCAAAAGGCAGATGTCTGGTCGGACGAAAGCCACGACACGGGGAGCCGAGCGTTGTCCTTCGTTCACTCTGCTAACGACGAGCGAGGGTTTGTAAACCTATGAATCATGGCATGTGATCGTGGTGTCCGCAGACGGGACAGCTGTGCACCTCTGGCTGCAGTAGAGCCTGGAGGTCCTGGTGGATTCATATTGTATAAGACCAAACTCCAGGGAGCTGCAGAGTCTTTGTTATCTGAGGGTGGTCGAACCTTCAGACCGAACCTCGACTCTTTTCCCAGACAACATCATGTCTGCCTGGGATTTATGGAGATTTATGAAAAAAAAAACTGAAACGATAGAGATGGAGGAAGCTATAAAAGAAAAGAGAGGGATAAAAACGAGTGTATCATGACATCGTAGAGTTGAGATAATCCCAGTGCTGCTGTATAACCAGCTCAGAGTCAGAGGTTAATGGAGGAGAGGCCTCGTGTGAATCCAGCTCTGTGAGAGAGAGTTTCTATACACACAGTGGGAGCAGGAAAAAGAAATGAATACAGTTTGCAGTGAGAAATAAGTGTTTTACATATATATGTGTATATTTATGTACAGATTCAGGATCTGTTTTCATCTTACTGAACAAAGTACTGTGCAACAGGACAATAGAAAACAAGATGGTGATTTTCTTCAGTCCAGTTTAAACAGAAAATATCACATTTCAGTTGAACACAGAGTTTTGCTTTGCTCAGCAACATATTTGTTTTTTAAACAATCCAAACTGTCTGCGGTTTTGGTTTAGTTCAGTTCAGTTTCATCCTGTTTTATTTTTCTTAGTGTTGTAAATGTTTTTAACTGATTTTCTGTGAAGCACTTGTTGCATTATGCATAAATTGTGATCTAGAAATATTTAATTTACTAAGTTTAGTATCATATCTATTGTCTATTGTCTATTAAAGAGATTAAATTGATTCTAACCTAAAAAAACAGCTCTCAGTATAAAGTTTTTTCTGTTTGCCACAACAAGCTCCAGCATCAAGGTCGGTCTCCCTGTACGTAGCCTGAGGAAAGAGGTCAAAACAAGGGTTGAAAACCACAAGCTGTTGCTCTTTAATTTGTATTTAGACTTTTATTGCTCTGAGGGACGACTGAAGGTTTCTGCAGGACAGGTAGAGAAACATGCTCGGAAAGGTTTTACTGAGAAACTGGAAACTAGTGGGATGGACAAACGGACGGAGGAGAATATTAAAGGTTAATATGTTGGTAACGAGGCAGCGGTCTCCACGGCTGAGTGTTAAAACTACATCAGAAGAGACTTCTATCAGCTGAACATTTACAGAATCGTTTCCTGCCGAGCGTTTCATGAGAAGATCGATAGCGGACTAGCTTAGCATAAAGGAGACCTGGAAACAGTGAGAAACCTCCACTGTGGTTCTGGTCCAAACTGAATTAAAATAAATTACATTTAGCGGTTTCATGGGGGTTATATATGTGGGACTGTTTCCTGGCCAGATACAGTGACTTCCTGTAGTGTTGTCGTCATCGTGAGGTTTCAAGGTTTCACAGAAAAGCACAACCCAATATTTTTTTTCCCCACTTTATATATTTTGCTTCATATGCAACAAACACACGTGAGAGTGGGACAGTGTTCTCATCTACATCCCAACAAGGAAGCCTTTGAGCGTTTCAGGTTTCAGACGGTGTGTTGGGGCTTTTTCTTACAGGGAAACTAAATCACAGTGAGAGTTAAACGTTGGCACAACGTCGTCCCTTGATGTTTTTCCTCCAGTGCGCCCCTCATTAAGGGAAGGGGATTTAAGTTCTAACTAATTTTATATTATTGAGTAATATGCTGATTATTCTCCATCATCAATGACGTCTCTAATCAATATTTGACCTATTAAATGTAAGAAAATAGTGAAACATTCCCAACACAACTTGACAACACTTGTGACGTTTCCTTGATTCCACAAACAACCTTTCAAAACCTAAACATATTAAATTTATTAACTCGGCCAAGATGTTTAAGTTTTGAGCAATGGAAGCATCCAGTACATTTGTTTGCCGATACAGATCAGAAACTTTCTCTCCTTTAAACATTTACGTTGATTTCTCAGAGACTAATTTATGGATCTTGATGGAAACGATCAGGTTTGTTTAGGGGACAGATCCAAATAAAAAAATCCAAATCAAATGAATTTAATCGTGGTTTCAGTCGGGGTCTGTCGGGCCTTGGCGGAGGAATGAAGGCGCTCGACTGGAGAAACTGTAAATACACCAAACTGAGAGTTTTTACTCGAACAATAACTTTAATGACTAATTATCAATACTGTGTAAATATAGTTGTCAGTTATTCATCAGTGAACTGAATCCAGTGATTTATGGTTCATAAGCTGAACAAGGTATAAACGTCTTCACAGCTGCTATAACAAACATTCCCTGTATTTGAGTTGATTTCGGTGTCGACCTGATGATTATTAATGAAGGTTCACAAACTTTCACTTTGCAGTTAATAAGAAATCGTTAGTTGGCAGGTCCCCTCGCCACAGAGCAGCTGCGGTGTCTTGACTTGTACGAGCTTGTTTCTGCTGCGACTTCTTGGACACAGTTTTCTCTGGAAGCAAAGATCTGTTTCTAAACTTACTGGAAGTGAAGACAATGAGGAAGTGAGGCAGGATATTACGGCCTCTGCTTCACATAAATGACATCAATTTCATTTTGATTTTTACGACGTTGGACGGACGCTTTCGTCTGAAGCGACGTACAAACGAGCTACGACCCAGGCCACGGCGGATCAAGGAGAATTACAAGTGAACTTCACTTTCGTTGGCAGCCATCTTTCATTTGGGCACTTCGGGGGATTACCACCATAGTTCAGAGGGGGACAATGTCCAGGAGCCAAAGTTTTACGAGGAACAGAAAACACGTCAGGCTTTAAAATGCTTCTTTACAAACCTGTTGGTGATAGCGTGAACACTTCACCCCGTGTTTTTCTATGTCCTTTAAACCAGACCAGCATCTTTCCAGTAATTTCACGTCCCAGGAATTCATAATAAGAGTTTTAGCTTCCACTGACTGGCTCAAGTTTTAAATGCATCTCAAGCTCTTTGCAGGAAAGTAGCACGAGACGTCACAACCGAATCTCTGCGTGAGGGAGAGGCTGAATGTAAGAAAACCCCCAACAACCATATAAAGAAACACAGATCCCCTCTCGACACGGGTCATTATCAAGTGGTGGCTGCTCTGCCTCGGGGACGCCGCAGCGAACCAGGCGACAGAAAACAGGCCTAAAAACAAAGTCTGCTGCCGTGCATCACCGCTGAGATCCACCCAATAACCACAAGCTGCTGGCACCGGCGAACGTCCTGGACTGGGACCAGCTCTGGGTGCACACAGCTCCAAGATTAATGGATTGGACGGTCACCATGGCAATAAAAAAAAAAAAAAAATCCCCGAAAAGAATCTGTTACGACCGCAAGAAATGGTGGAGTAGAGAGGAAGGAGTGAGGAATTTCTCCTGATGTTCCCCAGAAAAATATAGATTTTTAAAACCTGATTTACTGTTTGTGTTCAGTTGACGACCGGTTCGGCCAAACGCTATAAAATCACTCAACTTATTTAGGATGTTTGAATGAAGTTGGAAGCTTTTAAGTGGCGGTTTAACCAAATTACAAAATAACACAGTATTTCCTCGCCTATTTTTTTCTGGGATCCGACCATTTAAATAACTGGAGATGATCACACTACTCACAATCCAATAGAGACCGATAAATTCGGATTTTAGCTGCTCACAGAATTAAAAAACATGTTTGAATCTGTTATTGTTATTATTATTTGACCACTTGGGGGCAGTGCAACAAGCTGGTATGTACAGTTGATTATTCACACATGCAGCAGAACAGTAGAGCAAATACAATATAATACAAATACGAGGCCCAGCAGCCTCCTTCTATTCAATCAAGCCGCACCAGATTTCACCCACTTGGAAATACCAGTCCCCAAAATATGATTATGTTCATCTTCATCCATGAATTATTCCCCGAGAAATGGATGAAAAGGTAAAAAAAAAAAAAAGATCGACTTTAAAATATCATGGCTTCTTCCGTTTTGTGGAAATCTGTTCAGTAGTTTTTGCGTAATCTTGCTGAGAAACACACAAATAGGGTCTATTCGGGTATGTGAGGATCTAATTAACTAATTATGAAATACTTAAGAATACTTAAAAAAAAAAGTAAAAGTAGCATAAAATGGAAAACTCAAATAAAGCACAAGTAACGCAAACTTCTACTAAAGTACACGAGTAAATGTACTTAGTTACTTCCCACCACAGGGCAACATATGACCAGGACTGAGATCTTAGTTTGTCATTTTGTGGAACTGACCCTTTAAAGTTTGACTTTAGCCGGAAACCAAAAGTGAGTCTCAGCTCCACCGACACCCCGTCGTTCCTCCTTATTCAAAAAAGATGGAGGAGGAGAACAAGAGCACATGCAACACTTTGATTCGAGCCTCGGGCACGCATGAAATCAGAGCTGGTATGTGCTCGCCGGAATAATTCATATGGCCGCATGATTCGGAATTCTAGGAATACCACATGTTGATCGCTCGCGGAGATAGGCCAGGTCTCACGTTGCGCCCCCGTCGGCCGGAGGGGCTTAAGGAGAGCAGCTCTGGTCATTACAGCGCCACGGGGGAGCGTGTCTGATCACAGCTCCTCACTCCACACTGTTTACATTCTGATCAGCAACACCGAGCCCCGTCGGCCCCATCGGCCCCGTACAAATGGGTGTTTATTTAGACGGCAGGCCCCGAACAGGATTTCATTGTAATCTCTGTGGAGGGTGACAGTGAAAACATCACTCTAGGGTTTCGCCCGGCGGGGAAACTGCTGTTCGGCCGTGTAAATAGAGAAATTACATCCCGTACGCACAGCGCAGGGAAGAAAGGAGTCTTTCTTGAGGCGAGATTTGGGGAGATGAAATCAGCATGTGCATAGTTTCTGGTTTCTACAAGTGCAAATGTTTAGTGTATTATGGTACGAGGGCCTGATTATTGACTTACACACTGATCCTTAATCAGATTTCAACAGTATTTCAATCTATTCGGTGGAGATAATTAGTTGTTTTTTTAATCCGTCACAGAAAATAACTTGACATTCAATCAGGCGTCACTTGCTCGCTATAGATTCGTCAGACCGCACCTCGTAAACGCAATTCTAGAGTTTCTTTCAGATATTATTTCTCCCAGCTCGTGTAAACTACGCTAAAAGAAAACTCCCATGAAACCTTGTGTTTTTTAGGGTCAGTGTTTTGGTGTGTGTGGTCTCTGCGGTGTGGAGGCTCGGCACAGTGGGGGTGAAGTTCAGCAGAGGTTGTTCGCTGAGCCGCCACACACGGGACAGAAAGCTGAACTCTACCTCCGGCCCGGTCATGTGTTCCAACCAACACAAACGACCTGTTCTCATCCTGGTTGGTGCACGAGCGGCGTGGTGGGAGTGTCGGGGGGGGTCTGTCTGTTTGCTGTCGTGTCTGAGGCCAAAACAAACTCTGTGAAGGCAAATACTGGACCTCCAGCTCAGACCTTCTGATTGGTTGAAGGGGGCCTATTACTGTTATTTCCTGTCGTAATATATTTAATGATACATGAGTCGGATGTTAACATTTGGCCACAGTTTCATATAATGATTTAAACGCATGTAAAGGTCATCCCCGTGGGACTCAGGCATCAGATTGCTCCGAGCACGAGGTTCCAGAGCTGACGTCAGCGCGTCACAGAGTATTGACAGACTTGTTATTGACATTCAGGCGACATGTTAACACATTTCCCACATGCAGACTATTAACAGATGCATTTAGGGATTCTGATTGAAACACTAAATCCTCTTTAAAGCTTGTTTTGTTGAACTGTGAATTCTTCTGTGGTGGCGTCCCGGACTAAAACTATAGATGTGGACATGAGCTTAACAAGTCTGCGGAAGATTTAAGTAGCAAAAAGTAAGAATATTGTACTTTAAATGCCGTTTTCTTCCCCTCATATCAAACAACCACAAACAGTGCATAGTCACTGAAAACCAAAAGGCTCTGTAGAGATTCTGACCCCGAGGGACAAGGATTTTACCTCCGACAAGAACCTCATGTTTTCGTTGGCATTTGTTTTGTCGCTAGTTAGCAACATTACACACAAACTACTGGACGGATCAACACTAAACTTGGTGGAAGGATGTGATACGGTTCAGGAAAGGAATCATAGGCTGTTTCTGGTGTTGAGATTTAATTTGCAGAACTGTTCAGTTCAATCTATCCTGCAACTGACAAGTAACTAGCAAAGAGGTGGGATAAGTATTTTCCTGTTTCCAAACATCATCCTACAACTTTCAGACCGCTTCATCTCTCAGGAGGGAAATGACAAGTCCACAAAGCTCATGTTCGACAAAGACCCCAGAGACAGACGTCCCCCGCTCCTCCCACTGAACTTTAGAACAGAGTTGAGATAAGAGACCGACCTTGGCATTCTGCAGGGCCATCTGGTAGCTGGAGGGTTTGTAGTACAGCCTCTGGGACGGCTCTGTGTGGATGTCTCCGAGGAACAGCTCCTCCACCAGGTGATCCAGGTTGTGATGCAGGTACTGCTTCTCGACCCTCAGCAGCTGCAGCTCGTGCATGGCGAAGTTGAGCTCCCTGGAGCAGTCGTAGCCGCCCTCCTCGCTCCACAGCTCGTAGATCTTCCCGGGCTCCCAGGGGCCCCTCACCGCCCCCCGGCAGCTCTGGTTAAGCCTCTGGCTGAGCTCTTTGGCCACGGTGGCTGTGTGACAGACCATCTGGACGCGGTGGAGGTGGTACTCGGCCTCGGTGCCGCCGCGGATGATCCAGGAGGCCTGACGTAAACGGAGACGACCTCGGATCAGCAGGGTGTAGGTGGGTTTGTTGCAGTGGTTGTCCTCGTAGTAGAACTGGTGAGCCTGGAAGGTGTTGTTGGGGTAGAAACTGTAGGAGCGCGTCAAGAACTCCGGCCCTGGTCTCACCTCACAGCTGCCGAAGAAAACATTGGAGTTTAGAAGTAGCTTGAAGTAGTGTTTGAGCGATAATATCATTCATATAAAAGCACAGAACCACGAGTCCACGGTAGTTTACCTGGTGGACACCCAGTGACCCTCCACACTAGGAGGCATCTGCACAGTGATCCTGGCTCCGTTGTGAAGGTGCTTCAGCATGTGTTGGCACTGGGAGTCTTTGAGCGACCGGCCGAAGGTTTTCTCCAGGGAGAGACGGCTGGAGCGGCCGTCTAAGTAGTGAAGAGAGGAAGCTTCGGTCCAGCCTGTCGGAACAACAAGGATGAAGATTAAAATCAGTGGAGATTAGTCAACTTGTAGATTTTTGGGTTACACGGAAATATTTCAGGATTCAAAGATGCAACTTTCATAATGAGAAAGACATGAGAGCGAGAGGGATTAAGAAGATATTCTGAATGTTTCAGACAAAGATTTGATTATTTTTCTTGTTAAAAACTTTATATTAGTGTCTTTATTTCATTATCTTTGAGTAAGAAGAGGAACGGTTGTCTGGAGTCTCGGAGCCTCTGATGAAGAAGCAGCCCCCGGGGTCAACAGCCAATATTTTGGGGGTTTCCTGTGTAGACAGCAGAAATCTGGGCCAAGACTCTTCCTTTCGCCGTTTTCCGTTTAGTCTGACTCGTTTCTTTTTATCACATGAGTCGAATGTTTCGCCACAGAAAACATACTGTGGTCGAACTTATACCTGCGGGCAACCAACGCCTGCTCGAACATGATTGGTCAAACTAGAAACCAGAGGGTGTCCGGCCCCAAAAATCTTGTCCTTCACCTTCAGATTCTGCACATTCACATGCTGTTTATACAGATTAGTTTATGTGTGCACGCTTAAATCCTACAAGTATAGGGTAAACAAATGGAAAAGCACAAACTTGACTAAATTGAACTTGAAGGACAGAATTGATGCTTGAACTTTTTGTGGTTTGGTAGATGGAGCTCAACTCTTTTCAAGTCGACTAATCAGAAAGTTAGTTGCACTCTGATTCAGCAGAAAGAGCAGTGACCTATTTAGTTTGAAGTAAGCTCTCATGTTTTCAATGTACCAAGTCTCTCTGAAGTGTTTAGAGGGTTTAATTCAATCGTTTTAACTCATGTCATCACCCGGGGATCACAGGGTTGTGTCAGTGATGGTGTGAGCGGAGTCTTTATGGGTTAACATGAGCTGAACATGTGAGGAGAAGGCAAAAGCTTCCATGCCACAGTTGAGGAACGGGTGACACTCGCATCAGACGCTGAAACGAACTCTGACAACAAGCTGCAAACCAAGTTAAAAAGGACTTGAGATGTTTCAAACTCTTATTTCCCACCCTGTCCACGTACCCTCGACGCACCACATGAAATAACAATACCTTCAACAATGAGCTGAGCTTAAAGGGATCAAATATGGGAAATGAAAGCATTTTCAAAGTCTGAGGCTCAGATTCCAGGGAGGATTTATTCCATGCAGCGCTCTAATATCATCAAAATCTATTTTGAAACATGAAGACTTTGCATTAAATTCTTTCTATCAGACCCGACTGGCCTGGAACTATCGTTCAATGCCAAGGAATGCCGCTGCGGTCATCTCTGTGCTTTTAATTTGGGACTAATAACACCAGAGGAGGAACAAAAAGCAAAGTGATTAAAAGAGGCCAAACGCTCCATGAAGGAACAAAGATCCATCCGGCTGGTTTACACGCACCGAGGCCGAGGTTTGTGTATAAACCACCACATCACAGCGCTGCTCGGTGGAAACACTGGACTGTGTGAGCCCCGGACTCGGCTGGCGGCATTAGTAACGCGACCCTGCCGGCTGGAGCTGGGTCAGGAATCAAAGAACAGGCTCCACAGTTTGCTGCATGTTACACGTTAGTTTATGTGTGTGTGAAACATTTTTTTTTTGCACCTGCAGTCGTGTTGGACCAGCGGGAAAAAACCCTGAGTGGCTGCCAACAGCTTGTTTTCACAATGAGGAGAGCAGGAACCACCATTGTGTGTGTGTGTGTGTGTGTGTGTGTGTGTGTGTGTGTGTGTGTGTGTGTGTGTGTGTTTCCTCCATGCTACCTCAATCAAATTTATAGCCCATATTCAGAAATTCATAGGGATTAACAAGGTGCAACTTCCTCGGCCCTTAACCCTCTGCAAATATTGGCATATTTGTACTAGCTGTCAATCACACGGGAGTCCACACCCTAATGCACGTCGTCTGTTTGACTCTTTATGGAACCATGACTTACAGAATGAACATCAGGATGTGTTGAGGAAGAAACAAGAGATGTGTGATTTTCATTTTCAAATGTTTTTATTTGTTATTTAAGAATGGTAGATATTTACAGACTTGGAGGGGAGGGTGAGTAGGGATGAGGAGGGTGAAGAGGGGTAGGGATGTTTGGATGTTTGGGGTTTAAAGGGAAAATGGAGTGACTTGTTCTTCTCCTTCCTTTCTCTCCTCCTATTCCTTCTTCTCTCTCTTCTTCATCTCCCTCTTCTCTCTCTCCAGTTTCTTTCTCTTCCCCTGTTTCTTCTTCTCTTTCAGCTGCTTCTTCTGCTTCTTTCTCTGCTTACTCTTGCTCTGGTGCTCGGCCGTCCACATCTGCTCAGTAACGTTGACCAGGATAATTGCATCCTCAAAGTCATGATGCTTGCTCACCCACTTGTCTTCTGTGGCCTCGACCAGTTTCTCCAGCTCCTTTATTCTGACGATGCCGGCCTCCTTCTCCACCTGCTCACGTCTGAGATTGTCCTCCAGGGATCACATTTTGTCTCCCACTCAGTCTTGCTCTGGAGAATCTCGGTCTCGATGGCTTGCAGCTTGGACATGAGCTCCCGGTTGCTGTCTTCCAGTGCCATAATTTTACTGGTGGCGATGGCGATCATCTGATCCTTTTGGAGAATTATGGCCTCATGCTTGCTCACCCACTTTTCTTCTGTGGCCTCGACCAGTCTCTCCAGCTCCTTTATTCGGTAGAAGCCGGCCTCCTTCTCCACCTGCTCACGTCTCAGATGATTGATTTCTGACCGACACTCAGTCTCGTTCTGGAGGACTTTTGTCGCAGTGGCCGTGAGCTCCTTGTTTCTCTCGTCCAGCGCCATTTTCTCACACGTGACCCTGGCGATCACTTGATCCCGTTCATGGACGGCTGATTCCATCTCGTTAACCTGGTTGCACTTTTGACTCAGCTCCTGTCTGATCTTCTGGGTCTCTTCCTCCTGGCTTTGCAAACGAGTACTCAAGGATATGAAGTCCTTCAGTTGGAGTCTCAACTCCTTCTTAACCTCCTTGACCTCGGTCTTCAATTCCTCCCGGAGTCTTTCAGACTCTGTCCCCTGCATGATCTCCTTTTCCTTCCTCCAGGCGGCTTCTCTGCTGGACATGTGCGCCTTCAGAGCGGCATTTTGTTGAGACAGTTCCATAATCTGAAACTTCCTTTCCTCGATTTCTCCACGGAGGTTCTCCATTATATAGGGAGATTGCACATATTGTACAGCAGACTGAAGGATACAAACAAACACATAACAGGTAAAAACACAGTCCCACTCACTTTAAATTAAATGTTCATGAATCGTACTAACAAATCACTGATTTAACCAGAAGTACATTTAACTACAGTTTCTTCAATTCTCTTAAATACAGTCTCGCCATATTAAAGTGAAGTATCCTGAACAGCAGCTGCATAATATCCACAGAGACTCATGTCATGCAAACTATTGTAACGTACACAAAACAAGGCCCAATCCCATTTCACCCCTTAGCCCGTCCCCTCTGTTTTGCACCCACAAATTTGAGTATTTTCTCCATTAATAGGGATTGAAAAATTACGATAATAATCGTAATATCTTAGTTTAATATCGTTTCTATGTATTATGGTCTGTTTTTTGTACAACATCCTAACATCCCCGACAAGGTGGCCTGAATAAGTGTAACACTAAAAAAGGGTTTCCTGCTTAGAACACCTTACCTGGATTCCTGATTTGTAGTTCATCGACATGTTGGCTGAATACAGGTAAGGTGCAGGCGTATGGAAGTATTTTCTCTTGTTTTCTGACGATCTCGGTGTCTCAAGTCTTTGTGGAGCTGTTGTCCTCAGGTCTCAGATGGCACCGAGACGTTTTTCTTCCAGAACTCTCTTAAATACTGAACTTGGCTTTGATTTTATTGAATGCTTTCAAATGTAACCTTAATCAAAGTCAAATATGACATCACACAAACATGATGTCACATGTGAGATCACAGGAACTATGTTGGAGGGGGGAGGGGGGGGGGAGGGGTTGGTTTGGTTCAACAAATCAAATTGAAATATAATAAAATACAAACATATAAACAACTACAATGGCCCAACAGTCCATTTAATCCAATCAAGCTGCACCAAATGCACACGCTCATAGATATCAGTTCCCTAAACATGCCTGTTTCATCAAGATTCATAAATAATTCCCTGTGAAATGGGTAAAAAATTTAAAAATAAAGCCAATCTCACAATGTTAAAGTTTCCCAGAAAATACATTGAGTATTTTTACATATTTTTGCTGAGAAGCGTAGAAAACCAACCAGCAAACAAACGGACAGCGGCGAAAACGTAGAAAATGTATTGGCAAGAAATTTGATAATAATACAGGAAATAAGCAAAAATGGCCAGAATTTTTTCCCAAACATGAATATTATGTCTTCCATGAATACATCTTCAGTATCTATGGATTCCTTTGGACTTTCCATCAGACTAAAGACATGCGAAGACGTCACCTTCATTTTACAGCTTTTAAACAAGTGATCGATCCGTCAAGACAATCATTGGATTCATTTATAATAAAAATAAATAGTGGCGGCTCATCTATTTTCAACAGCGGTCTGTTAACCGACAATGGCTGCCGTCACCCGGGACACGTAACCTTGAGTTCGACCAACAGCTGTCCCCCCGCCACATCTCACAGTCATCCTCAGCTGATGGAGTTATCAGCACATGATCTAAGTGTGGCGCTTCAGTCCCACGACAACAGGTGGTCATACTGTGTGTGTGTATATATATGGGGGACATTGTTGACCCCGACCTCTGAAAATGGGAAGAGGCATTTTGAAAATATTGTACATTTTTCATGACTGAGGTAAATCTGAATCCTAATGTTTATATCCGCTCATGTGTTTTGGACGTTTGGGACCCAGACACGTGAAGTCTCGCTCACAACAGAACCTGGATGTAAAGAAAATGTTTTCAGACACAGGAAGAATCTGATGATGTTTTCTTTTTCTTTTTTTTTGCTGCAGCATTCCAGGGATTCTGAGTAATGGACGCCATTGTCAACAAAGATACAGTGGAATTCAGAAAATAATCTGTAAGCACTCATGCTTCAAAATAAACCAGTGTGAAAAGGCTCAGAAACCCTGAAACTGCTCTCCAGCGTCTCCCCTACTTCACTCGTTTTGTGTTCAAACAAACTGCAGATTTGCTTCTCGATTAGAAAGATGTGGAGCGTTGAAAAGTATATTTGAACCTGCTTTCAGACATGTTACTAAACTCCGGAGATCCTCCTCTGGAGTATGTGTAAACGCACACGTCGTAGTGAGGGCCTCTGGACTTTCTGCAGACTTTTGCCAGCCCCCTCATATAAAGTCTGATGAAAGTCCAGAGAAGCTGAGAATACAGCAGGAGATCCTCCGCAGGACCTGAATCCTTCGGGGGATTTGTTGCTGTTGTGAGGCGGAGAATCTCCCGCTGCGTTGTTCGTGAGTGAAATGAAACCTCAGGAGAAAGTCCGGACCCAATTCTCCAGAGTTCCTCCTGAGGTGACGTCTGAAAACGGCTTTAATCTGTGAATAAATTGCATCAAATTCGAAAATAACTTTACCATGCATCTCTTATTTTGCTGTTTAAAGTGTAGATGGATAAATGAAGAAATTCTGCATCTGGTGTTCGCCTGTCTGAGGTCTAACTGTGCTTGTAGCTCAGTGAAAATATTTAAATTATAAAAATGAAACGTGAGCTTTATTTAGAGCAGTTGTAAACCCAGTTACAAATGTTTTTACAAAGAGTTTTACTCGATCAAAGTGAAGCAGTTTAAAATGGAAAACAGGCGTATGGGGCAATAAATGAGGAAATGATTAAAAGGAGGTTAAGTGGAGCATGTTTGTAAAATTACTTTTTAAAGACGAAGCGTCATGCCTCTCTTTCTCTACACATTAAACGAGGGTTGAATGTGTGAGTAATGGGACTCCCCCCCCCCAATAGCTTTATAAAAACAAAACAAGAAAATTAGGACAAAAACCTCCCTCATTAGGAGAATAATCAGAAAAGCTGGACTCGAACGCGCTCCGGTCACCTCGCCGTCGTCGCTGCCGCTCTCACAAACCGCTGCTCTCTATCTGAATCAAAGCGCCCACAACACTCCCAGGGCCCGAAACCGCAGAGAACATTTCCAGTTGGCCGTTTCCCACCGGTGAGGTAACAGCGCCAGGACCCCGGACAAGCAGAGAGACTCCACATCGTTTATGGGAAGAGAAAAAAATCCAGAAGTGCCGGAGCAGAGCGCAGACAAAGGCCTGTTCTTTGTGTCAGTTCACAGAGTTTGGCAGCGACAGACGGGGGTTGAGAAAAATAACATGACACTTAAAATCAAAGAAACTAAAGTGGTGGGAAATAAAAGTACAGAAGTAGAGTTGGGAAGATGGTGCTTGTTTTTTATTTTGAAGGCCTCTGAATGTCGTGCTTTTTGTTCACACATGTATCTTCTAACTGTGATTGAACTGTTTACACGTGATCCATTTATTTCTGGTTTCAAATTGCAATTTTCCGAGCTCGCCGAAGAACTTTGCACGACGTTCCTACATCACGTCGTCATCAGCCAAATGTGCTGCGTCTCACAATACTTGACACTGATTGGCTTATGACAGACATCTAGCTTTTGCAGATTTTTTTGCATTTTGTCCCGGTTGACTTTAGATTTTCTGTCGACAAACCAAACCACAATTAAACATTTTGCCTTCTTCTACTTCTGCTGCAGTTATTTTTCTTCTTCTATTGTTTAGCGCGTGATGAATCTGCCTCAAAAATCTGAAAGTAGGAACCATTCCCAAAAAAATAGCTCAGTTTGATGCACTTCTTTTGGTCAGACAAACTTTTGTACACCTTCCAATGAGGTTTGGACCAAACAAGGTCAGTGTGAAAGCTTGTGGCACAAGACGTGAAGTCATATGACCAAAGTCCGTTGGATTCATCCTCTGTGAACCTTGAAAAACTGTAGAAAACTCTTTAATAGTTGTTTCTGGACCAAAGTGGTCGACAGAGCAACATTTCCAACATGGAGCTCAAACTTCACACAAACACCGTCCATCCAGTCTCACCACAAAGCACTGAGTCAAGCTAATGGTTACAAATTATGTTTGAAACTCAACTTTTAAGCCAATTTGAAAAAGAAAAAAAACGAAAGCCGGTCTTTGGTTAAAGAAAAAGTGGAAGAATGAACATCTGCATTTCCATGACAACTGGCAGCCTCCGTCTGCTGATGAAGATCATTTGTCATGAAATTGACGTGCGATTGTTTTTTCAAGGGCCCGTTCTTCAATATCACCACTTCAACATTAAAAGCGTCTCTCCCACATTGTGGCGTTTCTATTTTCAGCTGCGTGAAGAAGTCGAGTTCTTCCATCTCTGAACGAATGAGCAGTGAAACAGAGCTAACACAGAGCGACGTGCTGCGCTGCATAGCAATTAGCACCATCTGTCTTTCCTCTGCTCGGATGTTTGAACGTTCTCTCTGTTGCTGCAGGTTTCGACTTCATTTGTCCAACTTCTTCTCTGAATGATACAGACCCTGATGTGTTTTCACTCTTCCCTCTGATATGAAGTTGTTTTAATGATTTCATGACAGATGTGTCTGTAATTACACATCTGATTATTTGGCCTTGTTGCAGCTCAGCTCATGTTACTTTGAAAACTCAAACAATATTGATTTTCAGACTAAACTTACAGTTTGATTGATGCTCATCATTGATACCCAACCTGAAATAAGCAAACTGTTTGATTTAATTCAGCTCAGACAACATTTCAGCAGCTAATATCAGATATTGTCTAATGTTGGCATTTGATTTTAAGTTTGTTGAATCGCTTTTGGTTGAGGTGCCTTTGTAAATCAATTTTCATAGAACCATATTTGTTTTATTCTGAAAAACATCACTTCCACAATCCTTATATACACACAAATGCATAAAAGTACACATAAATGTGGATGTGCAATATGTGCAAATAAACTCTAAATAAAATATACATGTATTCAGGTATACATATGCAATTTGTGCCAATATATAAGCAAAAGAATTCTGAGTATATAGATGCATGCATTATAATTTGTATGTATTTTTGACATTTGTTTAAAAGTGTTTTAAATTTGCTATGATCTTAAAGTCAGTGTTACTGTCGACTTTGATATTAATGTTTTGCCATTTAATCGTTATATTTTTAGCTTCACTACATATCACAGCTATAACTATATAATATATGACCACATGTATATTGCTAAAGAAATTGTTGGTTTGTCTTTGAGGAACAAAAAGCTAAGTTATAATAAAGGATTTATTTCCTTTTTTAGCGATATCAGCCTCAGATGTGCAGGATCAGTCGTGTTCTAGTTTGTGTTTGGGATTAAAATGATTGAACAACTTCTACCGAGTGTTTTTAACATTTCTTTTGCAATAGTCTGGTATTCTGTCGTCTCTTCTCTGTGCTGAAATGACCAGAATCCGAGAGAAGCTCACACATCCTGTATCTTCAATTCCAGCTCTGCCACCGCAGGAAAAAAGGAAGAAACCCCATCACCCACCATGATGAACAGTTTGATGCTTCTCATATATGGCTGAAAATAAGCATAAGTAATAAAACACAAAGACAGTTGAGGACCAGCAGAAGATCCGTGAAACTGTGAAGTAAAAGCAGCTGCTGCTCCATGCGAGAGTCCACTCTGTCATTTCTAAAAACCAAGGCTCGACCAGGGTTTTGTCCCTCAGTGAATTTACAGCACTCACATATCTGCGCTGACAGTGCATTTTCATTGCCACTACGAAAGGCTGCAATAACACACCACTTAATTGAACGTTGGAATCACTTAAACACACTTAAGGATAAGTGGCCTCCAGAAAGCATCGTTTTATCTCAACCCGCTCATTTGAAGTTGCAGCCAAACGTTTCCTTCCACTGTCACTGGCAGCAGATGCACTGGGTCAACTGCAGTCCCATAATCCCCTGCTGCTCAGACTGGGGTTTCCATCAGGACTGGGGTGTTTTAAGTGGCTCTTAAGTCTCCTGGTGCTTTCATCTGCCTCGTTGCCCCAGGACAACTTTTTATTGCTTCCTATCCACGGCTTTCAAATGTATACATCCCACTGGCATAAAGGGGGTAAGTTACAACAACATGAAATATTACTCCTGTTGGACACACGGCCATGAGGGGAAACAGGTGTGAACACGACAGGTTCTTATCTGACTAGTATTCTGCAGAAGAAGAAGAAGAAGAAGAAGAAGATGAAAATGCAGTTTGGATGATCTTGTCCCTTTTTTTTAATTTGTGGTTTTCATTTTGTACAGTAAAGCTTCTTGTGTAGGCTGCATGGAAACACATCCAACAGATCTCAACGGCACTGAGCAGGTTTTCAGTAATATTAAACATGGAACCTGGAAACAAGTCTCTTACCCAGAACAGCCAGGAGAAGCAGGACCCATGTCGGCCCCATGATTCCACTGTGCTGGGGAACTGAAACGAACTTCACTGGTCTCACTGGAGGAGTTTTCGTTTTTTTCCTTTTACGCAGCGTCCTCGTTTATTCCGACACGAATCCTCACATTATGGATCCAAAGCGTGGAGCGCGCACTCCTGTGAAATCCTGTGACATCCGCGCATCATGGTTCTGCTGGAGAGAGAAAGACAAGCGTCCGGTGCCCGAGGTTCAAACAAGAGGAAGCGCAAACTTCCTCTTCTTCTTCTTCGTTTCACCCTGAAGTTACCACGCGTCGTATCACTGAGACAATTCAGCGTGAAAATAGAGCAGCTCGTTCGCTTTTTACGCGCGTCCTCCGTGCGTCCTGCGCCCGGGAGGAGTGTCTGGACGTGTGTTCACTTCAGAGAGAGGAGTGGACCCCACCCCCCCCGCCTCTGCACACACTCTGTGGGCGTGGAGTGTGTGTGTGTGTGTGTGTGTGTGTGTGTGTGTGTGTGTGTGTGTGTGTGTGTGTGTGTGTGTGTCTCCCGTTAGGTGCACGCTGCAAAAAACACCCACGTGCATGAGGTGTGTCTGACAACTGTTGAGCCTGGAGATGTTTTGGGGTTTTAAAATGTTTTAAAATGAAAGAATAGAGACTCAGGACATTCTGCTGTCACTCAATGCAAACTTCATTAAAACAAATTATTATAAAATCACACAATATTTCCTCAGTCATATCTATTAGGGAGAGATTTGCAGTAAAAATTGTATTTGTAAAGTAAAGCACAGCGATATAATAACTTATAATGTGATAAGGCCTCTCATTGAGTACTGTAATGATATAGCATGTGACATAATAACCAGAATATCCATCCATCCCTCCCTCCCTCCCTTCATCCATCCCTCCCTCCATCCATCCCTCCCTCCCTCCCTCCATCCATCCATCCTGGAGCCAGTACCAGGGTTTTGCCTGAACTACAAACACTTTTTGTGCACAAGCCCAAAAAGGAAATTTAATCTCGTTAATTAACATTCCTTCTGAAATATGGTTTATTTTTCAGATGTACTAGAAAATCATGATTAGTGAAACTGATATTGAACCAAACTTAATGAGAAAACAAACATGGAGAAGTGTGAAGTGTTTTGAATTCACTGTTGTTGCAGCAGTGTTTACACATCCTGAGGAAGTTGTCAAATTAGTATTAAACATGAATTATTTTTGAATGATCTAGTGGTGAAGTTATCTTAAGACCAGACGGCGTCTTTACAGATGAGTTTTCAGTCACTTCACTTGTGTCCAACTTCCTAACATCCTCCTTGTTATCAGCCATGATGGATGCTGCACATTCTTCTTGACCGTGGAGTTAAAGTCACGCACCTTCTCATCATCGTCTGTTTGCCTGGAGGGAGGAACAACAGGAAAGATTCAGCAACACCTGTGTGTGTGTACGTGTGTGTGTGTGTGTGTGTGTGTGTGTGTGTGTGTGTGTGTGTGTGTGTGTGTGTGAGAGAGAGAGAGAGAGAGAGAGAGACCTTGGCCTTGAGTTTCTGTCTCTGTGTCACTTCTGGTTCTTTGCTGTTTTCTCTCTGATCTTTTGACCCTCAGGCGTCTCTGCAGCTCTGCAGCTCTTCTTCTTTCATCCACTCACAGACAGATTGTTTCTGCACAAAAGCTCCAAACACATTATTTTCTTTCACGAGATGTTTTTCTTCAATTTAAATGTAGAATTATTGATTATCAGCTTGACAATGTGTAATTTTTGAGTCTGGTTCAACGTTAATACTGTATCGAATATACAAAATAAAGAAAATGATTGTGTAGAAGCTTCATTCTGGAGGTGAAAGAAGACAAGATGAATAAAATGTCATGATTTGCTGATGTAACTTTACAGAAGAAGAAGAACCTGTAATCTCCACAGATTCTGTCTTGCACTCCTTCACCATCATCTGACTCCCGATGGACTAAAAAGAAAAGGATCAACGTTAAAGCAGCAGAACCAGAGATTTCGTCTGTTTTGTTCCACACATTCTTCTTCATTTTTCTGGAGACTACATTACCCACAATGCAAATAGACCACAGTCAGTCCAGTTGTAGATTTGGGTGTGTTACGTTAATCCAGACTAATGTAGCCTCAAGCTGTTCGTCTGCACCAGAGGTTTAGTGAGATCATTTCTTCTTCTCCACACCCTCACATTTTTCTCTTTCATTTTCCAAATTTCAGTCGTCTGCACCAAGTGACTCAAGTGACATCATATACACAGGAATACCCCCTGAGACTTTTTGCAATCTTTCAAATGCACATAATGTTATTTAGGTTCTAGTGAAGATCCATGTTCAATGATATGAAATACTACAGTTTGAGTTGAATGTGCATTAAATGATGCACAAGACAAGATCATTTTCATTTAATCAAAATGTTTAAGTTTAAGTTTAAGTCCTGGAACAACTTCATATATAAATATTGGTTCCATTAACATTTACTGCACATTCATAATTGATTTATCAGTCATATAATGAACTCATCATTTAATTGTTTGTCTAAAAATGTTGGAAAACGCCCATCGTGAGCTTTCAGAGAACAAAGTGACGCCATTAAACTAATGCCATTTGATTTAGAGTGATGCATAAACAAAGAAAGGCAGCAAATCCTTACAATTAAAACTCTGAAACCAGGAAATATTTGATGTAGTTGTTGAAGATAACTTAAAAAATGTATATTTCTATGTGTAGAAATGGGAAACTTGGTTTGATGTGACATGTACATGCTCCTCAGCTTGTCTCATTTCCTAGTTTGGATGTTGTTTGACAGTGTTGCAACAACTCTGGGACAAAACCACATCTTCTTTGTTGTTTCCACATTCGGACTTAAAAGCACAAAAACAGTCAAACACAGGAAATGGGACAATCTGAGGAGAACTTGAATGTGACTCTATAAACTTCAGTATTCAGCTCTGTTAACTTACGACCATGTTTTTTAAAGTCCTAAAATACATTTAAAGTAAAGTTTGCACGTATAGAGAGAAGTGACAGTGAAGGAGGCCCCACCACATACAAAAACACTATTTCATATGCTTATCCAATAATCCTCAATCTGCAGAGCAATGCTCCACCAAGAGAGTTCTAATTAATTTCTATTGTTTGGAGTCTTGGCCTCCCTCAGTTCGCTCCATGGTATTTGCTCTTTTAACTCTAATCCTGGATCCACGCTCTGGGAGAGTGACTCCAGCCCTCTTTCTTTCTCTCTCTCAGTTCCTTCTTTTCTCAGGATCCGGAGAAAAAGCCGCAGAGCGAGATCCGGACAAACAGACTGATGGGATTTGGAAGAAGCCCGGAAGGGGTATTAAATAAGGGGGCTGCGTTGGAGGAGAGGCTGGAGGCAAGGAGGTGAAACTGGGAGGCTTGTTCTGGTGTGTTGACCCCTGTGTTGTCCTGTGGGGCTAATCAAAGCATCGCTGCACTCTCTTTGTGTCTCTGCAGGAATGTGATGTAAGTGAGGTGGAAGTAAAACCGCCTTTGATTGTCAAAAGGCTCAGTGACACACTAAAACCATTGAGAACCTGTATCCAAGTTGTTTCGCTATCACATTTCCTGAGAGGAGCGGTGATATTATCTCATAAAGAGCTGTCGTTGGGGCGACGTGATTATGGTTTCGCCTGTAAATGCTGGAACTTGTTATTCTCTGTTGAGACCACGAGGGATCGTTCTAACATGTTTTTTGCGTTAAGACTTTATCATCTGTAAACACGCCAGAGCAGATGAATGCGAGTGGGGACATTTCAAAGTGGCTGTCGCTCTGTTTCTGATTAAAGTCGTGTTCTGAAGATCTGGATGATGACTGCACTGTTTTCTGTTTGCCTCTCTCTTTGTCTCCCTGCAGACGTTTGTGTCATTTCTAGAGGGTGCCGTAAAAAAGCAGAATGAGGAGGGAGTGGCACACAAAGGACATAAACCTCATACTGAGTTATGGCATTTTAATTGTTTAACCGTTGATTGTTTGTTAATGTATATCAGGCCAGAGGAGTTACTGATTTACTGACAGCAATAGAAATGTGTTTTCAGGGAAAAACAGGTTTTTATTCTTCCACAAGCTGAATATGAAGTGCCAGGTTTGAACATCTTATCACCTCCTATATTGTATCTCACAGATTTAATTTAGCAAGGAGCAATCTTTGTCTAAAAGCTATACAATTAACTGTGGTGTTCCTCAAGGTTCAGGTTTAGGTCCTCCACTTTTTAACCTTTATGCTGCCACTTGGAAATGTCTTAAGGAGGCTGTCAAAAAGAACAGGGGGGAAAGGGGGGGAGAGAAGAGAGAGAAAGAGGGGAGGGGGAATATCCTGACTTTTACCTGTCTGGTGAATCCCCTCATCTTTCAAACCCAATGACCACGGGTTTGTAATGGAACAGTTATCAGCTCCCAGTCAAATGTGCCAAGAGTCGAGTGAGCATTTCAGCGGAAGCCAAGTATTAGCTCAGTATTAGCCCATAAATCTTCACAGTCAACAAATCCAAGTCCACACTGAGATAAGCCTGACGACGTGTTACAGGGTTATTGTCTCAGACTGCAGGGAACTCTCCCAGCGTTACACAACTGTTCTCACAGGCCGCGTCGCACTTTTCATCACAAGTAAACCGATCTTGTGAGATAAAACACATAAAATCTATTTGCAAACACTTCTCAGACGGAGAAACAGCGATCCTCCGCCACCTGCCACCGTCACCCCCCCGGCCAAACAATGAGTCAAACATGCGAAGTCGTCCAGGGCCCAGTCGAGAAGGGCCCGGCTCCAAGTTCAGCTCCAGTATGGCCGACATCTGCTGCTGCGGAGACAGTTGAAACAGCTCAGTTAAATCAATCCAGACTCAGGGCGGGAAACAGAGAGACAGAAACAGAAGGGGAAAGAAAAAATAGGTGGTGGAGACGAGAGGAGTGGGGGGGGGTGCTTTTCATCTGCGTTGGTAAATACTCCCATGTGCAATGAGAGATCCCATTGTGGAGGAGTTCTTTGAAATGAAGCGGCCTGCAGGGTCAAGGAGAAATTGTCCCTGCATGAAAAAAAAAACAGAAAATTGGCGAGGGTGAGGACGCTGCTGCCTCCATCTTCTCTTCTCCGTCCGTCATTAGTAAATGTTATTTATACAAACCCAGGTTTTCATGTCCAACTTCCAGTAGCTTGGAATATATCACCCGACAGGAAGACCCACATGTTACAGTTAAC
This sequence comes from Hippoglossus stenolepis, assembly GCF_022539355.2. NCBI lineage: Eukaryota > Metazoa > Chordata > Actinopteri > Pleuronectiformes > Pleuronectidae > Hippoglossus > Hippoglossus stenolepis. The sequence continues at coordinate 20,026,244 of NC_061493.1, read as the reverse complement.
GTCTGTGAGGTTTCTGAGCGAGCGCTGCCTCCGGGAGACCCCGTGGTCTTCCTGCGGGTGCGAGGTGATTGACAGTAAGCAGAGCGTAATGCAGCGCTCACATGAAAACCCTCTGCTCGCCATTGGAGGAATGGCGATAAAGCCGAAAACACGGACGGAATCCATAAGCTGTCGTGTTCTCGGTGATGGATTGTTGATCTAGGGCGATTCTCAGGGCGGCTGAGGTTGTTTTTCACAGTGGACATGAACGAGCGAGGGGAAAGAAAAACAACAGGACGATGCAGCGACGACCCCTTTCTCCTTCTAAACCAACTGTAAGAGGTCTGTGCTGCAGCGCGGCCATGCCAGACTCGGGATTCTTGTGGTCAGTGCGGCCTCCAGGCCTCTCTGACAGGCCCCTGTTTGTCCTCCGCTGTGCCAGCTGCCTGGTGAACACACAGGCCGGCTCGACACCGCCCTGTTCTGCAGGGAGCAGGCAGAGGAAGCAGAGGTCTTCATCCGACTGAAGCGGCACTGATTTATGCTATAAGCGTGACCATAGCCGTAAATATGGACCATTATTTCCTCCAAGGGCCAGAAAACCAAATGTTTAAAAAAGACGGCATACAAGAGAAACTAGAACGTAGAAAAATGAAAGTGTGTGTGCTTCATCAGAGGAATGTGTCAGGGGGTTGAAGCTCCATGGATTTTCCAAATTTATTTCAGGTTGGGAGGTTGTATCCAACAGTTGCACAGTGCATAGAAACAGGTGGATGGAAACGCTTGATATGTAATGGCTGTAATCTATTCTGCAAGAGATGATGCATCAATCATTGATGAACGCTATCGGTGAAACTCAAAAACTCAAAAACATATACATGAGTTATTCTTTAATTCTTTAAAATATATTTTTTTTAATTAAGTGAAAATCTGATGAAATGAGGATAATCTGAGGTGAAAAATTTGATTTCAAAAAATTGAAAATGGTAGAAAACTTATCATCACAACTTTTACAAACTTAAATCTTAATCTTTGTCCAAAGAATCCAAAGAATAAAGGATTTATATTTGTGAGTTTTTAGTCAGACTTGACACCTGTTTACTAAATGTATTTTTGTTCAGTCCAAAGCATTTTGAGGTATTTTCTTTTGATTCCCTACAGAAACTACAATATTTTATAAATCTGCACCAAGACACACATTTGATGTTGGATTCATGTCCAGGGATTTGATGGACTGAGACTAAATGTTCACACTGTTTAAACAGTTGAAAACATCTGTTTTTATAGCCGAGGTTGTCCCAGCTCGATTTTGCTGCTCTATAACAACACGTGCTCACACATTAGTTCACCATAATAATGTTTGCGGGGCACGAAATGCACCAGTTGGCGACTTGTAAACAAAACGTGGAAACAAGAACCAACAGTAAATAAAAGTTCTACTGAAGCTGCTGCCACGAGCTCAGACATCGAGATTTGAACTTTATTTCCGTCCAAGTGGTTTTCCCCCCTGGGTGTGACAGGCAGCTGCGAGCATCAGAGGCTCTGGCAGGAGTCGGAGGGAACACGGAGCTGTGAAACGCTCCCCGACTCTCCACAAGCTCACAGGTGGCAGGGAGACGTTCACAGAGCAGCATCAGGCATCTCACTCAGAGAAAGAGAGCATCCACAGCCAAGAAACATCCGTCACCACCTTTCAAATCGCGCCATCTTTTTTTTTAAGAGGGACATTGATTACATATGGTCGGGCTTTAGGGAGACGACAGTTGAAAGTAAGACAAACAACTTTCCATGTGAATAATTGCTTAGTTTGACAGCTCGTGTCACTTTGGAATCGTTTTTGCAATCTTCACACACATTTTATGATTATAGAAACAGTTTGTAATGTGAACACGAGATGCAAGAAGGTCATGAGGTCACCGTCGTTTCAAAGCAACACAACACAGAACTTCTGGAGCTTTTTGATTGTGTCACACAAACGTTCTCATCAGAGAGATTAACCCCGACTGTCACTGGAGTGTAAATCTGAAAACGACTGAGATTTGCTTCTTTACTTTATAAATCATCGCGTTTGGTCCAAAGTGACGAGTGAACTTTCAGTCTTTCATTCGCCAAATTTGTTGCAAGCGCAAATCTTCCTATTTTATACTCAGGGATGAAGAGTTTTTTTATTGTCAGTTTATTACTGTTACTCTTGAGACTGATGTGATTCAACCATAAACTGATGGACACCACATCTCCTCTTCCTCCCGTTGTACAAAAATGAAGCCAAAATATTCCAGATGCGGCTGCAGCCATCTTAAACTGAGCAGCAGCAATTGGGGGATGGAGCCGAGCTATTCTGGTCCCAATGAAACATGTGGTTGACCCATCATGAGTCAATCGCAGCTGTCAATCACCCTGTTTTTGTAGCATCAAATAATTGTTTGAAAATGCATTTTGACTTTTTAGTTTGGCCAATGTCCCATTTACTAACTTGGAGGAGGGGGAGATTATGACCTATACTGCCGCCCACCACCAGGGGGTGATCAAGATAATTTGGCTTCATCTTTTGGGAGCTTTCATGTCGTCCATTTTATGTTCAGTCTAATTAAGTCTTATCTTACCTTCTAAGGCACCTAAAAAGTGTATTTCTCTTTCTTCAAGGCTTCCTCCCTGTCTGAGGACTGACAGGTGGATCTGACCTCTGCACCTCTGCCTGGGGCAGGATTAGATTCCCAGTCTGATGAGGTCACTCTGTACTGGTGTTGAGTGGCCGGCGGGTTCACAGCAAACCACTGCAGCCACAGGAAAGATGCTCGCATGTTGCACTTTAAAACTAAAAACACAAAACCTCCAAGGTCAAGGATTATCTCTGGAGGTTGTCTCAAACTGGGAGGAGAAGAAGTTAAGGGTTTGCAGTTTGAACTGATCACATTTTCCCAACAAACCAACTCTGCAGATGCCTCCGAGCAGAAACTAAATGTAATTTAATGGTAATTCATTACTGTCCACATGAGTTGTCACAACGTGTCTGTGCAGAGAGAAGATTGTCCTTTGAGAGTTCAGCTGTCAGACACAGGGAGCAGCAGGTTCTCTCAAGTTTGGGCTTTGGTGCCTTTAAGTGATGAGGAAATTGCTGGAAGGTCACATTTCAAAAAGTACCATCGCACCCCCTCAGCATTTGATCCTTGTGAGTCAGTGTGTGTGTGTGTGTGTGTGTGTGTGTGTGTGTGTGAGTGTGTGTGTGCACATGCCTCAGCCTGAACAAAGGAGAGGCATTAAGAAAACTTTTGATCACCGCTGGTCTTTTTCAAAGTGCAGCTTTGTCTGTCAGGGATTTGTAATTACACACAAACACACACACACACACACACACACACACACACACACACACACACACACACACACACAGAGGTTGCTCTTAAGTCCTGCCGTCACAGTTTATTGACCCAACTGCTTTAGAATGATTCAACACTAAGAACGTCACCGACTGACAAACTTAGCTTAGCACCTTCCTGCAGCACAGAGAGACGAGCGTGGGAGCCAGAGTCCGACTGTCTGTGCGAGTGAAGTGGTCGGGGCAGGGAGATCCGTGGATCCTCCACACAACACAGCACCACTGATGCTCGCTGCAACGTTTTATATGAGCAAAGACAGATTTGTGGTGTGTGTGTATGTGTGTGTTAAGCAGAATTTGTCCCAGATTTTCTCTCTTCTTCTTCTTCTTCTTCTTCTTCTTCTTCTTCTTCTTCTTCTTCTTCTTCTTCTTCTTCTTCTTCTTCTTCTTCTTCTTCTTCTTCTTCTTCTTCTTCTCCCCCCTTCGCTCTCCTCGTCTCTCTGCGGGCTGGATGGAAGGAGCTTTGATGTGGCGCTCTCTCAGTGTTGTGACCGCAGGCCCAAGAGGAACCAGATGCTCTTTGGACTGGCTTGTGGTGGAGAGAGGCATATATGTGTATATATATATATATAAATAAAAAGAGAGAGAGAGAGAGCGAGAGAGAGAGATGATGGGTGCAGCGTGAGAGAGAGAGGGGGGGTGGACTTCATGCCAGCTGAGTTTACAGTAAAGTTTCCTGCACCAAAGCAGACAGAGTACAGACAGAAGGCTGGAAATAACTGAAGTAACGAGAAATAATGTGACTAACGTGTAAAAGGGTTTTGTAGCAAGAAAACATCGAGTCATCAGCATATAAAGATACAATATTTTAGATTGAAGCCCCCGAGAACAGAACCAGACCAATATTCACCCTCATTTTAGCTGTTTTAGCTCTTAAGTTGCTATATATGCTCCCTATAGATTTGACATATAGAGTTGGTGGCTTTTAAGGATTTTTCCCACCTTAAAACATCTTATTTGTACCGAAGCAGAAACACTGCAGCCATCGAGTGAATATGAAAGATGGACGACACATCTCCACTTCCTCCCCCCATCCAGAGTTGAAGCCTCTGGAGCGAGGTCTCGTTGGTGCTCGACCCACGTGACCAAACGCCGGACTCAAGACCTCAGAGTGAGATATTTACATTTGTATTTTACTTCTTTCTTTCCCTATTGATCCTTTTCATTTACCTCGGTTGGCAAATTCCTACATTACCCAGAATGACTTTGTGACAACGCTGTGGAGAACATGTCTGAGCTTGTCTCGTTTCCGCTGTGGATTCTTTTCTGTGTCGGTGGAGGGAGTGGTGGCCGCAGTAACAGCAGGACACCAAGTTATTCTGGTCAAAAACATAACAAAACAAGACAAATTGCATCTTTTTTAGAAAATACCGCATGTCTTGTTTTTAACAACCCTACAAAAACAGATCAGTGGTGGAAGACGAACTCTAAACACTATGTCTGGCAAACATCAGGCCCTGCTCATCACCTGAATAACACCAATCCTACAGTGAAGCACGGGGGAGGCAGACTGGTCGGAAATGACCCCGAAGCCCAGACAACGATATTGAGGCTTCAGCCTGTCCCTGAACAAGTCTCTGTCCTTGAGTGGCCAAAGCTTCAGACTTAAACCTCACAGAACATCTGTGGAAAGACCTGAAGGTCACAGACGCTTCTTATTTAATCTGTCAGAGCTTGAGAGGATAAACTGGGAAGAACGGGATAAACTGTGCAAATCCAGGTGCAGAGCTCGTTGATACCGACCCAAGAAGACCAGAGGCTGTAGGTGGGTTTAAATAAACGTCTGACTGAGGCAAATATGCAATATTTTTAAGAATATCAGCAAACACAATCTAAAAACATGTAATTTAACTATTTTAAATTCTTCTTGTCGTTAAATCTATAACAATATCAAATATTTCTTCTATGAAATTATGTCTTTTAGACCAATTTTGGTGAAATGAAAGTATAAAGTAAAATGGAAATGCTGCAGTAATAAATCAGAGGAGAAAGTTGTCTCTCAGCCTCTCATTCAATTAATCTCTAAAAAACAAGACGAAGCTCTAAATTGACAAATTGAGATTACGGATAAAAAGGAACAATTCCAATATTAAAACTCCATCATTAGCTGTCCCTGAAATAAGGAAACGACAATGTCTCATTTGTCTAGTTACCAGAATAAGACTCTCTGTGATCCACTGCACATAGCCAGTTTTCCATGTTGTCTTTTCCTTTAAGGACACTTCAGCCGTCTGAATATCTGCTGACAGGGCAGGTTTTCAGCGCTGGTCCCGTGTTTGCAGGACGCTCCGTCTGACCACTGGGCCACCAACAGCACGACAGAACACAAGCTAAATCCAATGAGTCTCCTCTCCGTAAACCGCCCTGTACTGTACCATTACACCAGACCTCATAATGGCTTCGATTTATGACCCTCATGTGACACTGTCGAGTTTGGCAGGAAAGCTCCGTCTTTGGCTCCGACCACAAAAACATAGAAACGTACATTGAGAGTCTCCCTCGGGTCGCAGGTCACCGGGGACGACGATGTTGTGGACGTGAAGGAAAAATGAAAGCTGCGGATTTATTCTGACCTCTTAATAATGATGTCTGTCTGCTCGGGGAGGAAGTAGAGAAGAAGAAGTCAGTCTTTCCACCGTCTCTCTTTCCCCTTTGCTTCCTCTCTCTGTGAGGTAAACACCACATGAATTGTTTATCTCACATGTCAGATAACTGTTTATGCAGTAAACCAAAAGCTTAATGGTCGCAGCGGGCACAATAGAGGGATCCAACCCATTTGATTGGAAGGGAACCGGAGACGGCAAACAAAACCAACACGGGGCTGATTTTGTTTACGGCGGATGACGACGGATACTGAGAGCAGTTCTGTGAGAGACCGGGTCTGAGTCTGCTGCTGGGAAACGTTCTGGAGGTTTTAAACGAGCTGCGGGATCAGAATCACTTTAAAAGAGGGAGATATACTGTGACAATAGACCACATATCATGTTTATACATGGAGGCAGAGCTGCTCATGGGTAATCTGGAAGGTTCAGTTGAAAAGGAGCGAAGCCACACACAGCAAATGTAAGAGACGGACAGGAAACAGAGAGAGAGGGGAATGACCACTAAGCTTTTTTCTGTATTTTACTAAACTAAAGTTACGTTTACTTTAAAATCTGCCTGTTCATTATCTATACTGTTTATTCTCTGAGGATCACGGGGGGCTGGAGCCAATCACAGCTGAGATTATAGGTGGGTGGTGGGGAACAACCTAACCCTGGACGGGTGTATTGCAGGGGCATCATACAAAGACAACAAACCCCTCTATACTCACACATCTATGGGCAATTCAGATTCTCCTATCAGCCTCACCTGCAGGTCTGGACTGTGGCAGGAAGTAAAGTACACGAAGGAAACAACTGCAGACACAGAGAGAACTTGCAAACTCCACAAGCATTGGCTGGAATCGAGGTTCGAACCAAGAACATTCTGCTGAGAAGACGGTGCAATCCACTGCACCACTGTGCTGCGCTGTATTGCATTTTCAGTTTTTTTTTTAAAATGCAAAATTGAAAATGCACACAAAACCAGGTGAGTGCTATAGTGTTGTAAAAGTAGACTAGTACTCAGGAATATTCATACTTCCATGAAGGCCCAACAGTCCTTTGATGAAACTACATTAAAATTCACTATATTTGGGTTTTTATTCAGATCTGGATTATACACACTCATAAAAATCTGTCCCCTAAACATGGCTGTGTTTTTTCATCAAGATCATTAAGTTATCTTGTGAGTAGTCAATGAATATTTTGAAATCCTGAATCTGCCATTTGATTTAGATCCACACAAAATGTAATGGTTTTTTTTCTTGGGTCCTGACCCAAACTTTCATGGGAACTAATTAAGAAGTTCTTGTGTAATTCTCGTAACAGACAAACAAATTGACTAGAACATAACCTCCTTGGTGGAGGTCATGAGAATTCTATCAACTACCACCAACAACCCATGTCGTACTAAAGCTGGAATCAGGCCCCTGCACCTCTGCACCTCTGGAGGAGGATGATGTTTGTAGCCGTCGGCCACAGACGAGCTGATTCCCCCTCGTCTGAAACAGAAACAGCTTGTTACTCGTGCATTAAGCCTTCATTCTGACGGGTTGATCCATGTAACAGACACGTTCCAATAAACACGGTTTCTTTAACTCGGCTTGTTGGGATCTCCCCCATCCAATAAAATGCTTCCTGACTCAAACGACTTATTGTTTCACTGAAACTTCAAAGTGCTGCTTTAAGAGTTTTAAAAGGCAGATTTCTTTTTTTCCCTGCGAGCAACAAGTCAGACATAAGCCGTTGACAGAAAAACTCCCAGACGATGCCAGTGGCTTGTTTCATGTGGAAAAGCGATGCCAATTTAAGGATCCTCTTTGGTTTCCCTCTTAAAGATCAAAAGATCCGGGGTAATCTATTTGACTGGGGCCCGCTGTCGCCACGACAACAAGATCACAGACAGGAAGCCTGTCCTTCCTTCACGGACCCTTGTCATCAACAATGCAGCCACTCAGCAGTGTCTCTCCCATCAGTCTGTGTGTATGTGCACGCAAGCCTGTTTGGATTCGTGTGTAATTCGACTCCGCAAAACATGGGACCTGTTTGTGCACGAGGGCCCGTTTGCAGAAATCTTTGAGAAACACAATCTGTGCTCTTCTTTTATCCTCAAGTGTGTGTGATGGAAGTGAGAGTGTTGAGTTCTGCCTCAGTGACGCAGAGAAATCTTTAAATGCTGCGTTCTCAGGTCACTACGGAGCGCCCCATGTTTTCCCAACACACGATTAGAAACTAAGACTCTTCCCTTTGGCTCAGAGAAGGAATGAAGTGACACCACATCATCAAATAGATCCTCTGCTACAGGATTCACACATAAAACTTTCTACCAACTATGGTCACACAAACGCTCTGAGTGTAGCTTGTAAGTTGTGGAAACACAAAACGTAAAAGTAAAGGATTCAGGATGACGACGTGTCTCCACTTGCTCCAGAAATGAGCCAAAATATTCTGCATATGCTGAAATATGTTTTTTTTAATCACATCATGTTGTCTCTCTATATATTCTACTCTATTATCTTCTATTATTCTCTATATATATATAAGTCTATGCTTCAAAATATTAAAACACATTTTTGTAAAGTTTATCTGAACACTTCCAAAAGGCAAAAGGCTTCATCCCTGTTTCGAATGGCAAAACTTACAGGTGAGTAAAAAAACTCACATTTTCTATTTGCAAGTGAAAAGATATGAGGGGAAAAAGTTTGTGCACTAATAGAAACAAAATGCAAAGTATAAATCAGGACGTACATGAAGCATGTGACACACTTGTCCCTGAAGCCGCTGGAGGGATGAAGAATTACAGGCTGACAAAATATTTGATTTGTGAGAACTGATGTGGCAACTGTGAAATTCTATCATGTTTTATTCATTGTTGTCATTAGTCTGAGGTTTGCATGACACTTGAATCATGTCCTCTCATTGTGCCCTCGGATTCCGCAGTGGTTTCATGTTATGTCAATACAAACAAGTCCTTGTACTCAGAACCCTGTTGGATTGAGACAGAGCAAGTTGGACAGAAATCTGGTTAAAGGAGCGATTGTACAAATGCAATTTTCCGAAAGGTCTCTCCTTGAACGTGTGTTGTGTTGCACTATACACTGGGATAGATAGAAATGAAAAATAAAAGTTCAAATCCACGGATCCAAACTTTCTGGCACAGTTTTCTCAGGTTCAGCGCTGGAAACGAGAGGGTTTCAGGAGTTCGATGATCCAACAAGAACTCAGTTTGAAGGACAGTCTCTCAGAGCCAGAAAAACAAATCCTCAGGCTTGTCAGTCTACATCAAGTTAATCAAACTCGAAGGAGAATAACAACTAAATGGATCATGTGCTGAGAGTTATGACTCATATCTGGTCACTATTAGTCAGCATTCGTCTTTTCCAAACCAGATGTAAAAAGATACCCTTCATGACTACTCTGTAAAAATTAGGGAACGAAAAAATCAAACCAAAGAAGAAGCAATTAAAATGTCCGGAAAACTGGTATCGGACATTTTCCAGGTAGAATTTCACATATAACTTTCATATAACTCAGCAGGACATTGTCTGACATTTTCCTGTCGTGCTCTCACATGCAGTCGCTCCAGAAAAAGTTTTAAAATTGATTTAATTGGGCGCAGGTCATTCATGGTGTTTTCCCCACTGAAATATAACTGCCAGGACTTTTACCTTTGCCAACATGAAGGAACACTACCAGGGTAAACACCGATAACTTATGAAATACTCCCTATACGTGGACGACACTCGTCTGTGTCTCTGGAAGTCGACTGGGCCTGGTAACCAACAGTGGAACAGATTTAAAACCAAACTGGAACGGAAACCTCACCATTAATCTCAAGTAAAGTTTCCAGGGATATAAGTTGATTTCCTCCGGGAACCTTTTCCGACAGAAGATATCAACCTAATTTCCCTCCGCAGCTCTTCTGTGCTCCCTGACGTTCACCGACACCAGTGGAGCTCACGTGAGCCCAATGTGCAGATCCTCCTCCCGGCCTGATGAGAACAGCGTGTGGATGAGAATATGTGTGTGTGACACAGACGTTTTGTCGTCTTCAGACCGTCTCAAGCTGAATGTGAACAATATGATTTGGACGCCCGGAGGCTGGTTACAGACTCGGGGAATGTGGGGCGTCTGCATCATATTAAGAATCTATTATAATCTTATGATTGAAAGATGGAATGAGGCCGTGAAAGCCGGAGGATCAGCTGCAGCACATTAGGACTCAAACCTTTCAGATCTCACTCTTCCCGGATCAAGAAGTAGATTCCACGGTGTCCGACTAAGCAGGCCCCCCCCCACATGTTGCATGACATCAAAAGAGTAAATTAAAAGGGTGATCCCCATTTTTTTTACGTGTTACTGTGATGTATGTTGAGCAGTTTTCTGAAAAACTCAATTTGAAGCATAAGCCAGTTCGTATAGAATATGAGCCTTGTTCTACATTTACTTAAAAATCATACTTTGTAGGTTTATACGATTATTAGAAATGATTTTAAAATGATTAATAATGCTACAGATCTTCAAAAAACGATTTCAGCTTTAACTCAGCTCCCTATTAGCATAGCTGTCTTTTAACTAGAAACTTAATTGCTTATTGTAACGTGAGAGACTCGTGACTTTTCATTGATCTACCAGAAAAATTACTCCAGTTAAAATAACTTGTGTTTTCGTTGCATTGCTCCTACAAGTAACATCTTGGGCTTGTGCTTCTAGTGATGTTAAAATCATATAATCTTTTACAAATCTTCTAGAATAACATCTCAGTGCCCAGTCAGTGTAAATCACATCTTGAATGAGACAATATGGCCGGTTAAATTGGAGCATAACCACCAGGTCTGGCAACATCGAGTGACATGTTTCCATCACGTTTCGTCAACGTCAGCGTCGTTCAACCGTGACCACAATCTCTCCCTAACCTTAACCGAGTCGGTGAAGTTTAGTGGACGAGCCGCCAGAGCTTTCAAGTCCTGAGGAGTCGCCACAAGCCACAAAGCGTTCACCATCTCAAGATATGTGTTGGTACGCACCAGAGGAAAGCAAACTGGAACACGGCAGCAGCAACCGGGGACAAAAGAGTGAATGATCGCCAGGAACCACTCAACATCAACACCAGGTCAGGAACTGGGAAGTGGTCAAAGTCATGAAGCCAGGAGTCAATTCCTTTATAGACACAGGGTTGTGACCTTTCTCCATTTATAACCATGTGTTATTAAGTGTCTGTGTTTCGTACTTTGGTCTCTTGATGACTCCTGGACGAAGACCTTGAGATGCGGATCTGAAAGCTGCTTCGTGGATCACTGATCGTAGATCGTTTCCATAACCTAGTTGCACATCTTGTTGTGAAACAGGCCGTGTAAAGTACGTCCTGGTACCAGTTATCACGAGAACATTGACTCATCGTGCAACTTCTCGTAAACTGCGACCATTCCCTTTCTTCGGAGATGACAACACATCTGTGACAATAGCGTTTCACATCTGGAGGGACTGCAGAACATCGTGTGGTTGACTCCAGCGAACTTATCACCGTCTACCCATCAGAGTCCAGATGTGCTTCCCTCACCGCCACCATCTAAAGTGGATATATTGACCTCACGCTAGAAGATAGTGAGGAGGAAAAGTGTCCCAGAGCCTTAAACTTAAGATAATTAACGATCAAACCAAAGTGTTGTATGTTTCCTTCAGTCATTAGAAACCTGCAGAGGATTTGTGACAGGGCCTGAAACCACCTGCGTCCTCCCCTCCTCCTCCCCTCCGCACCGTTTCTAACACTTCATTACTGATGAGTTGTGAGGCAACGGACTTTCAAACACTTCCCAGACTCCATCTCCTGGCAGGGCCCCCGGTTTGTCTGGTCCCCGCAGCAGGTTGGAAACAGATGGAGGAGTGGCCCCGAGGAAAATCAGCGGCCGTGTCCAAACTATCAGCAACACTTGCCTCATCATCTGTCAGAGCGCCCGTGATCTGTGGAGTAATGTCACAGCTGCAGATAGTCAAACACAACATACTTGTCAATATGCATCTTTTAAAACAGTTTTCCTCACTGTGATAAGTGAGGAAATGTGTGTTTTGAAGGAAAACGTTTTCTGCTTTTTTGGTCCAGCTCCACTAAAAACCACATAATCGTTACTGTAGAGCGAAAAACTATTTTCTCACAATTTTTCTATTTAGTGCTATTTAAAGAGGCCCACTCAAAAGGGGAGGGGCACCGTCAGAAATGCCCCTTTGGCAGCTTTGAAAGGACAAAATCGCATTTTTAAAAAAAGTTTTGTGGAAAAATTATTATTAGTGTTTCCATGCAGCTTTGCACCAGTGCCCTTCACCAGCCTGTGGATCTATGAAGCTCGTCCTGTGCCGTGCAGATAAAGACACAGAGGGATTCTGCGTTTACCCCAGTTCTGCGACACATGTGCTCGTGGACGAAGCCAAGTAATTCATCACTTACAAACATTTGGTTTCCATTCTATAAATCCAAATCAGATTTATGTAAAGCTTAGTAATGAGTCCCCAATAACCATTGTCAACAGTGACTCTTTCTCCAAGTAAATCATTATGCAACATTCAATATCAGTTCCAGAGATATTCTGTTTATATTCATATTAGTACATCTATTGCACTTCTGTCCCTCACGTGATTCTCTCTCTAAGTTTTCTATAGTTTTTCCTCACTCTTGCTGAGGTAGTCACATCTTGTTAAGCCCTATGAAACAAATCGTGATTTATAAATATGGGTTATACAAATATATTAGATTGATTGATTTTACTTTTAAAATATTCTTGCAACTTCTCCCAGGCTCCTTACTTCTTCTTATGCAGTTTTACTCCACATTGAAAAACAGACTTTGCGACGCAAACCCCCCAAAATGCAATAATATAGGAGCAATAATATGAGGATATGAAATATGTGAAGTTGTTGCTCAGCATTTTTCAATAAAACTACTTCGTAAAAAATCGGAATCATTATAAGGAATAAGAGGTAAAAGGGCTTTAAAGCGGTTTAAGTTTTGTGGTGAGGGAATTTATCTACCCCTCAATTAAACTTAAAGATTTAAAGTCCCGTTGCCTCTGCCTTAGTGCCACTGAGCAAACAACCTCTGCTTGTGACCTTCACCTGTAATAATGAAGGTCAAATAAACAGTTTAGCGGCTCCTGGAGAAATTGGCAGAGATTGAGGGCTTAAGCAGGGTTTTATGTTCCGAGGTTATAAAAACCCTCATTATTAACATATATGTATGTTCAGATTTTATTGTGGTTATAAAGATTTTATTACGACCCTGAGGTTCTCGAACCCTTTGCTTGATTGAGGTATTTTCAAAGCTCAGGACCTAAAGTTATACTGTTTTCTTTCTTACTGTGTTTATCTGATCTGGGCGGCAAGCGTTATTAATATATTATTTTATTATTATATATTAGCAATCCTGTGGAGAAGACAACACAAATTGCAGCTCGACTATTTGTCCGACTGCTGTTCACCTCTAACACCTCTATCATTCAGTGTTGTCAGTTTTTAAAATGAGAAATTAATGGATCATAAAAAAAGATGTTAAAGTCTCAAATGTTATTCATTAAAATGATATGAGAGCTCAAAGAGAGGTGTGTGTGTGTGTGTGTGTGTGTGTGTGTGTGTGTGTGTGTGTGTGTGTGTGTGTGTGTGTGTGTGTGTGTGTGTGTGCGTGTGTGTGTGCCAGTGAACACACCCTAACTGCTGCATGGGTTCACATTCTGAACAGAAGCTTTAAACCTGTCATCGTGCTTTATTTCAGGGGGTTCGTCATCAGCATGTGTCGATTTCTCTGCTTCAGTAACAGACGCAGCAGGAGAAGTGATTTGTGTTAAAGGACACGTTGTTGTATATTGAAGTACAATTTATATTGAAGTACATTTTTTTATGCTGAAATTCCTTCATCAGTATTTCCTTACAGTTTCCTTCCATAATTAATATTATGATAGATATGTCAAAGGTTTGGTGATAATGAGGCAAATGAAACTACTTTACATTGTGAAATTATATCTTGCAAAAATAGAAATGCCATTATAAACAAATGAATATGCAAATAAAGACATATTTTCAAAGACGCTAAAACTGGAAAATCTAAAGCTGTTGAACTTGATTCGTGGTTAAAACACCAGATACGGCATCAAGGCACAAATATTTAATTCTATCACTTGTATCTATAATAATTTTGTTGCATGAAATCTTTATTGTTGTTTTTAAATTTGTGACCATTTGATTTTTACTCATAATAAATTAAAAGAACTGACACTGACTGAGGGTCAGAGGCAACATGTGGCTCGGTGTCTTGCTCAAGGACACTTCGACACACAAACTACAGGAGCCGAGAGTTGAACCAGCGACCTTCTGATTAGTGGACGACCTCCTGAGACACATCTGCTTCAGTTTCCTCAAAAAGGAAAAGAAGCAAGCGTTGATTAAACGTTTCATTTACACTCAGAAATGTCACCTTAACGTTTCATTTAGCAAAGAAAACTAAAACAAAAGAAAACAAAACGTGGATTGTTAAGGACCAACAATTGTTTCCATTCTCTATATTAAATAATGAAGTATTGCTGCGTTAATTCCTTCCAGGACTCAAACATGTTGCAGGTGGTGAAGTTTAGGTTCAGGCGGCCAAATCAGATACTGAGCGTCGGAGCAATCTGCCTGAGCTCAAAGCCAAACCTTCAGCATTCCTCTTCCAGGGGTGGACCACCCACGCCACCTCCCTCCCTCCCTCCCCCCGTCCCTCCCCTGTGTCTCGGATTACAAGGCATCGCTGGCCTCCAAAAGAAAAATGTCACAAAAAAAAGAAACTTGAACTTCAAAAGGTGACTAATCTGAAGTAGCCCCGAGTTAATCGTGTGCATCTGTTCCGCGGCTCTGAGGCTTCTGACCCGCAGGAGACGTGCTCCGCTGGCTGCCTCGCCGTGCACCGAGCGCCCAACAGTAACCCAAACATTGTCAAAAGTATTACTGCTCCGCGTTTGGACGGATGCGCTCTCTGGTGAAACTCTGCTGACGAAGCCGCACGGAGAGAGAGAGAGAGAGAGAGAGAGAGAGAGAGAGAGAGAGAGAGAGAGAGAGAGAGAGAGACTGAGACTGAGACTGTCATCTGATGGTTCCTCCAAAAAGTCTGATTTCATGAGACTGTTGTCGAGCGAAGGTCACGACCTCTGCGGAGGATTTCATTTGAACGGATTCTACTTCATTTTCCAGACAGTAAGATCAGTTTCTAGGGGGGAAATCAAACTGGTACCATTATTAACTATTAATTATCTATTTACTGCAGTGTTTAGAATGTGCCGTCGCTCACTGTGCAGAAGATAAACAGAAATAACAACAAGAAGACACTTTGCAAACTGTAAAACCAAAACAATGAGCTGAAAGGTGCTAAAAGCTCAGCTGGATCACATACGGTATTTTATTTCAAGATGGACGACGTGTGTCCACTTCCTCCCACTTTCCAGATAAAAAGCCAAAATATATTCTGTACGAACGCTGCCGTCTGTGCGCATTTGAAATCAGTCTGCGTACTCTCACCAGTCAGGCCACCAGGGGGCGATTGAGACGCTTCTGCTTAAATTTTTCGTCCATCTTTATAAACAGTTTATGGATGCAAGCATTAAAACCAAAAGAAGGAGCTGAAAGACGCTAAAATGCTCCGTGTAGTTCAGGGATTTGTGGATTTGTAGCAAACAGCAACAACTCCTCAGTCGCACATATGAGACTTATTGTTAAAATGAAATCATTGATCAGTGCAGCTTCACGTTTCAACAGATCTGCAGTAATGTCTTATTTTCACGTACGTCTCTACAGTCCCACACTGTAAAGTCAAAATATCAGGGGAAGAGTCCAGAGCCTTTGTTCAAACACAACCACACAAACTTCACTCACCTAACATCTGACTCCTGCTAAATAAAACAGAAACGCAGTCACAAGTTTGCATGAAGTCAGCGAGGCCGCGAAATAATCTGTTTTAGTTTGTAACCAGGTCAACATCTGGATCAGTATCAGAGAGAGATTAGATCGGACCTGACAAAATGTTCATATCCAGTGGATGATGAAAGGTCACTGCCATGACACGATATTTCATGAAATGAGAGGATATAAAGGCAGATAACGTGATTTTAAAGTGGAAAATATTGGTTTATTAACAAGTTACTTGGCCGCAGTGAGATTGTTTGTCAAACTGTAATCTTTGAATCTGTAAAATTCCTTTAGCCTGAAAATTGCATTATTGGCACAAGTAATTGTTAAATAAACTTTATTTAATCTAATAATGAACATTTAGTCGATCAGTCTCTCCCTCATCTGAACTCAAACCCCCAGAAAACTGGTTCATTCTCCGTCTCTGCAGCGAGTCGAGCAGCCGGGCGTCACGCTGCACGGGAGCCAGACGTCACTGACATCAGATTCCTGCCTATTGGAGACTAATGACACATCCCCGACCAAACTGTCTGCATTCCTCACTGCGGGACAGAAAAACACGGCCTATCACGTTTCATCCTCTGCACCACCTTCGCCAAGCAGATAGCAGCTCCAGCAACATGTGGCCTGCCCTTGAAGGCTATACCGAAACCACATGTGTGAATCCCCCACCCCTCAGACACACACACACACACACACACACACACACACACACACACACACACACACACACACACACACACACACACACACACACACACAGAGCCTGATGTTGTAGGAATGGGCTGATTAAGGGCGAAGCCAAAATCAAAGGTACAAATCTTGGAAATTAAAGGACTCGCAGAGCGGCCATCTTTTTCCTCTTTCTCCGGCAGGAATGCTTCTCATTAGACGACCGCCTCCATGTGAACCAGCCGCCCACAGACGCAGATTGAAGTTTCAAAGCCCGAAATATGACTTTTTTTTCCCGTAATTTGGTTGCGAACTGATTCTTTAAAGGACTCATGCTGATGTGTTTAAAACCAGATTCAATGCACGCCTCGTCGTTCTCGTGTATCTGGAACGCTGTGGCGGCTCTGCACAGATGTGTACGGTGCACTGAGCGGGGTGGGGGTGCAGAGGGGGATCAGGTTTGTGGAACCCAGACCTGAGATCTGCTGATGTTGCGGGCGCAGCCAGTCACTGTTGACCACTGAGAAAGACGAGACTGCACAGTGACAAATTAGCCTCATATCCACCTCTCGTCCTACGTCAGCTGGGATCCAGCTCCTCCCCTTAGAGGATAAACAGTATAGATATGG
Source organism: Hippoglossus stenolepis (assembly GCF_022539355.2). NCBI lineage: Eukaryota > Metazoa > Chordata > Actinopteri > Pleuronectiformes > Pleuronectidae > Hippoglossus > Hippoglossus stenolepis. The sequence goes on along the minus strand of NC_061493.1, from coordinate 20,009,085 downwards.
ATGGAGAGATACAAAGTTTGAATTATTAAAATGACACACACCAGCCTCCTCTTTTCAATCGTCCCCCCTGGAAAACGGGGCAGGTAGGAACCAAAAGCATGAGGAATGCAAATAAGAAACCTAAATACACATATTAATATACACAAAATTATCCAAACATATATCATATACAATATATATAAGTGTTCTTAAACTGCTTTATATATGAATTTAGTATTTTTAGTACTATGCTTCCTGCCCTTTCTTCTGATTCACAAAGATATGAACTTTTATACTCATCATTATTATATAAGTTGTTATACAAGGGTTTTGATTAAATGTTTATTATGATTTGTTAGTTTTGACACAGTTCAGGATTCACAGCTAAAAACTTTCTATGCACCTTTTTTCCTGTCACGTCGAATTATAATAAATAAAACCTTGAAACCGTTATATTTAATAATGCAACACTTTATTATTCAATAAACTAAAATCTAAGATAATATTACAATATAACGTCATATATAACACAAATTACTATGAAGTATAAGCTCGTAATTAAGAAAAAAGTTTTCATGTTCAGGAAAAGTTCCTTGAATGTTCCCTGAAATGAATACAAACCTTCACTGGACCCCCACATGTTTTATTCGTGATAATACAGCAAGTGTTCCTTAAAGGTAATTCAAGTGTTCTTAATCTTCCCATAAGGTTCACTTCTGGTATAATATCCTTGTATCATTTTCGAAAAGATCCTCTAAAGGTTGCAGACAAATTACCTGTCGATAACCTTCCTAGAGCCGAAATATGTAATTATTAACTCAGATACAATCCAGCCTTTCATTGTCACAGCAATTTGTGAATGTCACACTGATTAGTGAAGATTAGTGGCTCTCGGCCGGGGGAAGTCATTCCTCTCTTTCTTTACCTTGAGAGAAACAGTTCAACATGTGAGCGTCTGAACTGTGGAGTCATAAAAAGATTTGTCAATAAATCACATCCTTTTCCGTGAGTGATACACAGATGCAGACGGAAACACCTGAGCTCATGTGTTTGTGTTTAAAGCGTCTCCGATATTAGACCTGTTGCCCCGACACCGTCTCACATGTTTACCTTATGTGAGTGTGTCTTCACGTCTGTGTGTGTGGAAGGCGCCGGCGATGGGCGAGCAGGAAGTGCACCTTCAAAGTTCACCACTCGCCTCCAGTTCCCGAGCACTTAGCTTTATCAACGCGGTGAATTATTCACAGAGCGAGACGCTCAATCAATGTTTCTTCAGGCCTTCGGAGCGGCGGCCTGACAGGCCACAGCGCCGTGTCACCGCTGTGTGTACACGGGAGGGAAAGGCATCTGCTAAGTGAGTGTGTGTGTATAGAATTAGAGTCAGCGCCATATCCTGTTTACATTCACACGCTCCACTCCCATAAGCCGGATTGCAGTCCGGCGCAAGTCGAGCTTACGTCCCCCCTTGCTCCCCTGCTTTTGTTGCCCTTAAGCAGCATTATCTCTAACTTTAGTGTCTTGTAGTGAAATAGGTCAATGCTCTCGAGCACCACTCCCCCCCCCCCTGGCCTTTTTATCCTTTATGTCATCGGCGTTCCACCTGTTCCCGGCACAGTGCGGCCATTTTGCGCCAAAACAGCAACTGTTGGGCCGGAGGGGGATTGAAGTCTCTCGCCGAGCGTCTGACCACGAGGTGTTAATGGCAGCAGGTTGGATGTTAGGCTCTCGAGCTATGTGACCCTGCTGGATCCCAGTCCAATGTAAAAACAGTGCTTTCATTTATTGACCCTGAGCCCCCCCCACCATTGTGGTTTGAAATCGTACACTGTGGGAATACGGCAAAGAAGCGTCCATGTTTTTATCTGAAGTGTAAAAAGAAGGTGCTTCTTGCCAGATGCATCTCTCAGGAACTATGTGAACGTTACAACTGCAAACTGCCCGTCTTCCCTCTGCGGCCTTTTGTCTGGCACCTGGAGGACAGAGAGACATTTTCTTTCGTGAACGTCTGATTGAATAACCGCTTCGCCGTCTCCGCTGAACGGCCACATGACACGGTGTCGGGGCACTCGTTCGCCCAGAGAGCGAGTTCAAAACCTTTGGCTGCGTCGCTGTTGACCACTTGTGGTGGTTTTAAGACAAGGCCTCCAGTGTTGGAGCCGCTGTCTGTGGATCAGAGCGCACCGAGGAGGCTGCAGCTGCTGATAACGCCGGCTCGGCCCTGATTCGAGTCATGTGTGAGAGGCTGAAGTTTAAAGTGGTAATCTCCTGGATTCCTGTTGCCTCAGTATTTACTGACATCTGTGGGGAGGAGTGTTCACTGCTGTCGGGGGATTTTTCTTCACCGCCCCTCCCAGCGATCGTTTGTCAGACTGATGCTTTATTTCCTCTGAAAGGTGAAGGTTTTTAATGCAGGCAGGGAAAAGTATTTACAGTATTTGTATCCAGAATATTGTTAAATTTCTTTGACTTGATTTTTACAGAACAAGCAGAGGCTGCAAAATGTTGTGTTTTCATTCAGCAACAGATGCTGTGCAAAGTCAAGTGCAATTTATAAAGTCAAAATCATAGGTATTGATATTTCTTATATTAGTTCCCTTTGCACATTTGAATTGACTAGATCCACACGTCCATTATCACTTATACTCTCTGGCGGGTGGCAGTGGGAGCTGGAGCCAATCCCAGCTGACATTGGGTGAGAGGCAGGAGACACCCTGCACAGTTTGCCAGTGTACAGGGACAAACAACCATTCACATTCACACCTACAGTCAATTTCCAGTTAAAGGTTCAGTGTGTAGAATTTAGTGACATCTAGTGGTGAAGTTGCATGTTGCAACTGAATACCCTTGGACATCCTTTTCTATTCTGTTGGAAGAAACAGATTTCATGCAACAGAAACCCAGAAGTGATGAGTCGATGTGTTCGGGGCCTCCCTCCGTCCTGGACCCCGTGAGTTGACCGGTGAGAGTTTCCCTCCGTCCTCAAACACAGACGAAAGACAAAGGAACAGACGAAGAAAAACAGACCCGAGCGATACCGTGGATCATTTAGTTTGTGTCCTCAAAATAAAAAACTCTCCTGGAGACTCTGACTGAGGAAACAAATCCTGATAATTGATATTCGGATGCCTGCTGAGCAACGAGATCAGCGGCTCTGGACTTCAGGCCAAATCACACACAGTCCTGTTTTTAAACAGATGTTGTTCTCGGAGGATTCGCTTGATATTCAGCTGAGTGAGATGTTTACTTCACCTCTGACTCTGATTTTACTTTATGATAATATCGGGCTGACGCGAACCTTAAAAAACAGAGACGCAGCATTTAAATCTCAAGTGGAGACGCTGCGGTTCAGAACAACACAGATTTAGACTTTGCCTCAAAGAGCGATGCCGACTCCCCTGCAGGGAATAAACACAGAATAACATTAAGCGTCAGGTGGAAAGAGACATGAAAGTGTTTTGTCTTCACCTTCAGCTTTTGTCTGCTCCTAATTACAAAGCTGGGAGTGGATCGGCCTTTTCCAAGAAGCTTTTAAGTAAAACTCTACTTGTATGATTTCTCATGTCATGTAAAGTAAATCAAGGCTGTTGACACAATCTCTCAGAACAGACTGAACCGTGTGAGGCCACAGGGGCAATCACTCAAATCCCATCCTGGTTAAAATCACTGTGTTTATGTGTCGGGTTAAATGGTCGACTGGGGATTCGTCACTGAGGAGCAACTCGTGATACTTTTCTCTCTCCAGTGTGAGCAGCAACCTGCTCCGAGAAACGTATTCACACATGAAACTTGTATAATTTTAAGGTCAATACTAGCATTTAAATGTAAATTTCCATTATGTCATTTAGATATATGATGTTATGTTTGGAGGATCATCAAACATCAATTGATTTTAAAGTTGCAACACAATTTTAAGACACAACACAGAGTCCGATACAGATCTGATTAGATCAGTCATGGGGAGTCGAGGTCAACTGTCTCATGAGAAAGATTTTAATCACAATAAGACTTTTATCTGGTTAAATAAAGGAAAATGACATGAATCATGTGTTATGTTCTGGCTTTTTGTTCTTTTTCTCATGCTGTAAACACCAGTATTAAAAATTAACAGACATATTAATCAAAAATCTTTTTAATCAAAAGTAATGAGTGAGCCCAACATTGTTTTGCAATTGTTTCAATATTTCAATATTGAAACAATTAACATTTAACATCGAATCCACACGATCGTGTACATGATGATCGGCAGAACTTTAGAGATCAAGAGTTCACGGCTCTCAGATAAACTCTGCGTCCACGGAAAGAAAAGAAAAAACAAGCAACAAAAAGAAAGAAATTCACATTGAAGTTGGATCTTTTCCATTTTTCTATATTCAACTGGTCTGTTGTGTTCTTTATAAAAAAGATAAAACCACCACAATGTCCTCCAGTCATTTCAAAACACAACCATTCGTTTTGACAATTTAAAAGTAGTCACATGTTTGAGAAGATATTGGAATCATTTATGTGTCACGTGTATTTTTTAAAACTTGTAGACATCCAGATGTTTTCTAAAAACTCCAAACGCAGAGGACACGACCTCGGAGTGTTTTAATCTGCTAAATGTTTGTGTCTGAGTAACAGATTCCAGATTGGAGCAGATTACAGGTAACATTTGTTTTTTAGAATCTGATTACAGCTGCTTTTCCTTTTCATGCCCTCAGCCAGTCGCCAGATGTGTTCCCCCAACAAACGCTGCCTTTAGATCCGTCACTGTGATCAGCAGGGGAATTTCATTAGAGCGAGACCTCCCTGTACGAGACTGATACCAGCAGAGGAGGAGGAGGAGGACGACGAAGAGGAGAACAGCGTGCACTGTGTTTGACCAAAGACAGCCCTCAGTTGTTATCTCTGCTGGAGGGTGAGGAGCAGAGGAGAGGGGAGGTGATTGAAAGAAATTAAGAGCAGGGGAGAGGAGAGGAGAGGGAAGGCAGCGAGGAGGTCAGATAAGGAAAGAGAGGAGAGGAGAGGAGAGGAAAGGGAGGTAGATGAAAGGAAAGGAGAGGAGTGCAAAAGAGTGAACAGAAAAAAAAGAACAGGGGCGGACAAAGGAAGAGGAACTGAGGATGTGAGGAGGTAAGGGAGGAGAAAATATAAGTTATTGGAGGAATGAGATAAAGGATGAAGGGAAGGAAGAAAGGAAGGTGAGAGATGACGTGGAAGGAAAGTGAAGGGAAATAAAGCACAGCAGGAGGAGAATCCAGGAGAAGGGAGGAGGGTAGAGGAGAGGAAAGACAGGAGAGGAGTGAGCAAGTGAGACAGGTGGAAGAGGGGGGAGAAAACAGGATGGGGGAGAGATGGGAAGGAGAGATGACAATGATGCAGAGGAGATGAGGCAGGTGGGTGGGGAGATAAGAGGAGCAGCAGAAATGTAAAAGAGGAGAGAAGAGGGGGATGCAGAAGAGGGCGAGCCGACCTGGACTCCCCACCGAGGAGTGATATGATGCTAATCTCTCAGCTGGAGCATCTGGTCCGGCCTTGAACACCGACTCCTGCAGGCAGATCCCAGCGATCCGGGGCCCGGGGCCCGGGTCCCCTCGACCTGTGCAGATGGCCCTGATAACCCACGTCCACGGCTCTGACTCTGCGGGTCAACGCCGTGCAGATCGACAAAGACGTGGCTTGTCTCGTGGACAGGTCCCAGTTAATAAACCTGCAGCTCCCAGTTCCAGGTGATGACTGGAACCCCCCCCCGGGGACATTCCTCAGAGATGCTTTAATGTGACGTCCGCTCTGAAGATGAGCCGTTAATCGTCTGTGTTGTAGCTTAAGTGTTGCCTCGCAAATCACTTTGATAGCCAGAGTGCGTGTTTATACAGTGACTGGAAATATACACATAGATGGATTATTTAATGGGCCCAAGAGCCCAAAAGATGAGAAACTACAGACGACTTTAAAAGAGACAGAGAAGTGAAACAGATGCAAAACGACTAAAGGAGACACAATGTGACCTTAAAGACACGCAAAACTCCTACAAAGAGGCACAGGACTACAACAACAGACACCAACTGACTGAGACACAAAATGACCTCAAGATGCAAAACTACAACAGACATTAAATGACCACAAGGAGACACAACAAATACAAAGGGACAGAATATTAGAACAAATATGCACAAAGTAACGACAACAGACACAAAACAAGGAGACACAAAACTACAATCAACAAACAAAACTACAACAAACAGACATTAGACGACTATAAAGAGACACGATAAAACAAATCGATACTTAACGACAACAAGCAGACACAGAACAAATACAAAGAGACACAAAAAAATACGACATGTTAACACAACAGAGAGACACACAAGGACTACAAAACCCGCAGAACGACTTCAAAGATGGAAAACAACCACATTTAATGACAAAAAAAGAGACGCACATATATATAACAAAGAGACAGAAAATGATATAAAGACAAAAGACAACCACACAAGGGGACACATTTTTTATGTCTCTCCGTCTGGAGGGGGGGGGTCTTGCTGCCATGTCAGAGGGTTGGGCCCCCCCCTACATGTCGTCTACATCCACAGATATAGAGATGATTTATGGTTTTTATTGAAGACTCAAGATGCCATGAAGAGCTAGTGGAGGACACACAGAGACACCACGACCATTAAGTCCTCACGAGCTGAAGACATTCCAGATGCTGCCGGAGAGCAGGACGACATCACAGAGACCGTGTGGCTCATGAATGTCAACAACTCTGATTAAAAGCCATTCCGCTCGAAGGGGGGGGGAAGAAAGAAAGAAACTGCTGCCTTTGCCTTTCATGCCCATTTATCACATGGAATTGTTTGTATACAGTTGTTTGATTCTCCCCGAGTGTGTGTCAGAGCGAGAGATGAGATGAGATGAATGTAATTAAAGCTTTTTTTAATTAGACGCTGTTCTTTTCTGGGAAGCCTGTGGCCGCGCGGGGTGGAGCCAGAGTGGAGACAGGAGGTTTGTGGTCCGGCTGAGGGAACCACACCGGCCGAGGGTAATGGAAACCGGGTGTTCACTGTACACACGCACACACACACACACACACAAGCATATATACACTAACACACACACACACACACACATATATATATATACACACACACACACATTTGCACCCAGACACACACATAAGCCAAAGCTGAGGAGGGAACATACACACACACACAAAGCCACATAAACTTATACAGACATGAATTTGGATGCACAGCCCTCACAATACTAATGTACACCCCCCCCACTACACACAAACACACAGATATATCCAAATGCATGAAGTCATGTGACTACCTGTTTTATAGAATTCAGCCTGCTGACACGTAAATTCACTAAATAGTGATGATGTGTGCGTTTGCATGTGCACATCCATGGGTCCAAGCTCATGCATACATAATAAACAAATAACACACACACACACACAATCCTCCACCACACTGATGCACAATCCACACGCACAGGCACGGATGAGTACACGCAGGGAGGCCCGACGCATGAGTGCACACACTCACTCCACCGCCTGTCACTCACACACGGATGTGCGTGTGCAAACGCAGGGCTCATTATAGATGCATAGAGTGTTTATGTGCACACAAGACATATAAACACTCCGCTGCACGCACGCACACACATGCATGGGTGCACACTCTGCACCACCGTCACTATAACTTCCCCATCCCCCTCCCCCCGGCCATTTCACATGCATACACACGCACACATGCATGCACTCACATATAAATGCGCTTAGGCACATGCTTGAGCACACACACACACTCACACACACACATTATAAGCCCTCATCACTCAAATCCCCTGGCACACAAACACATGCACGCACACATTACGTTTCTTCTTCACAAGTGCACGCACACACGGGCAGTCACGACAACAGGGTGCACACACACACACACACACACACACACACATCCAGCCACAGTGCAACAATGTGATAGAAACCTATATCCTGCATCATGCACACACACACACGCACACACACTCGTACAGTACAGCAGGGCCGGGAAATGCAGAAAACAGATATCAGGCATCTCCTGACATCACAGGGACGAGGACCCGCCTTTTCCATTTAGACCCTGACGTCAGTTTTCCACAGAAACTGTTGCACCCTAAACTACAGGATATCTGACTCTTCCTCTGTCGACAGATCAGTGAGAGGAACCCGGAGCGGAGGACCTTCACCCTGCAGACGCTCCTCACCGGGTGCAGAGCATCCGTGTGTCAGTGCAAACAGGGCGAACCCAGTGCAACCCAGTGCAACCCAGAACCAGTGACTCGCAGGCCCCAGTCAGATGTAAACATGTGGAAAACACCGAGGTGTGAGGGCGCATACGTTTAAACACTGACACCACATGTGAGCAACCCTCCTTCTACAAACACCAGTATAACTTCTACTCTACTGCTGCACCAGAACCATCACATCAGTTCCTCTTCCTCCTCCTCTGTCGGCCCTGGACAGTGGAGCTCCAGCAGGTCAGGTCGGGCAGCAACAGGTCAGTCGCTATGCACAGGGCACCATCTAGTGTTGCAAGCAGAGTATGAGAGAGCAGCTGAGGAGTTTTACTGGATGAGGAGGAGGCACAGCCATGTTGTGTGTGTGTGTGTGTGTGTGTGTTTGCAGACTTTGTGTGGAGTGCAGTTTCCCCCCTCCTGAGGTCACCAGGAGGTTAGTTACACGTCGGAGTAGAAGAATAGAGGTGAGACGGAGCTGAACCAACCTGGGCAGCCCTGGGTTGGATGAGGAGGGGGGGGATGGGCAGCGGCTGTGGTTGTTTGCTCTAGTCCTGGTTTGTGAACAAACTGAGACCTGGAGGCTCTGCTGCTGCTGCTCGGAGGAAGGATTCAACTTGAACTTCAGTTTCTCCATCACGAGCAGAAAACTGGATTCAGTGGCTGTTCTCATTAAAGCTGCAACGGTTAATCAACGAGTCTGTGAATGTCAAATCAGCCCAGAACTATTTTGAAGGTCAATTAACGGTTTGAATCATTTTTAAGCAGCGATTTGCAACATTTTAAGATCTTTGGAATATTTCACCTTGGGAAACATTATTCGGACCCCAAAATTAATAAAGGAAATAACTCACAGGTTCATTCACTCATCAAAACACTTACTAGCTGCATTAAATCGTCGTCCAAGGGAAATATTTATCATGTTTTCATTGGTAGGGAACATTATCTGTTTTCAAACACATTGACATTTGCAAACATGAGTCACACAGTGTATTTTATCAGCTCGTTGCTGTGCACACACACACACACACACCCACACACCTACACCTGTCGCTCCCCTCTGACCTTGTTTCACTGTTCACACGTCATCAACAACACTGGAGCCATTTAGCACTTTTACGAGTGTTTCAAGTGCAAATAAAACCCAGGAAAGTTCTTGTTTACAAGAAAATTCAACCTGTTTTCTGATGGTTTTGTGAAACCGGACACAAACATCCCATGAAGATTAGAAAATAAAGTCAATAACAGATCACATGAACGTTTGATGTGGAAACTGCAGAAGATTCTGATAAACTATCTCTGAATGATATTCACACAATAATTTAAAGGGTTATTTTGGTTTGAAATATTTCATGCTTCCAATTTTCAGAAGCTTAACGTCTCATTTGTTCGAGGCAGATAAAAAACAAAAGTTGCAGGAAACAAACTCTGAAAAACCAAACTTTGCAAAAAACCAATAAAACACAGCAAATGGTGTTTATTGTCAAAGTGTAGGAGTAGGACAATGTTATATGTGCATAATTCATTATTGTGTACTCTAATTGTGCAACAAACTAAGCTACAGTATATACAGACATCTATCATTAACTGTTGATAGCTGGATGACAGTTATACTGTATAACAGTAAAATCTAGTTGGCCGGTTGCTTGGGCAGGACAGTCTCCACAGACGATCCGGCGAAGGCCCAAGACTTTGGTATCATCTGCGTCAAATGCAAAATGGTGACTCTTACAGTGTAATATCAATCAATACGACTAAACACATCCATTTAAAAACATCCACATGAATATACTCAATGCAACAAATGTTATGCAGAACATCTTCTTCTTCTTCTCCCCCCCGCCCACCAAACGCTCTCTTTTACCTCCATAAAATCCAGTAAAGGTTAAACAAACATTTAAATGTTACATATCCCATAAAAGTAAAAAGAGAATAATGTTATGAGAACCCTCAGTCTACATAGCAACGATGCTTTGTGAAAAATATATGTATCGTAGAGTGAACTAAACATTTACATGTTTTTACAGGTGGAAAGAAAACATCGTTTTTGACATAACTTTTTTTTTTTTTTTCAGAATAATAATAATAATAATACAGCCCCACAGTCTTATGAACATGCTATGATCTCTCGTTACTCACTCCGATCAGTGTCCGTGTGACCAGGCCGGCGGCCCGCCACAGGGTCGTGGTTGTGTAAGTGTGTTTGCATGTCTCGCGTGTGCATGTATGCATATGCGTGTGTGTGTATGTGTGTGTGTGTCAGTTGGTGTGTGTTTGCAGGCTCAACAGTCCCCAGAGTTGTGCGAATGTGGCCCGGTCTCCATTTTCCAGTCTCTCTGGTCGGCGGGCTCTGCCTGGCCGTGCTGGGAGGCAGCGGGAGACAGTGACATCTGTCTTCGGGGGTTCCCGCTGTGCATGGTGTTCCAGTGGCGCTTCAGGTCCGACGCTTTGATGAAGGCTTTTTCGCAGGAGCCGCAGTTGAACGGTCGCTCGCCTCGGTGTTGCCGTTCGTGGTCTTTCAGGTGGGACTTGTGCTTGAAGGCCTTTTCGCACATTTGACAGGCGAAGGGCCGCTCGTTGCTGTGAACCCTCTCGTGCCTCTTCAGGTCCGGGCCCCTGATGAAGGCCTTGCCACAGACGACGCAGCGGTGAGGCTTGAAGCCGGAGTGGATCTTCAGGTGCTCCTTGAGGTGGGCGGCAGTGGTGAAGGCTTTGGGGCAGTGCTCGCAAGCGTAGGGACGGTTGGCGGTGAGCAACCGCTCCTTTTTGGCGTTGTGGTCCAGGGGCTTCGCTCCCGTGCTCTGGCAGGAACCGTGGTCGCGGTGGCCGTACAGCAGGTACTCCAGCTTCATGTCGCTGGAGGTGGAGGAGCCCCAGCCGTGGCTGTGAGGATCTTTACTCATGTTGGTGTTGTAGTTGTGTGGCTGCGACACGTGCGAGCCGCCCGGCCCCATCCCGTCCATCCCCTGGTCGTAGAAGCTGTTCTTCCTCACCTCCTCCATGGCGAGCTCCTTCAGGATGGCGTCCTGAGCTCTCATCCCGTGGTCGCCCGGCGCCTGGTTCTCCCGGGTCTTCATGTTGGTCAGCTCCCGCTTCTGGGTGCACAGGTTATCCAGGAAGTTGATCCCCAAGATCTGGCCGGACGACATCATCATGTTGATGTCCTTCTTCCTGACGGCGAGCCGGGCCGTGTACATGTAGTTGAGCACCTCCTCGAAGATGTCGGAGCGGATGAAGTCCAGCTCCACGATGGAGTTGTCCTCGTCGCTCTGCTTCTTGAAGAGCTTCTTGAAATAGTTGCTGCAGGCGGCCAGGACACAGCGGTGAGCCCTGAACTCGATGTTCTCCACCACCACCACCACGTCGCAGTGCTCGCCTTCCATCCTCTGCTGGTTGAGCATCTTCAGGAAGGTGGCTTTGTGGTCGTAGTCGATATATCTCAGTAAATCAGACATGGTGGATAAATAGGAGGAACCTGCAGGAGGAGGAGGAGAAACAGGAGAGAGTCAAACACTTTGATTTTTCCCACAACAGGAGTGAGAGCTGCACATCAGATGAGGGGGGAGGAGCCTCGCGTCCACAAACATTCACCGGAGCAACTTTTAACGCGTTTTCTCCGCTTTTCTGTCACAGGGAGAATCGAACCAACTCAGGGAATCGAGCAGAAAACCCTCGGCGAGGGGAAACAGCGAGAGGCCCGACGGCGGCGAAAAGCCTCGGTAATGTCAGTTAAACACACACACACACACGCACGCACGCAAACAAGCAGCAGGAATCAAACACACGCACTTTTTCTTCCACCGGAGCGAAGCGTTTTTTGCGTGACAGCGGCGCGTGGCGTGCGTGGCGTGGCGTGCAGGGGGGAATACAAAAAAAACCTGTGCGAGAATATTTCACATTTCACTGCGCCCAGCCATTTTGGTCAGCGAGCCTCCATTGGCATGTTCCCGGAGCTGCACGGCGGCTCGCGAGCGGCGGCGGCGGAGGGAGGGAGGGAGGGAGGCGGCGAAGAAGAAGAAGGAGAAGAAGCGGCGGCGCGACGACAACGCGGTGCCGGGGCGACGGGGGAGAAGAGGGGGGAGAAACAAGAGTAAGTACCCGAAAGCCTGGACGCGATCCCGGTGTTGTCACGCAAAGGCAGTCGACGGAGATCCAGAGCTGTCGTTTTTCCTCTTCCTCCTCTTGTTGTGACTGCTGCCGCTCCACAGGAAGCGCCGCGCCGTCCTGCTGCCACCCAGCGCGCCGGAGAGGGTACTGCAGGCGAGATCGTGTGCGCGCGAGGCGAGGGCTCACTCCGCTTGGGGAAAAAGAGGAGGAGGAGGGGGGTACGGTGGTCGAGGGGGCTCAACGCACGTGCAAATTAGGAAAACACACGCAAGGAGAAAAAACACGTGGAAATAGGAAAAATACGTGCAATTTAAGAAAACACACGCAAATAGAAAAAAAAGCGTACCAATTAAGAAAACACACGCAAATTAAGAAAACACACGCTTCAATAACTTTGACCTACAGCAGGTGCAGCACTTCTTTGGGTCCCCTGGAAACATTCCCGTTTCAAATTGATGATTCGTGTTTTTCTGTTTGCATTATTTCCAAAGATTTATATTATCAAGGGATGGAACCACTCACCTTCAGGTTGCAGCCGCCCCCATGAACCCAAATAATATGCAGTAAACAGGGGGCCTCTGGGAGCCATCAGGGTCTGAGGCTCCTGGACAGTCTGGAACTGCACCTGGGTTCGTACCACAGCTCAACAGGATCCCACCAGTGGAGCAAAGAATCATTTTACCTCATTATACTGAAAACAGCACCTCATCTCAAACTACACCTCTTTCCCAGTAGATTATTTAATAATTTAGATTCTAACCCACAGAACCTCTTTTCACTATTTCATGTCAGTCGGTTGATTTCCTGATTTCAAGATCAGTGGCAAATTTGAAAAAGTGTGTTAATGGCACAAAATTTACAACGAAAGTTTATTTATTTTAAATTGGTTTAAGTGTTGTACTTTCATCTGTCACCTGAGATTAATTTGACCATTATAATTATTTTAACTTAAGTATTTGAGGTGTTACTTCTTTAATAGATCAAGGTTTAACATGTGATTAGTGGTCACATGTTCACAGCTCAGGTCCACAGTTCAGTGAGTGCACAAACTGTGGAGGACGTTACTAGGACAACGGTTCTTTGCTTCTGTTTTGTAAAAATCAATTAATGCAGAATTTTGAATTACCATTTCACATATAGGCAAAACTTGTAAGATTCAAAAATGTAAATGAATATTAATAAAACTGATCGAATTTTATGGAAAATGAACCAAACTTGTAACAAACTAAGCTGACAATCTCTTTGCGTGGATCCACTCGCACCCAGCAACAGAGACGGAGTGAGAGGTCACCCTGTTTCTTACCCCTCTGTGAAACGCAGCGGCAGCGGGGCGGGGCTTCAGAGGCCTCCGTGTGTTCGACATAATCACCTTCAACAGTATAAAAAACAAAAAGGTCTTAATTAGCCGGAGGCTCCTGCTCTTAACTCATCAATTAAGTGTTTACAGCGTTTGGCCTCATGAATAATAGATCAGCTCACACACTCAGTACATATATATATATATATATATTATAAACTATATATAAATATATACAGCTTTAAATAATCACTCATCAATTAAGATTAAACAAATTAATAAGTCACAAGTTGGAACATTAAATTTAAGATGATCAAAACCAAAGTGAGTTCCAATTATGATTCTATCTATGAGAATATAGAAGTATTCTCTATAAGTCATTATTGTAATCAAACCTAGAATAATTTGTGTTTTATTTATTATTCATAACTGTAAAGTCAACAAAACCCTTATTAGAATCTTCAATCAGCATTTTTCTCACAATAAAAACAACCAACAGGTTCACCGGTGACACAGGTTTCAGTTCTGTGGTCAACATTTTATTATTTCAGAGGAAAACAGCCAATTAAAAAAAAAAAACATTGCGTTTGCCATTTGTATTTCACCATTTTGAGGAAAAACGTGGCTGAACATGAACAACAGCTGTTTGTTTATTCAGATACAGTGGAGGAGGTGAGGGAGGCACACGGCCGACATGTTCAGGAGGTGGTGGGGGGGGGTCGACTGATCTCTTTTGGCTTTGCATCGCTGGGGCAGCGCTCGGCAGCCTGAGCCTCAGTCACACAAACCTGGGACTCGATCATCTGCCCTGAAAAACATTCACAGGCTGCGCAGGCACATTGAAAAATCTACTTCTTGCACAGAAATCTTGATTCCTTGGCGGTTTTTTTTTTTATAGCCAAAACAGACCATCAGTGGTGGAATCAACGGATGAGAAACAATAAAATACTGAAAAGATCATTAAAAAGAAGAAAAACACAATTCAAGTAGACAATGACACAAATCAACTGTGAGAGGATAAGTTGCTATAATCTGAGGAAAGCTTTTGATATGTACAGTGCTGGGCTGCGGGGACGCGCCTCACGGAAAATCATCCGGCTGTTGAGTGAGTGAGGCGATGCTTGCTGGCAAATGAGGTTGGCACTTCTACAGCAAGGTTAAATAGTGTTTACTTTCTAACATATACAGCCTATGGCGATTTTTAAAGTTTCTGGAGTGATGGCTTTATTTCATAAATAAAAGTCTGCTACAATTATTATTCTCGATAATCATAAAAATGCATCAAAGTCGTAAGGCAGTGAAAGCAACAAGGTTTTGCTCGCTGCACACACACAGGGAGTCGGCGTGCAGGCGGGTCGAGAACCATTTTTAAAAATCGTACAGGGTTTCTGGTTAAATCTTGCCGTTTGTTTGGCGATGCAACGTTGCGTCCTCATGCAAAATAGATTTGTTTCTTTTGCAGGTGGGTGGTTGCGACGAGCGGCGAGCTGCGGGAGTTTGGAGAGTGAGGAGCCGTTCCGGTCGTCCCAGAGTCCCGCCGGCTTCCATGAGGAGATCTGGGTGTTGGATTGTGGGAGGTCGAACAGAGAACAGCCCTCAGAGTTACTCCTGGAAGAGCAGAGCAAACAGGTTGGATTTCAGCTGCAGCGTCACGAAGACGGATTAAAAAGTTTATTACAGTTCTTTTTCCCCCGTCATGAACAGATGCACTGAGGGACTACTGGGTTACAACAATGCAAATACACAACATAGATACACACAGGCTGCTGGGGCACTTTGAATGTAACTTACAAACCAATAGAATTAATCTAACTGTCATACTAACTTACATTTGAATAACAAATACAGAAACAGCCATTATCTTTCTCTAACGATGTGGTTGTGGATTTGAGTTTCATTCCAGTTAAATGTTAACACATCAAAGTAAAGCATGCTTTATACACCACCTTCAAAGAGACGGGGAGATTTACACAATCTGCTCTTTGAGAGGGAGGGAGGCGTTTGTTTTCTAAATTGGGTTAAGAAGGATAACTGAGGAATGGGACTTGAAGCATTTCTCGCAGAGTTTGTTGGATTAAACGTGAAAGAAAATAACTAAAATCTCATGAGAACAATTGAAAACTCAGTTCTTGGATGGATTTGATGAGGTCAAATAAAGGACTGAAGACATCTGAATATACTGTGTTCTGAAAAATTCATCTGAATGATAAGTATGATGCTTTTATACTATTATTAAATGTTCTTGCCTCCCTTCATCGACTGACAGTTGTTTTTAAATAATCGGTTAAATCACATTTTTATAGGAAAGACTAAGTTTAAGTTTTTAAGTGGATGTTGTTTGTTTCTAATATTTTCTTTTGTCTTGTTTTGTTATACGTTGTTTTATTCCCATTTATTTAGAAAATCCCTTTGTTAAATTGTTTAGATAGGTGCTATTGAAATAGTTTTATTATTATATTGATAATAATAATGATATTCAACCTTTTACTTACTGATAAATTAAGAGAAATGATTGTATTTACAGAATGGTTTCTGTAGTTAAATGGTAATTTATTTTCTCAAATAAGAGTAATGACATTTTCTAAGTATTTTTCCTCACATGATTGATCCAGTAACTGATATGAAGAAACCAGAGAAAACCTCAGACACACTGATGAAGGGAAAGTCTTGTTTGGTGAAAAAGAATAAAGACTTGTAGTGATGCTGAGTTTAATTTTTAAAGACTGTGGATAATGCGACTTAAACGTTTTCTGACTCAGTGCCACGGTTCTGTGTGTATCTACAGTGAGAAGAGACAAGCATCTGAAAGACAAACATTTAGTATCATGTTAACACAGTACTGCTCAGAAACAGAAGCTGTTCTGACACAAAGGTATTAGACAGAGTGTGCGTGCACACACACACACACACACAAGACTGAAGGCAAGGCTGCAGAGACAAAGCCAAGCATTCCCATCTGGTGAGTCCCACAAGTACACACATGCACGCTGGCTCATCCCACACCCTGAGCATCGGGATCACCTCAGTCAGAAACTAATGGAAAAACAAGCTCCAGAGACAAAGGTAGATTTGAACAAACTGGACAATGTGTCGGGTCCAGGGACAAACAAACAGATGATGCTTAAGAGAAAAGGTGGCGGGGTTATAACGACATGCTGATGACATGAGAAGGTTCCATCACGCAGCTGTTCCACGGCCATAATCCTGACGCTACTGACGGCGGACATGTTGAAACACAAATGGCTGCATTTGTGAAGTTTGTTTGTTGCCACAAGGAGCGCTGACCTATTTTCCCCCCTCACACAGAAAGGAAGAGTGCAACTGAAAGAGCAGGACGTCACAAGTCGTTCCCCAGAAACACACTTGTTACATTTTAGTGAAACACCCCAAGCCTGATTGTTCCCCCTGTAGACGACACCGATGAGCTGCTGGGTCGAGCAAAGCTAGTATTTATTTTGTGTTAAGTAAAGCACAACATTAATGACGACACTGTTGGAAAACCACCGTGTCATTCAGGCTAAATTTACCTCAAATTTGTTTGTTAACCTTCTACTTGCTTGTCTGATTTAATCATTAATCTAAAATGAAAGATTATTGCGAAACAAAACCAGAATAAATGCACAATATTCTGCAGATGTATAAGCGTATATCAATTTCAAAATTTGTTCTAAAGTTAAGAGTTTCAGTCGGCAGCTCACACCGAGCGCTCTGAGAAGCAGAAGCCGGTCAAGCCAGTATTTAAAAGCACATTACTGCCAGTGTCCTTTGTGAGGCGACACAATGTAGACACAACAGTGCATGGAAATGTGTTGACAGAATATTGGCCGACATGGAGGCATAAATACTCCAACACAAGTTTTATTTCTGTATTAGCAGACCCCCTAACCCTTGCCCACTTTTTCTTTTCGATGATGCAATTCTTATCATATTCTAGAAATTTCAAAGATCGGCGTTTCAATCTAGATCTTTTGTAATGATTTGTCTGTGTCAGAGGTAAAAGAGCTTTATCATAAAAAAAAAGGGATGGTGCTTTCTTCCAGCAGGGGGGGGGTGTTGCAGTTAAATTACAGGGGATCGCATGAGACCGCCAGCAGCATTACTGTAAAGGTCTTTAAGCCTTGTCATTACGAGTTGAGACCATAATATCCGCTCTGTGAGCACACACGCACCAGCCGACCTTTTCCCTGCAGTGTGAGTGGAGTGGGAATGACAACAGCATGATGCATTAGCTGTAAGTGCTACAGAAGCAGGGCTGTCTGTACCAGTGACAAGAAGTGCTGATGGGAAAGCAGCATGCCCGAGAATGGAGACCAGCTTGGAAAAAAACCCCAGTCGAAACTAAATGACACCAGACTACACCGGGCAGCGCCGGGACCAGGACTGGGGCCTCGTGCTCTTACCTGGGTCAGTCCTCCCCCTCCTCTGGCGTGATCTCTGTCTCTTTATGTACCACTACTTTGGTCACTGACATGTCAGGATGCTGTTCTTTAGCCTCCTTTATGGCCTGAGCCAGCGCCTATACACGGGAGTGCAGTGCCAGAAGGGGTCACCAGGGGGAGACAGAACGGGGAAGGGCAGGGAGGGAGCGGGAGTTTGGATTGTAAGTCAGTAGTGCCAACAGGGGAGTCACTTTCAGTTAGACTTGTCATACTTCCAGTATCTGTTACATCACACGTTAATGTTTTGTTTTGAATGTCACATGCTGGACCGCCGAACTTGCAAAGGGAAAGTTAAGGTCCTGGCGATTCACTGAGGTAAGAATTTTACTTATATTGCTCAAACTTAAGACTTTAAAAAGGCAAAGAAAAATAATGACAATCGTGGATACATAAAAAACAGATTAGAACTCTGAGAGACCTGATCGTGGTCGATGTCGGTATCTCCTGTGATGACGATCCTCTTCTCGATTCTCGTCTCGGATACTCCTCCTTTCACCGTCTGACCAACGGAGCACAAAGACACGGATCAGTTCACATGGCAACAATCACATTAATAAAAGGTTTATCAAGAAATAAGAAGTCATGAATTATAGAGCGGATAAAATAGCTATAACATCTTAAAGAAAATAACCATAAAATTGATGAATTTGATTCTTTATCTTAATTGTCAGCTATTTTCACAAGATAATCATTAATTGTAAAATATAAGTACGCATGTCTCTATACTACACAGATTGGTTCACTTCCTTTCCCCACACTTCCTTTGTGTTTTGGCCCAGACACAGAGGAGCTGGAGACGTATACGAGGCTTCAAGTGTTAAAGAGGCCGTGGGGACAATAGACGAACCCTGACCTTTGTGATGTGTGTGGTGGTCGTGGTGCTGGAGGTTTCTGAGGTGATGGTCTGAGCGCTCAGCAACATCCCAGGGTCAGCGTCACCATTAGTGTCAACCTGGTGACAACCAAAACACATTGTGAGAAGTCTGTGGGCTGGAATAAGTCAAAATACTCCCTCCTGCAGGTTTTCATTTGGTGTCAGGTGAGTTTAATATTCAGTCATTTCATCTCTCCTGAGCAGTAAACTTCTTTTAAACCAGTTAGTGTATAGTGGTTTCATCAGAGCTAGTTTATTTATTTACGTCTACTTGATGTGGCTAAAAACGAGCTAATGGTGGAATTTGAGACTTGCAAAACCCAAATGAGCTAAAAATTAAAAGTACAATTATCAATTTAAAGAAATATTGATTAGTGCAGCTTCAAAGTGGAGATAATATATATATATTTTTTAAAGTTTTATTTGTAAAGAGGAAGTAGTCACACAGGAGATATAAAATACATTTTCCTCAGGAGTTGGTGGAGCCGAAAATGGAGCTAAAAGAGTGAATATCAGTTTAATGAGGATTTATTTATGAATAAATTAATGTTTGTTTTGCTCTGTATCTGCTGAGTGTGTAAAAAACAAGTTATTTTTTCCAAATATCAGCTAAAAAGATGACAAAACAATATACCATTGTTGTGGTTGCAGGTTATTTCAACCCCTTCACCCACAGTGGTCAAAAAAGGACACAACTGTTTAATCACAATCATGTCTAACGATCCCAGAACTCACCTCTGCAGCCTCATAGGTGATGGTCTTTGTCTCTGTGTGGACCACAGGCATCTCTTTGGTTCCCACCTCACTGTTCTCAAGACTCTGGAGGTAAAAAGGCCAGAAACGTACACATTTAGTGAATCGTACATTGTGCACAGAGGGAGCACAGCAGCGCTAAAACCATCTGCTCAAGTTAAATTAGTCTGAAGCAAATTGCTGCAGGTGTTCACTCTTAGCTGCAGCTCTTTGTTCTTAAAATAGCACCGCAAGGTCGTACATAAAATTTAATTGACGCAAATAAATACCGCATGCTAATAAAGTGAACCAAAGCCGCTCATTGTCGGGCTTAAATCTCTCAACCAGCATGCAGTCATGCATTAGATCTCCCTAATTCAGTGAAGGAAAAGATACTGGAAAGTGCAAATCACAAGGTTTCGATCAAGTGTGTGCACCACATCATGTCCCCTGATCTGCTCAGTGATAAGTTAGGAAGCGGAGATGCAGATCCATGCGTTCGGTGGAGTTTTGGCCCCTGATTATAGCGGCAGATTGTGTCAGCAGGAGGTGGTGGTGAGGTTACAGGGCCGAGGGAGAGGCCGCTGGCGCTGACGTGGGGTTACCTCCGACTGAGACATGGCTGGAGGTGAAGGGGTGAGTGGGTTTCCTGTGGGTTCAGTCACGTTCGTTTCCTCCTCCGGTTCTTCAGATACCAACACGTCTCCCCCTTCTGAAGCCTTTTCATCGACAGAGTCTTCTTCTGGTTTCAAATTTAGTTCTTTGTCATTGAACTTCTTCTCTGCCTCTTCTTTCATTTCATTCATCTCCTCCTCCTCCTCCTCCTCCTCCTCCTCTTCCTCCTCCTCCCTCTCAACTTCATCGTCTGAGCTGTCCGTCTGTGGGTAGTGGTATTTCTCTTTTTCAAAGGGCAAAGGATTCTGGGTGTCTGCAGAGATCTTTTGTTCTTCATCCTCTACTGGTAAACATTCATCCACTTGCTCATCCACCTCTTCGATACCATCTTTTAACTCTGTGGGAAACTCTTCTTCCTCGAAATACTGCACCTCATGAGAGAACTGGACTCTTTTGCCTGCATCTACTTCTGTCTCATTTCCCTCCTTTGCATGTTTACAATCTGTCAATTCATTCTCCAAAGCCTCCAAACAACTCTCCACTTCCTCCTCTGTTGATGACAACTTCTCCTTTTCACAACCTCCTATGTAAGCAGGCGTTACAGTGAAAGTTACACCAATTTGTCCATTTTCTGACACCAAAGGCTCCCTGTCGACACCTGCATTCTCCCCCTCCTCATCTATTGCTTCCTTATTTTCCTTTTCTGCGGACTCTGGCAAAGCACTGCCGTCAGAGAGACTCTCATCAAACCCCGAAGTTGTTGCTACTGGCTGCATTTCTGCTTTCACAGACGCACACTGATGAACTTGCTCTAAAGACGGAGCGGAGCCAGGAATAACAGATTTTTCACAACTAACTGAGGCAGCTGGTGGATCTGCTGAGCTACTGTCACTACTATCCCTGTGTAACGTTACTATGCAGCCTAACTCTCCCTCTGCAGGCTCTGCTGACATTATTGTGACTGCGAGCTCTGCTGCGGTGTGCGCCGACTCGGCTTCGGCAACCTCTGTGGTCTGGATATTCACCGTTGGCCCAGTGGACTCTGCCGGCCCCTCCTCCGTCTCTGTGGCCAACTCCGTCTTCGGCTCTGGATCAGCTGGTGCCTGCGATTGATAATCGTACTGTTAGATTTTGTTTTTGAATATCCATGATTTAAAAACACAGTATACAGCAGATTCACATAAACCTGATGGGAGAGAAATGGTTGTGTTGATTAGCAGATTTCATTATATTCAACAGCACTGAGTTACTTACAATAGGCACAAATATTTAAAAGATAAATTATGAAGACCAGAGAGGAGTGGTCACCTTTTGAGAGGAGGAAACCCATCCCAGCGTAGACTGATGGGACAGAAGGAAGGATGGACACAACAGCGGAGAGAAAGAGAGGACAGTCAAAAGTCAAAGTGAACACTGGACCAAAAAAGCGAAGAAAGACGGGGAAAAATGAAAAGGTCTGAAAAGTAAAATATTATATGGAATGTATGGAATACCACGATAAAGCTCATTAAAACTGCTGAAGCTAAAGCCAATTGGAACGAATTGTAAAACAAACTGAAAGTCTGGTTTAAGAAATGCAGATTTCAGCTAATCTGCTTTTGAAAAACTTTTCCCCTAAAAGCAGTGAAATGTCTTTTCAGGTAGATCCATACATTTTATCTGACTGGTTAAAGAGGCAGAATGGTTTTTTTTTTGGAGGATGAGTTGGGGGAAAGCTGCTGTAGTGGCACGGAGCCAGGGCTATGAAGTCACCTCTTTCAGGAAACTGAAAAGAAAGAAAGGCATCGTGCAGCTGAGCCAAACTGTAATAAACATTGTCGTCCTTATCAGCTGCAGGAGCCAGCTGCTAAGGCAGGGAGGGGGGCGGGGGGGACTGTTTTAGCTGTCAACAAACGGAAAAACAAACACAATATAGTTGTATCAAAAAGAAGCGGTAGGCTTGACTGCAACACAAATCAGCAGCTTTGCGAGTGTGAGAGTAAACGCCGGGTGTTAAAGGTGCCGTTAGCCATGCACAGCGCTCGGTTACACGGTTGTTAGACTGGTTTGGCTGCTGCTGGAGGGAAGGCAATGAGGGAAGGCTGCAGGTGGTGGTGGTGGAGGTATGGAGGGAGGCAACCAAAACCAAGTTGTTGCCTTTGATTTTTCATACAGTACCACTAATAAGGTCGTAGCCGAAGATTCAGGAATTGAGTTTTGAGTAAAGCTGGACTTTGGCTGTTCGGTCTGGACGACTTCTTCAAAGATGAAGATTTCTTCTTTCTGCTGCAGGCCGTCACAAGTCGTCATCTCCTTGAATTCCTCTGCAGACACACTTATGACCCCTGAAGCCTCGGTCTTCACCTCCTCAGAAATCCACGATGCCATCGCCTTTTTAGGTGAATCAATACCTTTATTCTGAGTCATGTCATCGGCTTTTACATCAATCTTCGGACTCAGAGTCTTGACTACTGTCATTTGGGCTTCGAGGACAACGGCACTGTCGTCTTTGATCATTTCTTTCTCATTAGAACTGGACAGTAAATCCTTCTCCTCGGCGTCTGTCTCTCCAGGGACAACAGGCTCCTCTTTTTCACCCAAGACGCTCGTCTCACTGCACTCGGTGTCTAATTTATCCTCTTTCAAGATAATAAGTGTCCCTTTCTTGTCACTGATGGCCTGGGACACTTCCTGTCTTACAGCTCCGGGGCTGACCTTCAACACCGACCTCTCTGACACCTCATCTTGTGAGTCGGGCGTCTTCTCCTCCACCTCCCTGAGGATCACTTCCATGAAGACGTCGTCATCCATAGTGGTTGACAGACTAATCCCGTGAGGCCCCGAGGAGGTGGCCCCATCGGTTAAGATACTATCCGCCATGTATTTCACCAGATATCCTGCGGCCTGGGGAGACACTTGGCTCATTGGTAATAGTTCGTTCAAGTTAGTAAACAAAGGGCGACACACAGCCAATAGATGGCAAGAATCAGCTTAAGAGACAGTTAATATCAAATGACATTTAAACGAGCTTCATAAGTACTAGGACAGAGATACACTGGAAATCGCTTTTATACGTTTGTCTGCAAAAATATGGCACTGTGGTTACCTAAAGGACTGTAAAAGTGAGGAATAATCAGGAGTATATGACATCAGATATTCTAAAAAGAGAAAAGGGCGGAGAAAGGAAAGAAAAAGGGCAGAAACGCTTCTTTTACAGCACATGTGAAGTCATAAGAGCCAAAATACCAAACACTGTTCTGCTGTCCATATACATCGGGAGCGAGGTCGATACCAAGAGCAACACACAGCAGATTCAAAAGACAAACAAACTGGAGGCATTTAGTTTTTTACCTCAGTGGCTTGAGGCGCCATCTCTTCTTTTGTCTCCTCTCCTGCAGGAGGCTCATCTTCAGTCTGCAGAGGAATGAAAAAAATTAAAATGTCACACACATTGAAACAGACACATGGGAGGAGATAACTACTGTTACATCTTCAAATGGACAAGGTCTGGATCCCAAGGCTCCTGCAGAGAATCAGTTTTCTCTTGCCATCAGATGAGAAACATTTGATGTCAGTGATTAGTCCTCAGAGGCTTCGATTAGCGTCGCTCATTAGTCCTGCACGAGATCATCAGATTGTGTGACACAATGCAAGTACAAGAAGAAACTCATAAAGAAACTCTGTACGGTCACTGATAACCATATTCACTGATTAATGACTTCACTATCCATAACTGAGATGAATTTATGTGTTAATTAGCTGCTGAAGACATAAAATAATAGTGGCAAAGAAAAACACATTTGCTGGATTAAATGTAGAACTTTATTTCACTTTGAAAGACTTGCCCATATTTCCTTTAATGTGCACCAGTGCCATCTGAAGTATAAATATACTGTCCGGGACTCATCTCGATATAAAACACGACCCTATTCCTGTTACAAATACTGAATTTACTGCACTAGGAGTCATTATGGGATGACTCCTCAGATTAATGTCTTTGTATATAAAAAAAAATCTCCTTGGTGATGTCATGCCTCTCTCACACACACACACACACACACGCCGCCGTTCAGTCTGCTGGGGACTGCAGCTTACATCCTGCGGCTCCAGAGGCTCTATCATGGGCGCTTCGTCTGCCCTGGGTGAATGCGCTGGGGACGAGGAGAGTCTCTTCTCCCATTCTGTCAGGCCCGGCGTGCCGTCGCCGGTCTCAAGGAAGGAGCGCTTCAGTTCGCTGATGTTGGTTTGGTGCTTGACCATCTCCGCCGGCGGCTCGGTGTCCTGCAGTAGCCGGTCAACCATGATACAAAGAGATGAGGGCACGAGCGGCGCGGAGGGAACGACGGACATGCTTTATGATCGCAGCGGTAGCTTGCATATCCAATGAATTACCCCAAAAATATGTTGGTAGCATAAAATGCAGTTCTGAAAAGGTCTGTATCAAAATGTAAACTGACACGGACCTGAATCAGATGCATTATGCACTTTATAATTCTTACGTTTCCTGTTCACAGGCCTGTTTACGAGGCTGTGCAGGCTACCTGTGCAGCAGCTCATACAAACAGCAAAGAAACAGCAAAAGATCCACCCACACGGCAGCTGTAACTACGAGAGCAGCAGCTTGTACTTAAATGCTAACAGAGCATTTAGGACCAGCTGACTTCAATGAAAAATAAAACGGCGTCATGCAAATCTTTACTGATTTAGTTTTACAGGTTTAGTTGAGCACAACACTCCCAAATCTCATTAGAAGCCAACGTCTCTACTAACACTGGTTTCATTCTGTTAGATTTCGGTTACGTTATTTCTTACAAAAATTAATTTTGATGCTCACAGCAAGAAATCTGTTAGAGAAAAGTGTAATTAAAAAACTCTCATTCACACCAGAAACATCTGACGCTGGCAGAGCCACCGGCTTGTTATCAATATATGTTATCAATCCTGTTATTGGTTAGGATTCCTCATAACAAAAACACCTGCATGCTTATTTCAGTCATGCATTGTTTTCTTACCAACCTCTAGCATCAGATTACTATGCCTGATAAAAACGTCCTCCCCTTTTACTCGTCTTATGAAACTATACTGTAAAGACAAAGAGGGGAGAGGAATTGTAGATGAGGCTGTTTTGTCTTGTTGAATTTAGACTCTTGTTAGGAGAGATGGGAGCTTTGACTTCTTAGACCTGGCTGTCAATGACACAATGGTAAACAAAAGTCACTGGATAAAACCTTTAAAACTGTGAAATCTGACTCTTGGGCGCAGCAGAAGGAAAAGAAATGTAAACACGACTCCACCATTTACACACAAAAGCACTTGAGAAATGAGCTGGAATGGCGGGTTCAGAAGCAGCGGCAGCTTTGCAGCAGCAGCCTGTGACGTGAATTCAGGCAAGAGTGAATGGTCAGTCTGGTGTGTGGTGTGATAATGTCAACAACAGCAGCAGCAGTAGCAGGCAAGCCAAGGCGACAGGATGACAAAGAGTGACGGATGGCGGATGTCTGTGAGGCTCAGTGCATCGGGTGGTGGTTGTGATGGTGGTGAGATGCACTGAGCTGGGCCATGAAGCGAGCCCAGTGTACCTGAGTCCGCATCTCAGAGTCGTCCTCCGCTTCCGACTGACAGCAAGTAAAGAGGGAGAGCACAGAGAGTGTGAGACGAGGAGGAAAGGAGCCACTGTTTTCAGAATGTTAGAAGAAAGGCAAAGGGAGAGTCAAGTTAAGGAAAGTGGTTTTACAAGGAGAAGCAAGCAGAGGGACAAGGGGAAGTGACTGTTTGCTAAACCCCTCCCATGAACTACATTTATCAAATTATGGATTAGCAACCATAACAGGAACCAGCAGGCCAGTCAAGAGTGAGAGTGACACAGCATTTTGTTTCTGCTGTAGAAAACGGAGTAAACAGTGCACTCGTCTGGTGTTGACTTCCTCCTTTGAGTTCGAAATCTAGTTCCCGAAACACACGCATAGTGTTTTAAAAATACCCTCTTCACACCCTGCATGTCCAATTGTTACAAAATGTGACACATCAGTTACTACTCATCCTGAAAAACTAGACTCTTTTAAAGTAAAAAGAAGCTGATTTATTACTTCTACTACAAGGCTGCCTATCAATCCTTCTTGTTTTAATGTCATCTAACACCAATCAGTCACCAGTGGCGGGTTTTGATGTTGTGCCCGATTTATTTTTGACGTAGACATTCAGATTGAACCCCTTAAAAACAGGCCACAGATATACACCGATCTGCCACATCATTAAAACCAGTTTTCTGACCAGTGATTGGTGTAAAATAAGCTGAAGTCCGAGCTCATGTTCACTCAACTCACTGAGCTACGACAGCTGTCAACTATAAATAATTAATGGTTGCTGGCTACAAATGAGAAGTTCCTCTACCATTGTTTACAATCAAGGACCCCCCCCTGTTATAAGTGGTATATCTGCAAATGTTTCCACCGTTTATTTTGTGGTGAGCAAGAACAAAAAATGACCAGATTAGCGTCAGTCATGGGGCGGGGCTTGGCAAACAGTCAGTATTCTTGTTTTTAGAGACATTAAGGGAAAGAGTGGAAAATTGTGTCAGGAAAACATCCTATTTTAAATAAGTTTACAATACATTTAAAAAGAGAAGAACTAAATTAACGGACAGGATGCAATGCATGCATAATATGCAAATCTTCAAGTGCAGCCGTTGTTTCACATTTCACAACTACGATCCAGCATCACATTTTTGTTTCTCCTGTCTTTATCTGTGTGTCTTTCATGCCCGAAATACAATATTCTTCTCCGATGTACAGACCTCTGTGGCGGTCATCTCTCCGTCAAAGGCAAAGTCAGTTTGATCGCTGTCGGTCTGCGTTCACAAACGCAGCAAAACCGTTCCGAGTGGCAAGCAAAGGAGGAATGACAAGAACCCAGCTTTTTAAATCCTTGAATACATCACACATTGACAGAGATTCTTCATTACCACAGATGAAACAAATGGAAATGCAGCGGCTGTTTCTGTCAGCTGCAAAAATACAATATCAGACAAGACTATATAGATAAGATTAGCAGTGGATCAACACAAAGACAAATAAAAGAAAATGCAAAGTAAGCAAGCAAAACAGACTCAGAGGAAGTTGAAACCTTGGGTCGGTCACTTTGATATTGAAACAGAAATATTGTTTAATTTGCCTCCGATTTGAAAAGACTAAATCCTGGTGTACAGTTAATGAAACTCAGTCCAGGTAAATGAAATCTGTGTTGTGCAAAAGTACAACACGCGATGACAACATGGGATTTAGAATTTTTTTTTGTTGACGAACAGTAACCTGACTTTCAGGCCCTCCCCCCTCCTCTCCATGCATGTTGACACTGAAGGTGATGTGGATGCATTTGAGCATCACACTCTCTCTGCATCACATGGATTTGGATTTGATTCGCACTGAAAAATATCTCATCTTGACAGACTGCAGAAAGCTACGTTGCTGAATGGCTGAGAGATTCTTTCAGCAGAGTTTCCATTTTGTTTGAGCCTGCGTCAGGCAGCGATGCAGAGAGACTGAGAGCTTAGATCAATATGGAAATGTTGTCATGCAGCTGGTGATGATCTTCTAACAATCACTATCTACACTTTTAAGCCTTGAATGTGGATGATATTACTGAGATGAGTTAGGCACAAAGCAGTGGTTTTAAATTTGAAGTTACGTAAAGGATTAGTGACAAAAATGGAGGTCGACGACTTCTTCAAATCCTAGTGATTATTAACATTCAGTAAAATAATTAAAAGTTGGCATTATTAATTGTTTTACAGTGCAGCAGTATTTCTTTCAAAATCTGTTAGTCATACAGATGTGGTTAAGCTTTAAAAAGAAGTAAAAATGTTACGCTGATGAGTTTAAGTCACGAGTGGTGCCCACTGTTTGTGTCGAACCCTCTCATGAATGGTGACAATCAAATATGAAATGGTGAGACTTGCAGGCTCATCTCTGTGCACTCGTGAAGTTGATGGGGATGTGGTCTACAGGATGAGAGTGTGACTGGGCAGAGATGAGGTTCTGAAAGTAGGAGACTGACAGACACTGGGACAGACAAGGTCTCCAGGTCGGCTCTGAACTGGTGGAACAGCAGAGCGAGATACAGGACAGGACAAGGAGTTAACGATCATAATGAACTGTACGTCTAAGCCAGAGGCCATTACTGGAACATAAAGTCGTACGCACACACCTCCTCTTCCTCTGAACTGTCATGGTCATGGTAGCCCTGGGCAATGGAGGCGGTCAGGGAGGCTGCCTTGGGCTCCAGGTAGCAGAGGCACAGCGCCAGGGGGAAGGAGAGGGTGAGGGCGTAAGGGACTGAGAAGGACGTGGAGAGCAGGAAGAAGAAAATGAAGAGGAAGCAGGGGATGAGTGAGGGTGATCTAATGGGGAGGAAGTGGTGCGCGCACTCTGGGAGGAAGCGCATCTCTGACAGATCGGGGAAGGTGAGGTAGCCGTCCTCATCCAGCATGGAGGACCAGTCGGGCAGGTGCAGGGAGAAGGAGAAGAGCGTACCGCCGCGGCTCTTGCCCTGCTCCAGCCTCTGCTTGCGGGCCGAGAGCAGCAGCACCTGCTCCTGCAGCAGGGCGGCTTTGCGATCAGCGTGGGCTTGCCGGCGGCGGCACCCATTGCCGCTCTTGGCTGGACTGACTGATGAGGCCCGTTTTCGAACATTCTCCCTGCGCCTCCGCCGCACTTTAGTTGATGAAACAGGAGATGAGGGGAGTGAGAGCTCCGAGCGGAGAGGGTCAGTTGTGTATACACACGGGGAGTACTGACGGAAGGTAATGTCAACGAAGGGATGACGTGTGTGTAAATGGAGAGGAGCGAAAGGGGAGGGGGGCGAATACGCATGAGCACACACAAGTATAGTGTGGGGTCAAAGGAAGGACAAGAAAAGAAAAGCTAATTAGTAAAGCGCACACAAGATGAAAGCACTTAGGCCTAGCCTACTGCAGAGGGTAAGGCTGAAAGCAACTAGGAAATTCTCTTCAGCCATAACGTTATTAAATAAAAGTTTATTAAGGGAAAAAAACAACTCAAATTTTAAAAAAGGATTAAAAAGATTTGCAGCAGCTTCTCAGGAACATGATCCGTTTCTTTGAAAATCCAAGGGCATATTTACTAATATTACCTCTCTTTGAACCAACTAGAAAAACACTTCAAAGCCTCTGAAAGGTTCTTTTATCTGAGTGGAACGCAGCTCTCACTGCGCTGAAGGTGTCTGTACACAGTGGATTACCTTTGTGTCGTGTCTGAGTGGTGTCGTGGCAGTGGGCTCCGGCGTTTCTGCTTCATCCATCTGAGCGTCTTCCTGCTCCGCCTTCTCTTCCTCTGCTTTCTTCTCTGTTGTTACCGTGGTGATCATGTCCCCCTTGGCGATGACTTTGGCCGCCCCGTCACTGTCCTTCATCAGAGTCTCATGGTTCTCCATTAAGGGAGCTGAAAAGACAGAGGACAAAGATGGATGTGAGGGGCCAGAATCAGTTATGTTTTTATAGACACCGAGGGTCTGAGAAATCTGTGAGCAGGGAAATTAAAGGTTTGATTTGCTCCTGCACATTGATGTTATGAGGTCCTGTGACTTTGTCGTTAAACTGCACAAGTGTACCAGATGTTTTAGCTTTGCCAGCTTTCATGGAGAACACACATTTTTTTGCTTCCTGTTTAAAGAAGCTCTATTTTGTTTTATAATTGTGCAGGTGACAAAAACAGTGCTTCAAAAATACAAACTGGATAAATAAACAAAAGCCCTGGAGTTGACAGCATTTCAACTTTGATGGCGCTTGTGGCCAGTGAATAAACACAACCACCAACAGCTCCTCACCTCCATCTAAGCTGAGGGACATGTTGTAGCGTTTGCTGGCCGAGCGCTCAAAGAACGGAGCAGGTCTGATGATTTGGGAGCTGGCTCTGCGGGTCTGAGCCTGCGTTCTGCCACTGTAGCGGAACTTGGAACCGAGGCTCAGGAACTTCTTCGGAGGTGCCTCTGGGGATACGAGCCTGTCGCCATTTACAAACACTCACATTAATCAACACGAAAACAGAACACAGATTTAAGCCGCGCACTGTGAAAAGAATTAGAACGCCTACTAATTTGAATACTCTCCAGAGAGCCTTCGGGGTTGACTCGCTAAAGAACCCAGGAGACCAATTTTTGCCTCAAGCAGCACAAAGCTACTCTGCATGTTGTCCAAATGGCAAGAGCTACTAACAGTCTGAGCACCGTTTCAATAAATCAAGCATTTAAGGTGGTTATCAGTAAATTCATGTTTGCACTGTTGGCAAGGTCACTTAAAACTGATTTTGATAAACATATCAAACAATACCAAAGAGCTGGGAAAACAAGGTAGTTTTTCTTCACTGTAGGAAGGAATAAAATCCAATATTTTGTTTTAAATTACAAACCAACTGCTACGTGAGAAACCGTTTCCTCGTTTATTTCTTACCTGAAAAAGGTATGATGTTCGACACAGACCTTCCAGAGCCTTTTGGCAGCGCGATGATTTGGTAGCTTGAAACCAATTGTGCTTTCAAACTGTTCAAACTGCAACACAGATTAAAAACGGTAGTCAGATTCTCTACAGGTAACTTTAACCTTGCTTACTCGTTTATTGTGAATCCCATTTCTCCCATAATGTATAGCTGCAGTGTTAATTGTAGACATTTCACCAGTTTATAAACAAACCTGTAGAGAAATAACTACTTTAATTCATTGTAAATAGTAATGTAAATAATTTGCATTATGCAAATAGTGAAAAACAGTACAAGATAAAATATATAATAACAGCTACACACTTAAAGCCACTCCAATGAAAGTATAATTGCATTAGAGTTTTACATAAGTAAAGAGAGCGATGTCAGTACAGATTTGTCGGGTTAGGAAAATGTAGAGAGGAATACGACTGCATTTCTATATATCTGCAGAAAGCTCAGAACTTCAGAAACAATATTTCAGCAGCAGCAGCGGTTTGCAGTTGTGGTTCACCTACAAAATGTTGCTGAAACAGAAGTAAATTTAAGCTGCTGTAGTGAGAGCATGATGTGTCACAGTAAACACAGGATAAGAAACGGATGGAGCTTTGTGGGAGATAGTGAGCACATCAGCTCGGAACATTCCTATGAATACATCCATCTAATTTTATCTTTTTAAATGATCTGTCACGAATGTCCTCTTTACCTCGCCAGGTCGGATTTTGATGTAGAAATTGTTCCTCTTGTAGGAGATCTTGAGTATCTTGGGCCAGGCGAACCTGTTGATCCGCAACCGGTCTCTGTAGATGAGGAGGCCACTTGCACAAACGCCCAGCATGATCTCCACACCCTCAGAGTCCTGCAGACATTACATTAACACAGACACAGAAAGAAATAACAAAGACAAAACACACACAAATTTAAAATTAGTTAAGTAAATCTGTGTAACGTTGGTAGAGTAACACTGAATCCCTGACAAAGGAGAAGCTTAAGAACAACGATGCTCTTCTCTTCCAGTTCTGCTAAAGATAAACTCTTATTCGACAAACTCTATGGTGTATAGGGGTTTTCGGGAGTCAGGGCACAGCAGGGTAACGTAGACTTGAACAGAGCTAACTTGTAGATAATAGAAGGGTAAAGCAGGCAGGTGATGGAGTAATGAATTCAGGCATACTCTAATCTTCTCTATGCAGGCTGTGGTGCTGTTGAACGGCGATTCAAAAGGGGCACAAAGTGAGTGAGAGTTGGTAAAAGCGACAGTGAAGTCTTGGGAAATGGTGGATGAGGCACAAAATGACGCTCTTCACTGCAGAAAGCATGAGACGAGCAGGTGAAACCACTGATAAAAGGTTCGGAGAGGGAGGCTCTGGTCCCAAGCAAGAACAACCAGTCTAAAGTAACAATGGGATGTTGAAAGTGACAAATTTGTATGTAACCATGCACGAGAAGAAAAAAACAGCACACACACACGCACTCACACACTTGGGTAAGCACATGAGATGCAGCCTCTTACCTCTCCCAAAGCTGGAGCCAAGCTTTCATAGAGGCTCCCTACCAACTTTGCATTTAATGAGAGAGGAGAGAAGACAAAAGAGGGATGCTGGTCTGATATGTACATATTTTTTCTCGTGTATCAAAACGGTGTCTCACAGAAGCGACGCTGAGCATTGTTGTCGACTCAGTTTGATCAAGGCCGCTTCCTCGTCCCTGTCATCTCCTCCATTCTGATCTAAATCTGCGAAGGCAATATCCTCCCCATCACTCACATCTACACCCATTTTGACTTTCAAAGCACTTTGGATAACAGATTCATATCAAGACTGAAGACTGTAATTTTCTTTTATGATGACAGCTGTCCTGCTGTCATACCGCAGCTCTCTCTTTACTGCCTGTGTTCTAATGAAGTGTTTGATCCCATCTGGCTGGCAGGCCGAGCCGGGCTCCAGATCCCACCCCTTTCTCCACCTACCCCTTCAGCCCCAGATCCAAGGTAGAAGTGAAATAATGTCAGTCAATCAGTGGTGCAGCAGAGGCATTTCTGTGGCAGCCATGATGTTTCGGAAGCAGCAGTGTTGTGGTGGAAAGCGTCACTACTGAGTGCATGATTGCGATGTGTTAGATTGCATAGAGAGAGAATACAAAACATGTTCATCATATTAGTAGAAAACGTCTTAATGCAGCTTGGAGGCACCGACCATTCCTGGAGACATTAGGTTAAACAAATAAAAAGATACCACTTACGATTGGTATGGTAAATATAAAGCTACACCCAGCAGCTGGTTAGCTTAGCTTAGCATGAATGCTGGAGAGAGGCATTGTGGTTTAATTTGAGGAAATGTTAAATCATTTATTGCAAAAGGATGTGACAATTTAATCACCATCTACAGCTGTGATGATCCGTCTCCAATTGTTACATTTAATTTCCCTTGTGAAAAACAATTCTAAACTCTATACAAGCAGTTAAAAGTTTATAGCGACTTGTTACCTTGGCGTGGTGGAGGTCCACACCATACATGGACAACTTCTTGGCATTTTCCAGGAAGTGTATCTCCGCCTCGCCCGGTGTCACCCCCCTGATAAAGACGGAACCAACAAAGTCAACAAATGGAAACCAGAGAAAAGAAAGATTTGATGCTTTCAGACCGATGTTGTATTCAAGACCAGTCCTATGAGATCTGAACAGGGATAATTCACTGATTTATTGTATAAAAGCTTTCTGGGAAATGGTTGTTTTTATGGATGCTTTCAACTGAAGCGACACAGATAACCATGAGTGCATCCACTTTTAGCATAGAGGCCTTCAGGGAAACTCTAATCCTGGCACTGTCATAGCCTCGCTCCACCCACAGGGCGAGACAGGACTGCATCAAATTACACACAAATCACTGTAATACAGGGAGAACAGGGGGCTCAGACAAAAGGACAGTCAGCTGGATCCATTTATAAGAAAACATAAATCCAGTGTCAGCAGACGTGTTGCCTTTCAAAGAATATTAAGTTAACCAGAATGACTATAGGTTTTAAAGGTTAGAAGGACCTGAAAACCTATTTTCCAAATCAGCTTCAAAATATGTGCAACAGTGTGAATTTTTCTGCTTCAGCTACACACGTTTTGGTTGTTTCATAGAGGGTTTGTGCACAAATCAAAGTTTAGAAACATTAAAATCTGAGTGAAGACATTTGTTGGTTGTATTTCAGGCCACTGTCAATCAAGATCAAAGATTTAAAATAGCTTTTTAAAAGATGTTGTACAATTTGATTGGGCTGTAGGAAAGGATAAAGCTATAAAAATAGTTTTAGTAATGGAGGTTGAGACTAACTTGTAGCTCTTGTGGAGTTCCATGACCTTCTCCTCTAGCTCTTTGGTCTGGTTGGGTGCGAAGCGCAGTTCGCTGATGTAGTCACTGCCCAGTTCTTCAGGGTCATAGTCTCCCAGTTCGGACTGCACTGCGTAGGAACCCAGTACTGTGTGGGTGGCAAAGGAGCAGGGCAGGCGACCTGACACCACATCATCTCTCAGCTGCAGGCACAGATAGTACCTGTGTGAGGAAGAAGAGACACAACACAAATCAGTAAAACACTTTGTCTGGATTTTCTTGTGCATTTCCTTGAAAGTGTTTTTTAATGTAATTGCATCCACATAATCAATTATTTTCCCTTTTAAACTACATTTTTAGGGCATCAAATCAATTAAACTAAAGCTTAAAAACCCACAATCTCATTACTAAGGGAGCTGCTTATTCACCTTGTGATATCCTCAGTGAGCTGGGCGGGATCTGGGGGGTAAAACTTCACGTTGAATGCAAAGTTCCAGGGACCAGCTGAGACATAGAAAAGACATTGAATTATTAAAAGCAGCACTTTTGAGGTGACGCACCTCATTTGATCAATTCACTGGATTCAGGAGGATATGAGACTTACTCCTTATCTGCTTCTTCAGTTCCTTGCAGGGGTCCAGCCAATTCTACAACAGACAACCACAGACAAAAACATTCATCATCACCACTTTGTGAGCATATTGCTCACATTCTGGCTGTGTGGGAATGTTTAGCAGAGTCATCATATAATTTTCTTGGGAAAGTTTTAGTCTGTCTGGTTTCAATGTAGAGCATTTTACAACCCTTTATTTTTCGAGGGTTGTTCCTAATATGTCAGTTAAGAGGATAGTTTGCTGATTATGCAGTGAATTGTTTTCATCACCTTCTGGTTCTCTACATCTTTGTGTGTGATTCCGAAGTAGTCTTTCTCCAGCAGATTGAGGTGATCGCACACTTTGTCAAGGAGCACTTGTCCCTTGGCTCGTTTCTGTGAGAGGAACAAGTAGTCAGTATTGTTATATAATAAAAAAAACTGTAAGCAGTGGGAATATAAGAACGAGTGATACAGAAAGTCTTTTTAAAGTGTTTTAATCAAGACAGCCCAAAGCACAGGTTTATAAATCTCAGGATGTTTGCTGGTGTATATAGTTCCCCTTTAATCTTGAGATAATTGAATGAAAATTAACTGTAGACTAATTTTTTTCAGTGCATCAACGTGACATTTTTCCAATTACAATAACAGTGTGATGACGCAGCACATTACACTGCTGCATGATGGAGCTCTTTCTGCACAGGCAAACCCTCAAGGTATTGGAGCCGCTTTCTACCATCTGGGCATCTCTGGACCAATTAATTCCCTCTGTATAAATAAAATTATACAATAAACGCACCTTCACATTCCTGAGCTCAAGGTGAACCTCAGTTAAGTGAAGGCTTAGCACCGATCCACTGCACATCACTGACGGGGGAGCCAGATGGAGCTGTGTCACTTCAGACTCATTTGGCTCGGCTCACACGGGATATTTTAAGGCCCGAGTTGCCACAACACAGACGCCTCCTGCCTGGACGGAGCCAAAGCCAGCTCCTCATGTCTGATGCGCTGAAAGCCACTGCCACATTTCAGCAGCAGGAGTCACAATGCACCGTCGCATCTGTCAGATTCACATGCAGGCACAGCATTGCCTGACATGGATAAACACACATCTGGCAGGGATTTTAAGCAGATGCAGACCAATATAGTCTTCAACACGTGGTTGATCTGTGTGATTGTCTACATGCACATATTTCAAGCGTACCCACGCCCTCTTTATGAGAAGACTCCAGGGTGAGTGCGTGATTTGCTGAGAGCTATAAAGCTGCTGGTGGCAGAGGGTTAATCCTATCAGAACATCTCAGAGGGAATTAGCAGAGTCATGTCAGACTATTGCTGCCTTGCTGTGACAAGCAGCTTTTCAATGCAACACTTAACGCTGGCTTTTAATGACAGAGCCTCCACACACACACAAGACAGAAGGATCTGCAAATCTCTGTTTAGGCTCAGTCACAGAGTTGTCTGAGAGAAACAGCTCCAGCTCCAGTAACCAGACTGCATGTTAGGAGAGCAACAGATTCCACTGACTGATCTGGTTGTTGAGGAAAATGGAAACAGCAGGAAGCTCGAAGGAAAATTGACGTCATATTAAACAGCGACTGGAGATTCATAATGGTCTTATGGAAAAGGAACTTACATCACCGAACCATGTTTTAAAACTTGTTATACAACTATTAGTGACTATTTCCATCATTTATTTATCTGCAGACCATTTTTTTTTCAATCAATCATTTGATCTGCTGACAAACCAACAAACCAAAAGACAGCAGTCAATATATAACGTCATCAGCACCGGTAATGATATATATAATAGTTGCAGATTAACCAACTGATGTTTGACTGACAAATTAAAAGACATTCAGCATGTATCGTCATGTAGTTTTTGAGGTAGGATTAAAATGTGTATCTAAACTAAAAGGTGTCTTTGATATATAACAACAACAAAGTGAGGCGTGGGATTCTCCCACCCCCTCTCTAATGAGAAATACCAGCCTCTGAAGTGAAGCGGAGGAGGTTCTGTCACAGAAAATGATAGAAAACGATTATGCCGGCACATTTCAGTTGAGCTGGAAAACTACAAGGTCGGGGGGATAAAAATGTCAAATCTTGACATTTCTGGATGAGTTTAAATGGGATTGGGGGGGAGGATGAGGACTCCCTGGCAATTCTCTAAAGGATCCTCTGACCTACACTGTATCACTGTGTCAAACACCATAAGCTGACCCGCCATAGATCAGGTCCGCTGCGTTTTACTTTCACTATTTTCAGAAAAACAGTATAGAGGAGGAATGTTCATGTTTGTTCCTTAATGGTTGCTATGACAACATCTCTGGGAAGCAGGCAGCTCACTTATTTGTTGTAATTTGCTTTTGTATTGTAAGTAATGTGTTTTTCATGTTCATCATTAGCACAGCTTGATTCTGTGATATTGCTCTAATAAAAAAGGTGCCTGATTCTGTGACGACGATGTGAAGAATCAGATGAGACATGATTGTTCAACTAAAAACACAAACGTTTGCTGAAGTGTCCTTGAAAGATCTGAACTGAAATCAGGTTTGTTTTTTGCAACACGTTGAGAAAGGAGAAGCAGTTGATAAATGACTTGCTTGTTTGATGATAAATGACTTAACACTGACAGTGAGCACCAAGCACCAGCCTGATACAAAAATATTGTTAAATTATAAATGTGTGTGAGATTCTGTTTGATAAATATGCAGAACATAATTCAAGGTACATTTGTGGCTTTCTACTGATTTAAAAATATATATATATTTTAGTTTTGGACTGATAACTCATTCATTCCAGTTTGTGTCTCTCCTGGATCCGTCGTCTCACATTCCCTCTAATGACCTCTACACCAAGGTTAGGTCTAAGTATTCCTCATCTAATGGGCGTCTGGAAACAATGAGCGAGACCCAGGAAGCGGGGCTGGAGATTACAAGATGAAATAAGATGATTCAATACTGCAACTATAAGACACAAATACACCCTTAATAGGGATTTACATTTCTATCACACATTACCAGAGAGTAGACCGATTACATTTAGGATAAGCCCCTTGAGAAATATAATCTTGCTTTAAAGGAGGGTCCAAATAGATTAAATGAGAATTAGATGGAAGGTTGTTGGGCATATACAGTTAAAGCGCAACTGCAGGAGAACATAATTAATGGCCTCTAGTTTATACTCCATATCTGCAGGATGATAAAATCAATATTTTCTAAGAAATGTGTTCTCAAATAAATTGAAATCATCTCTCAAAAGGCCAATTATTGATTTAATGCTGCAAGTTTTTAATTTTGCTCATATTTAATAACACAGGCCTGAGAGAACATCTCACTCACATGAAGTTACTGTCAGCTGTTTTTTTTAGAATATCAGTTTATTCATCATAAGAGATATTATCCAGCAAGTAAAGGCAGTTGGTAAATAGAGATGCAGCCCTGGTGTTGTAAGGATTGTCTCAGCTTTAGCTTGGAGATCTCACATTATTTGTAAGGGAAATAAAAAAATAGGGAAATAATGGGTACAAATAATAGAACACAATATCACTGTGTAAAAAAAAAAGAGTTTAAAAGAGATTAACATTTCCCAGACAGGGAGGGTGTAATGAAAGAGACAACTAAATTGCATTGTGGGAAATGTCAGATCCAATGTCCAGCTTGACCTACATTAGCGAATTAAAGTCGTGGATGTTTTGGCTGCATTCATTTGGGCATTTGGTTATTTGACATCACAATTGCGAGTCCACCATCTTTATGGTATAGTACTATGCTTTCACTCAACATTCAGATTAGAGCCATAAAAAAATGAAATAATTAAGTTACTTTTGTCAATTCAAGTTCTTTGTATTTGGTTCCCAAAAATCCACATCGGTCGGGCTCTGATTCAAATACATAATATCTTCAGTTATATTAGATGTAGTACAAGGGGAAATTCTCATTACATTACCTACAGTATCTATTTACCTTCGAACAAAGCATTAGCACATCTCTCTGAGCAAAATCCTTTCAAATCAGCAGCACTCAGAAACACACAAGAACAAGTCGCCCACATTGACCCTCATTTCCAGCTCCTTGTCCTTAAGAATCCTTCCCTGGCCTCAGCGGGACATCAAGTAATGCTGCCAACGCAAAGTCAGTGACACTGATTCCCTCCAACAAATGCTCCTGTGTCACGGTCAGAACGCCTCACCTCACCGCCACCACCAAAAACAGTGGGATTATCTTTCTATCCAAACCCCTGGTGGGAAGGAATCTGCTCAGAGGAGACCCGAGAAGAAAGGTCTGGTTCTTAACTTCAGCCCCGCACACATTATTGGGGGAAAAGTACAAAAGTTGAAAGCCACACAACCCTGAGAAAAGGCTCCACATTGTATTGTTAGGAAGAAAGTATGCAAGAGTCAGGTGAGTTCACTGGTCAGATTTCTTTTTGAATTCATGAAGTTCTGAGAAAGAAACAACTGTTTGAAGGCAGAGAGCTGCTACTATGACTGACTGTGGTCTCTTGACTGGAAACATAACAGCTATAGATAATCTGAATAATTACTCAAGGCTACATATGCTGTTATTTGACACAATATTAAATATAAATGTGCAGCGAAATCCCTCAAAACCTTTCAAGACTTGCACTGTCCTCAAATATCACAGCCTTACTCTGGTTACCACTCTATTGTGATGCAACAAAATCTGAGTCAATAAAATTTAGAGAACATTCTATTTTTAAATATGACCGTTTTGCATAATTGTCCAGACTCCAGCCGAGAAACTGATGCAACCATTCATCGCCTCACCCTGCTCTCTCATTCTAACCCATTGTGATCAACAACCAACTCATGCTCCCTTTTCTCCTCCTCACAAACATCCCACCGCAGGATTTAACTTCTCCACATTATGATAAAAGCAACGCTGCTGGGATGGTGAGGTTGCAAGCTTCGCATTTACAAGACAAAAGGCACATATTTTGCAGTGACTCTCGGTTCCCTTTTCCCTCGCAGGATTTATTTCTGGATCGCGGATGAGCTTTGAAGTACGAACTAAACATTTAAGGGCTGTTACGTGAATTTTCTTTTGTTCCCCCTCTCAAGACTGCAGGGAAGAAGCTTTGGAGGAAAAACAAATCCCCCAAAGCAATTTGGCTCAATGCAAATGCACAGTGAAATCCATGAAATCCCTGTTTCTAAGAAGCATTGCCAAAATATATACGATTTTTATTCTATTTTATTACAGCGAGCCAAGTGTCACAGGACAGATAAATGGAGGAATCCAGACACAAACTTTCAAGGGTTTCATCTCCTTTTTGTGGGACACGTGTATTTGAACATCAATGCAAAAATCCAATTTGTTCTCTATGGGCCATAAATTGAATGTTTTGTAACCCTCGGGGTAAATAGTGCTGCATGTTGCATTATTTGTTTATTGAAATGAAGAGAACTTTTCCATGAGCCATGTTCCTCCATTTCTGCAAAGTAAAGTGTTTTTTAAGTAGGACTACAGTGCAACAGGACCCAACAATAGCGTTTATAACCCAATATAATTATTAAAATTGCAAATATCATTAGTGCTGCTGCATTGATGCAAGGGAATTCAAAAGGCCAAGGGATAGTTGTTTGAAATGAATCTGCCACTTCTCTATCTAAAGCAAAGAGCTTATACATTAATTCAGACTGAAGCAGCTCTGAATCATCTTTAACAAAAAGACAATGCTTTAGTCATGACGCAGATGGGTGATCATCTTTCAAGT
Source organism: Hippoglossus stenolepis (assembly GCF_022539355.2). NCBI lineage: Eukaryota > Metazoa > Chordata > Actinopteri > Pleuronectiformes > Pleuronectidae > Hippoglossus > Hippoglossus stenolepis. Next base: position 19,968,660 of record NC_061493.1, on the reverse strand, counting down.
GTTAAACGCAACACCTTTCGAAATATACCGCTGCTCGTCTGACAAGACAAAATGAGTTTAAATAATCACACAGTACCCACCTCCAAATCGAGTGTGAAGTCCGTGCCATCCAGCAGGGAGACCTTGCACTGCATGATCTTCACCTTCTTCACTCCTCTCAATGGAGACTTGGACAGACGACTGAGGGATGACCTGTGGGATTCCTGGTCCTCTTCCTGCTGCTCCTGAGACAAAGGGAACAAGTGTAATTTAACACCAATGAGTACATAAGGGGCGTATGGACTCTGTCTATTTCACTGGATGAATAAAAGAATTCTGATTGAGACTTTAACGATTTTTGACTAGACGTAGAAATACTTTCTTCACACTATTTCCTTACCTAACTGCCTCAGACTGACCTGAAGGACTTTTGATGTAGTGCAGTGCTGTCACATGTCCAAAACCTAAAAAATAGTGACTGGGACCCTGAGTGAATGTAATCAGGTCCCACTGAGAGGACCTAGAGGTGTACCGCCATTTTGTCTTAAACAGAGAAAATCCAATTTTCCACTTGGCTGAAAACAAAGCCTTCCTGACTGACTTTATGCTGAAAAAGAAGCCTCGAGCTCAGAGACATTTTTTTATTCTTCTTGTTCGCACACAAAATGGATTTAATGCCCCCTTTCATTCCCACATTGCAAATTTCTTATCTTGTTCTTCAGAGGAACTTTGGAACCATACAAGACAATTAGGATCATTTTTATAGAGAATGAGAATTGAAGTAACAGCGTAACTTAGATATGATTTACTTAAACTTTCCAAAGAATACCAAAGAATGTGTTCTAAGCTTTCATGGGTGATTAATGAGCGACAGAGACAAGTGTCACAGATGAATGAAATACCAGTAGAGGAACTGTAAACAGAGGCCACTTCACTGAGGCATCACAGCAATGACTGACTGTGTTGTATCACGTTGCTGTGATATCTTTCAGCCATGTTTCTGCTAATTCACACAACTCCGACAATGGCAGCGCTTCATCCATCACCCTCAGTGTGACATGATGAGGGCTGTGCCAGGGGCATTGCTCTCGTTGTGTCAACATCAGAGTGTTGTTTGGTCCAGAGTGGACTATCTCAAATACTTCTGTTCCTGAATTTTGGCTGAATCATGACCAGGAAGGAAGACAAAACTTATGATATGACGTCACAGTGAATGTGCCCTTTGGGAAATAAAATTTCACCACTTCATTATTTTATCCAGTTACAACATTAGAGTGAAATCTATTTTTCATATTTAGTGTGCGAATCTTTGAGTTATGAACAAAAACGTGTTTGTCCCAGTGGCCTTTGATAAGTCTAATCACTTCGTCTTCCCTCTCTGTGCTACTGAAATATCGTCTTCACGAGAATGGGATGGAACACCAGAAAACTTAAGGTCGCTGGCCTGGTCATCGTGGAGTCACAATAATAAGACAGGACAGCTCAGAGCGAATCCCTTCTCTAATGCAGTCTGAGAGCCCACATACACCAAACAAACCTCTTTTCATTAGAATTATAAATATGTTTTCTGCTCTTCAGGTTAAACAAATGGAAGGATCAATTTCTTCCTGATGAAAAAATAAACATATAAATGGGTTTCATACCTTGCGCATTGAGTAAACATCCTACAGCTGAACTGGTTTGATTTAAAGCTCGTACACATGGAGCTCTTTAAAGCGAGTTGTGCCTTGGGCTATATCAGCAACAAATTTTGCGATCGCCAAGGTTGCCCATACTGAAGACCAAATCTGTATGCATGTACTGTACCGCTGGCCAAAGTAGTACTAAAGCAGGGAATGGGCTGTAGTTTCAAAGCCCTGGAAACCTGATCTCCAGATCGATTAGATACTGAGCCCTGGAGGTTGTTTGGGCCAAAATCAGCAGACAGGCACTCAGTATTCAGATAACATCAGAAGCTACCTGGGCTGTCTGCCTTTATAACATATACAGGCCACTGGCTATATTTGTATTCATAGAAGATAGAAGAACTGGGGTGTCCACTGTTTCACAGCAGAATATATAAATACCAATTTCTTCTCAATGTTCTTCTCTAAAAGCAAATTGTTTTCACATTTTTTAAGAGTGTATAATTTTCAGCCAACTGAAGATCATGTGATTCACTCTCCCCCCACCAAAGCATGAAGGAACATGTGCTTCAGGTAAGGTAAACAAATGAAGGGACCTCTCTACAGCCAGGGTTTGGTTTGTGGGCTACTTGGAGAAACATGGTGGTGCAACATGGCGGACTTAGTGGAAGAGGACACGTTGACGATACAGATATAAAAAGGGCTCTAAGGTTACAAAACATAACTTTGAATATTCAAATTGTACAGATAAATCCAGATGAATCCTTTACACTGGACCTTTAAAAAAAAGCCTGAAGGGTCATGGATCAGCAGAGTCAACCATACTGGACCATACTGGGTGTTTTTAATCACAATCAAACTTAACTGATATTTGGTTATTTCTTTGCACTTCATTGCCTGAAACTAGAGATCTCAAAAACCAGCATTCACAAGGTTTGTACTTTCACCCAACTCCGGTAGCTTGTTTACTCTTCATTCCCACTAATGCTAATCTGTACAATCATCTGACGTAATGCTTCCAATGAAGACATCCACAGTTTGTCTGTGGTTTCACAATCTGTGTTTTCGTCGCCATTTCAAAATCAAAGCACAGAGCACTGATAAGGACGAATCTATTTGTCAACTGTATGTTTTGATGCAGAGCTGTAAGCACCGCTGAGGCCTCTGGGGCCATGTTGTCAGTATTTTCTTCCCCATGTTCATTTCAAATTTTCACACAAAGACATAATTCATTCAGGAGAAGAATGAATGGTGTGTATTGTTTTCTCTCTCTCAAAATCAAACCTACGATATGAGAACATGTGGAGTGTTTACATTATGAGAATCCATCCTTAATCGAAACACTCAAGTGTATTTTTAGGCATCATAAAAAATAAGAGGGCTGATTAAGAGGATATTATTGTGGATTCAATTTTAGTCCAGATGTCCGTGACAACTAGCTGGGTATTTTGTCGGCCTGCATGTTCCGACAGGCCTGTCTTGTAAATGTGGTTATGAAGAGGCTGACCTGTTCTTTCCTGGCCGGGGTGCTGTGTCCGACAGCGGCTGGAAGCTGCTCCGGTTGGTTCTGGGGTGAAGTGGGCTCGGCTGTGGCCTGGCTCGGCTGGGATGCTGCTGCTTTAGCTTTCCCCTTCTCCGTCTCCTTGTTCTCCTGCGGCTGCTTGGCCTCTGCGTCTGCGCCTGATTCAGTTGTCATGGTAAATCACGCTGAAGTGGAGGAAAGAGGAGGATAAAGAGGAAAAATGGATGAGTCAGCTGACTTGTTATGAAGTGATCTACTGTTGCTTTTCGGACCAAATGTAATGATGCAAATGCAGACAAATGGACAATGTTTGAATAAACATTCAAATGTTTTGAAATTAACTGAAGTGGCTTTGTCCTTTTTTCATTTGCGTCACTGGCTGATGATGGAAAGTGCTGAGACAGCCGGTGCTTTGACGCCACTGAGGGGTTTGATTAAACTGGTTTAAAATTAATTGAATTTACAGATGCAACTACCTGTTGATTTGTTATTAGTCAATTTCTCCATTTTATTATTTATGAATCATATGGTAACCATTCTTTCATAGCCCCCTCCCCCGAGTTCCTCCGTGGAATATTAACACACAACCATCCCAACAGCACTAGTAAGCGTGCATGACCTTCTCCCTCTGTGAATAGCAGCATACCAGCGCCAACAGATGCTGCCCAAGAAGCCAAAAGCTGGGTAATGAGAGGAAACATCTAATGGCCAGTTTTGCCAAACAAAGATGACAGATCCCTCTGGGGGACCCTGAGCTAACCGTACCCACAGGCTTTGGCATTGGGGATGTGTTTTCTTTTTGTTTTTTTGGGGGGAGGGAGGGGGGGTCTGCCTAGAATCTGGGGTGTGTAGTATGGATGCCTGTCATTCTGCTGTTGGCTTGCTTCTCCCTTAGCACTATTTATAGGGCCGTGTTTACGCTGGGGTGGGATGGCTGCGGGGAGGATCAGTGACTTCCAGCCATGGCAGAGGACGTCAGCCTCTGCATCAAGACAACACTGAGGGCTGAGGTGATCCCTGAACTTCTACGCACTGATGAACGACTGAAACAACCACAATGGAGAGTTGTGGCTCTAAAAAAAACTGTAGCGAAACAGCAGTTATTGATTATCTGTAAATGCCACAAGTTGTTTTTGAGGGGGTCAACATGTTTTACAATCTGTAGAAAACTGTTCCAGTCAGAAAAACAAACTGGATATGATCCACATGTCAACATGATCCGCTGAGAGGAACACTGGCAGGCACATAGCTTGAGTATGAACAGCTGGGGTCTATGGCCCCATCATGCCTTTACTACATTATTTCAAAAATGGTGTGGTGTGGTTACTGGGCATTAAAATGTAGTATTGTAACGCAAAATTATATATTAAGTAGGGAATTGCTTAGTTTTGAAATAGATGAAAATGATGTTAACTTAAAACAGCAGGAAATCTGGACTAGGAAATGGGTTAAAACAGTTTGGAGTCTTAATGTTTCTTCTGCGTTTCCTTCCCTTGCTTTCAAAGAAGTCAGGCAGGAGTGTGGGTTTGAAGAATCAAGGGTCACTGAACACAACATGCTGATCACACTGAATATAAGTAATTTCCGGTGCCATAAAGAGGCTATAAAGATAACCAAACCGAGACTATGGGCCTGAGTGGCATCAACGTGAATGGAGTGATGCAGTCAGGACAAGATCCAAACTCCAACACTTGCTTTTAAAAGACCATGAAGATAAAAACCACTAAACTGAATTCAACCAAAATCCAGTCAAATCCTCCCTGCTGTTTTCTTACTGCACCGTGGGGGGCAGAATTGAGGAGCGGTTCAGTAATCAGCTGACTGATTACAGTTACACAGTAACCTTTGCCTCTCTTAACCCCCCCACGAAACAGGAACTATGGTTGGGGGGGAAGAAAGGAACATCTTAGCACCATAGAAATGAAGGAAGAATACGTTCAGTCACTGGTGACAGGCACTCTTCACATGACCAAACAACAGCCCACACAGTAGCCTTGTGTGTGACCCTCACCATGGACTGGCACATACATTATGCATTCAGAAAGCTGTATTCACAACTCATTTAGGGCCTTGGATTACTCCAAATATACAGGGGTGGTTGATGATTGAGCCAATGTAGCCTTATCATACCGAGTATAGGATTCAATGAAAGTCTATTTAATCTAATCATCCTTGATTGTTTCAATAAATAAACACGCTTTCTTCCTGAGTAATCTTGCGAAACGAAACTCCAATCCCTCGGGGTCATGAAGGCTTTTGCGTTCAGAGTCATAAATGTTTTGTGTTTGGCACGTTTTTACCAGGAAAATCCTCTGGCACACAGGAAATGGAAATGATGTTCAACAGCATTTGATCAAATCCAAATCTTTTTGAATCCCTTTGTGAATCTTATAAAAAGGTTAAAATGTCTATTGGCAGAAAAGGCAAAATGGTTCAGTTTTTAGTGGTTGTTTACTTTATATCCTGCTGCCTTGTGTGTGACCTGTTGCCAGTCAGTTGAGACTCCGGATCACAGGACAGAAAGTCGTGTGGTGTGGATTGCACAGCGATCCAGTGACTCTGAAAGGGATGTTTTGTGAACTTGGCAATACGGGAAGTTTCCCTTGCATTGGTATGACTAAGGAATAAAAGATTACTCAGCAATTAGTATGATGGCTACTATGACATAAGAGAGAAACGAAAACGATGGTAAGAGCAGAACTAAACGCAAATGGTCGTCATGAAATGCATCTTTCAGATTAGGAAACAGCTTCTGACTCAACTGTCATTGGAAAACAGAACCCAATGCTCTCAGTATTAATGTGACTTCTAGGAAAGACGGGCAGATTTCAACTCAACTCCCTCAGAGGGGCATCTTCTTTCCAACAAGAGTTAAACCAGGAATAGAATAACAACACAGAGACAATGTTCATGTCCATCGCCACACACACACTCAGCACAGGCTTATCAGTAAATAGCTATGATACACAATTGATCAGTGACTATAAATGCAAACCTCCATTTTAAGGTCCATTTATAACTATAAAAACACACTGTTGGAAAGTCACACTCACATATACAGAGGAGGATGAGGAACTGCCATCTGTGCTGAGTGATATTAGCTGAAGTACACCACAGCTGGTCCCATCCCCTCCACTCCTGCCCCCACTCCCACAACCCCCTCCCTGGGGGCTTATAGAGGTTACGTGGAGGGGTATGGCTGGCGGTTTTTTACACATCCCAGCCCATCCCGAGTGGGCCCGCCGTGTATGATGTGACCCCTCCACATGTCTGCGGGGCTGACAGCTGTTACACAGCAACCCAGCTACTGTAACAGGATACCATGTAGCTGGCCTGGCCACTCAAACGAGACACCTCTGCTGAGGGGTTACGGATCCCCAAAGTGTTTTTAACTATCCTGACTTCAGAAACAACAAACAACATTATTGATGTGTTTTGTCATGACACGACACGCCCTCTCAGAGGCAAACAAGGTCCTTCAGTATATTTATTATCACCGTACACATATAGTAGATTCATGGCATTCATTGAATACTGTGAACTGCAGTAACTTATTATAGATGCAACGTTATATTCAGCTCTGGATGCATAGAGTACCACCAATGACAACCACTGCGTAGAAGTTGTACTGTTACGATAGCAGAACTACTATTTTAGAGAAGACATTAAATTATTTTCAACAGTTATGATCAACCGTTAAGTCTTTTCCAAGCACAAATGTTGTTGTTTTCATGGTTCCAGCTTTTCAAATGAGAGAATTCGCATTGATAAGTTTAATCTTTTGGGGGTTTAAAATGATCAATGAATAATAAAGAAAAGGGTGGAAGAGGTGGCTGGAGAGGGGCGGGGTCGTGCTTTTATCTGCCTTATTCGTCCATCATGGGAAACAGCTAAACCAGAAACTACAGGTGTTACCTGTTTTTCTTCTAATACTCAGCAGATACCCGATGATCGTCAGTCCAACTACTGTGGGGTCATTATGAAAATGTGGCAGACGCATTAAGACGATGGCGGACTGCCACTAGGTAATTCCTGGAAATACTGATGGATTGTTACATCAGTGACTCAGCAAAACATCTCAAGGCTGATGCTTATTGAATAAACATGATAAAACTAACAGTTTGATACAATAGTCCTACAAAAATAGGATATAGCGTGTTGTTGGGGTGTTGTTGTACTGCATTTCATTATACTGAGGAGTTTCTATTATTTCTACAATCCCATGCTAAATAACACAAATATCTCTCTGTATCACACAATGCAGTTCAACAGCCCCAAAACATACATCCTCCAAAAGGATCACACAAACTGAACATTATAACCTTCATGTGGGTGAGGAGGTGTGGCTGAATTTTCAAAGATCATTCAGTTGAACCCCTCGCTGACCAAACTGGACAGCTCAACATCAGAGGGTAAACTGGTCTCAGGAAGGTGACTTTAAGCAGAGAGCTGTTTTTGCAGAGGAATGCCATAAATGCTGTGGGGTCGCTGGGTTCACATTCTACTGTCTGCAGCAGAAAGGCATTCAGGGATACAACAGACACAACTTACTATCATCTCAACTTGACTGACTCGTCCTTGTGCAACAACGGTTTGTCTTTGTTGCTGTGCTATTGCGTAGGGCCAGGGTTATTTCCTTGTAAGCCAAAACACAAAAAACGCTGCTGTGTCTCAGAAGAAAAACAATTCCTAAATTATATGTTTGCTGAAGTTAGCACTCATTCGACCTGTACCGCTCCTTTGACAAAGGAGAAAATCTCCTTAACGTAAAAGATTAGAGCTAATTCTCGGTAATAACGTATTATACAGCTACTGGTCGATGGGGATTAAGCACTTTATGAGATAAGCTATAGGTGATCAGTAAATCAGCTGTAAACTGATATACTGATCATTTCTGTCCACAAGCATAAACAAGGGTCAAAAGGAGCAGCACGTCACTTTTTATAATGATTTTAGGTGAAATATTCTCCAAATAATATCCTAATGTGGAGAGGTGGTGTCAATACCCAATCAGAGATTAGCTATTACAATGAGACAGAGACAGGTTAAGTCAGGGATGGGAGCTCACACTGGTTGATCAATATGTGAACGTGCTTCAGGTCCAGCAAGTATTAGCTGCTGGTAGAGGTCACCATCTCTGGGCGGAGCAGTGTGAAAGGGGGCGGGGGGGTTGAGAGGAGCAGGGCGGTTTTGCTTTTGATTGCCATGCTAGCATGAGCTTGATTTCCAGAACTAATGAGCAATTTGGGTTCTTGGCCTCAGCTAAGATGTATCTGTCATTTGTATATGGCTCTAGATTGCCTGCTAATTGGAAACCACCATAACCTAAATCCATAAAATAATTTAAAAGACCATTAAATATTGCTATTTAATTCAGTTAGAGCCGACTATACCCTATAAAGAGCAGTTGTATTTAAATGCATGTCATACTGTCTAATGAAAGCATGAAATCGAATCATAACAATGAAAAGAAGCTGTTGCTATTAAAATCATGGCCACCTTTCCCTTGTTACCTGACGATTATCTTGTCAATTAATATAAAGGACAAACTGGCAAACATGTCCTTCAGCCTAGTGGTGTTGTCCTCAAGTGGCTTTTCTTGTCTCATCAGTTATATTCAGTTTACAGTCGTACAAAAACATGGAAAAGCTGTCCTCTGATATCCTCCTCTGGAGCCGTGTTCTCACGAGGATAACAATGGACAATAAGGCTTAAAAACACAGAGTAAACGACGCCGTTTCGAGTCGAATTTGAATGCCGGGGCTTACGGACACTTGGATGACACCACAGGAGCAGTATGGAGTCACGTTTAAGGAAGTGGTCACCATTTACTTCAATTGTATTTGATTTGGCTGCGACGCTGTTTACCCTTGAAACTCCCAAAGTGCTTTCTGGACTCAAACACGTCACCCCGCCTCATCCGGCTTAGTGGCGAGTAGATTAAGAGTTAATATTAATTTTTCTGTGAAGTATCCCTTTAAGTGTTTTTATGGCAATATTCCCCTCACTTTATTTCTGCATTATCATTCTGGCTCTTACCCGATATGTCCTCGTTGTTTGTTGGACAATGTGCAGTTCTGCAGCTGCTGGAGCACTTAGGCCCCAGATAAATGTCCCCATGGGGACAATAAAGTATATCTGATCTAAAAAGCGAAGGCCTCCCCCCACCACCCCACCCCTGTGATGTAGCTGCAGCTTCCATCGCATCTGCAACAACAGCTCACTGTGCGTCTTGATTGAAATTGTCAAGTCAGACCTCCGGCCATTGCATGCGGAGCCCGCGGGGGGATGAGAGGATGCTAACAGCGGAATCCGGCCCCCTAGCCACGCCTACCCGCACTGCAGATCACAAACAGCCCGGGATGTCGTGTCTGGATCCCCGCAGATTTCACCAGTTCTACCCCCGTGACATGTCCCCAGACGTGACCGGGTCCACGCTGCCTGTCCCCCGGTGTAACGACGTTTGATTCAAAGCATCTCTGCCGCGTCGTTTTCACCCGTTTCCCCCCCCACCCCTCACACGTTAGCCCGCTGCTCTCCTCGTTATTCATTTGAAAACACAACGCTAGCTTTTCACTTTTAGCTTCCAACACGTCGGCTCGTTGTTGTTTTTAAACACACATTAATACTGCAACACGGAAACCAGCGGGACTCAGAGACCCTCGGTCCGGCGGAGCCACGTCCACCGGACCCTTTTTTTTTTTCTCTCGCCTGACTGGGAACAGCCGGAGCGGATTTTAACGTCAATGACGCTGTCACCGTCTTGGCTGTGGTCAAACGAGGCTAAACGCGGCTAAACCGAGACCGGGACGCGGACAAATACCCGGTGCTGCGGATGTCCGAGAGTAAACAAGCAAGAGAAAAAGCAGTAGAAACAAAGAGGAGGTTCGTTACCGGGAACAACCGTCGTTGCTCGGCTGGTTCTGCGAGTTGTTAGCGGGCTCCTGCTTCCTGACAGCGGTGCTACTCTGCTGCAGTTCCCCCCTCTGCTCCTCCGGCAGCCTATCACACTCCACCACTACTGACACTGAAGAATTGTGGGAGATCAGGACAGCAGGGGCAGTCAGACACACACACACACACACCATCAGACAGACACACACACCATCAAGCACACAAACACACGCACACACACCTCACCATCAGAAACAAACACACAGACACACCTCACCACCAATAACACACAGACACACACACTTCATCAGAAAAACACACTGACACACACCAATTACAGACACATGGTGTGTTGTTTCACTCGGGGAGTAATTTCTATTTAAAGGAAAATGTGATTAAATGAAACTGAATAAGCGATGGAATGTCACAAAGTACACGTAGTTCTGTACTTGCATAGAGACATGGTACTTTACTTCACTTAAATAAAAGTAAGCCGTCTGACAAGATAAATGATTAATTAATCATAAAACAGTTAAAAAAGAATCCAGGAGCCTTACTACTTCTTTCCAAACAACCAACCAACCAACCAACCAATGGGTTGAACAGGGGGAACAACATGACCTAATTGGCAGAGATTTAACTTATAATTGTTGAATTGTAGAATTACTTCCTTATTACTTTCTTACTAACATAAGAAAAAGATCTGAAAATTACTTCCCGTCACCGAACTGTGGCTACAGGATATCTTACTTCCTGAAATAAAATAAAAAACACAATCCAGGCCATATTAAACCAAGTTAATAATAAGCACATGAATATACCGACACCCCACATCTGGTCCCCCCCCCCCTCTACAGTTCGTATGTTCCTGTGTGCACAAACACAGACATAAAAGCCAGTTTGTAATTAGTGTCTGGGTTGTTCCCTCCGGGGATTTGTGGGGTTTTGCCTCCCGCCTCCCAGTGGGAACTTGACCCGACTCGGTCACCCATTTCACTTTTATTTTATCTAATTGCTTTCATGCTCCAGTAGGAAACTACATGCCGACACTGTAGAAGTCCGCAAATATAAAGATATGGTTACGCACATGACGTCTTACTACTTATATTTTTCTGCTGCAAGTCGAACATGAATTCCCTAAATAGTGGCAGAGATTTGCGGACTTCTACAGTGTCGGCTTTGAGATAATAGAGAGTAAATGTAATAACACACAGTGCAGCTCTTATGTGCAGCAGCCAGACAGCTGGCTCCTCATTCAGCCTCTAGCTAATTGTAACACAACTCATAAAACAAGCTCACTGGCCACAACAATGGAGGTTTTTACACTGAGGACATATAAGTCACATTACAATAAGAGCTGTTGTACGTGCAAATCGAAATTCTTAAACACAAACCTTACAAAGCCACAGTGGCCTGACAACACATGTAACTAAATATTCCGGTAACCTCCAATGCAGGGAGGAGAAATAATATCTGATACTTCCTTCAGAGTGATCTCCGACACTGTAATAACTTACTGAGCCGTCATCCTGAGGCTGAATGTGATACCCCCGTTAACAATAAAAAGTCCAAGGATAAAAGTCCAAGGTTGTGACAATTTCACAATCTGCAACTTAAATGATTCAGTGACGTCAGCCGTTCGAATCGCATCCTTCTCTCGTTTCTCTGGAGTTACGTCTTTCACTTCCTCCTTCATTTCTTGCTCTCAAAGCAGGAGAACGTAATTGTACTGACAAACCAGTACATCACCACAACATTATACAAAACACAGTTACAAATAAGTGGGATGTCTGGTCTCCGCTCAGCCAAACAATAGTTATCTGCGTTTAGAGCAGGTGGAGTCTGGCACAGTGTTGTCATGACCCGACTGGTCGTCCCAGACATTGCTCATCGGGGCCTGTCTGGCCAGTGGGGGGTGACTGTGCGGCTGTGATGCAGTAAACAATCTTAAATTGGAAAATGAGAGGTTACATAATGACTCGTCTTCACAGGGAATACAAATTCTTACGTGCCTTCATTGTTAAAAATAGCAAATTACAATGAAGCTGTGATTTATGATTCCATTTTTTTGGTGATATAATTATCCGACCTCTGCAGAGATTAAGTTAGGACTTAAAGACTGTACCTGATTGTAATGACCACTGAATTATGTATAATATTAAATTATTCACATTCAGTATAGTGCCTAGACAAAAGATTAGGGCAGAAAACAAAAGCACATGATGCATAAATTGGCCTTTGAAGCTGCATTAAGCCATTTTGACCACCAGGGAGCAAAAAATGCTGCTCAGTAGAGCACATACCACAAAGTACCACAACAGTCTCTTTAAATGCAATCAAGCTGCACCAAATTTCACACACTGATACATTTTTCATCGAGATCCAGAGCAATCCGCCCCCCTGCGGACCCACGCCTAAATTTATCTGGTTCTTTTTTGGCTCACGCCCCACCCTTCCACAAAATTGAATGAAGGTTGGTTAGTTTTTTGCGTAATACTGCCAATTAACACACAAACAGCAGGGGCATCACAACAAAGCAGGGAATTCCCCTTAAACTCTTTGATCGCTTCTGTACAACGATGACACCACGGTGGAAAACCCCCTGATGAGACCCCTTTTACAAGCTTTCTGCCAAAAGCTTCAGGATCATAGAGTTTTGGTTGAAGACGGCTAAATGTGAGTGTGTGATGTGTATGCTGTAAACGTTAATAAATCAAAACACTTCCTATTATAAGCGGGCCGAGTTTCAATTCCTTTAAAATCAATTCTAAGAAGAGTTATCATGTCGATTGGAAAAGTGTGACTGTGCCACGGAACACAACACACACACACTTTGTGCTGGCATACTACGTACAGGGAATTGAATTTTGACATAACGTTCTGTTTGTCCTTGTTAGTTAATATAATACTGTACGTTGAGCATTTCAGCCCTATTAAGAAAAATGCTTCATGTCAGAGGAAGTCATTTTTATATCTGTGTTTCGCAAGTGGAAGGTTTAGATGAAATGGAAAAACTGATTATTGATGCTTTAAGAGGAAATATCAGGCCCAAACTTCTACAGCGTCTCTGAGTTTGTCTCTCTGTTCGTTTAGTGACATGCAGGTGAGTGAGAGTTCAGATCTATGACTCCTCAGAGGAACAGCCCTGCGTCGGCAGAATGACTAAAACCACACGAGACAGACATGTGATCTCTGGACTCCACTTCGCTTATGTGGCTGCTTAACTCTTCACTTTTTTTCTGCTGCGTACAGACACTTACTTCCTGTGCAGCTCCTCTGCTCCCAAGCCTCGACCTTGAACTCCATTAACCCTGAGTCCACTGCGTTCACTCGCATTTTTAACAAGAATCGACACAACCAGGGAACAACCAGCACCATTTCCACCATCTTATTATTATATGATTTGATATAAAGCTTGAGATACATTCATCAGATCTTGTGCTTGCATAGCAATTAGGTGAATAAACTTAAATAAAACTGAAGTCATTCAAAAATAATGATATGCAAACAGACGCTTTCTCTCTAATCTTAATTGTGTATGAAAATGTGTATTTGCAGAGTGGACCTCATTACAGAAATCCAAACTCTGGAGTACTGAGGTCAGAACAAGCAAGCTGCCACTTCATTAATACATAATTACACTGGAGCATGCTCCTTTCAATACAAAGTAAATCAGCTACGTGATTCAAGTTAAGAAATATTACTGGTCTAAGTTTCTATTTTGCTTTCAAACACAGAGTCCCTTGGTCTGAGATCAAATAACAATGCGAATCTACTCATTCAAAATGAGTATTCACATTTAAAAACATCAACACACAAATAAAGACACAAAATAGTGAATAATCAATGGGATTATTCACATTAGTCTTAAAACATTGAACAAATGACTTAAGAGGAAAATAAATTCAACAGGAGTTGATCGTTCCCGAGTTAACCGTTGCACCAGGCATCAACTCCTTTTAAAAACAAGAATAACTGTGAGCGATGGCTAAAGACAAAGATATCTATTGACAAATGTACTATATATCAGACTGGATAGAGAGCTTGCATTGACTGGATACAGGTTCTAAAAATATTAATAACCTGCAAAGTAACCACAAGGAGGCAGAGGTTTCAATCTCTACCAGTTGGGTCTTATTAAGTGTGCAGGTTTATTTTTTAATGAATTGGAACCATTTCTGTTTTGTACTTCACCTCTGACAGACCAAAGCTACTATTCCCCCCCAGCTGTCCCATCGGCTATCTACTCAGCTGTAAATACCCTCGCTCCCAAAGGGCTGCAGGCCAGCGAGCATACACGCTTGATTCTGATTCTGACACCACAAACTGGGCCGAATCTCCAAAATCAACAGCCCACGCTGAGCGCTACCTCGTCACATCACATCTCCTGTTGGACAAGTCGGTGTTTCCCACTCTGGCTCCCTTTTATGTGAAAGTCAAGGGTGCAAAGATTAACGTGAAAAGAAAATTTGAGCAAAAATGGCGAGGGACACTCCTTTCTCGTTTTGTATTATAATTTTTTGCTTGCAGGGACCACATCTTATCTTGAGGAATCATAAATGCAGCCTGTATTTCTAACCTTTGGAAAGCGGTGGGGTAATGATTGTGCCCTTCAAGTGATTGCAGACAAGGACACGGACATGTGGCTGAAAAGAAAAAAAGAATCACTCTTCCCTTTTAGAGCTTTCTATGGATATCGATATTTCAGCTAAGGGGAGGGTGATTAAAAATAGCCTTGCGTCCAGGCAGCCGTGTATCTGAAGTGGTAGAGATGAGGTAGTGATATTGCTTAATTGATTTTGGCAGCATAGTTAAAAAGATATTGGATCATATCTCTTTTCTTTTTACATCAACAGGACACAGATACGTTCAATCAGCTTCTCTGTTTTCATCTACATCTTTAATTTGATTCTCTAAACCTAAAATAAAACACAGGAGACTAAAATGTAGTTTGCTGTGCGAGCTTCACATCTTCTGTGTTTAGTTGATTCAGTAACACTGAAGCTGTGAGGGGGAGTTTGGATAAACTAAATCAGTGTCTGAATATTTTGGCAGCAAACAAAAGTTCCTGCACAGTAACACATTTGAACAGGGACGTCAAACGGAATCCCAGTTTGGAGACTTAGCCCCGACTCTCCACTATAAATACCCCTGTGACTGTCAAGGTGCCGTCCCAGGAGCCGCAGCTTTATAAGGCAAAGACGGCTCCACTCCGCTCCCAAGTGATCAGGCATCACTGGGGGAGATAACAGGACTCCCAACAAGCTTATCTCTTCCACTCAGCAAGATTGAGTCATACGTGTTATCTCCTGCTGCTCCGAGAGAGACTCTGGTGATCAGCGGCACTGAGCTCACGTGTGGAGCTCGGCTCACTTCAGCTGACTGTGAACTACTGAGGAGGCAGCTCAAGGCAAAACATGAAAAAAACATCTGTGTAGACTGAAGCTCTTAGTGTTACAGGAAAAATATGAACTGAGTGGGAAGCCACTGTGAATGGAGTCCGACACATTCAAGAGCAAAAATGATCTATAGGGCTTTAACTCTCGAATATTATCCTGAAAAAAGAATCTTTGTTTTATTATCATGAACTGTTTAGCTTAGAAAATTGCAAAACAAATATTTACAAGTTAAAATGATCTATGGACATTTTCACATTTGAGAAGCTGAATCCAGCTAAATTTGAAATGATCAGTTTTCAAAACTGTTTAACTTAAATTATGTCTATTCAATCAAACAATCTAATAAAAAATGGTTAGGGGTTAGGGTAAAACAACACATTTGAATATGTTAATTTGAGAAAAGAAACGACAGATTAATCAATAAATGCAGTCGAAATGTTCTGTTTGCCAATTAGTGCAACATAATGCAAAATTATATCATGCATTCTAATAAACTAATGCATGTGATTTAATTACAAAAATAAAAGACAAAAATTACTTATATTTTGTTTTGCCATTTACTGTTAAAAAGCCGACATTATTAGCTGGGGGAGGTTCTATAAAGGCTCCAGCATCTTTTGTACTGTAGGAGGTTGTGGGTGCAATGAAATAACTCATCCCAGTGTCTCTTAACCTTTGCAAGTCTTATCAGTAAATTGTGATAATGGCAGAGATGTGCAGACTATTTCTTTTAACCTTTAATCCCTTATTCCTGTCCCACTCTCGCACACAAGGCGCCTCCACATCCTTCATTTTGCCTCACACAGCATCAAAGAGCAGAAAGGTAATGTAATGTGTTCTCCTGCAGCGCAGCACCCGTGATATTGATCGTAGCAGTTGATTTGAATTCCCGGGATGAATAGGAGATAGTGTTTATCACTGGTAATATCAAATGGGGGGGAAAAAGTCTTAGATGTTGTGAGAGGGAGAAGCGACAGAAATTAGATTTAATCTTGCGTCATCTTGTACGAGGAATGCAAAAACAATCCTGGCCACTTTCTCGGAGGAGCTTATTTTCTCTTTCTGAGCAAAGGTCACAGGGGTCACACATTACGACCTCTAACGCAGGACGCCCAAAGGTCCTTTTCAGCGATTTTGACCTCAACCGCTTCTTCGAATCCACACCTGATGAAACAAACAATTTTTCGGACACACGCTGCATTCCTCCCGGAGTCAGAGTTTGGAAACTCCCCACTGGCTTTCCCATAATTACAACCCTCCTGTGCTCCAGCGGCCTGGCTTGGAAAAACCAGGCAAGAAACATGGTCACCCACAAAATTTAAATACACTTTCCCATGTTGGGGTTGGTATCACGTGATTTATTGTCGACTGGCTGCTCTGTAAGTGCAACTTTCCATTTTGAATTTTGTAGCCACGGGATTATGACATTTTGAGCAGTGTAGCTGCCAGTGTATGGGCTGTGAGACCCCGTCTGGGAAACCTCTCGTTTGAAAATAATAGAGTTTCCTGAATGGAATTCCACTTTTAAGGGCTCTTCCTCAGGCAGGTTCTTACTATAAGTGACAGGATCAGAATGAAACCAGACCTTTTTTTCAGACAAATCTAAAACAGTTTTGGTTTGGTGTGTTTTCTTCTTAGTACAAAAAGTCTATAAAAACATTGCTGCTCAGCCCCAAACAGCCGGCAGACACAGTGAGGAACAAGCTGGTGGACATAGTGAAGCATTCAGCAGCTTAAGTCCCAAAATTGAAACCAAAAACGGAGCAAAAAGAGACAGAATATTGGACTTAAATTCACCACATGGCTGAAAACACAACTCCAAATGAAAGACAATGCTGAGCCATAAAGGCTGACTGTTAAATAAACTTGATATATCAATGCTGTTTTCAAATCTGTGTGTTTTAAGATCGCTTATTCAAGGTTCAAGATTTGAAGTGAAGATTTAATTTGCAGGGGGAAAGCAAACGTTTGATTTAAAGCGGCTTAAGTTTGCGGCTCTGTCAGAGTTTTGACCAAACTGCAAAAGAAATTCAAGTTATTTCTGCGAATCCACAACCTTTGGTTCCAACTGTCAGTGCAGACAACTGCAAATTACATAAGACACTTATGGGATGACATAACACTACCTCCCCTGCAGACATGGTACGACCCACATTGTGTCCATTTCACATATGAGGGTCTGAAAGCAGAACCCCACCCCCCGGCTCAGGAATGCTTCATTAATGGACTCTGTCCAGTTAAAAGCTGCAGGACTGTACATGTCACCAACAGCCAATGAACATGACAAGTCCCCCAGACTTTGCCCGGCCTTATCTCCCCCGCTCCTGTACGTTCACCTTCATCTTTCAACCTCATAAACCCGGTAAAGCTACTGAACTGTGTGAACGGCCATTAAAAGCAATGATCCGTCTTAAAAGCACATGTCCAAAACACTAAATATTAAAAAAGACTTAATCACACACAAAGTGGACCTTTAGGATATTAGAGAATTGACCAAGCAGTGAAGTGTTTAAGTATCTCTACTGGTCTGAGTCTAAAGTCCATGGCAGATCATTTCAGAGTAATACTACAAAGAGCTCTTCCTTCTTTGATTCATTCTCTATTTTGGGGAGCGCCTAAGCGGAAACACATGCTGTGAGCACTTCCCATTTCCGAACAGCCCGCCTGTGCCCAACAGACTTTGGATCAGGTGTGTGTGTGTGACTCTGTGCATGTGTGTGTCTGTGTGTGTGTGTATGTGTGTGCTTGCTCAGCAGTCATGTCAAAGAACTGAGTTAAGAAACAGCCACAGAAAAATGCTGATCTGGAGACATGTCAGCGTGACCGAACCCAATCAGCACGTTCAAAGGCCTTCAGACCAAAGTCTTATTGAGAAACTGTCAGTCAATTTAATATGTGGTGAACTTAAAAACAACAAATATCTTTTATAAAAGCTCCAGCTTGTTATACATTTGAAAAATAATAAGGCAAACTCAAGAGCTGTGATCACTTTATCAACCCTTAAAGGCCTTTTGTTTTGTTGCAGCTTTAATTAGAGAAACTCAAAGTTATACTTCATTTGCCGTGTGTGAACTTTACTTCCCCCACTTGTGTGAATGAAAGCTTGTACTCACCAGTTCATATTTCAAGTCACCAGGGAACCAGCAGGTCACAGTGGGAACCGGTGGTTGTAACAGAAAGAGAAATTACCATTATTATTATTAAACACATAAAAAAATATTGTAAGTGAGAATCAAACATCTGCCAGATGTTCAAATAACTTAACTGGACGGATCTAACTCTGCAGAACCCACTTTATTCCCAGTTTAGAGTCCCAGTATAAACGTGCAGTGGGTTTGAACGCGGCTCAGCGCTTAACAAACCGACTGTCACGAACACCACACCACACCGTACCTGGGTCTTGTGAGCGGGGACAGGGGGGGTCCGAGAGCCGGCTGAGAGCTGCGGGTCACCGGGGAGCTGGATCCCGACGCGGGGCTCGTCCGGGTGGAAAAGGAGCGGACACCTGTGGGAGGCTCTTCTGTCCGAGACCCGCGGGAGGAGAAGCACGGCGTTGACTCCGCCCCTCCCGCCTCCGGAACGGCGCTCATCGTGCTCAGAAACGGGCGCGCCCACGACAACAACAGTCAACTATCTATGGATCAGCGCCTCCTGGTGGCAGCTCACGGGAAGAGCAGTACATTCATCACATGTCACATGACCACTAGAGGGCCACGTTAGATGTTCCTGTGATCTGTCTGAAAACTGATGAATTATGTCGATGAAAGATTGTTTGTTTTTGTTTAAAACAACAATTATTATTATTAGCATCATTATTAGTAACATTGTTATTGTTATAGTTGCTATTTGGGACTGCTATCATAAATAACATCCTTACAGCTATTTATTTATAACTATTGATATTTTCTCAACCTGTGCTGTATGATTTGTTTTTATAACACTGGTGATGATGGTGATGATGATGATGGTTCTTCTTCTTTTCCTTCCTCTTCTCATTATTATTCTTTTTATTCACAATCTTGTCCTTTATTCTAGTTATTTAACCCTTAAATATGTCACAACTGTTCCTAGTCTCTCTCTCTCTCTCTCTCTCCCTCACCCATTTTGATCCGCTCACCTCCACCGGTGGAGGCAGATGTCCGCCAACATTGAGATTTCTTCTAGTTAAAAGTTTTTTTCCTCCACATTCGCCAAAGTGTTTGCTCGCTGTGGGAACTGTTGGGTTTCTCTATAATTTGTTAGGCCTCAGCTTTACTATGTAAAGTGCCTTTGGGCTATACAACAATATTTAATTGATTTGGGGAAATCAATGTGAAAAGGGACTTAATAAGTTTTAAGATCCTTCACATGCTGTTAACAAATGTTTACAACAGTCCAGGAGTGCACATCCCCACCAAGGCCCAACAGTTCCCTTATGAAACCACATCTAAATTCACTAGATCCAGGTTTTTATTTGAATCTGCACCAAATTGCACAAACTCATAAATATCAGTCCTCAAGAAATACCTGTGGTTTTCCACCAAGATCCATGAATTATTCTCTGAGAAATCAACAACAAGGTTGAAAAACAAATGAATCTTGCAATGTTAAGGAAAGTGAAAAAAAAAGATTGGATCTGCACCTTGATCTGGATCCACACTAAAATGTAATGAGTTCTTTCTTGGGTCATGTTCCCTCCCCTCCACAAAATGTCATGGAAGTAGGACAGTATAGTAGTTTTTGTTAGAATCCTGCTAACTAACAAACAAGCAAACAAAAATATAACTTTGTTGGTGGAGATAATCGCACTGAAATAAGAACTGCATCTGTATAACCTCAGTAAAAGTATGTAGCTACTGAAAAGATATATAATATTTAATTTAATACTGAAACTAAACTCTGAATGTATCAAAAGTAAAGCTCTTCACTCTGCAGCAGAATGACCCTCATGTTATACTTTATATTATTTTAGTCTTGGGTTATATTTATTGATGTATAAACAGCTTTTTAATGTTAAGATTGTCAATGTGAAGCTAATTTCAGCTACTTACAAGTTGCTCTACTGAGCTGAAACTAATGTGTGCAGTGTAATGCTACAGAACTGTGATAATAAATCTCACCTTCATGAAGGTCACGATGGTAAGTTTTGATTAAATTTGCTCAGGGGCGGCATTGATTCAATTTTATGATCATTTTGGAGGCTGGAGTTGTAGTAATTTGTTAATCCAATTTATATCAGTGGGAGAAATGTAAATAACAGAAAAAACCACTTTGCAATATTGAATATAACTCACGCAGCTGTTAAATAAACACAAAGTAAAAATAGAAAAGGAGTAAAAATTGCAATAATACTGCATGAAAAGATGCATTAAATGGAAAAACTCAAACAACGTACAGTTAAATATACCTATAGTTACATTCCACTTCATTTTTCATAGCCACGCTCAAAATCTCTCGAGGATCCTCGGTGGTTCAGGGAACACATTCAGATGACGACTCTTTGAGATAGAAAGTTATATAGCAAATTTTGCGATATAAAGTGATGTAAGACAGTTTGGAAAAATAGGTTAAAGGACTCATTGTATAGCATTGATGATGAGTATGAAAGTGATGTGAATGATATGCTACAACCTGTGGGAACATTTTGAAGGATGTGTTTGATTCCCGCACCAACATTAAAACATTAAATTAGCACATATCTCTTTACTGGAGTTAAAGACACTTGTAACAATGTGAGCGAAGCTGCAATAAGGTTGTTCAAGAAGCTCCTGGAGACCTTGTAAAAACCCTTTCTATTGAGTTTCCCTTTAATTCATCACCTTTCTGAATCAGCAGATAATACCCACCGCTAATTATTTCCCTTTTTAATGGTAAAGCCCGTTAATTAAATACTGTAGCAAAGGTGACTGGTCTCAGTTGAGTTAGCACAGATAATGCAACATCAATACCACTGCAGTCTTTCCCAGTAGAGCTGCTGAGGAGCAGGAAAACAAAATCTATATCTCTGGCTTGGCCACACGCTTAATCACGCACACGTAGCTTCTTTGAGGCTGTTTCATCGCCACATTTAATCTCATCTCACACAAGGACACCTTTCAGAGCAGACAGGAGGTGTTACAGTCAAGTTTATTCAACCATGAACGTCTCATATAAACATGTGTGCACATAATAGGGAAGACCTCGTCCTCAAGGTCCCGATCCTAAACCAAACGTCTACCTGAGATTCAATTCAGTTCACTTATTCATGTGATATTACCACAACGATGTAGAGAAATAAATCTAGGCTATGTTTTTTGTAGTTTCCTGTGGAGCGTGTCCATGCCGCAGTACAACAGGTCGCACAGAAGGTCCCAGTGACAGTTTTTGGCAATTCTACAAGCTACAAGGTTTGCCTAGTGTTTTACAAAAGAAGAGTTCAAACTCGTCGGATATTCTTCTTTTCTAAATCTTTTACTAAATCTTCTTACAAGTCTTTAGTATTGCTCTTGCTACATTGCAAAAAAATAGAAACTTTACATCTGAATATTGTAAGTTGTGGATGTGGTGTTTGTAAAGATCCTTGCTCTTGAGTGTTCATGGCTATGTTTCAATAGTCCTTATAGCTGCTTACTCTCCACGTTTCCTCTCCCCTGGAATGGCCCCGGCTTCGCGTCGGCAATCCGAGAAGAGGCAACGAAGCAAAGAACGAGACATCGAAGAGTTTTGAGAGGCTCATCAGCGAAAGAAAGAAAAAAGAGATGTCTAGTATTCTGCAGAGGTGCTGGGTGTCACCAGGTCGTCCTCTCCCTGAGCGCCTTCCTCCGCCACCGCTGCTGCTACAACTGAGTCCGCTGCTACTTCCTGTTCAATGGCCACTAGAGAGGTGTCTGTGTCGGGGGCTTCGAAGGACTCGCCCCCCAGATCAGTCAGTTTGATGTAGCCCTTACTGTTGGAGCGCTCCAGGCGAGGGCAGCTGAAGCGCCTGCCTCGGTCGCCTTGACTACACACAGACACAGACATGCTGCAGCGTCGCACAGACCTGGGCTGATCTGTGAGGGAGTTGAGCGACAGCCGTGACCCCATCGCCCTGGCAACAGGCGATGGGGGAAACAGCTGTGTCCACTGTGGTTGCGGCGCCCCCTGCTGGTCAGCGGTGTCTGTGGCTATGTCCTCGTGGCCGTGACGGGGTGGGGGATGATCTGCGGTCGACGCGTCCTTCTCCTCTCTGCCGGCCTGGTAAGTGTGGCTGCTGCTGGCCTGTCCCTCCCCGCTAATGCTTCCAGCAGCGGCCTCGATGACGACCCCTTCCCCTGAGGGCCCCCCCACCTCCGCCCTCTCCGACTCCTCCACCTCACAGTTGTTCAGTTTGATCACAGGGAGGGTGAAAGCGTTCACAGAGGAGGTGACGATGGAGGTGGTCTCCCACTGTCGGGGCTGTGGCGCCTGCTTGCTGCTATTGCTGTAGTCTTTGTAGATGCTGTAGACAGTTTCTGTGAAGGTCTGGACGTCTCTGGACCAGCTACGAGGCCTGCTGGCCAAAGACTGGCGTCTGAACACCTCCTCGCCTCCCAACTCCCCCTGTAAACCAAGTCCAGTGGAGGGCCAGGAGCTGCGAGTGAGCATCCCACTGGAAGGTAAGGAGCCCGACGGGGCCTCGGCGCTCCTCGACTGAGTGTAGTTCACCAAGCCGTTGAGAGGGGCGTACTCCTTCGACCGTATACTGTGCAGATCTATCACCGTGGAGTAGATATCCCTCAGGTTGATGACTTTGGTTTTCTTGTCGCGGTTTTCATGGAGGACTGCATTGGCGCAGATGAAGAGGAAAATGCCGATTCCCATCACCAGCGGGCCAAAGACTTTCAGATTGTCAGAGTACAGGTGATTATTCAGGAAGTCACAGAGGAAGTTACAGTGAGGGGAGGGGTCGGCGGCGCTGCGGTTAGCATGGCTCTGGTTCAGGACAGAGGGAGACTTATCATGGGTGAGGTTTGAGACAACAACTGGACTCTTGGAGAAGCTCATCCTGTTGCTGTGGTACGCTCCCATTCTGCGTCGCTCCTGGTACTCCTGCTGGTTCTGACTGGGCCAGTAGCCCAGTACAGCCATAGAAATCCCCACCATGAGAACCATAACTCCAACGGCAGCCACCAAACCGGCCGGGGAGCACAGATTAAGCTTCCCCTTCACCACCACCACATCGTTCTTCTTCTTTTTCGGTTTCCGCTTCCGCTTGTTTTCCGCTCGGTTTTTGGAGCGGAGGGAATCTTGGCGCCGGTTCATGCGCAGCAGGCCGCCCGTGGCGATCATGGCGGCGATGGGACAGCAGGTTTGTCACTCAACCTGGCAGGACACAGAGCGTTAAGCATTAATGACATACGTGGCAGGCAGAAAGAGAAGGCATATAGAAACAGCTGCAGAGTAAATGTTGATTTGACTAAGAGGTTACACATGTAATCCAGATCTATTATACATTCAAGCAGGCAAAGCTGGCAACTAACCCTTAGGGACCACAGAGCCCCCAGGTTCCCTCGGTGACAAGTACGCTGCTGCATTATGATTAATTTCAAACTTGCTCAGTGATATTTAACACTGAAACACAGTAATGTCAATGTTAAGGTGTCGAAATCAAGTTTTTACATATTATAGTTATTTATTATAGTTGTGAATCAAACAACACCCACACACAGTCCTGATAAAGCTTTATGAACGTCGAATGTAAATACAAAAAGAGGATTACTGTTCTTTTTGCTTTTATGATGCAATGTTTAGGAATATTAGTTTGTTTCTGAGGCAAAATGAGTTGGACAAAATATGTGAGGACTTAATGGGGGGGCCCAATGGCTCATTTCTGCCCCAGGATCCACTCAAAGGGTAAACCCAGCCCTGTAACTGAGATTATCCCACAGGTAGAGCAAACACTGCTTCTTTGCACAAATCCAGCTAAAGGCAGATGCAATATTAGTCATCAGCTGGACACTAAACCAACAGACAACATCCATCGGCTGCTGCAGAATCTATAAATACGACGATGTCAGTGGAACACAGACAAATCGCCAAGTTGACAGCCGAGAACAAGGACTGTTATTTATCTATATTCTGCTGGTGCTATATCAGATTATGAAAATGTAATGTGTCCAGACAGGAGGCCAGCAGGCATGTATCTCTCCACCTCGCCCCTCGCTTCCTTTAACTCTCCTTCCTCCCCCACTGCCTCCCTTCTCTCCCACCAACCTCCAACACTCTCCCTCCACCCGAATCCACCTCACCATCACCCAGCGTCGCCGTGCTTCAAGATGACAGCGTCCCTGCACATCATGAAGGCCCACGTGAACCACTGGCCACTTGTTTACACACCAACCTTGTCTCTGCAGTGGAGGGATGTTTGCATTTGTTTCTGCTTTTCTGATTGTGCAGCACAGACCGGTTAGTGCTGCATGACGGGAGAAGCTGTGGTCCAAAGGGCAATGAGAGCCACCAACACTCATCATGATTACAGCCGCTGGTGATGAGTCCTTGGCCACATGTGGTGAATCATAATCAAAGGATAAAGCTGATTAATTAGACATCAGACTGCAGCATTGATTGAAACCAGGTATTTAATTTGACTAATCACGCCTAACTGTGTGTAACTTAGGGCTCAGGTTCATGAATAACTTATTCCACAAATTCCTGTCAGGGCAGCAATTAATAAGACCTTTCCAGAGGCTGCTGTGGATGTTGCTCTCAGCCCAAAGTAATGATGGCGGAGGCCTCTGAAATCCCTTTATGGTCCAAGTTATTACGCGCAGCTCCCACGGAAGGCAGAGCACGTTGGCTGTGTGCACCTGAGCCTCGGCAAACAACGCGCCGGTGCTCAGCTGCTGTTTATAGCGACGCTCTCTGTATATCACATCCAATAACCACTCGAATGCCTCCCGGGTGAGCGCAAGTCAACCTGCGCTAAAACTGACAGCGCGTAGGCGGACCTCTCTCTCTCTCTCTCTCTCTCTCCACGTTCGGGAGGAGAGGAAGCCGCGGTGGCGTGGACCAGCAGTGGGTGTGGACATGTCGGCTTGTGTCTCTGTCTGCGGTGCCGAGCAGGAAGCCGCCAACTCCTCGGGTTCTGGGGAGCAGGGGACGGGGATGGAGATGGAGATGGAGAGGGAGAGGAGGGATGGAGGATGGAGATGGAGAGGAGGGATGGAGGATGGATGGATTTAAAACGCGGGGGCGCAGGCATTTTTTCGCGCAATGTTGCATGAGTAATCGAGTGTTGACATTACAGCCCATCTGTTTCACTTCTGCTTGGGAAAACGCAAACACACGAAGCCGCCGTGTGGAGCTGCGGGAAGGTGTCCTGAAAATGTCCAGAGCCCCGGCGGCGCGCGTCCCCCTCACACAAAGCCGTATTCTCTGCGCGCACCGGGCGCCAGACGGATGACAAACATCCACACCTCTGCCCCGGCCTGACGAAGCCCATGCTTTCTTATTCTCTCACACTACAACTCAGAGCTGTGTGGTAATAAATGACAGGGCCTGTGTAAACCAATAATGCACCTCGCCAATGATTTGCATCCTTGGAAAAACGAGAATCTGTAGACGCAACATGCAGCCATAAAAAGTTTAGCCTGCGTTTTTTAAAAATAGGCATGTTCTTAAATTCACTGCAATCTTTACTTCATGTCCCCTGGAGATTAAACAGATGAGACGTCTGGTGTGTTTGACGAATAGAAACATCTCAAGTAAATTGCAGCCTCATTTTTCAGCTCGGGGATAAAAAAGTACTCGAGTGCGTAACGCGTCAAGTCCTTCCTGGCATCCAAACGCTTATCGATCTATTCGAGGTATAAAAATACTACACAAATACTCTCCACTTCCCATAGCTCGTTTTTTATACTTCGACCCAGCCTGCATGTTCGGAGTCTGTGAGGAATCAGCTGCACAAAAGAAGCCCAGGGAGCTGGAGGAGAAAAGGGCGCAGGAGGAGCTGATGTCTGACACGACAGAATGAGATAAAGAGCAATAACGAAAAAACGCACGTGAGCGCGTCTCTTACCAGAAATTGCGGTGTTTTTTTGTCAGTCGAGCATCTTCAAAAAGGCGCACTCCCCTTCGCTCAGCCCCGCATGTCGTGGTGCGCCACTTTGGTGCCACTGCTGGAAGTGCGGTTTCCAGTTGAACGCGGATTCATAACAGACCGGCAGGGGCGGGCCAACTGCATTTCCATTGGTGCTGCTGATTATTGGGCAACGAGAAAAAAAAAAATAACCGAGGGCTGCTCAGGACATTTATCATTTTCTATGTTATACTCCGAACATCTTCTTTCCTGTGAGGACGTAAAACAAATCAGGAACAGGGCTGTTATTGCACTTGACTGTTTATGTAGTCTTTTTTTTACAAGATCCTGGGAGTCTTCATGGCAGCAATGACAAATGGCAAAGAACAAGCTGCTCATTTTTACTCCACATACCTATGATAAACAGTTTGAAAATACAATGCATGAAAAAAATTGCACACAGGGAAGGTGAAGTCAGAGAATCCATCATCTCTTGCATCATGCCCCTTCCTCCCCCTGTATCTCTCCCCTGGGCTACATTCTTATAATTGCTGGTATGCTGCATCCGCATGTTTAACAAAATGAAATATGACGGAGTCCAGATGTGTTCCAGTGATGTGGGACTGGAGACTGAGGCAGCGGCTCTTGCACTGGGCAGGAGGGGAGCGTGAATAACAAAAGCTCGGAGCTGATGCTCCAGAGAGTTGACTGCGAATTTATGACCCAGAAATGTGTTTTGTTTATGGCATAAATTAGTGGAAGGGAACAGAGAAAACTCCAGTGTGCCTGGATGCTGCAGTCAGAGTCAAAGTACACACGGACAGGGGGAAATAATCCAAGGGGGTTGTGGCGTAAAGCTGTCTTTTAATCCATGGTGTCGTGGAGGTCTGGAGGTCTGGAGCAGCTTTCAGTATAGCTCTGTGCAATATAGGAAGATAGAGTGACACACAACAGATGTTTCTGAGCTCCTGACAGAGGCTTATGATGTCTTAGGATGCTGTTACTGCGAAGTAATGCTCCCGAAATATGCTTTAGCAAGATAACCGAGGGAGAAAGACAGCAGCCATTGCCCCAGCATCACTGACTCAGATGTATCTTAAAAGTCTGTGTAGAGAAAAAACAAGAATTTCATGATAATGCTCAACTTGAGAATTGGCCTGACGTTGGAGAGTCGCTGTCGTTCCTGCAAGAGCCCAGATAGGAGCTTCACCAGCCTGCACGAGTGCTCTCATGGCCTTATCTCTCTTGTTTAAAGTAGCTAGAAGCAGCTCAGAGCCGGGAATATAATATATCATGTGTTTTATCCTCATGTTCATATGTGTGGAAATAAACTCTGAAACCACACTCACATCATCACCCGAGTATCATTAATCCACGACTATCTCTCACTCCCCCTTCAACAGCTCTTGATTCCAATCAGCAATCAGTCTGAGAACACACACTCACTCACATCCACGTCGACGCTACACTCACACACTTCCTCTGCCTTTCAAACAAAGTCTGCCTTCTGCTTATCTACGGATCTCAAATGGATCTCTGGCGACAGTGGCTAATGTGCCGCGGTGCCAAAGGCCTGCCAGCACCCGTCCTGCTTGATTAATGAAATCATATTAAAGGAGGATAAATTCATTAGTCTTTTCACAATGTAGGGCTGCATTCAGGTTATTGGTTGTGTTTTCCATGACCTACAGCTGAAAGAGGAATAACTTTACCTCATGTGCTTCGTAGTGTGTTATCAAGGTATCCGCAGGTAATTAAACTGCACCCACGACATGTTGATGGATTGCAGGTTTCGGTGGGTTTTCACTGTCACAGAGAAAAAGAACAAAGGAATATGACAAAGAGGAGGGAGGAGAAAGGAAGGCGTGTATTATGCCACTCTCTCCTAATACTGCAGGTTTCATCTTGGGGAGAGGTATTCCCATCTATTCTGCAGCAGTAATTCAACAACTCAATTTATTCCATAGTGATTACATCCTGTCTGCTACACACAGTTCTATTCTAGCTGGAACAGAAGTGCTCCTATGCCATTTTTTTGATGCCTCTTAAAAATGAAAAAAGTGGTTCATCCCAGGAACCCCAGGAGACAGTGCATAGGCCTCACACATTCTGTGGTGTCAGAAATAGTTCCAGCGGATCTGCTCCTGAAATCTTTCTGCACAGCTGCAGCACAGAGGAAGACATTCACGCTATTTCCACTCCGTCCTCTGGCTGCCGGCTTCACTCGTGAGATGGTCCTTTCTTTCATTAAAATCCCGGTTAACCGCCACGAGATCTGTCTGAGGCGGCATCAGGAGCTGCGGGGGATTCATTTCATTTCCTAAGCTCTGACTTTACGGGGCTAATTGGGAGTGTGGAAACTTGGAATATGGGGCTCAGAAAGGGTTCAGATCCCTCCTGGAAACGTTGTCATTATTACTGGCTGAGTTTCCCCGGGAGTCAGAGGACTTCATGTGCTGCAGAGATAAAAGAGTGGCTCGCTCCGTTCTGAGGCCGTGGAAATGGAGACACAGCAGCTGAGAGTGTTCGTGGGAGATGATCATCAGTTATACTCACAACAACTGAAGGAGTGAAGGATCGGCCTTTTGTTTAAATAGACCTGCAAATACAAGCCTGGCATTATTCTATCCTGTTACTCTGCCTATATGTGTTGGTCTGTTAAACGATTCCAGTCACTTCTTACACTGCTTACACACGACCGTTCCCCAATGCCCTTCCCTGCAGGGGGGTGGGTCCCCATGGGTTAAGGCCCGACCACCAGGAGTTTGCGGGTGAGCTCCTCTTCCGAGTCTATTGTGGGCGATGTTACCCAAATTCTACGTCGGTTAATTAATCAGGATGCCTCCTGGGCACCTTCCTTTGGATGTTTACTGTTGGACCCAGGACTCACTGGGACTGCATATCCCAACTGGCCTGGTAACTCCTTCATGGTTCCCCCAGAAGGAGCATGTAAAGTGCGGCTGGGGAGAGAGATGACTGGAAAACCCTACTTGCGTAACCCTAGCTGGGACAAGCGGAAGACAATAGATGGATTGATTACTAAAAGGTCTCGTGGCCATTGTGTATTTAAAGCAGAGTAGACTCAAAAACATGGCACCCAGTGCAACAGTGTAGCCTAGAAATTGTAGCTTTTGGACGACAATGTAGATCTATGGCATAAACGTTTCCTTTTTAGCTTCATTGGCAATTCTAGTTAGTATGATCTATTTATTATGGATTTTGGTCTCTAGTCTTTTAATGGGATTCGTTGATGATGATTTTAACGCATCAATCAGTCTTTTGACCTTCGGACCTTTAGACCTACAGCAGCAACAGGTTCATTATCTCTACTCGTTCAAACTGAAACAGTAGAAAGGAGAACCTCCCCATAAATCACACCAGAGTTTCCCACACTAACCATCATCTGCACCATTGTCTGCTGGCTACTGTGGGGAGGAAGACGTTCTGTTGATGAACGACCATCAGGGTCCATCTGCAGGTTTCTGGTTGCGGGCTAATGAGATGCGTGACAGCGGGGCGACTCATGCAGGTCGCTGAGACGTATGGACATTTCTGGTCCATCTCGTTCCTGTGTTGGGCAGCCATGCGCCTCTGACATGTGGAGCACTGGAAGTGGAACGAGACAGGGGGTGGTGGGACCAGTGAGATGGGTTAGAGAGGAGAGAGGATCAGGAGAGTGTGGGCGGGTGGAGGAGGGTGGGAGCGGAGAGCAGCGGGCGAACACTTGTTCCCAGCGGGCAGCCCGTTCCCACTGGTGACCTTGTTTCATTTCCACAGTATAAATGGCTGATGAATAGTCAACCGGGCGCCCTGAACATGAATAGAGGCCAGCATCAGCTCACATACCATCACTTGTAACACTAATGGGAATTCATGGGTGAGATATGGCGCTAATGTATCCGTGTGATGGAAGATATAGCCCTGGAAAGAGAACTCAGACACCTCTTTTTTAATTTTGAACTTCCAAAGTTTGCTGAAACAAAATGTTAAATCTTTCTCTTTTCCAACCACTTTCTCTGAATATGAGGACGGAGTGGGTAATAAACAGCTCGCAGCAGAGCGCGCATTATCTCCAAAAGAAGACAGTAATTACAATCCTCTACATCAAAAGCTCCGCTCCCCCTAAACTGCAGGATCATGGATCTGTTTTCTCCCACTGTTTAGCTTCATGGCCACGCTTTGCAAGTGCAGCGAGGCAGTTGTGCAATAAGGGCATGATTCTGTGTGTCTCTGTGTGTGTGTGTGTGTGTGTGAGAGAGATCCAAGCTTCATGGGATCACAGTGAGAAAGCCTTCTTTGATCTCGCATCCTAGATAATATAGGTCATCTCTTCGGGGAGAAACAACAAAAACCAAATGAGGTGGAAAATACCATTCAGCCAACCTTTGTGGAGCAAGAAGCAAACAGCTCCTCCAACACGCCGCCGCCGCCGCCGCCGTCGCTGACCACGACAAACACCTATTTATAGGGTCTTGATCTTTGGCATCGTCAACACAAGCGTCCGTTCGCTGTTGCGTTGCTGACGAGGGAGAAAAACAGGGAATTTTTCTTTTTAAATATTGCATCTGTCATTCTCCTACTCTGCTGCCTGCATGTGGAGCCTGTTCGGAGTGGGTATCCATGGCAACCGTTTTATAATGCCTCACGAAAACACCTTAGAAGAGGTTTCCTTTTTATCTGGGCTGGAGGGCTGGGACACAGGCAGCGGAGAATCATAACAGAGGGCAAAAGTGATGGCGGACAGGGGGTCGTACATCAAATATTTCCCCAGCTGACACGCTTGTACGTCAAGCCCCTCGAAAGGTGTGACTTGCAAAAAGGCAGCAGATAAGGGGGGAAATAATGCAAAGAGCTCCGCCTGAGAGACTAGGGGACATGTCTGTTTCTCCAATGCCAAATGTCCTCAGGGGGCAGATTTAGAGATTGTGCTGCTGCATTTGTCTCCAGTTCTCCAGATCCTGCACAGAGGCAGCGGTGAATCGTATCAGAGGGCAACAGTGATGGCTGACGGGAAATATGTTTTCAACTGACACGCTTGTACGTCGCCTCCTCGAAAGGTGTGACTTGCAAAAAGGCAGCATGTGAGGGTGAAATCATGCAAAGAGCTCAGCCTGAGGGACCGGAGGACATGTGATGACATGAGAAAATGTCCATGGTGCCAAATCTCTTCTTGGGGGCAGATCTAGATATTTTGCTGCTGCGTTTGTGGCAAACAGCCGACTTACTGCAAAAAGACTGCTGTCACTGCATGTGTCTCAGTGAGACATTCTGGCTCCGACATTCACCGCACAGGAGCACGGTTCTCCAGGTCCTGGAGGACGAGTCCAGTCATGTGGAATACAGCAGGCGTGAACATGATGGGAGGGGGGGCACAGAGCCAGCTGGGTCTTCTGCAGGGGGGCGAGCCGGAGCCCATGCCAGGAGCTGACAGGACCAATCAGGGGAAGAGCTCGGGCCCCATCCATGCATGCTAATGAGCCTGGGTCGAGGGCATCTGTAGGTGTTCATCGCCATGGATACAGCGGCAGTCACACAATATTACCTGAGCAGGTAAACCAAGCGGAAGGAATGCTGTGTCCTGGCATCGGCTGCACGAGGCTCCTTGACCTTCAGTGACGTCACCGCGTCTCCGAACAGTCAAAGGCTGCGGAGTCAGGAAGCAAAAAGCTTTACATACTTTCTCCGCTGCTTAAAGAAAGCACTGTTTGATTTATGGAGGAATGCAAAGCTGAATATTAATTTATCCTTTGTTCCCTTAAAAACAGGTTGGAAAGAAAATCCAAACCAGAGCACGGTGTCTGAGAAACACGAAGCCTGTGGCAAAAAGAAGTCGTTCATCATTTCAGCCCGATCCCATATAAGCGGATTTCGGGCTAATGTGGCCGGTTTATCTTTTTTGTCACAGCTCCAGTCCTGCTTCTATTTTCAGTCGTGCGACACACATGGTGTTACCTCAACTTTGTGTCAGGTGATGTTGGAGACCAGACGGAGCGGCGGGGGACCAACATGCGAACTCCCCGCAGTGTTTGATTCTGTGGATAAGCTTGTTAATCGCGTTAAATGGCTCGACTGAGTCACCAGATTGACAAACATCATGTAGATATAACAGCAGAGAGGGGGGGAGACGTACTGTGATCATATTATTTTGACTCTGGAGAATTAAACATGCTGTAAATTTGATGCCGTGGATTCTTTGCAAAACGTATTCATCCTACAACAAGCTCTTCATTTTGCACATTATAGTCACTGATCTCCATCACAACATTTCCAGTGGTGAAGCGAGTGCTTTTTTCCCTCTTCCCATCAATTTAGGTTTCATCATAGTGGTCGACCTGACACAACCACTTTTGACTGCTTTAATCCGGAGCATCTTTGAGGTCATTCATCTTTTCATATGCTAATGTTTTAATCAACATGTCCCGATGAATGAAGCTCGGACTCATTTGTGTTATCGGGGCAAATTAACCTTTACTGCCTGAAGGACGGTTTAAAAATCCCAGCTGTCCGACTCTGCTCGGGAGGTTTTCATTCTGTGAACGGAGATAACAGCAAAGGAGGTTATGTTATCACCCAGTATCATTTGTTGGTTGGTTGGTTTGCTTATAAGCAAGATTACACAAAAATAAACTGAGCGTACTTCCTTGAAACTTGGTGGAAGGATGCGGTATGGGTCAGGGAAGAGGCCGGCCAATTAACAAAAGTGCAAAAGTGCAAAAGTGCAAAACACAAAAGCCGCAACACAACCGTAGCTTTTTCTAGCTTTTGCGGTTGAGCTGTGGCTCTTGCATTAGTGTTTAATGTTAAATGCGCTTTTGTAAACACGTGTGGGCAATTTTAAAACAAAGAGATTATTAAGAGCATGGTTCAGACCTCAGTGGCAGCAGCAGGTGATATTTGTATATCTCTGAGGTCCAGGAAACGTTGTGATACAGACGTCTATAACTGATCTTCTGTCAACATATTTATGATCAGGAAGAGACACAAAGCAAAGCACAGATGAAAAAGTTTTGATTAAGAGCAAAAAAAACTAAAGCTAAACATATATCAGACATTTGTTCCAGCTCAGATACTGTACAACGTGTTTAGAAAAAGAACATTATAAGACAGTATTTTTTATTCCTCTGCTTCTTTTAAACTATTTTAACCCACATTAATTTTCTTTACCACTGGGAACAAGATGCAAACAAACCACATTTCCACTTTAAAAGTTAGCAAACAGTTGCTTGTTTTAACATCCAGCAGATACAAGAGCACAATTAGCTTTTCTTCCGACTTGTGCTTTGTGCCACCTGATAACAGTAAATCCAATATACACTCTTCCTCTAGCTTTGTTATTGCTGTACCATCTCCAGAGGGAAATATCAGCCTCTCTAATGCTCCACTATAAACACCAGCTAGTTGCCAACCTTGTCTGCTTGGTGCTCGGCCAGTAACATACCGTGTGTTTATCACAGCTTCGCATTTAAACAGCTGCCCGCTGCACCTGGATGTGAAGCTGATGAGAGTCTGTGAGACTGAATCAGGAACAGCATCAGGTTGGAAAACCAAATCAAACACTTTGTTAGAAGTGAGAGGAGCTGAGTCAGGTGATAAATCCTCTGCAGGTTTTGTTATGAAGTGACTTTTGTATAAATTTGATCGCTGGTTGAAAGAAAAATACAGATAAGAGCAAAAACACAATTCGCTTCAACACCTTTTTGATTTGGTGTTGGAACAGACGACCTGAGGAAATCATGAATATTTAACACGCGGGATGGGGATGTGCTGCGGAGCAAAGCCGTCCATAGAGATAAAAATTTTACATTTTAATTTTCAATTTTAATATTAAACAGAACCGTGCGGAGATCTGAGAACAGGTGTGCTCAGATGAAAATGGCTCTTTTTAAGTAGCCCGCAGCCACAGTTGACTGACCAGTAAGAAGCGAGTTTCAAGTACAAACAGAAAGAGATAAATTACATTTTTTCTGCAGGTACCAGTGATTTTTTACTTATAGTATATTAGTGGCTCTAGAGATGCTGTTCCAACTGATATTCATTCATCTTATCTGTTGGATGAATCCCCTTTATACTGACTTGATTCTCTGACTTTACCTCTTGTGCGAACAGCTAAACTTTAGCATAAACGGACACGTGTCCCTCTCAGGATGAAGTTTAATAACCATATAGAAAATGTACGACATGTCCCCTCTTCCTCCTGCTATACACAAAATCTTAAGCCAAAATCTTATGGAATACGAATGGTGCCATCTTGCCGTTTGGAGCAGGAATCTGCAGCAATCAGGGACGGAGCTGAGGTATTATATGTGACAAGAACTACCTCAAATGACAAAAAACGTCTTTAAGAATTTATTTGATGTGCACTTTGACTTGTCAGTTTGTCCCATGTCCCGTTTGCTAACATGGAGGAGGCGGGGTTTATGACCTGCACTGCAGCCAGCCACCAGGGGGAAATGGAGACGCTTTGGCTTCACTTTCGGGGAGCGGTCATGTCGTCCTTCTTTATATACAATCTATGGTAATAACTTGAGTGATCCTGTCATTTTGAATTTAGCACCATCAACTTGTCCAATCTGAACAAATACCAGCAAAAGTCATGATGTGCATGACAAGTCAACTGTGCATTTTTGAATTTGTCATCATTGTGAGCATGTTAGCATGGCAACGATAGCATTGAGTTCAAAACACTGCAGTGCTACAGCCACAGAGCTGCTAACGTGGCTATAGAATCACGACACATTATGTCAGAGGTCATGTTAGACATAAAATTAACAACAACACCAAGATGTTTGTGAGAAACCTCGTTGTCTTATTTCCTTGAGACAAAGCACAAACAAGCACGATTTATCACAGCACCGGTCATTATAGTAAATATTGTGCAGGCACAGGCAGCGGAACATGTTGTGTAAAAAATCCCTCAGACATTCTACTCGCTCCACCGTTATCACCTTCTGCTGGGTCTGCAGAGCGTGTGAGTGGGAGACGGAGAAGTGGAGCAGAGACGGAAACAGAAACAACAAAGCCTGGTGTGTACGTTGGCCACGGACCAAAGTGTCCGGCGAGAGCGCCTACTCATCACTTTCCTCCGTCTCTGAAAACGCACAGCGAGTGGCGGCGGGCGGCGGGACGGTGACTGATTGATTCCTCTGTTCAAACTGCATTATCGACACACAGCAGTTACTCACGTGCTCTGTCTTTGCTTGATATTAATGCTCACACCGTCCATGTGCACGATCGATTATTCACTGTACGACAATGGATGTGTTTGAAAATCAATAAGCAGGACACAAAGGCTCTGGGGAGCAGTCACACACACATCACAGATAGTCACTGGACATGTATTCATAGTCTGTAATGCTGACTGCCTTTATATTTTAGTTCCTGCAGCATAACCCTAAACTTTTAAAAAACTAGGTATAAATTAGTTATTATCCTTTTTATTTTCCCTGCAGGATTGTCACAGTAGCTTTAAGGAAAATGGGAGGAAATTGCAGAAACAGCTTGAATTGTTTCCCGTACGCCACAGTCACTGAAATGTTCCCCCAGGTATTTGTGTTCACTGACAAAATTTCCTGCAGCAAATTTATGCAGCGAGTGTGTTTTCCCGCTGCACCTAATCTCAGAGAAGCTCTGCGGGATTTGAGAAGCGACTGAAATTAAGTGTCTGTCATGTTCCCCGGGTCCATTTAATGAAGGAGGAGACTCAATCAACAGCAGAAACCTGCAGGTATTAAAATAATGCAGAGTGCCTACTGAGCCGGGCCGACTGTGTGCCAGGAGAAGCCATTAAGCAGCAGCCAAAAGCCTGTTCGTCAGACACAAGGGCAACTGGATCAATGGGCTCCTACTGTTAACAGCAAAGTGTGACCCTGACATCAGCATATTGTGACCTGCATTACAATTCATCAAACCAGCAAAACGTTTCCCACTCGATTGCTCGGTGCCGGGAGCTTTATTGTTCTTATCTTGAGGATATAATCAGCTCTGCGGATGTAGTTCATCCACTGGTGGCAGATTTGCCCGAAGAGATTAAAGGGATGGTTTCAGAAGGAGGAGTTTACAGAAGGCTGCTCCCGCTACAGAGAAGAGGAGCCAACATCTGAAAAGTAAAAAAGGCCTCGAGACAGAGTGGCCCCGGGACCAGCGGCCCTCTGAAGCCTGACGTGACGAGAGCAGATCGCTGACACGTACGTTTGATAGCAAGATGTGCCAGGCTGGGCCCCCTGCAGGTTCTAGTGATGGACGGATGCGGATGCAGAAAGAGATCTGATTGACAGCAGGGAAAGTATTGAAGATTTTTTTTTATGGATAAAAGGGTGGATGCATCCTCAAGGCTGAAACAGACGACTTGGATTATTTTCTTCTCACGTGTATTTCTCTCCTCAAAAGAATCGTGTTCAGAGAAAGCAGGAGGTGAAGTTATGATTTCTGTGACTGATGTGAACTGTGACAGATCCACGATGAGAGGAAAGGTCAACTGGGCCATGAATGATAAAGAAGTCATTGGTTTGCCCTCTAAAATACCACAAAGAAAAGTTGTCTGATCTGATACACTATCATGAAGGTTTAGGTACTATTATAAATTAGTTAACTTTAGGACAAGATCATGTTTTGGGTTGAAATAAGTGTTTAATTGTAATTGGGGGCAATCGTCCTTACAAATTAAATAGGGAATGACCAGGTTATTTCATGGTTTAAAAGAAGGTTGGTGGGAAATAACCATATGCAACATGTTTAGGTCAGACATTTAAAGATGTTATAATTCCTCATTAAAATGTATTTTGTTGACTTGTGTATCTACATTATCCAAAATGTTTCCAACAATGTTCAAACCCAGAGAAAGACAACGCAACGTTTCTCTTGTTCATCGTTCAGCTTCACCCGTGGCTTTGCCCGTCTCTGCTGTAATTTCCGATGCAAACGATGTATGACAAAGGAAAAAAACACTGTTAGCCAGTCAACTGTTTTTCCACTGTTTGTGTTGGTCACTATTATTTACTGCCGTTGGCTGTGTGGCATGAATAAAACTTTATACATGACCTCATCCTGGAGTCTTGCATCAGCAATGGTGGTGAAGACAACAGCTCCCACGATCTCATTTTGTGATCGAAAGACCCCGAGCATTGACAGTTTAATTTAATTCTGCAGAACCAGAGATCTGGGTCTTAAAAGAGGAAGGTTCCTGCCATGATGCAGCAGCACACTCCAGGAGAACCTCAGGAGAATGAACTCTGATTTAATCTCCCATTGAAAGACCTGAATGAAGAACAGGGGAGTGAGATACTTTAACAAAGATGCTGCTTCTGCTGCGTGAGAACACGTAACGCTGTGCAGAGCAGCTAGGCATCTTCTGTCTTTTCCAAAAGGGTAAGCAGGGGTCAGAAGAGCTGATCATGAGTCACCAGGTTAACTCCCTTCGTCCTCACAGTGAGGTGACCAAATGGCACTTCTATATTCTCATCACAGGCAAAGTCTGGCAGGTCACCATGAAACGAGAACACCGCTGCTGCTGCTGCACAGGGACGGTCTCCATGAGGTTGCACATCTTGATTGGTGCAAGTGGTGAGAGGAGATCTGCTCGTGCAAATTAAAACAGCACATCTCACCTCATCTCAAGGTGAACAGTTGTGTAATGTCCCTTCAATGCTTTGTGCATCATTTATTAAAACACAAAACCGTGGAGCAGTTTCTACTGAGAGAAAAACAACAAACACATTTTTTGGTGAGTCATTAATGTGCAAAATTAGACGAAACTTGATGGAAAGATGGGACAACTGCATTTTTCCTGTAACATTGCGAGAAATGGCAACATTTCGGTTGATATCTCAGAGAATTATGAGAGAATCTTGATTAAATAACTCCCATAATTAAGGAAATCGGCATCAGTGTGTTTGTTTA
The DNA here is from genome assembly GCF_022539355.2 of Hippoglossus stenolepis. Classification (NCBI taxonomy): domain Eukaryota; kingdom Metazoa; phylum Chordata; class Actinopteri; order Pleuronectiformes; family Pleuronectidae; genus Hippoglossus; species Hippoglossus stenolepis. The sequence continues at coordinate 19,930,353 of NC_061493.1, read as the reverse complement.
ATTTCTTGTAAAATAAAATTCTGGATCTAGTGGATGTAAATGTGATTTCATGGGGGTGTAGTTTGGTTTTTAGCCGCCTTATGGCAACAGATGGGTTAAGAAGCCTGTTACTACCACTGGGAAACATAATGTGGCCTCAGCTATAAGGCTTGCTTTAATTTAACAGGACTCAAGGGGCCTTCGCATATGTGAGTGCATCTCCACTTTATCATGTAGAGAACCTTGCTCTCCGACTTCCTTGGTGCTTGCAGGTTCACCATCACCTCGAATGCTTTGTATGACGGCACACATGCACATTCTAATGCAAACTGAGTCAGCTGCAGAGTCCACTGCAGGTTAGCTTGTCAGGCATATCTCCCTAACATCCACCGTCTCTGTGTAGCTCCTAATTATTACCCGATGAGCACGCCGCACATCTAAGTGCAGCGCCGCTCTAGATCTCAATATAGATTCACTATCTTGACATCTACCTTCTCCCCCTTCGGCTCCTTTTGTCTGCTCACCATGTTGCGAGCGCTGAACACAGGCAAGCTCAGCTCGATATAATGTGTCGGAAGATAAAGGAACTGACTCCCTGCCATGCCAAATCTATCCAGAACGCTATTATGGTGCCATGGCAACAGATGAAGACATGCAGGCCTCTCTGGATGGGGGCACCGCTGGTTCACTCGTCTTCTCTGCTAGACTGACTGGCAGTTAAGCTCCACAGGGCTGCTATGGCAACAGACTGATCATATGCAGAGAGGGGCTGTTGGCTGCCACAGCAACATGGGGGCCAAGTCGTCAGTTTCCCCCCGAGTTGCAGGAAATGAGATTGACTTTGATGAGGACTTGACCTCGGGCGCATTCTCAATATCGGTTTGCATCTTCGGTATTTTTGACATGATGGGAGTCGATGCTGCAACATCAGCAAATACTGCATGTGTGCATGTGTGCATGTGCGTGTGTGCATGATTTTTGTCATGTTGCGTCCACAGAAAACAGGGAAAAAGAGTGATGCAATATGGCAGCCTTTCACCAAACTAGGCTGTTCACTGGTGGGTTGACACTAAGCTTGCAACTTCTAAAATATGTAGTCTCAAACTACTGAAAAATGTATGCCACGTCTGAGCCCAGCAACACTGTTTCTCCATCCTCCTCACATCCAGCCTGCAACCAAGAGCACTCGAGCACCGGCGGCCTCAGAGGGCTGACAATGCAATCACATCAAACTGTCGGGGGGATAGCAACACTATCGGGAGGCCGGAGACATCTCACTCTCTCCCATCTCCCCCCGCATCTGCATGAAAATGGAGGAAATATGAGATATGGATTTGCCTCAGATGTGAGAGGCTCGACAGGGGCGGTTTTTGTATGTTGAGCCGGTCCATTGATTGATCGCTCGCTCCCCCTTTGGCGAACGCTCGATGGCAGGGCTGCAAACCGCAAAAAGCAAATATGCTGAATTATTGGAAGTCGGCTCAAAACAGCTGCGACATCATTCTGCAAAAAGGAGGAACGGGGGTTTAGAAGCTTTTTCAAAATGTTAGAAACCACCAGCAGAACTTGACATAGTTTGAAATGTGGCCACATTCAAATCACATCAGGGGGAATTTAAATTTTTGACGTGAAGACCTCTCTGTCACTGTCAGTTAAAATACACACAACAGAAAGCCACATGGGGGAAACTGAAGATGACGTCCACTTCATGCTCAGCCTGAACGATTGTTTGTGGTGGAAAAGCAAAGAAATGAGGGTGGGGGTGGGTGAAGGTGTTGGTGGTTAAGAGATGAAGGAAGAGAGAGAGAGAGAGAGAGAGAGAGAGAGAGAGAGAGAGAGAGAGAGAGAGAGAGAGAGAGAAAAGAGAAAAGAGAATAATCCAGTCCCTGGAGATGGAGACATGCTGTTGTGCTCCAGTTGCTTCTGCTGCCCTTTGACCTGTGTGTGGATTGCATGTGTGTGTGTGTGTGTGTGTGTTTGTGTGCATGCGTGTGCACGTGTGTGGAAATCTGCAGTGATGTGTGTGTGTGTGTGTGTGTGTGTGTGTGTGTGTGTGTGTGTGTGTGTGTGTGTGCGCGCTGCAGGGTTGTTTGCCTGTAATTCCGTGCAGCATCTTGATTATGAGAAAACGCACCACTTAATCTTTCATTGGCAATTGCAGGCTGATTAATTATTCAGGGGTTTGTTCATTACATTGTTACATCAGCAAAGAGGAGACGGAGTGTGAGGACAAATTATGTTCACGGCTTCAATGTGCACATGTCGGGTGGAGGAAGAGACACAACGTGCTCCTAACAAACCACAGCTATCCAACTATCCCTCCACCCATGACACGAACAAGTGCTGAATCATCGAATCAGTACAAACAAGACAAATCGGCTTTTATCATGGTCACAGAATTTAAATAAAACAACCTTTTCCTAATTTCACACCGTGTTGAAATGTTGAATTTTGTTGAATAATAACAATATAATATGAGCTCAGAGCTGAACTGAGCCTGAAGCTGCTGCTGACTTCACTGTGTCAAGAGCATTGTCCATCCTCTGCTCCACACTGCCACCTCCTGGACACGCCACGCCACATCATCCCATCCCTGGGACAATGCATCTGCAGCAGCAGCAACTTTGCTCTTCTCAGTTGCAGCTCATAAAATATTCATCCATTCAATGCACTGCCTACTGTGTTGGAAAATGCGGAACTCGATACCTGCAAAACGACGTCTGGGCTGCAAGTCACTGTCAAGTTATGATGGAGGATTGGAATATATCACTTGTATCAAGATACAATACAATACAATACATTTTACTGCATATTTAATAACTTTGTGGTTGTTTAAGTGTTATTGTGGTTGTTTTAAATAGTTGTGCGTCTCTTTGTGGTTGTTTAGAGTTTCTTTCTATGAGTTTGTGGTCATTTTGAATTGTGTCCCTCTTTATTTTTGCAATTGTGTCTTGTCAAGTCTCTATTCTGTCTCTTTGTCGGGGTTGTGCCAGATTGTTTTGTGTCTTTTTGTCTTGAATCTCTTTGTAATAAGTAGGTTTGCATCTTTCGACAGACACATTTTGCATCTCTTGGTCGTAGCCTCTCGAACGGTTTTAGTACCTTTGGTCTTTTTGTGTAGTTTTGCATCCTATTGTGGTTGTTTTGTGTCTCTTTGTGATCGCCTTGCATCTCTATGTCGTTGCTTTGCATCACAAGTGTCCACTAGGCCTGCTCAGTATTCCAATCAATACAGCAAATAATTCACTTATATCATAATTTGATTTACATTTTTTGTGTTTATGCATCAAACCCCGATGAACGACGAGTCTGAGACCAGTTAGCTAACAGTCCTTGTCGTTTTCTTGGCTTTACATTCATTGTGTTGACTCATCGGTACAGATTTCTGTTGCTGATGTTGCATTGGACAAAAAATGACTGTACATCTCTGTGCGTGTGTTTGTGTGTCCACATCTCGTCCCTGACCAGCTCCTCGTCTCAGCTCCATACGTCCTTCCCCTTTCTACCCTGAGACTCCTCTGCTCCTCTGCCCTCCGTGTGTGAACAGAGGAATAATTCACCAGCAGTGTTGCATTGAAATGTGAAACCGTCCCTCGGTGCCACGGCGCCTGTAGCTCTGACCAGATGGAACGCTCTGTAAGAAGGGAAAAGATGAGACCTTCAGCTTCCACGAGGCTCTGCCAGAGATTCCTTCTTCCTTCCAGCAGAGTCTTCCACGCTCTGCTGCAGCAAACAGAGACAAACCAGTGAATAAAAGACAATAACTGTAAAAACTTGTTCTGTTGGCTGTTTTCCTTTTTAATCTGCAATGTGGAACCCGGGTAAACATGGACATCGTGCACGTGGTGAGTTGCCAGTGCTGCATTTCTGGTCCTAATAACACAAGTATTGCCACAAGTTGCATAACAACATGATATCAGAGGGAGAGATTCAAAATGAGGAAGCATATCATCAAATGTAAGACCATGATGTAGTGACCTCTTGTGGTTGAAAGTTGCAGCTACATCACTGCAGGAAGGAAACTAGACTGTACTCAGCAGAGTTTCTCCTCCAAGGCCCAACTGTCGCCTTCAATTCAATTAGGCTGCATCAAATTGTACATTTTCATAGATATCGGCCTAGGAAGTGTGCCTGATTTAAAAAAAATAATAAAAAACACCTTACTTTACAATGTTAAATCCTTTTCCTGGATCAACTCTATAAAGTAAGGCTCTCTCTCTAGGCCTGTGTCTCATCCTTCATCATTAAGTTTTCACGTAACCCTGTTGAAAAACCAACAAACCAACCAATGCACGAGGCAAAAGGTGAAATACAACCAACAGAAATACGATTTTATTATTTAATCAGATTTTTCTCCACATCAAACTGACTCTCACTGTTTTCTTGTATCTGCTAACTGATCCATACAACTGGTTGCTCTTCAAATGGTTTTATGAAGGCTCTGTTCTCTCAGAGCTGCCCACAGTGAAAAAAGACCAACAGCTCGTTTTACAGCAGCGGCCTGAAGCTCGAGTGCCACAGTGTGACAAGAGGCTTGTTTGGTTTGAGACTCTCACAACTCTGGAGATCTGCTGAACAACATCCAGAGTGTGTGAGCTCACATGACCTGAAGGTGGGCAGCAGTAAGAGATATAATAATAATTATTATTATTATGATAATTGTTATTATTAATTCGTTATTGTTGTTGTTGTTAACATAACAACAATAATACGAAATAATAATAATCCCTGTGTGAAATAAAATATATTTTATTTCATTGTATTGATGTTGTTTTAATGTTTTATTGTTGTTTTTATCCTTTAGTGAAGCACATTGTAAATTTGTTATTATTGTTATTATTAATATTAATAATAATGATATCACTAGCAGTAGTAGTAATACTAGTAATAGTAGTAGTACTAATAGTAGTAGTAGTGGTTGTAGTAGTTATTCCAGGGTTAATGAAAGGTTCCTAAGGACACCACCAGGGGGAGCACACACCAAACAAATCAAGAAGTGAGGTCCTCACAGTGGCTCTAGAAGCTCCAGGTTTTACACATATTAGCTTTATTGTTAATTTATTTAATTCTAATAGAGTAAATGTACATATACGTTTTCATAAGACAGTTATATAAGAAATAAATCTACTTCCAAACGCTGACTGGTTTTAACCCCATAAACAAAAAGATAAATGTTTATCAAATGTGTAAAAGTAGTTTTGATTTGTTTTCCAACAAGTTCCTGGATTGGTGTTACCAATATTTCCCTGTTTCCTTTAGTTTAGTTTTCAAATGTACATCTTAATACTTTAACAGTGTGAGTACACTGCACACTGAGTCCTTTAGTCTATGATCTGTGTTCAGCTGTTTTCAGGGGGACCCCAAACTTTCTGTCTGACGCACAAATCCTCCTGAAGTTACAGCACACGTCTGTTCTATATTCATCCACTTCAGAACAGACATGTCACCGTCCTCTGCTTCACTAATCAACCGTCTGTGTGTGTCAGTCCTTTGTTTCTGTGCAGCTGCTTGACAAGCTTTCCCTTTTTAAAGTCAGCCATTGTTTTAACTCTGAGGTGTTTGTGTCCGGCTGTCAGTCAGAAGAACCAGTGAAAGTTTGGTGTCACTGTGGTTTGTTCGTCGTGGTTTCAAATTAAATCATTTGAAAGGAGCTGAAGTGCATGTTCTAGTTCCAACTTTTCAAACTCATCACACACTTATCATGTAAAACTTTAGGGTTTGCAAAGAAGTGTTTATGAAGGTCTTAATGCTTTAAAATGGTATTTCTTTTCAGCAAACCAAAAAAGGAGGTAAAGCAGTCCAATATAATAACCTTGAATAAAGGAAGTGTTTATTTCTGGGCTGTAGTATTGGAAGTGTTCCTATTATGGTGTCCACCTTCTGTAGGTTTTTGACAAAAGTAAACTTGATACTTAATAAAAAATTATATAATTCAATAATATAAAAAATGTATTAGATTTTTTGATTTAAGTCAAAAGAATAAAGGTGAACTGGGTTAAATGTCACTGTCAACTCGCCCTGCATTTATGCTGTAGCAATAAAGGGGCCATATTTAGTGATTCCTAATATTCCTTAATTAATATATATACAGCATATGATTTGTTATCAAATTGTATACAGTGATTTTACCCCAGATTCATATTGAGTCACAGCGACCTTCAACTTCAATTCCACTGCAGTTAATCAGCTAATCAATGAGTTCAAGTGACAACTGGTCAAAATACAAGTGACAACTGGTCAAATATAATCAGGTCGTCTCGGAGTCCAACTCAACGTTTGCACTAAATGTGAAGAAATTCCCTCGAGGCGTTCTTGAAATATCGTGTTCACAAGAATGGGACGACCAGAACACGATGCCTCCAGCAACTGGCTGTAGCAGATATATATATATATATATATATATATATATATATATATATATATATATATATATATATATATATATATATATATATATATATATATATATATATATATATATATATATATATATATATATATATATATATATATATATATCTGCTTTGAATCAACCAGCATTATGACAGTGAATAATTTATAATAACCTAATACTGTGACAAAACCTCAACTAGAATCTGCAAACTTACACATTTGCAGAATTTGTCTCCAGTCACAGTTTGAAGCTTTTTAAACTCTTCTCGTCATGGTTCAGTTTCTATGAAGTCATGTGACTCCAGGATTCAAATCCATTCAACAAATGTGCTTCAAACCAAACTCGATTGGTATAATTGTAATTTTACGACATGATGATGTTCACACTGATGATCCTTTAAAATCTGTCATGTGTTGTTTTGCCTCATCTCTCCAGCAGATGTCGCCCTGACCTCATGTTTCCCAGCTCCACTCAGAAAAGAGGCAGTGATACAAGAATCCAATGTTTATAATGTAGATACATTTATAGAATATCATTTTTCTTTACAATGGAATCCACCTGTCATCCAAGATGACCAGAAAAAAAAAAAATAGCACACAATACAGTCAATAAAACAAACCTATAGAACACATGATTGTCACTTACTGCGAGTCACAAAGAAATTACGTACCGTGAATAAATAATCTACAGAAATATGTACAATATGCACAACGAGAATTCAATGGAAGTGCAAATAAAGCTTTGGATCCCTGCACAGGAGGAGGAGGGTAAGCAGATGTAGACCGAGCCAGCTGTCCCCAACAAACAGTGATGAAGCAATAATCACCCAGAAGTCATCAATTTACAGGACATTTAGAAACATTTAGGCTTTGAGCTCCTGCATTTAATGACTTTTTTTCAAAAATTAATAAGCTGAGCAAAAAAAAACAAAAAACAGAAGAATAAAAATAACACATTTCATTATGTACAGTGCATCGCATTCCACAGAAAAACTGGATTCGATCCTCGTCGTCCAATGAGCATCAAGGCAACATCCACGGGAACCACAGGCGGCGGCGGAGAGAGACGGAAACGGAGAGAGATCCAGAGAAGAGGCGACTCACTGCAGAAAAAAAAAATAAAACCTCATTGTGCTCCTGCTTGGCTCCCTTTAGCCGGTAATGACAGACGCAGGCTGCGGTTTATTTAAACGCTGTACAACTCTCCTTTCTTTCCCATTTACACCAACTGAAGACCAGGAGAAGAAAAGAGCTGGTTGGTGAGAGGAGCTGCATGTGTGGTGTGTAACTCGCTCCTGTCGGGTCAGGAACACACACACAACCACACACACACACACTCTTAGCACAATGCACACATGTAACGTCCCAAGCTTCGAGTCTCTGGTGGGTTCAGTAGCTCCGAGTTACCCAGTGTTCAAGTACTCCAGAGCCACTTCATAGCAGAACTTGTACTGGTCCTGAAAGACGAGATCAAACAGAGGAAACATTAGAGAGAATGAAAAGAGCAGCGGGTCACTTATTAACCTCCTCCTCTCTGTGCGAGGGCAGTGTCTCGCCTGAGGGCCGCTGCCTGGTAATTTGATTAAATACATATTATTATTAGCAAAATTAATCATACAAACACAATACGAACTGAAATAATGGAGTTTAAAGGACATTTTGAAAGTGGACACCACTTCAACACATATTACGTCAGCTGATATTCTGCTGTAGTGGTGCGTATTTTCAAGATATCAAAATTAGACTTGGTCAAATTACAACAAAACATTTGCATCACAGTGAAGCTCAGGCCCTCAGGCTAGTTGTCCACTTTTCCCGTTGTTAACACAGACTTGGAGATGTGTATGGCCATTAAAATCATTGTAAAATAGCTACTTGCAGTACGGCTGTGCAATAAAACTATCGCAATACAGTTTTCCTCAAAAGCAGTATGACAAGTTTTTGCTGTTTCTGCTCATAAAGACGAGTTTAAATCCACACAAACCTTCACTCAGGAGCAAAAATCTGCCTTTAAACTGAACATAAATAAAAAATGTGATATTTATGGTGATAATCATCGATATCGACTTATGTTAAAATGTTTATCTTGATATGATTGTGGCCATTTCGCACAGTTCCAACTTGCAGAAAGCTTTTAAAGAGTCATCTTTTTGTTTTCTTAAACCCTCATTGAATTCAACAAAGGTCAAAGGCCATGAACCAAAAACTGTGATCGTTATTTCTGCAAAAAAAGTGCCACTAACTTTATGTCATTATCTAAAATAAGTCACATAATATGCATAATGCTCAAACCAAGTGGTGGAGCTTTAAAAACCACGCGGGTCAGGAAGTTGTAACAAACTGTGGAAAGGGCTCCTCACCAGTAGATCCACCATGTTGGGTTTATTGTTCCTCAGTGTTTTGACGGCGTGGAACACATCCACCGAGCGCTGGTGCTGGAGCATCTCACACACGATGCTGATGGCACAGAAGGTTCCACTGCGGCCACCTCCGTTCCTACAGATGAGACGGATGACATCACATTTTAGTTTGGTATAGAAGGTTAAAGCTCACAGTGAGGAGCGGAGGAGTTGTATTTTGATGCAGTAAAGCTTCTCGGTCAGTAGGTGGAGATGTTTCATCTTTAATGTCCACACCGACTGAGCCTCCTCCTGCAGAGTGTGTTTGGGGAAACTTACAGACAGTGGACCACAGTGCGTCCCTCGCCCCCGTCGTACTCCTCCTGCCACTTGTCCACCTGTCGGATCAGCTTGAGGAAGGAGCGCTTGGACATGGGCGTGTCCCTGTACATGGGCCAGCCCAGGAACTGGAACTGCTGCACCATCCGGTAGCCGTCCTGAGGCTGGAGAGGGGGTTGGGGGGGAGGAGGAGAAGGACACACCGGTTATCCCAGGTTAACACACAAACACACACACAAGAGGGGGGGTAATCGCTGCTGTGCAGAGATACAATCAGACTGACGCGGGGGCCGAGCTAAGCCTCGATGGCGACAAGTAGGACGAGAGATGGATAAAGGCCAAGAAGCGATGGAGGAGCAGATGGATGAGGGTGATAGATGAGCACAGTCATGGCTGCAGAGATAGTTGAGCAGACGCAGACCCTCTGAATCACACTCAGACATATGGATCAATAACACTTGTCAGTGATCATGTGTGATTAGACTGGACTGCACTTAACACGCCAGGGCGGTGCCCCTGCAGGTCAGAGGATGTTAGGACACGGTAAAGTGCGGAGCGATTATCGACAACCCGAGACAGACAGTGGAGGTAAGGAGCTTACGCAGGTGAGTGCAGGTGATGCCGGCCCGGGTCAGAACCGTGTCCGCACAGTGGTGATGACAAGTTTACAGTTAAAGGGGTCAGTCACTAAAGAATGTGTCGTGTAGCTAAGGAAACAGTGTCTGCACAGTTTGGGTTTCTTTGCCCAAACTGTGACTGATATTTACTCTGAGATTCGTTCCTCCACTCCAATAAAAAGCAGTTGTATTGACTTTGGATTGTGGTGCTCAGAGAATTAAAATATGTTTCGAAGCTTCTTGCTCCAGAATAAGAAACTTAAGTTTGTCTGGATAATCCATGAGACACATCGTCAACAATGTTCATAGGTGATATTTCCAGTAGTTCCAGTAAATGTCAGTTTTGTGGATTAATCTCGAGCAGTGGTTCCCAACCAGGAGGTCAGGCCTCCGCATGGGGTCCCAGGATAAATGTGAGGGGTCACAGGATGATTAAGAGGATGGGATCAACAACAACAAAAGAAAACATATGCTGTCTTTCTTCTTCCGGCTAATCCTTCTCTAATTTGAGCTTTTTGCTTGTGAAACACTGATAATATCAAATACTTTGATTCTATGAAAGTTGATTCGAGTTAAACAATCTGACAAGGAAACACCAATAAAAGCTTTAACCCAAGTTTTCTATTAGTGTTTAAAAAAAAAGGGATTTTTCTACAGATTTGAATATGTTGAGAGTCCTAAAAGTGTAGTTGTGTGAAAATGAATTAGGGAAAAGTCAGAAAAGTGAATCCTGCAGTGCAGCTTGAGTGGAGCAGCAGGCCTACGAGTGGGACGTGTGCAGTCCCAGAGTAAAGTGGCTGTTGTGATCACCGCAGGGAGGAAAGTTTCCCCCAAAATAAGTAGCAGGACAGAAAGTTTCCTGTGTGAAGTGAGACTGTGTGTCACCGTACCCGCGCTGCGTTGTAGATCCGAAATATTCGACTGATGATGTCCTCCTCCAAGTCGGCGGAGACAAACTCCACCTGGATGGGTCCATGTCGGTGGACGCCGTTTTCTGGCCAGTACTGTGGGCACAACTAAACAAAAGAGGCACACACACACACACACACACACACACACACACACACACACACACACACACACACACACACACACACACACACACACACACACACACACACACACACACACACACACACACACACACACACACACACACACACACACACACACACACACACACACAAAGACAAAAAAAAGAACACCACAAGAAAAACAAGGAGAAAGAAAGATGATTCATTAGTTTTGGAACCGAAACTATCCTGACATTGATTTCAACTGTTTATACACGTGTGGATTATGTTGGATTTGGGGATAAAAACACAAAGATACAAGAGTCAGACAGAAGAAGGTGAGTTGCCTCAGTGTGATGAGCTTTCTCTCTTAAATACGACGAGTTGCTCCTTCACTGGAGAATATTGGTACAAGAAGCCGGAAGATGTTTTTGACAGACGGAACATTTTAAACACAGACGAGAGGCTTCTCCTCATCATCAGACACTTTGTTCCACAAATCAAACAGAAATTCCTCAGAGACCTCGGCTAATTGTTCGGATCTCGTCAGAAACACACACACGCAGACACACACGCAGACAAACACGCAGACACGCTTTCCAGTGTCTGATTAATAGTTGAAAGTCATAGACATACGTTATTTGCAAATTTTTTACTTTTCATGTATAGCCTTTACTTTAGCTTAAGTCACTATTTGTCAAAAGCTATTAACATTTATCTGCTAGTTGAAAGTAATGGATCGACTTTATCTGGGACATTTCACCAACACGTTTACATTACTTTTGTATAACTAACTATTATTAGCATAATTCACTATTCATCCAAAGCTGTTTAATATTTCACTTTCACTTACGGATACTTTTATTACATTCAGCTAATTTGTCTAATTGTTGTTTCACAATTTATCCATTTGTCTACATTTACCGACATTTTAAAACTATTTATTCATTAAAATGTATGAATTATTGCAAAATGAAAATAATAAAAACGATCAAAGGAAGCAGTTTGTGATAGATTGTGTTTCAAACAAACTCTGGAACAGTGTTTAAAGTTCAGAAGGAGAAACAAACTCCTGGGACGACCTCATAAAAGCTGCCAAATCTCCTCTATTTCCGCTCCTCGGGAGAGAAAGCCCAGTTAAGAACATGCACCTGCAGACCTGCACACCTCCAGCTTCATATAGCTCTGAATCAGACGACTGGGAAGTGTACAAACACAAACACACACACAGATGGACAGATTCTGCACCAACGCACACACACATCCAGTGTCACACCGTCGTGAACAAACAAGGGGGGAAAAAAGAAAAGGAGACTACCTGGGAAGACGGTAAATAACAGGGATGAGAGCGTGCATACAGATGGACAAACAAATATATGCTCACTTCCTTTCTCCTCATACACCAAAAAAACAAAAAACACTTATACAGTCTGTGTGGCACCTAAAGCTAAACCTCTAGCTTCCTTTGAGAGTGCGTCAAAACCTGACAAACAGATGCAGAAACAAAGATGCTGATGCCGGTACAGCTCCACCTCCCTCGCCTCCATCTACGCCTCGCCGCCTTCCTCCCATCCCACCTGTGCTGTTTTCCTTGGCTGGCTGACTGGCTGGCTACAGTGAGAATATTGAATGAAAGGCCTTTTCTTTTCAGCCAGTCACCGAGGGAAAGGGGATTTGGATGGGGAGAGCAGGCTGGCTTCAGGCTTTGATCCCCGGGTGTTATGACAGAGCCTCGGGCTGAGAAATCCGGAGAGTCTCTTCCACAGGCCTGTCTCTCCATCTCGCTGTGCTTTCATGGCAAGTCCTCTTCCACTGTGCAGCGTCTGCCTCATTTTCAAACCTGCTCCGTATACACGTGTATGTGCGTTTTTTGCGGGTGCAGATGCATCCGCGGGTTCACCCTCGAACAAAGAGAAAGCAATCTCTCCTCTGAATCCAGTTCCCACACTGTTTGTGTGACTTCATCGGATGCACACTTCCTGATGAAAGGGATGCCTCCTGTGTCGTCTGTTTGCGAGCGCACTCCCTGCATTATCCCCGGAGGATTATCGTTGTGTGTTGTTTGTGTAGGAGTGAATGTGCACACGTATCAGGTCGGGTTTACCTGGGCTGGGTCAACGTCGTTGAGCATTACTATGGAAGTGCAGTGGTAGTCCAGCACTAATCTCCAGAAGTCCTTCACTGTGTTTGGCAGCGGGTGCTGGGTCACTATGAACGCAGAGGGCTGCTTATAACTCTGGAGGAAAACAGAGACAAAAGCAGAGTTAAAAAAAAACATGTCCCTGAAGGCAGCACATGGATATTGCACAGGTTGTAAAGCTGATAACCTCCCGGAAATAAACCTAGAACCATTTCCTAAATGACCTCCATCCTTTGACCCCGCCCGCTCGCTGAGTGTTGTTTTCTAATGGAGATTTCATGTCTGGCGAGATTTTATTAGGACGCTGCACTTTTAATGTGGTTTCTGGCTCCCAAACGTAGCCTATGTTAACTGAGAGGATCCTGAGGTCACCTGCTCAATCCCGGCAAGAGCCAAAAAGTCCATCACACCACGCGTGCCTCGTCAAGGTGACCTCTGTTCGGGCCGCACCTGAATAAATGTACCACTTGAAAATCGCTGTACGTTGCATTTTCTGTCGTCTCGTGGTGCAATTTAGATATTGTGACTTGAGCTGGGCGATTTACTGAAAATGTGTGGAAACCGACATTTATAACCTCTAACCGACCTGATTATGGTCACGTCGGTTAATTCGGTGAATACTTTCCCCGATGTGTGCGCTTCACGAACTGTCGGGTTTCTCCTATGTTACCTAGCACCCCTGCTGCGTCTCCTCCCTCCTCACTCCCCCTGCTGACCTGTGCTTACATTACACGTTTGCAATTAACACTACAGGAAATAGCCAAGTAGTCAAAGTATCATTTCAAAAGTGATGCATTTAAGAGATGCAAGTGTCTGCGTTCGACTCTTACGTCCATGAGCGCGGCGTTGATGTAGTTGGAGCTCTCCCCGTCGATGGTGATCAGGAAGGGGAGGCAGCGGTCCGGCGGCAGGACGTCCATGCAGCGGTTCTTCTCGTGGTTCCTCGGCAGCAGGGCGATGCTGCAGTCCTCCACCCGCAGCGTGGGAGTCACCATGTTCAGCGTCTGCGAGGTGGGAGGCAGAATTACAGGCTGTCACACCGACACGAAGAAGGTAGGCACTTTGGTGTTGAGCGTGCTAATTATCTCCCGATATGGTAATTAACAATGCAATTCTTTAATCAGTTACGTTAGCGACTCCCCTGATGCGACTGTGATGAAACTTAGGGGCATGACGCGTCTCGTATAACGCTGATTGGTCCGAGGAGGGGCGCTGCTATTACACATTTAAGAGATATAGCTGCTGCTGATTGGCCCAGAGGGGGGCTGTGCCACTCATCGAGACACAACATGTTTACTGTTGTTTTGAACTTATCCTGCACCTGACAAATATAATGACAGATTCACACACACGCAGGTTTTGTTAGTCTCCTCTCACCCTGAACTCCTCCTTGATGGGGCTGGAGTTGGTCTGCGGGTCCAGGCGGTTCATGTCGTAGTAGACGGAGCGGAGCTGACTGGCAGGTATGGTGGTGTCGCCGCAGAGGCACGCTTCCAAGATGGCGTCGTGGATGAAGACATACTGCTCCTGCAAAAAACAGCATCCTCATTGCGGATCCATCAGACCTCGACATCTCACCACAGTGCCGGCAGCAGCAGAAACACATGAGCCAGTGTTCCTCTGCATTTCGCCACAAGAATTCACTGACCTTTCCTCAACCTCACCATGATTATTCTTTACCCCTAAGGCAGTTTCTGTGACTAATATTTGTCATTGTCTATGTTCAAAGGTTACATTACATATTTTTGCATTTTTTGGTGCGGAGCTGATTTCATTTTCTTACAAAACCCAGATTTTCATGACATTTTAAAAACCTTAAAATATTCAGCGGGCCGGTAAAGAGGCATTTTCTTCAATTCCTTGACCTTTTCAGTTTTCTTTTATGACCCTATTAAAGCCCCGCTGAGTGCAGCAAGGTTTAGATCTCATCGGGATTATCGTCATGATCAATGCACGAGCGAGGTGGATATCTCAAAAACAAAAACAACCCCTGCTGTCCTAAACGTCCTGCAGAGGGAAACAGGAAATCGCGACACATTTCCTCCTCTTCGCATCAGTCACTCAAGCAGTCGAGATGGTGACACGGCTGCAGGCTTGACGCAAATCTCTTCTGAAGTGACATTTTCAGCTGACACCCTCCTGTCACTTCGGACCAAAATCCGCACACATGCACAGGGGTCACTGATTTAAAGATTTACAGACAGATGTTTTGCCATTTGTTAAGTCCAGTGCAGATTGTGAACTGCTCACCCGAGAGTTTGACCGGCCCACGCTGGGCGAGCGGGTCGGCGATAGCGATAGGCGCAATCCGCTGATTGATAGATCTTATCTGAGCTCATAAAACCATAAACAAAAACAAGGCTTTTCATTTCCGCGGACAGATTAAACCACGTCGGAGAGCTAGTGTCTGGCCTCAGGCTAAAAGGAGCCGTGCCAACGAGCCTGAACACCTGCGAGGGGGAAACACACTTTGAAGGTCACTGAACTTGAGGAGAGTGACTCAGGGTGAACAACATTTGGTCTCCAGTTACTCAAATCCCAATTCGGACGTCAGTGATGAAACATTTGCCCATTAAGTCCAATGACGCTTGTGATTTAAAGGGAATTACGGGGAAATGATGCATTCAATGAGACTATGGGCACCTCCAGATGGCTAGTGTTCAAGAAAAGCACAAAGTCCTTTGGTGGTCCACACTGGCGTAAAGCTGCGGGATGAGCCAGGGATGTTTTCAGCCATCAATATGAGCTAAATGCTGTCAGTTACAAGCCTCTAAATCTTTTTATTATGGCGTGTGCTGCCAAGTACGTGTGCTTAGCACCCTGGGGAATAGTTAGGAGCTGCACTTCAGTCAATGCAAATGAGAAATTATCAAATAAAAAAAGTAAAAGGTGGCAAATATGACGACGACATCATGTACAATAAAATCCACACGGGTGCTGCGGCCGTTAATACCACTGCTGTTAAATATAAACACTGGTCACCATCTTGTGTCAGGATCACAACACCTGTCAACATGTTGGTAATACTAAGTAGTTATTACTGCATTTGTACATGAGCACTCAGTAATTAGTACAAGAGTACTCAGTAATTAGTACATGAGCACTCAGTAATTAGTACAGGGGTACTTAGCAGACATTACTACATTATTATTATTATTATTATTATTATTATTATATGAGTACTCAGAAGTCATTACTACATTTGTACATGAGTACTACATTATCATTATTATTATTATTACATGAGTACTCAGAAGTCAATTACTAGGTTATTATTATTATTATTATTACATACTCAGTGGTCATTAGTACATGAGTACATGAGTATTCAGTAATCGTTCATACCAAAGGTTAGAAAATGACTGACAGCAAACATTTAAACTAATTATGCTGCATTTTAAAAGATAATGAGTCATCAGTCACTGGGAAAACCTGTATGGACTGACTCCTGCTGCAACTAATAAATGAATATCTAATAAATGTACAGATAATGATTTGTTTTCCTCAACAATTACACACAACTTAGTTTAAGTTCTGCATTCTTTACTCTTAATTCTGAGCATTTGCTCTGGAGCACCAGAGAAGTGGGGCTTATGCTAAGAATTACTCTGAGATACTAGTTAATCCAGGTTGGATGGCAGCAGCCTGTCAAACTGCCTCCCCCCCACTCCTCTGTGTTCTGCTGAGCGGTCTCAGTGGACCGGCCCGGCTCTGGCACCAGATTCACCGTACCTCAGTCTGCACCATGTTGACCCTCCGCGAGCGCAGCTCCCTCACACAGTTGTAAATATCCACCACGCCCTCTCGCTCCGCCATGTCCAGCATGATGTCGATGACGATGAAGCAGCCTGTCCGACCGGCGCCGGCGCTGATGATCAACAAACACAGACGCTTCGGAGTAAGACAACTTAAGTTTGACTTCCTAAGTACAGCCTAGAAACTAATGTGATTTTAATAGTTATAATTTCACAGGGTTATTCATATAATTTGTAATAAAAAGCACATAAGAAGTTTTTCACTTGGAGATTTTACAGCTGCAGCCTTACTTGATCTACATTAACTGGTTAGACAGCGATCATTCCCAGTGCACACACTCACCTGCAGTGAACCACCATGGGTCCAGCATTGGTCAGGGTCTTGGACTTCACCCTCCGGATGAACCCCAGCAGCCCCGTGGCGTGATAGGGGACGCCGTGGTCCGGCCAGCCCGTGAAGTGGAACTGTCGAATCTCCCGGATCTCGTGAGCCCCTCTCTGAGGAACAGGGCGGTCGTGTTACAGGCGGTGGCAGAGATGTGGTGAGAAGACAGAGGTTACACAGTGTACACATGACGTGAGGGGGTCGTTTCAAGGCAAACACAGAGTTGGATTAAATACAAACACACACTTCATGGACAAAGCCAAGATGGGGTTTGAGCAGAGTTTCTATTATCTTACAGCAAACGAGTGACGTGGACTTGTGTCTTTACCCACATTGCACCTCTCGTTCCTAACCGGTCCTACCAGGGACACAGGCTGTTACATCTATTATTTGGACACTAAATCAAAGTTCCTAAAGTTTTTGGAAGTTGGGAATTAAGATTATTCTGAAAGTGGTTTCACAGAATAAACTTGTTGCTTTGGGGAATTACCAGTGGAAGTAAATTTTGCTAAACTTTTACATCAACAAAAAACTATAGCACATGACAATAAAGACAAAACTGAAAATGCATTATACATCTTTTAAAAAACACCAAACGTGGCAGCCTTAGTCATTTTATTTTGACCTTGATAAGCTGTTTGTAAAGTTTATCTAGAGCAGAACCTTTATCCGAGTGACATTATAGAAACTTTTAAAGATGACCCTCTTTTCAACCACTTAACGACCACACTCAGCCTCCTGACGAGCACATGACCCCGGCTCAGCTTTGTCAAAGGTCGAGAACTGAGCGCGAGGGCAGACGTCTGACGCCGTGAACGTTCGCTCGCTGTTAAAAGTGTCTCTTTGTGAAAAAGGTTAGAAACTTTACCTTCTCCACAGCAAAGGTCCTGATGACGTACTCCGACAACAGCTCGGTCTCTATCAGCGTCACCTTGATGTCCCTGTAGATCTCAGTGTCATCGGGCCAGTACTTGCAGCACTTCACCTGAGAGTGACAAAAAAGCCACATGCACACATTCTCTATGTTAACCGCAATGTATTTATGCAATTTATCTTGCTCTGCACACACACACACACATGAATGATTTGAGTGTCTGCAGCTTGCGAGGCCATTTTTTTCTCCCCTTTCGATAAAAGATAATTGTCACATAACGTTATCTCCCATTTGCCACCTGATATTTCACTTTCTCGAGCATTTCTTTCAAGTCAAGATGAGATTTGCTTCGTATTAGTTTCGGCCCGCGGTCAAGGATCTGCTGTAAATGAGAATCTTATATATCGACGGAGAGCTCATTCGCACATTATTGCTTTTTCATTTCTCACGTCGATAATGTGAAAATGAGTGTAAAGGTAGACTGTAAGAGAAACCTGCAACAAAGCAGATTAGACACAGAGGGGGTGTGAGATTTCTCCCCCTTAAAATTTTTTGACTACCAGTGCAGAGAAATAGGGCAAAACATAAAAAATAGAAAAAAGTGCACTAGGATTGGATGAGGGAGATATAACGACAATCTAATGACAATGTGAAATAATGAACCCTGAGCTGTTTAAAGCAGATTTCCCAGCAGGAATCTAAAACACCCCACTGAAAATATTACTTGTATTAGGTGTCATAAGAGTGCAAAATTACCCCACTCCCCTCTTGTCTCCCCCCCAGTCCAATTAAACTGTTGATACTGGGGGAGTCGGGCTTTAAATGAGACGGAGATCTTGGAGGTATATCAGAGAATGATAATTTTTGATGAGGGATACGCGCGACATCAGCCACAACTAGATTCAATTTTCATTTCTGGAGTCTCTGCGCTGATTAGGAATGAAATGAGATTTTTGGTTTGTGGAGTGACACAGACGGGGGGGGGGGCGGTGACGACTTTCAGGTCCCTCTCTCTCCGACACCCCCGATGACTAATCCCCGATGACAATCACAAATCCACCGTCCGCTTCCAGCCAGATTGAATTAGGCAAAAGCCATTACCTTATTAGATCGCTCTGAATCAGGAGCCTGGTTTCGGGGGAATTAGCCTTTGGGCTGAATTATGCCGGCGTATATATACAGATGTTCTTTTGCGTTGTGGATACTCTGAGAGCCTCTTGAACTCACCTGCTCTTTTGGATAAAATATACGGAAGCGAAGCACACGCAGCATCACCTCATCACACACACATCAGCTCACACACACACACATCAGCTCACACACACACCTTCCAAACCAAACCTCTCATACATCAAAGTGTGCCGAGCGCCGCCCCTGTGTGCGGGAACCAGCAGGTCGGAGCCCGTGTGTGCGTATCTGCGCGTGTGCCAGGATTTCCCAGAGTTCATCAGCAACTGTGCCGAGCAGATGGCCCACTGTGATATGGCGGAGCGGTTTTATGGGGCCCCTCTGTGGAGCCGCCACCACTGTGACCAACTGTGCCTACCGCCCGCCATTGGACAAGGATCATATAACAGACGGTTTGGGGGCCGGGGCCCGCCGAGGACGGCACCGCAGCTAAGCAGGTGTGGAGAAGGTGTGGGGCGGGCTGGGCTCAGCTACTGTAGAAGAACGGCCTAATGAGCTACCTAGAGATGGGCCCATGAATCATTATCAGCTCTGCTACGTTTAAGCCCCAACCCAAAAATGCACATCAGCGAAATCAAGGTGTGCGCTCGTGGTTTAAGGGGCTTTCGGGCGAGAGTGTGTTTAAAATTCTTAAGAGGAAATCCCCCCGGCGGTAAGAGCATTACACTGTATGTTAAAACCTTCATTTTCTCTTGATTATAACCTCACCGGGAGGAACTACACTGTGAGTTAAGTGGAACAAATTGCAACTGAAGTAGGGCGGTGGGATTTTTTTTTTTTCCTTCTATAGTCAGGCCACATGCTGGAGCGAGCGTAAAAAAAAAAAGAAAAAGTCAAGGCTCCACCATTAGTTTGATCATTATGAAGCGTCCACACCACTCAATAACACTCCCCCTTTTCTCCCAATGAGCACAACATTAAGAGATGTTTCTGCTCCGAGGAGCCTGGTAGGAGCTGGTGGCTACAGCCGAGTGTAATCTGCTGTTATAGAGCCACTCAGATGAAACAGTAGTCAGTCGCCTGGATGCCTCTCTGGTAATGAAGGCCATCAATCAGTTTCTTCTCTCTTCTCACTGATCAGATAGATGGAAAAAGAGCTGGCGGCATGCAAGACCCACGCCTCACTAAGCCCCACACACACACACACACACACACACACACACACACACACACACACACACACACACACACACACACACACACACACACACACACACACACACACACACACACACACACACACACACGGGCACTGATGTTCAAAGACACGCACATTAAAAAAAGATGGCTCCGTTTGCCTTGAGATACAATCAGACCGTCAGTCCACTGGGGGCAAGGTAATCTCATTTGAGATCTGCGGTTGTGATGAACACGTATTTAACACCCACCCTGCCCACTTCCACCAGGTTGGTCACCATGACGATGGCTGCCGTGTTCTCCTGCCAGACCATCCTCCAGAAGTCGAACACCGTCTCCTGCATGGGCCCTTTAAGAGACGGAGAGAGAGGAAGAGACATTGCGTTCACTGACATTGGAGAAGGATTGCACTCTGCTGAAGTCGAGCTATAAATCTGCACATTAAATTTCAGGATTCTTTACGTTCTTGGACGTTAGACGGCAACACAACTGGGATCCAAAAACATACAATATGTAATTTTGTCTCTAAACTAAACCCTCCTGTGTATTTAAGGGTTTTAAACGTGTTACAAAGGATGTTATCATCATCCAAATTATTATTATACAGGTTATTTACGAAAACAAAAATAGCAATAGGCTGAACACTAATTCTTCTTCCCAGTAACTCAGCACAAAAAGCGTAACGTGGACACTTTAATCTACTTTACCGTGACAACATTTTCTTTATCATGCCAATAAAGCTTCCTTTTCTGTTTACAGAGGCAGACTAACAGTCAGATCAGCTCACACATAATACAAACACAGGGGGATTTGGAGGTATTACGGCAACAATGCAGTTTACGGAGCAATTTCCCCTCCATTTCCACTCCTCGGATCGAGCAGCGAAAAACACGCCAAGTCAGATTTATTTATAGGGCTCTCCACAACTGATTCATCGCAAAGTGCTTACTCCACAGCAGAGAGCTTAAACACAGATGAAAATGAAAACAAGAGTACAAATTAATCACAAACGTGGAGGTGAGGTGAGAGCCGGAGCCTCTGTGTGTGTGTGTGTGTGTGTGTGTGTGTGTGTGTGTGTGTCTGTGGCAAAGCTCAGAGTAATTACCACCACACCTCATCTGCTCATCACCAACCTTTCCACCGAACCGAACCCAAACGCGTCAGGTGAACGTCAGAAGCACATGAGCAGAGGGCCACTCAATGCCTCCAATATTTAAAACTTCGCCGAGCAATAATTGTGGATTGATTGGAATTTAATTATTATTCTGGTTAATTAAAAATATTAATATTAGTTTTAATCAAGAACCAGGGGAGAGAGAGAGAGAGAGAGAAAAAAAATTGCTTCTGACAAATTAATTAGTAAATGCAAATCTCTGCAGTTGTGCATTCTCCTGTGTTGGTCCAGATTACCTGGAGACATGACAAATTATGCAGACACACACGGGGACACAAGCTCCAACGCAACACGGCACAGACGGAAACGATTAGTGTTTGGGTCCCTTGTCATTTCTGAATAAATGCACAAATTAATTCAAAAACCTTTTGGCCCCTGAGACAGGTCACGTCAACACACTCACTTTTATCTGTTTCACCATTTCTACAACTGCTCTTTACATTTAGTTTCTTAGCTTTCATTCCCAATTCAACACTTAAATCTACCTTTAAGAAAATGTGTCGCTCACTCACAAAGATTTTCCCCGTGAATAGTTGATTTTTCAGCCGTTTTTCGGGGGCATTTCTGTTTCTGTGAGATAGCGCAGAGGTTTGAGGTGGAGAGACAGCGAGAGGCGAGCGTCGAAATCGAACCAGACATGATGCGATCACAGTTTTTGTTGTGTGCCTTCACCACAAAGCCCCCGTTGTAAAAAGAATTTGCTACGGCACATTACTGAATCCTTACAACTCCAAACAGGGTTGGGTGCCTCACAAAGACTTCACGCGTCCACACACAGCGACTGTGGCACCAGACGAGTCCGCGGCCCCGGTCATCAGGAACAATACGGGGCTCGACATCCGACTCAAGGACATAATGTGACATTTGTTCAGAGGAATGTGATTATGAAAGATGTTGAATTTTAGAGAAACAGAAGTGTAGTTGTAATGTTATATCAAAACTACAATCAATGCCCGAAGTCGGCCCTGTGCGAGCTGATTGGCTCCAGCTCTTTCAAACGTGCTTCACAATCACCGGCTCATTTCAGCTCTGCGGCCGCTGACATCCAGTCATAATCATGCAGTCAACAGCCCGGACGTTAGAACCCGACACTCGTCACTGTAACTGTGCTGATTCGAGTACCGATCCAGTACCAGTGCATTTAAAAACCATCAATTTACACAACGGATTTTAACATATATTACATATATTTGAAATATCTGGCTAAAGCGACTTCTTCTTTGGAGCGGCGACGAAGAAGAAGTGATTTATCTTTGAAGAGCTGCTTGAAAACATTTCCTGTGGCCGATCAACCTGTTAATTGCATATTTATGTATATGTTTGATAACATGAAGACACCAGTTGCAGTGGCCTTTGCATCCTTCGCTATTGCCGCGTGTTTGTGCTCCTCGTTGGCACGCGTCCTCTGCAACAGGCTGATTTCCCTCAGGGCATCAATAAAGTGTCATCAACATTTTATTCACTTGACTGATCAAGCCATGTTTGATCTGCTCTCTGCAGTGCATAAACACTCTTCGACTGTCTCGCCTCTAATTGTGCTCAAGTCGAGCCTCGTGTGTGAGTTTAAATCACTTCTACTTCTCACCAACTCTGCAATTAAATTCAGGAGACTTTCGGCTGAAAGAAAGAAAAAAACTACTATCACGTTTCCACTGCTGCTGGCAGCCTGTTCGCGCACTTCTCTTTTTTGCAGAGCAGAATAGTTGTATTTTTCCAATTGGATCTCTAGTAATTTGGAACGAATCTCCTCAGCATCTTCGATTTGTTTTCCCTTCACTTCCTCTGCGTCGCATGTGCTGCTGGTTTGTCTCGATTTCTAACTGCAGGACCTCGAGCTCCAAATCCAGTCACTTCCATTCTCTCCCGTCACTACCCAACCTGATTGAGCCGCCCACGCTGCCGCCTCCTACACTCGTCCCCAAGGCAGGATGCACACTGCTGAGAAGTTTGGGAGAGGGAGACTGAGAAGCAGGACAGCTGGTGTGTAGGACTTCAGTAACACAATAACACTTGGCATTGTATTGTAAATCATCCAATGGGAGGCTCATGCCAGGCTTCAGTCGGCCAATTTACGCTTCCATATGCAGGCGGAGATGGAGAATAGGTGAGGAGGAGGTGCTGGGCAGCACTGAACCTGACGACACTGCAAAGGAAGTGAGAGTGGCTGCTGATGAATCTGTGGCTCAGAACAAAGACAGTTTGGCCACAAACTGTTTCATCGCTTCCAGAGTTCAGCTGGAACTTTTGGTGACAGAAGGAGGTCGATAATAATTTTAAGTTAAGTTTGGTCCCACTTAGAGTCAAATAGACGATAAATCATTGTATGCTTTGAGGTGTGGATACCATGTGATTGACAGCTAGTATCGTCCAATGGGTGTAGGTGCAAGTCAGGCTCCACCCCCTGCTTCTCGAAATATGGTTACGTCTACGACTCGAAGCTTTAAAACGACAGGTCACAAACCAGTAAGTGACATCCCAGTGGGTGGCCATGTTGGCAGTAATGGAAGCCCACTCAAAACAACAAACAATGCTACTCATTGTTTGTTCCAACTCCTGAAACAAGCGTCCTCTGTGTGTGGTCATGTAAATAATGACTTTCAGGAAGTAGTATAATGTTGTAATGGCGCCATAAAACTTACTGAGGACATAAGGGCTGGTTGGGTGAACAGAGTGTGCGACTTTGACATTGGAGACATCTGTTCACATCCAGTCTCCTGCCAACAGGCACAATTGATTTCTTTTAACTGTGATCGTGATCCTCTCCTCAACATCTCCAAGTTTTCTGACGACAGGGACCACGTAGGATGTTATGGAAGCCACTTGGAAAACACTGCTATTTAAACTGCAGCAGGCATTTGAAGATCTGCTTTCTAAAGTCTAACTTACACTTGATTTACAAAGACATTTTTGGGGTCTTTCATGCCTTTAGTGTCGGGATGGGCTGAGCATGACAGGGGAGAGATACAAGGGGAGATGTGCAGCAAAGGGGTTTGATTCTGACCTTTGGATTTACTTTACGTAATATTTGTAGATTTCTTTAGAAAAGTTAAAGAAAAAGTAATATGTTACTTACAAAGAGATACTAGAATGCCAAGGCCCAAAAGTTCCCTTATGAAACCACATTTAAATTCACTAGATCCAGATTTATATTTGAATCTGCACATCACACCCTCATGCACATCAGTCCCCTAAATACACCGGATGTCTTTAATCAAGATCAAGGAAATTGATATATCCCAATGTTAAAGAAAGGGAGAAATAAATTCCAGGATCTGCCCCCGTGATCCAGATCTGCCCCAAAATGCAATGGCTTCTTCTTTGACCCAGACTGCATCCTCCGAAAACATATGAAAACATGACTCCTCACAAATCAACACATGTAGAGACTAAAAACCTGCTTGAAACCAAGTCATTATCCATCTTTACACAGAGCCTTGCTGAGTGACTGCTTCCAGCGGCACAGTCTCAGGCTACTGGAGAGGAAATCGGTTGGAGAGCTCACTCGAGGAGCTACAAGGTGGGAGCAGCGTTTCCCGTGCGACGTGCCTGGAGCCTAGTTGAGGAAGTTTGGAGGAGGCACTTCACAGAGGAAGAACACCAGTAGGAGCCTCACTTCCAGCTGTCAGAGAGCTAATGCTGCTGCAGCCAAACGCTGCGTTTTGGGACCGGGCCTGTTCCTCCTTTAGCAGCGAGGAGTGTGACAGCTGCAGAATTCCCTCAGCCAGGTATACGCCGCGAAACTCTTGATGAACGTGCGTGCGTACACACTCCGCAGACAAACACTGGCTGTGTTCCCCTCTTGCCCATTAATATTACATGCGGCAGACTTTGGCATAATGTACACTCACTTATCATTGATTTGCTCCTTCTCCTTCTATCCGCCACCCCCCCCCTCCATCAGTCCCCGCTGGGGTTTGAGATGTTAACCTGTAAATAATAAAAGTTTGGCGCTGCTGGTGACATTTGCCACTTGAGGGGGAGGGAAGAGCGGAGAGGGCTGGAGGGGAAAGCTTGATGAAATTGAGCCCTTTCCTGCATCATGAATATTTTCCACATCACCAGGAGGATGCTGGGACTTATCGGAGCCGTTTGCACCCAGGCTTCGGCGTAATTCACGGTCTCCAGCGGGAAAAAAAGCTTGAGTCTGATCGGTATTCAAACAATCCGCAGGACATTAAAATGGACAGGAGGGGCGGACTGAGAGGGACAGGCGCCACGTGCACGCTCTCAATCTGCTAAGTAGGTGAGCTGCTGCTAGCGTCGGTGAATTACTCAGTTGTTGTATCGCTGCAGCAGGGAAAAAATAAAAAAAGTCCTGGATGAGAGAATGACCTACATAATGACGAGCAGAGCTTGGGTGATGAGGCTTTTATGGAGTGACAGCTGTTCTACCTGCCACCCTCACCTTGACAGAGCAAAGGGACTCGTCAATAAACCCCAAACTAATGAGTGTCATTGTAGTTTATAGCGTAAGAGAGCGCCGTCCCCCATGCCTGCCATATTAAGCACACCCTCAACCGCCAATTTATGACAAAGATTTTATTTTTTTTTAGCTTATCCAGCACTATTGTGGGTCTCATCATTTTCTGAGCCACCCGGTGGTCCCGGTGGACTTGGAGTGGAAAGTGTCACTCACTGAAAAACTTTACTGGGTGGAGGGAGGGAGGGGGGGCGGAGAGAGAGAGAGAACAGACTACTTCCTCATTTCCAGCAGCGGTGCCAATGCCCAGGTGCTCTTTTCAGGTGCTACGCTATGCAGTTTGTCTGACTGAGAGAGACAGGTCTGTGTCTGGCGCTCCTATCATCTCTGGCTGCTCTTTGCCTTGGTGTCAGCAGAGTGAGCCTTCCTTCCTGTCAGTCTGCCGGAGCTGATGATGAATTATAAAAGGGCCTGCTCTCCCAGAGAATACAGATGTTTGCACACACACACACACACACAACACACACACTCTCGTGCTGGATGGCTCGACACACTGAAAAGCCTTATCGCACTTGTGATACAGTCAATGGAAAATGAGGACTTATTATGCAAGCTGAATGAGGAAGCAGGGGCTAATTAACTTGAATGGAAACATGTTTGGCTTCTTGAGCTTTTCATCTCGGAGAGGGGCTTGTGTTCGCACCGTTTCTCCGACTGCTGATCTCCATATGCATATTTTTTAAATGAAATATAAGAATGCTCTTAATGACTGGAGGACAATTAGAAGAATCATAACAGTCCGGTTGAAATCCTTTTCAGGGGTGAATGTTAAATAGCCGTGTTGTACTGAGGACACAGTGGGCACTCGACAGACGGCTTCGTTTTTTGGAGCCTCTGCGGTCAGTTGAGAGCCGGCGCCGTGCGGACATACAGTGAGACGGAGGCAGTGAGCGGCCGCTGCCTGACTGGTACGCCATCTCCTTCTGATTTAAGAGCAAACAGAGGGTTGTTTTAATTGAGACACTGAGGAAGAGAAGCGACGCACTAATAAACAGGTAATTATGCAACTCCCAACTCCCAGCTCCGCCAAAGCAGATTGTGAATCCATTACGGCCTCTTCGCAAAAAAAACAAAACGCCCTTTTTTCTTCTTCTTCTTCTTCTTCTTCCCTTCACAGATTTTTTTCTTATCTTCACTTGAGTGGTACGCAGCATCCCCGTGCACGCAGACCTCTTGTGGGGGAGTAAAGCCCTCCACGCAAAATTCATAACAATTAACCATCAATCAGACTTAACCTCCGGGGTCGTGGTAAGTACTCCGGGCTCTGCGAATCTGCCTGCCAGATTAACACAGTGACAAAATGTGCCTGTACATGTCAGCTAATCCATTTATTTATTCAGCTTTCTCCCAGACTGTCTGATTAATCGCTCCCTCACCGCGGACGGGGAGAAAGAGCGAGGAGACGGAGAGAAAGCTGCTCTGCTCAGTGTTGCCTGCGTGAGTGTGTGTCGTCTGCATGTGTGTGTGTGTGTGTGTGTGTGTGTGTGTGTGTGTGTCCACTGAGCGGCAACAGATTCCCCGAACACACAGTTGACTGAGCATCAAAGAGTAGTTTGCAAGAGCGTATGTAAACAGCGATGTGGATGTTTAGAGAGAGATTCGAGAAACACCTGCACACATTCCCCCCCCCTCCCCTGAAACAGACACCCTTGTTCTAACCACCCACACATCCCAGGTCTGAGGGCCTCGCTAATTCTTTAAGAAAGTTTTATTCTTACCTTGAGTGGCGATGTAGTGGTTCGGCCTGTGGTAGCCCTGAAAAAAAAAAAGTAGAAGAAGAAGAAAAGGAACGTCAGATCACTTCCCTCCTACTCGTGAAAGATGATTCCTCTTAGAAAACACACCCTGACTTTGATATGTAGTTTTATCACAATAAAATTGAACACTTGCATACAAATTTTACATCCATCCATCCATCCTTCCATTATCTATCCAAGCCGACACTGGGCGAGAGGCGGGGTGCGTCCTGAACGGGTCGCCAACGCGTCGCAGGACCGACTTACAGACACTAACAAACCATTCACACCTACAGACAATTTCACTTATGTAAGTCATGTTGGCAAAGACAAAATTCAACCCAGTCTGAGTTTACAGATGTTTAGAGATCTTTTAAGAAAAGCACCTGTCACTATGTGGTGGTCAGTGTTGATTTTGCGTTGGTGGCTGCAAACAAATCAATGTATGGATACTGAGAAGTGTACAAGGATTTGAACCCTCTTGCTGAGAAGTGAAAGTACAAACCAGTGCCCCACATTGACATGATCACATTTAAACTGAATCCCAGTTAACAGTAGCTGCCGTCTCGGATAACTTCCTCTTTTTCTGCAGCCAAAATGAACTCACTGCTCAGGAATTGTTTGCTGCTCAAGAAACACCGTGAGTCACACAATGAGGCTAACCAGCTACTGTACTGTACACCCCCCCACCCCTTCACTTCTTTGTTTCAAGATCTGCCCGCGCGGCTGAGAGCCGGCTTGTGATGGATGCTGCTGCATGCAAGATGCACAAACACTCTCCATCACGCTCTCTATATGCGGCACACCTCTGGAATCAGCAGCCAAAGTGGTGATAATCCCCCCAGATACGACTAACAGCACTGATCTTCACAACAGGCCTCTAGTCTCTGGGATTACTCTAATCCCTTCAAGTTTTTATTTGTCCAATTCCTTGTCTTCTCTCCGGAGATATGAGGCAGGAAACAAAACATAAGGACTTAAAGGCTCTTCCCTCAGTCCTGCCTCCTCTTGATTGTCCCCCCCTCCCCCCACCCCTCTGCTCCAAACTCCCCACCCACCCCTGCTGCTCTGCTTATCTCACTCATATTCAATTTAACTTGGACCGTGATTAACGCTCCTGCAATGAAGGGAGGAAGACACAAAGGATATTTTCCCTCACTCTCTCCCTCTCTCTCATCCACGGGGCTCCTTCAGCTATTCAGCTGTCCTCCATTTTTAATGACTTCTTTATCTCTGGACTGAGTAGGAGATTTGTTTGTGCTTTCATGTATGTTCTGTCAAGTAGAGTGGAGGCCCAGTACGCCGTCGGATTAGAGAGGGAGAGACAGAAAGAGAGGGGGGGCCCTGACAGTGACTGTCAGGTGAGTAGAGCTTACTATAAATGAACTCGCAGCTTTTAATAAGCATGTTACATTAAGTGCATCAGTGTGTTTCTGCCCCACAAAGAGATAAATGCAGAAATGTCAATGTTGAAATTATTAATTGAGCAGGCTTTGTTTCCAGGGATGTGTAAATTACCAGAGGAATTGAGTATGTGCTCTGCTCTCCGTTTTTTTAAATTTTTTGTGCTGCATTGCTTATTACAATCATCATTTACATTAATTCTTTCCAGTAACAGTGGGGTGTTGAATGTCTAAAATATGCAGCATGGAGTGCTTTTGCCTGCGGGCATGAATTTGTATTTTCAGCCTGAATATCATTTCATTAGACGGCTCACTTCTGCAGTTCTGAGGCCAAACACATCACCTGGAAAATGCATTTAAATACTAATGATTTGCTTTGCCGAATGCATTTAGGAGAAAATAAAAAAGCAAGTGCTGTCTTTATAAGTTTCTGACCCAAAACGTAACATCCTTATAAATCTTAACCTGGAATCTCGACCATGATGAAGTGTGTAACCGCCCAGAGGGCCTGGACCTTCAGTTGCTTTGTGGTGATTTTAATTTTATGCAAAAAACAGTACAGCAAGTACAGCACCAACTAAACTTAACAGAACATTGTTGTGAGCGAATGGTGTCTAATAGATCTTATAATCAAATAAAGGTGTAAGATTAAAAAATTATATCTATTCTTCAATTGCACTTTTTATTTGTTCTGACTTTAGTTTAGTCAGAAAAGCCTATTAACCACTGCTGCAGGATGCTGTGTGCCTGACTTTGCATATTCCTCAATAAAATTGTGTTTAACCAAGCAGCAGGTCAGGGGGGGCCCACTGCTCAGTTCTGCCCCCGGGCTCCATGCTGGATTAATCCAGCACTGAGGATGGATGGCTGGATTCACAAAGTGGGAGACGGAGGTTTGAGTCCCAGGTGTTTTTTAGTTCGAGGCTATAAAAGAAGGTGGTTATGGTAAGAGAACGGTTGGGGTTTTGGTTAAATATTGACAAAGTCGACACTTCCCCTCAGGTTACATTGTTTGACCAAAACCGCAATCGATCAAAAGATGTAATTTAAAGTTTTGTGATATCTACGCAGCCGCAAACTAGTTAATGAACCTTTCAGCGACAGGGTTGAGGGACACCTGAGTCACGTGAGTTCTGTGCATCTTTAAAATGTCATCACATCGATACATCACTTCAGTTTAAAGAGCACAACCCCAGCAAAACTTCTCCTTCCTTATGTGCCCACAAACAGAGCTCTGCAGGCGACAGGACCATTAAAATATGTTTCCTTGCCTCCTCAATGCTTATGAAAATACTCAATCAGCTGCGCGGAAGAGAAACACACCCGGCCGGCTCTGCTTACTCGTACATGACTGGAAATAATCGGCAGTATAATAGAGTACAATAACAAACACTGTGGGAAATGTTCCACGTATAAGAGTTTATTGGGCAGGACAAGCTTTTAGATGGGTTAAAAAGCTTTCTGAAGAGCAAAAACATCATTACCCATCTGCCTGCATTTCTGCTAAGTACTTTTCCAATGAAGCTGGCAGAGCAGTGGAAATCCTTTTCAATCAGGGCCCTCTTTAATATGCGTATATTCTTATCTTATAATGGGGCCCTCTCTATTGTGAGAGTCGTCTCCGCAGCATCCCCATTCGCAGCATAATGGACCATAAACCGAATAGTGGGAAAGGTAAATAATTTAAGCCCCCTGCATTTACTGTGGCACACCTTGCATTATGAATTTATGTTTGAAGGCGTAACAAGAGATTACAAATTACCACATTAGAGGGGCGGGCGGGCGGGGGGCGGGGGGGGGGGAGAGCAGGGAGACGGAGGGGGAGAGAGAGTGAGAGCGAGTTCTCTCCTGAGCAGAAAACCACTTAGGGAGTCAGGTACATCACCAGCCCATTACACATGGAGTGGAAGCATCTGCTCAAAGGGGCCAATGAGCTGCTCTGATTGGTCACATCCTGCTACTAACACCGCTATTAACAGCAAATCAGGTCAGATCAGGGGGTTCCATATTGTCTGAGTGGAGTGAGAGATCTGTTTTTAACAGGAGCCATGTCTCACGCCACCTTTTAATGACTCCTACTCACTGTAAAGCTAATGCTAAAGTCACTAAAGTGCATGTTAAAGCAGAGCTGCAAGTGCTCTCCTGTGGTAAGAAGTGTAACTAAACGACTGCACTGTCGATTAACTGTTGCATCTCGTGTGATTCTATAGAAGAGGTTGTCCTGTCGAGGAGGAGGAAGCTGCCTGGTATAGATGAAGACCAGTGATGCTGACGCCGCGCTGCAATGTTTCCAGGTTTGGCTTCAACGGAAAAGAGGCTAAATCACCTCTGAAGAAGAAGAAACCTCTTAATTCTATTCCATTTTATTTGAATAGCGCCAAATCATAATCTCAAGGCCCTTTGCATAAAAGGTCGAGACCTTGAAAATGAAGAGAAACCCAACAGTTCCCACAACGAGCAGCACTTTGGCTCCTTCCTCGTTAACTGGAAGAAACCTCTAGAACCAAGTCTAGAGTCAATGTGGGCAACATCTGCCTCGACCGGTTGGGGTGATCAGAGAACCCCCCCCCCCCGTCTCTCCCCTCTTAAGGTCATGTAAACAATGGCCTCCCTGCAGAAAGGATGGGAGGTGGATGGTTCGGTGTATAAATCATCTTTGACACCAGAGATCACGGCTCGTGCTCCACTTACAACAAGCAGTTACCACTTGTCTTTATTGACATGATAGTAGGCGTGAAGTGGAGAGAGAAGGGGGGGAAAGACACGCGGCAAAAGGCCGGGTCGGATCGAACCTGTGGTTGCTGCAGGGAGACTCAAGCCTCTGTATGCACGGCACCCGCTAGCTGCCCTGGTAGTGCTGTAGCGAAGCCTAGCCCTATAGCGCTGTGACTAATACTGTTCCTCAGCCTTCACCATGAAGCTGTTCCTGCCCAGAATTAGTGTCTTAATATGAACTGCTGATAATCTCCTGAAATTATCCAGAGTGACTGCATGTGAGAATAGAAATGTCTGAGTCAGTAGCTGCGGACAATCTCCAGAGTTTCTCCTGCCAGCCCCCCCAAGTATAATGTCCGAGTGAGTCCATGTGGGAATAGCAGGAGATTCTCCGGAGGATCAACAGCGAGTGAGTTGGCGCGTTGATGACGAGTCTAACAGGCAACGGATGAACGAAGACGACAACTTGGAAAAACAATGACATTCAAGTTGCAAGGACGACAAGAGAACAAATAACAAACCCTGTAGCAATATAAATGAATTAATGAATCAATGAGGAGTTGTTGAATCTTATCTGATAAGATAATTAAAAAGCAGAACAATTACTTTTCTTGCTCTGTGTCTTTTGCTTTTAAACTCTATTTTCAAGGTAAAACATTTGTTCGCTCTTTGTGCATCAAATTCTCTGCTTCTGATTCTCATTTTTGTTCGTTCTCCAAATGTTGTTCAAAGCAAACGATGACCTCAGTTTCCCGAGTCGACTGGTGTCTCTTTGCTCCCACCAGGCGCTGTCACTCTCTGATCCTTATTCCTCTTAATATATCCAACGAATACAGTGGTACAGCAGCCCTCTAAAGTTGAATAAAAAGGCAACGTGTGCGTGTTTGAGTGTGTTTCTGTGTGTGTGTGTGTGATGGGCGGGCAGCGGGGGATGCTTTGTCCCTAAGGCCCCCCCGTGACGGCGGCACCAGCGCCCTCTCCCTCCCTGAGAGGAAGCGCAGTGACCTTTGCATTGGTGGCGCGGTCGGTGTGTGTACTTACATCAACGTAATTTGCATTAATGTAATCGGAGCTCTGTTCCCCCTCCAGGGCCTGCAGCCTGACACGGGAGTGATCATCTGGAAGAGAGGCGGAGAGGAAGAAACCAGCGCTGAATTAATCATATTAACAAGGACATCAGGAGAAGAAACGGGGGGAGAGGGACACAGAGACAGTAAAAGACAGAGAGGAAGTGGTGACGGGCGACTGGGAGGGCGACCAGACTGGTATTAAAGTTTGGCAATGAAGTCATGTGACTGAGTGCGTACGACAAACACAATGATGCTGACGTCCGTTTAAAACCATGATGATTTCAGGTAATTATCGATGAGTAGGTGCAATTTTTTGCATATCCAAATAAAAATCTGACTGGTGGATTTAAATATGGTTTCATACTGGTCGTCAGCTTTTTCCAGCTGGTGTTCAGTGACAAATAACCTGTAACTATCACTAATGTGTAGCTGAGAAACATGATGTGGCCTGAGCTGTAATGTTTGTTTTAATTTAAGAGGTATTCGCTCTAAGTGCAATTCAAGTTAAAATAAACTGTATTTTGGGGATTTTAGAAGCTTCCTTCAATGGTAAATATGTGAAAATTATGCAAAAATATTAAAATATACCACAACAGATTTGAATCAGGCCATAGAGAGATAATGACGGATTTGTACCCATATTTGAATCCAAATAAACATTTCAGTCTGCATTCTACATTTGTGAAATGTACCTTTAAAGTTAATCAGTAATGAGGAAACATCCAAAAGTTGACCTTCAAGGTTTTACAGTTGAGGGTCAAAATGACATTTCAGCATTAATTGGCAAATCTGCATCTCAGCTCGAGTTTGAACACAAAATACGAGTTTGAAATAAAATATTACATTTTTATAAACACCGCAGAGGCTACATGTTATGTGCCATATGCCGCACGGCTTATTTCTCATAACTTAAAAGACGCTGCGGGAAGATGAATATAAAAGTAGATTGGAAAGGTCAAAGCTGCTCTTGTTGGCTGATAATAAAACTCTGTTTGAGCAGCTTATGGTTATCCAGAGTCACACGACTGGCCAATAAATCAGACAGAAGAATGGGAACAGAAATTCATGAGCGCTGAGGAGGTGCTTTGTACACACATGCAATAATATTCCCATATCGGTTCTTCATGCGGTTCTCATCCTTCTTGGCAGAGTCCCATGGCGCCGACTGTCCTTCAAAAAAGCTCTGAAAGGAGAGAAAACAGAGAACAGAGAGGGGGGAGATGAAATACGGTGTCATGTGTGAGCACTGTAAATGATAACCAGACTAAAGAACACAGTCTTCCTCTTTCAGCTCAAAAAAAATAAAGAGGAAGGGAACATTGCAACAGAAAAGCAAGACGCAGAGAGAGAGATATTCACATCATTATGAGACGTGAAACACGGGGAGGAGGGAGGAAGCTGTGTCAAACAGCAAGTGCCATTAGGGCCGAGGCAGCGGGAGTCACGCTCAAACCGTTCCCCCTGCGACACTCCGCCGGGGCGGAACCACTGCGGCGGCTGTCAGTCTGCCTCATCTGAAGGACTCAATCAGCTCGACGCGGGGAAAAATAAAGCCAGCTCATCGTCTGCAGATCAAAAACCGCTCCGCTCAGATTACGCTCATGAAATATTTATCATCTCTCACTGGGGAGATTTCCATTCTGATGGCACACCAGGCACAATTAAGCCAAATTATGAAAATACATCTCCACTGCCAGTCCACCGCTGTTCGGCGGGGCCGGGCGGGGCTGGCTCCGAGCAGACGGGTCCAGACAAAAACAACTTATTGTTCTGGCTTTTTGATCGTCGGCTAATGCACATTTGAAAAGTCAGCCAGTGCATTAGAATGCGGGCCGTGTGCAAATAAGGATGTGAGAGCGTTGATGGAAGGTTAGACTGATTGTTTGGAGAGTTCCTTCGGTGTGGTTCGCCCCGTCTGAGGGAGCCGGACACTCTGTCGTCAATCATCGCCGCTCTCGGACTTGATGGTTTCATTCATCTCAGCGCCGTGGCAGCCGGCGGCCATTTGTCTCGCAAATAAAGGCCTTTCAGACACCTCACAAGGACAAATTCCCATATTAAGTCCTAAGGATTAGTGATTTCACTGAGAAACAGCTTTTATATGCTAAAGATACGTCCCATCCTTCCTGGGAAGATGGACGCTTGTCTCAGGGATACATTACACAAGCCTCTCCTCCTGTATGTCTGGAGTAAATGCACAGGCCAATGTCGTCCTCTCTGTCACTCTGAAGGATACGAGTCTCATATCCAGCTTCTGATGACGAATCATCCTCAATCTGAAAGGCGTTACCTGGCAACTTTATAATCGCTTTCTCTTAAACCGAGTGACCCTGCCTGTCTGAGAGGCTGCAGCCTCGTTCCTCCAGCTGTTTGAATCCTAAATTCTGAGAAACATTGTACTAGTTTATGTCCAAAGAGAGAGAAATGTGAATTTAATGGCTACACACCCACACTGGGAATAATTGGTTACCTGACAGAGATGGAAAAACAACGGATGGCTCCGCATGTGAAACTATTCTGATGAAAAAGGTCTGTGATGTGTTTTACAGTGTTTTTTTTTGTTTCAGTGCATCTGCGGGAAGTCGTTCACCATCCACAAATTATTCCCATTGGCCCAGATCCAACTTAGTGTGCTTTTAATTACAGACTACCTGCTGTACTCCAGTCCCAGCACAGTTTGTCTGCATTGCACATCACTTTCTCTGCAAACAACCACGAAAAAAACCTACATACGGCAACAACCGAGCGCTCAGCATACACACCGTGGAAAAGTAAGGAAAGAAAAACACGAGGGATGGCAACACAAAGACTTGTTTTGTGCGAATTTGTTCCTGAATTTAACTAATTGACTCGTGTACGGTGTGAGAACAGGAGACTCATTCAAACCAGACTAGTGCTCATTCGTGGTTGGAGCTTAACGAACGTCAACACATCTCCACTGAAACGAGCTGAAAACAAGTGAAATGCGATGACGACATCACATTTTATCGGATGCAGTTGGAAAGTTGTTTTCTCGCTTCTACTAAACTGTGCGCCAATGCAAAAAAATGTATATGCAAAATATTTAGTTTTCACAAAGACTTGTTTTGTGCGAATTTGTTCCTGAATTTAACTAATTGACTCGCATGGTGTGAGAACAGGAGACTCATTCAAACTAGACTAGTGTCATTCCTGGTTGAGCTTGAATTTAACGTCAACACATCTCCACTGAAACAGAGCTTAAAAATAAGTGGAAATACAATGCGACGACATCACATTTACTGATGTGTTGAAAGTTGTTTTTCTGCTTCTGTTTTCAAACTGTACACAATGTGCAAAAAAATGTAGACATGCAAAATATTTAGTTTTAGTTTGTATGAAATATGTTTTTTATAAAGCTTTTGAAAAGTTCACACCATGAGTGTGGCCTTCATTGTGTTTTTCCAATTTCCAGATCATATCAGTACGTGGTTGGTTTGGTTACATGATAATAAAAACATTTGTTGAGTTATGAGAATAAACTGTAGTAAAGTCTATTCTTTTTCCAAACCATTCAGATTTCATGTTTTTCTTATTTTTCTCCGAGTAACTCTGGTTGCATTTCGTGTTTTAAAATATTCTTTTGAAAAGCTTTGTAAAGCAACATCTGAATCTCTGTGAGCTGTGAAGCATTTGTGGATCTCACACTTCCTGATCAAGGGGAAACATTTCACAGTGACATTCTCAAGACAAGACAGGACAAGAGTTAAAAGGAAAAACAAAATGTCACTGCTGAACACATTGCATCATCTGTACACTGTCAGATAGTTTGGTAACTTTGCATAGCTTCTGTTGGTAAAAGCCCCTTTTTTCAGATCAGATCAGTATACGTGAGACGTTGTATTTTAAACCCCACAGGGCTTTAAATTCAGCCAAACAAGCACAATCAATCTGTCAGGTTTGTGATATCATCTGCAAGTCTAAAATAATAATAATAATAATAAAAAACTCACAAATAACCAAAAGTTTGGGCTTACCTCGTTTATCTGATCCAAAGTTAAACGTACAGAATAACAAGAAGCATGGGTCAGAGAGAGATATAGTACAGGGTAAGTTAACAGGTTGAGAGGTGCACGAGGCTCCATAGTCTTATCATCAGAAATCAGAAAAAACGGTTCAAAGGGGCGTTAACCTCAAGACAGATTGATGTAGAGGAGACAGCAGAGGAACACAACATACAAATTCGTCGCTCTAGCCGAGAGAGAATGAGCTCCATCGCACACTTTGAGCATCTCACAGGCCCTTTTCTGTTTCTGTTGGACAGCTACAGGTGACAGCAGGGGGGCAGGGGCCAATCTCTGGTTGTGGCATTGTTTCCTCTTGATTGACTGTTTAGCGTTTGTACGACGCCGGTCGCGTGAACCCAAAACACCTTTATCCATAATGGATTAGGCCCGGAGGGCAGCCCAAAGCACTCCAGCCCTTCAATGATCTCATGCTGCAGGTAGCAATGGGAGGCTGCATTATTTAACTCTGCAGTCATGAGGGGGACGTGGGGAGTTAATTACTGATAAATCTGGCTCGCACATAGTGAGACTGAGCGGGGAGGAAGATGAAGAGCGGGAAAGGGAAAGCAGGAGAGGAGTGCGGGAGGTGTGGATAAGTGAGTTACAGGGAAAGACATTAAGAGACAGAGAGAGAAAGCACAAAAGAAGGGAAGGATACGAGCCGAGAGGACGGAGAGAGAGATCTGATGAAGGTTGAGAAAAGAGAAGATGAGGTAGTTGGATCCTGATAAGGAAAGAAGATAAAGAAAGGTGATAAATATAAGTATTCCATTTGTAAATATGAAAAAAAAAAGAGGCAGCCCTATCGGTGAAAAGATGCCGGGCGACGAGA
Source organism: Hippoglossus stenolepis (assembly GCF_022539355.2). Lineage (NCBI taxonomy): Eukaryota > Metazoa > Chordata > Actinopteri > Pleuronectiformes > Pleuronectidae > Hippoglossus > Hippoglossus stenolepis. Next base: position 19,892,759 of record NC_061493.1, on the reverse strand, counting down.
GATCGAAAGATGCAAGTGATGCACATTAGATGTTTCGAAAGAGGGATTTATTAAGTATAGCTCGGAGCCAGTCTGTTCCAACCTGGCGTCAGGGTGAGACGAGGCTGCCTGGTGTTGTGCTGAGGGATGGCGAGGAGGCTGGAGTGCCGCCAAGCCCTGCCAGCCTCCCGCACTAATGAGGGGAAATGAGACTGATGCTCTTCTGGGGGGAAATCTTTTGTTTTGGTGTCAGCGAGAGGCCTGGTGTCACATTACGCTGCTGCGCTGTTGTGCGACAACAGTCTTGAGAGAGCAGCAGGCCGCCGTCGCCGGTGTCTAATCGGACCCGATACAGATAAAGGAGGGGACGCGGGCGAACACGTGGCGAGAGAGGGGATTTATTCTTTTTGGGAAATTCATGTTAGTCTGTAGCTGAGTCTCTGGGGTGGGGGGGGGGGAGACGAGAATGCACAGTCGCTGTAAACAACACGGAACAGATGAACAACAAAACGAATCACACCGTAAACACACTGGGACGGGCTACATTAACAATTTATCATAAAAGTGCATCTGGGGAGAAACAAAACAGATCTGCTGTGCAGTGCAAAACAGACGGGGGGGCAGACAGAAAGAGCGGGAGACAGACACGGAGAGAGAAACACAGATGAAGCCTCGTTTTAGATTGATCAACATCTCCACTCCACAATCTCCATGGTGATGTTACAAGTCCATCACCGGGGCTTTATTTGTGTTTTGCGACCTTCACAGGCAGCGGGGGGGCGGGGGCGGGGGCGGCGTCCTACCTCGTACTCCTCCTTGAAGCCGTAGCCCTCGGCGCACTTCATCTGGGTGATGTGCTGGAGGAGGTCGGCCACGCGGATCGCCGGGTGCAGCTGACCCGTCTGGTACGGCACGTCCACCGGCTCCCGCTTCCTCAGGGAGTGAGTGTGCGACTGCACCAGGCTGCTGGTGTCGCTGCCCATGTTCTGGCTCTCATCTGCGGGGACACAAACGCAGACACAAGGCCAGGGCAGGTCAGGACGGAGACGTAGGAGCGGAACCTCACGTGGCTCATTAGCACAACGTCATAAGACACATACGGGTGACATGATGCTTGCAGCAGTAAATGTCGGTTGCATTTTATGAGTTTATTCGTCGAATAAAACTTAAGTTCTGGGATCAGGTGCGGCCGGTCCTCTACCGGATCATTTCTCACTCACAACTGTTGCCATTGACAGATGGCACATTATCTCATTTACTGTTAAGCATTATGTCACCACCCTCCAGATTGACAAACAACTCTCTGCTAGTAATCTGTTTGTTATGGATGGTCATAACAACACAACATCATTGAGTAATAGGATGAGTCATGTGGTGAGAAGGTTCAGGTCCATCTGTCTCAATGTGTGGCTGTAATATCAGAAGCCCACTGTACCAAGCCATTAAAGAACAAGGCTCTTTAAGCACAGCACTTTCACTATGAGCATTTAATATGGCGACTGTCAGAATAAAAATGCACCAGTGGCCCTCAGCAGAAGAGCGATTGTTAAATTTCACATGAGGATGCTGTAAAACAACTTTTGGTATTTATTCCACTGGCGGTACAGTATGCTGGTTTGGGCTGCAGCTCAGATTTTTTTTTTTTGCGAGTGAGCGTCCACTCCAGCTCTTCCATACTGTAATCCAGTCAGTGGCAGACATGAGGCACAGATGCTGTGGGGGAGCCAGCGGACGATGGAGGGTGTCCAGAAACATGGAGGAGGAGGATGTGAGGGGGTGCGGTGGGGCCACAGTGAGCATGTTGCAGCAGGCACCGTCGGAAGCATCACACAGACACAGCGTGGAGTCAAACCCCTGCCACCCAGTCTCCCCCCCCGCCCCAAAAAAAAATGTAAACGAAAAAAGAAAATCATACCTAAAAAGAAAGAATAATAAAAAAAAAACAACAACCCAGGAGGGAAGCGGAGATGGGAGGAGAATGCATGGGGTGATGCTGCCATGGGGCACTGTACGTACTTTGACCATGCTAGGCTAATGGTGGCTTGGTGGCACGGTACAGAGGGTGGTGAAATGCTAACATGTCCACTGGTCATGCAAGAAATGTCGTAATGTCCATGTCAGAAGCAGCCTCTCCCTGTCGGCCTGCTCTCTGAGTCAAACACCACCTCCTTCCCCCAAACCCAGGGCCCACTTGGGAAAACTTACCATTAATGGGCACTTTTTAGATAGCAGATACATAAGAGGTTATGTATGTAAAGAGAAAGAGAGGAGAAGAGAGAGGAGAGAGGGGATAAGCAACAATACAGCATGAGAACCTGTTACAGTTTTTGTTTTTTTTTAGAGCTACGCTACAGGGCAAGATCACATGCCTCCTCAGTCCAAACCGCCTACAGGTAGAAAGCCTCGTCAAGGGGTGGGGGGTGTGGGGTGGGGGATGTCGAGTGGATGGATGGGGCAATTTCAACAGTGCAAGACAAAAGTAAAAAGAACAAAACAAGGAAGTCATGGATTTCAAGGGAGAAAATAAAGGTGGAATACTCGTTTGGAACAAGCTGTAATTGTTTCAGATCGGGCAACTTGCAAAAAATTCGATCGGAGCCAATTAAATCTGAGTGTCCTGACATTCTGAATTGCCGTAATTATATTTGCATGTGCTCGCGGTGACACCTGTATTTACACCTTGTGTTCTAGATTCTTTAAAAAAAAAGCCACGAGCGGGCAAAATCAAAAAAGAAAATTTTAAAAACGCCACCGCTTCTCGGCGATCTAAATCAGTTTTGATCGTTAACCTGAGCTGATGAGACAATGCTGTGACTGAGCGTGTCACAACTGAGGGCATGTAACCTTTTCTGGCTGCCGTAATTTCATGTTAATTGTTGCACGCTTCATTAAGCGCGGAACTAACATAAGCAGCTGTCACCGCGGCGCTGATGAAAGACGCCGCTCGGAGTTACTCTTATGTGAAAATAATATGCCCTATGACTGGAAGTGCGGTTGCGGTGCTTTCGGTGAAGCTGGTGCAGAGTTGCTCTGCTGCGTCTTTTTCTCTACGTGGCCTCGAGTATTGAACTATTTCAGCGCTAGTGCCCCACTTACAGCTGCATCATGAGCTCTGCTGCTAGAAGAGCATCCAGCGTCTTTCTGCATCTATTCCACAAAGGGCCGCTGATAATTAACCAGAAGAACAAAACGCTTTTTTATTATTCTATCTTATCACTGAGTAAACGCTAAACAAAAACAAAGTAGGTCAACTAGCAGTTAGCCAAAGGCAGGGGGGAGCGACTTTAAAAAGAATAATAGAAAAGGTTGTTGTTTTGTGTGGGGTGGGGGAGGAGGAGGGAGGGGAGTTGAATGCGTAGTGAGGAGGGAGGGGGAGGGAGGGGAGGGCGGCACAGCCAATGCTCGACGTTCAGACCGAACGCGAAACCATTTTTTTGGCGGGGGAAATTTTCGGCTAAGACAGCTTTTTCTCCGTCTTTTTTTTTTATGTTTCCGTCTCAGTGCCGCTGCTGTGCGACTGTAGCCTCGGCGGAGAGGGGGGCGAACTCTGACCCCCAAACCACCGCCACCACCACTTCTGACCAACCCCCGCCCTCCCCTCCCCTCCCTAGACACTCCCCCCACATCCAGTCCACATGTCTGTCCATGCATATGAGAGGTCAAACACGGATGTGACATCACACGCACGACACGCAATGCGGATGGGATGGAGTGAAGCCAGCCTCAGCCCAGGGAGAGCCTCTCGTTTGACGGGGGAGGGGGGAGGGGGGAAGGGAGGGAGGAGGGAGGAGGGAAGGAGGGAAGGAGGGAGGAGGAGGAGGAGGAGGAGGAGGAGGAGGAGAAGCAGCAGGCAGGTATGAAGGTGAGGAAGCCATCTTTTGTAAAAGAGCCAAACCAAAAAACTCAAAATGGGAAAAAAAAGAAAAGAAGAGTGTGCTTTTTCTTTTTTTTCAATCCTCACAGATACGTTTTCAAACAGCGATCGTATGAATGTTATGTAACTCTGTCATTTCACTTTAAGACTGACTGTAAGAGTAAATCATCAACAGCAAATGGGAAAAAGGAAAATGTGTCTCACCTAGGATGGCGGTTGGCACAAAGGGATCTGCTCATACCCCCCAAAACAAGTGCAGGTGTCGGAGGAGGAAAGAGAGTTGTAGTCAATAAAAGAAGCAAAGACAAACCCACAGAAAAACAACAGCAGCAATAACAGCTTTGCCAAACTTACACGACAAGAAACTTATCATGATTTTCGGGAAAAAGCCAATTATACAGTCAGTTTAGTTGATTAAAAAAAAAATAAAGAATCTCGCTGCCCTTTACTCCATCTAATCAATGAGCTGTGATCTGATTACATAAGACACACAATTACGGATATTATTTGGAGAAATTGAAGCTATAATTGACGAGCTGAGTTCCACTCGGTTATGAGCAGAGATGTAGCAGAGTGAAAACTCATCTAAAGTCAATTTATCTCCCTTCTCATTAGTGAAATCTTTGTCTAATTTGTTGAGCACATATGAAAACGATGAATACACGTCGCACATTACAGCCTTAGACTGTATTTCACATGAAAAACAACATATAATTAACACTATTATTGTCTGTATTCAACGCACTTCTTCCTGTAGTGATGTAGTGAAATACAGTGTGTGTTTACCTGGGTAGTAGGCGTTGGGGGGGATGGATGTAGTCAGAGTGTTGGCTTTAGGCAGCGTGAAGGAAGAGGGTGAGGATCCGGCTGCAGACGCAACAAAGGAAAACATCAGTGCATCAACAGTGGAGGAGGTTTTTTCAAACTTTACAGCAACATATAGAAAAAAAATACACCTTTTATATTCCTGCCGTCAAAATGACACTTAAACGTTTCCGTCTCTAAACTGACGAGAAAACATGTTTACTCAGTTCTCCTCTGGAAAATTATGTTGTTGTTTTTGAGTGCACACTGTGGCGGAGGCAGCCGAGACCTTGAGCAAATCAAACTGTTACAGTCAGATGAGAAAATGTGTTTCTTTGAAATTTGAGTGAATGGATCCTTCACATGCAAGTACAAATTTACTCTGAAATCCAGCGTAATTAAGGTAGATTTTTGCTTTTTATAAATTTTAATCTTGCCTTTGTTAAGCATCCTTTAAACTGCCCTCACCCCACATGCATGATTTCCTTCTTTGCTGCCACAAACTGTTAGTTTGACTTTCTCATTTTGTCAATTTAACAAAGAATGAAGCTGCTGGGAACTCAAAACACATCCTGAATGACATAGGTGGCTTTAGAAATGTACAAATGTGCCGTCATCACCACCCGGAATGTCATTATTGAACATTTCTGAGGAGCTAAAAAATTTAGTTGCACGAATTATACACACATATACACAATTAAAAAGTAATAGTTACATTTTTACTTTTTTATTGAAAGTCTATGCGTGTATTTAAAAAGTTAAAAAAGAAAAGCCCATATTTTCGAGGGATATTGCATTTTATTTTCAGATGTTTAATCTTTGATGTGTTCATGGTCGTAAAAATACGAAAATGATTCAGTTTTGTGTTACTGCACTTTATGTCTAAAGTTTGCGAACATTATGCAGCATAAACAAGAATAAATAAAACTGTAGGAGTAAAGTGTTTTGTGTGTTTATTGAAAAGAGTTTCTATGAATCTAACTCGTAAAAAAAAGTTTGTCCGTCTTAATTCTTCTTTTTGAAGTTACATCGTCAAGAATAAGACTGAAACTACCACTTGTTTCCATCATCAGTTCAACTTACTTTCTTGATTTTTCAATAAAATGTCAAATTCAGCCCAAGTTGAGATATTCAGAAACCCAACAATCCAAAATTCAAATGCATTTAGAAAAACAGCAAATATTCAAATTGGGAACAAGTGATTTTTGAAGTGATTCGATCAACTAATAAGTTCTAAAAAGTACATGTGTAATCATTAGAAAGCAGAATAATCCCCACAGGAATCAACCAACAAATAACTCAGTATTATATACATATATATATATATATTTTATAAATAATTATACTACTGCGTCTTAAGGACATTACAAGGACAGTAATTGAAGTGAATTTTGTATCTACAAAATCAGGATCTATAGCTGCAAATTTGGTGCAGTAAAAAGTACATCAGTATGAAGTAGTATTTAATAGAAATGGTAAAGAAGAAAGTATTTGAGTGAATTCCCACTGCTGCCGGGTATTGACTGTACCCGAGCAGCAGCATTTACAGTCAGCTGTCACTAACAGGGTCTGTGTTTGTGAGTTCAGTTCGTTCAGCCGTGATGTTTTGAGGCAAAATGACACTATTGACAGCCACATAAGGTCACGACGAGCAGGCTGGAGGTCAGAGCATTAACATTACACTGACAGGCAGAGGGAGAAGTAATGCATTTAAATCATTTACGCTGGCAGACAGATTTGAGCATCCACACTAACAGACAGTTAATCAAGGTCAGAGCATCTTTGGGGCTCATCCCCTGCAGGGGTGCGGAGACAGAAGCTGCTGTGCAGTTTTAATCTGATGGTTTTTGCCCCCGGATTATACCAGGTCAAGCCCCGGGTGCAGATTTAGCCGAGCTGTCGATCAGCAACGTATTAAGTTTTAACCTGGGACGGAGAAAATTAGTAGGTTATCGCAGCGGAGCCCATCTAGTATGTGTTGTGCGTTTCCTCCATGAATTGGAAACAGAGCGGGGCCGGGCTTCTGCTCGTGTTCATGTTTATTGATAAGCTCCGAGGTCAAGATTGGGATTTTGAGATGTCTTCATTATTGATCAAGATACCAGACTCGCTCCAGGCCATTAACAAGCGTTTACACAATTATTACCACAGCTGACCAACGGTGGTGCAGAATCCACACAGTCAATCATTTATGTAGTTTACTTTTATTTCATTTAACAGAAATTAATGTTAAAACGGACAGAACGAACCCCCCCCCGGGAGCTTCCTGTTGAAGAAAAGAAAATCGTTTTTCAAAATGTTAATCAAAGCCTTTTCTGTCAAATGAAAGGAAATTCTGTCCAACTGTTTTGAAGAAGCTGTTTCTCCACCAAACCACCGGCACCGGTAACTGCAGGTAGGATTTCAAAAGCTACAAAATTACCGTCAAACCATTTGCATGAAGAGAATAAAGTTTGAAAGAGGAACAGTTCTTCATTAAAAATCCATTTTCAAACCTGATTTATGCAACTGGTTGTGATAAGGGATCGTGATAACAAAAGAAATTCTGCAAATTTAGAGATTTGTGTCGGGAAACGTCAAAACAAATGTGACTCCGTGACGTGAATGTTCACTTTGAAAAAGACAATTTCAAACCGAGACGGAGTTTTTAGTTTTTTTTCTTCCCCTGAGCATGTTCCTAATCCAGCGTTCAGGTTGTCCCAGTGTGACCACTTCCTGTGCAGCCAAGTTTGATTTCCGTCTCACCTGATCAAACCAAATAAATTGCCTCCAGCTTGTCCTGTGTGTGTGTGTGTGTGTGTGTGTGTGTGTGTGTGTGTGTGTGTGTGAGACCGTAGAAAGGCAGGTATGAACCGACGCTGGCCTGTCTTACCTCGACCGTTGAGCGTGAGGGTGCACTCGCTGCGACCGTTGAGTGTGAGCGCACACTCGCTGCGTGTGTTCAGCGTGTGGCTGTGTGTGTCCATGAAGGACAGCGCCTCGTCGCAGTTGGTGCCCTGCTCCGTGTAGCTCTTGTCCATGGAGTTGACCATCACGGTCATTTCCTGCCGGGTGCTGTTCAGCGTCTCCTTGCGCTTCTTGGCCAATTTCCTTCACACAGGGAGGGGAGATGGAAAAAATAAAAAAAAACACACACAATCAGACAAACACAACAATGACTGCACTTGAATGGATCTGATATGATATTGGTGGCGATGACTCATGGATGTAATGAGTTGGCTGCAGAGCTAATGTGCCCCGGGTTGTGGCCACATTAAGGTTTATTAGGCTCCAGATGACTTTTTCCAAGCGAGGGGAATATAAATCCTTGAGAAAGTGGAAAGGTGTGACACCCTGACCCAGTTACATCAGCAGGCCCTGATGATTTAAAATTAGCCGCGTGTTCGGGGGCAGAGGGAGAATAGGAGTTGTGAACGCTGAACTGAAACAGTCAACCTGCTTTTATTGACCTACTTTGGGTTGATGTGCCGGAACCTACAAACTATCTGCTCCTAATCAAACAGCATTAAAGCACTGTGCAGTTGACACACACACACAGAAATGTACATATGTGTGCACACAGACGCCGTCGGGAGATCGACTTTCATATTAAAGCAGCTGCTGCGCTCACACATCACCTGCTGGCTTCATTTCACCGACTCACACTGGAAAAACAGAATCAATCACGAGCTCCTGCAAACATTCTCATACAGAGAATCCTTTCATTGATGTTGTGTGTGTTTTTGTGTTGCCTTCAGTGTGTAGTGTGTTGCACTCTGCTCAGTCCAGACTGAAATATATTCCCCTCAGTGGATTCTACATCAATTGGTGTCGATTCATGGTCTTCAGAGGATGAATTAAAATGATTTATATCAGCAAGTCAAAAATATAACTTCAATTGTTTGACTTATGACTAAATGTAAACTTTAGAGACCCTATATTATCTCTATATAGCATTATCTTCAAAGACTGCTGCATTAATACAGCACCAAAGAGCTACTATGACTGTGTAGATTATCATTCGGTTATGTTTTGGTTACTTGGTGGAAGGATCAAGACAAAGGGGCCAATCCAGAACATTGCAAGTTTAGATTTTCATAACGTATGTTAGTGTGTGCAGTTTATATGCAGCTTGATTGAATTGAGGGGCCTGTTGGGCTTTGGCAGTGGTTTTCTATCTTGTTCCAGTTGTTTTTTTTAGCAGGATTAAGCAAAAACTAAAGATTTCTACCAACTTCTTTGGAAGGATGGGACCTGGGCCTGGGAAGAACCCATTAAACTTTGGTGTGGATGCAAAGTAAGTGGCGGAATCAAAAATCTTTCTTTTACATTTCTTGTATAAGAAATACATATAAGCTACATGGAGTCTTGTTTGCTCCATGTAGCACATTCATGTGAAAATGTTGAATTTGCTCATCTCCTCCTGATTCTATCAACTTTGTTTTCAAGTGTCTGGCGTGAATCTCTGAATCTCTGAATCTCTGACCTCCTCCAGGAAGGAGTCAAATAATGCATCGCATTATAACTCTGAAGACTTAACCCCCTCTCCCCCGCCTTCCAATATTTCCACAGAAGTTGCACAACAGAAAAAATGGCAAACAGCTTGAGCGCGAACATACTTTAGCTGCGGCCGTACCCGATGCCTGCCGCTGCTCTGTAGCTGGAGGGGAGCAAGTGGTGTAAAAATTAACTATGGCAGCCCTCACACTGATCCTCGCACTTTGTTACTCTCTGTGTGACCCCTCTGCCTGTTTGAATTGCAGTCTCTCTCGCGGACAACTGCTGTCTAATGATGCACTCCTGCTGCTTTGTTTTCGCAAATCTCCCCTGTTTGTTCAATTCCGTCGCTGTCTCGTGCCATATGGCGGCGGGCCCCCGCTGCCTTCAAACAGTCATTTGCTCTGAAGGCCGCGACGTGAGGCTAATAGTTCTTCCGTTCTTCAGAAAGGAAAGTGACAAAGTAGTGACATTTTCATGTGCTGGACCCACTTTCTGTCTTTAATATGCAATTAAAGTCGGGAACAAAATGGCAATCGTGTCTTTCACCCCCATTATGGCTTCATATTGTAATAGGACAGAGTGAGGAGGGGAGGGGGAGACGTGTGCACCCCAGGCAATATCAAGAATGATTCTGCACAGTGTGAGCTCATGAGGGGGCTGTTTAGAACCAGGTTTTTAATACTGTATCACTATTCTCATTCCTGCATCTGCCAGGACTTGGATTTCCGTGTGTTTCCTGGCCTGTGTGACAGTTGAAGTGGGAGAGTCGCAGATAAACAAGGCTGCACAGACACCGGAGCCAAAACCAGGAGAGCACCGGCAATACCGAGATGGTTGCTAAGCACGGTGGGTGTTAGATGAAGATTAATTGGCATGCTATTCTCCCCTCATTTGTAAGGAGGGAGAATGTAATGATAGATGACTATATTACAGGGTCTGATGTGCTGAGAGCGATGGCAAAAGGAAGTGTACAGTGGGAGTGTTTGCGCCTGTTGATGAATGCGACGATTCATCATATCCTCACGATGGTTATAGCTTAAAGCCGCACATGTTAAAAAAACAAACATTTGTAGTAATTGATTTACTCGCAGACATGCCCGACAATAAAATCACAAATTTCTCCGAACGTCATTGAATATTTAAAAGACAGATGGCGCAGACGTGTGCACAGGAGTAAAGTGAGCAAACACGGGGCAGGTAACTATAACAGGCAACCCTCATTAGAGAGAGACCGTCTGCAGTTCAGCACATGACAGGCCTGGTGTATCTGGGATCTAAGTGAGCAGTGGCTCCTAACTCCATGAGTTCAGCTACAACAGAAAAAGGGAAGTCGCTCAGATCGCGTGTGTGTGTGTGTGTGTGTGCGTTCGCCAGAATGTCTGTTCGGTGGGAGGTGACGCCGCCGCAGCTTCTAAAACGAGATCTTCAAAAACCTCAAGCTCAGCGTGGTGGGGCCTCATTTCAGCGCGGGAGCAGCCCAAACCTTGTGACGTCGGGACAAAGAAGGCTTCATTAGACGATGCGCGCACATCTGTGCCCGCACGCATGTACGTGATGACTGACACCCAGCTGGGAGGGGCAACAAAAGCATCTTTGATTAACCCAGTGGGGGCATTTCACTGGTTGTTTTGTCTCATTTCAAACTTTCCTCCATCTTTTTATCACCTTCTTCCACAAACTCTGTCTGTTCATCCGTCACCTTTCTGCCGTATTTACTCGCATCAGAAGACGAACACAGCAGAAGAACTGATATTTATCAAAGCAGAGTATTTATTGCTGCAACTGTTCTGTTTATCTGCTGACGTGATTGCTTCATTGATTCTGTACAACTGGGCTTTTTTTAAACAAACAATAAAAAAAAAGCGTTTCCTCTTCATTTTTTTTGCCTCCTCATCCAAAAATAGGAATGAATTTGCACAAAGAAAGAGAAACAACTTGAGGAGTCGCATTGCAACGTTAAATTTACTGTTTAAAATATGTGTCTACGTTTTAAAATAAGTCTGAAATGTAAAAAACACTGTAGAGTCTCATTTATTTTACTTTTAAATCAACAGTGATTGCCTTATTGATCGTAATGCCTCTAAAATTCCTATTCTGACAACAAGAAACTGATTTGTGTATCGTGCTAAACCTGTGACAGACATGTTGTGTAAGTGGAACATTATTTTAAAGATGTATGCATTTAAAATGTCATTATTTTCTGCCCCGAGCTGCTCTTCCTCCTTCCCGCTCCTCATCAACATGCAGAGCTCGTAGGTGGAAAAAAAAAAAATCTGCAAGGCTTGTACCAATTAATGTGATTCCTGCTGCATGTTCGTCTTGTAAGGTTTAATCAAGGTGCTCGCCCTGAGCACATTGTGTTATACACGGTGCGTTTAGGAGGCCTCCCGTTCTGACTGAGTGCGAGATGGGTGATAATGACAAGAAAGATTTCTAAAGAATCACAATGGTGATTTACGTATCTCACTGTCCGTGGTTCCTTTTGTTATATTTTAACATTAAACATTACTACAAATACTAAAAACATGGCTCCATCTATTTATTTCTTTTCTATTTCTAAGTTTGATATGACTCTGGAAAGACATGTATGTACGTACTCATCCTGCCTAAAGGGATGTACATGATACAACCCCTAAAATGAGTTTTAATGAGCCGATACAACCAAATATTAGACAGATGCTATGTTATCCTTACACAGAATTATAGAAATCAGTCCTTTCTGCTAATTTTTAAAAAACAATTATCAATCCAAGCAGTATTACTAATGTTTTAGTTGCTTTGGGTCAGTGGAACAAGTTATGTGCATAATACGAACATATAATCAGCTGTTATGATGAAGGTATTAGTGAAAAGTTGCCTCTTTATTCATCCAGCAGACAAAGAGCAACATTAGAATTCACTTGGAATCTGGTTTCTGGCAACTTGACATTTAGACAAGTCTGATCCTCACTTTGCTTTTAGCTCAATTTTGGTCTCCACCAACTCCTGAGGAATGCATTTGGGTCTTCAGCTGCTAAAAGTGCCACAATATTACCCAGCTAGTTGCTTATTATATACATCTGCTGTTAGGTGCTGGATAGATGATGTACATTGGAGTATTAAAAGCTTTTATATATATGAAAACAATCCTCCTAAACTTTCTAAAAAGTTCTGTAGAGACATCCCTCCAGTCAGCTCCTTTCATATTTGACATAGTAATTGAATCCTTTGTTCATAGAAAAATATTGTATTATGCAAATCACATTGAAAATCAAATTGACTTAGTACAATAAAGAGATTAATGTCAAGAATGAATTTACTTGTAGCTGCAACTGTCTATTAGTGCAGCTGCTAAGGTAAATTGACACATTTTCTACAGCTTGTACTTTACTTAATGTAATCAAGACATTTTAAAATCTGTTTCTAGTTTAAACGTGTTCAGCTGTAGTGTGGATATAGTTTTTTATTCTTGACGTTATAGGTTTTCCATTGAGAAATAACTAAAATATTAAAACGAATAATAAATAAAGTATTTCATATAGCACACCTGTGGTTTAGGGAAATTAATACAGTAAATATATTTCCACTTAACATGCCTGTCGCTTGGTGGATAAATCCCATGCTCACAGGAATAAAGACCCGATTGCAACCCGGTGCCAGGTGATCTCCCTCTCGTACCCAGCAGCAGCGGGCGCAGTGGCCACAGTGGCCACCTGATTAAAGGATGGTCATATATTTGATCACACATGTGACTGCATCCGTAATGAGCCCCCTGACTGATGTGGTGCGTGCCGGTAGCCCCCGCAGCCACTGGACTCTGGCAATCCACCTAAAGTGCATATTTTGGCGAACGCAGGATTTTCTTTAAAAAAGACTTTGATGAATGCGTGAGAGCATTAATGGGGTTCATCAATCATAGAGGTGTTGTAATCTCATGGCTGGCAACAGGGCTGTCATCAGAAGCGCTGATGAACACTTCAGAGAAGCTTCTGGAGGAGGAGAGCTTCTGCAGAATGCAGTCTATTATTCATTTGACAATATAAACTTTGCATATGTGCAACATCTTAGGTTTAATCTGCTTCAGAAATAAGTTGAGACGCCTTAGCTCTGTCCACGTTAAACACCAGAGACAGATATGAGGAGAGGCTTGTTTTAAATCTTCACCCTGATTCTTTTACCACATGATGCAAACCTGGACCAACTCTTATTGGCCTGAGGAATTTAGCTAAAGAGGTATTATGAAGTTCTTACTTTTATTCTTACTTTTATTAATTTACTCCACCAAAATGTGACAAATAAGGAAAAAAGACGCTAACAATCATTTAAAATGAAATCAAACTATTAAATTGCAGCGTGTCTGATAAAATAAATACTGCAGCTGCAGGGGAAGGGACTCAATCAATTAAATTATCATCAAAATGGTTGTCAAGTGAATTCTAACTTTTTAAATAAGCCATTTATGAATGTAAAAACAATCTTGCACTAAAATTAAAGGGGCTGTAGATTTTCCATCAACAGTTGTGCGAGGTTCTTTGTCCCTTGTTGCAGCTTAAATAGCTTAAATAATCATATATTTGATTTTGCAAACTCAAACTACATTTGCAGAAGTGTGTTTTATCAATTATCTGTGAGAATCTGCTGCTCTCGTGGCACTTTCCCACACGAGGATCATTAATACTTCATGTCCTCTAACTGTATAGTCTTGTTAGCTGTAGAGCGGAGTCACAACATCTGCAGCCCTGCAGAGCCTTTCTTCTGAAATCCTAACAGCAAACCCAGCGTCCATTCTGATGCCTTAACTACTGAGCCTGCGATTTGGCTTCACACCATCCCGCCCATTGTCTCGGAGCCAGAAAACCCAAACTGAAACGCTGTCAATTAAAGCAAACAAACCCTCATCTAAGATTTAATGTCCTTCTAATGCAGGAATAGACTCGTCCAAGATATAAAATTAGCAAATAAATCCCCAACTTTCCTGCAGCTCTTCCCAGCTGACTATTCTGGAGGCAGCTCCATGATGAAACACAGTAAAATTCAATGAATTACTGTCGGGGTTGTTTTGATACAGCTGCATGCACACTGGCACCAAGCCACGAAACCAACACACACACACGTAATAATTAAAATAACAAAAACACAAAAAAAAAGATATTTGGATTGTTTCACTGGCATCTCTTCCCGCGTAGCGCGGCCAACGTGCGCTCACAGCTTTGATGACACCACTCCTCTAAGTCACCGGGTTTTCCATTCAAGACAGCTGTGATCTAGCGTGAGTGACACGCGGCGTATTCAGAGTAGTATTATCTCCAGGTGTATTCTGAGATGTTCTTTGATGCGAGGCAGCCTCCATTCTCCCCTCTGATCACAGTCATCTCAACACAGATTAGTTGGCATCCGTCACAAAGACTGTACAGAGGGAGCGGCGGCGGCGGCGAAGGCAGAGCTGCAGAATAAGCTTCTTTACCATTCAGAGGTGTGATGCGGGATCATCTGTTGTATTAAGAGCGAATCAAGCGGCGCCGCGGCTTTTGTTTTTATGATGTCGCACACATGTAAATACAGAGGAGGCTGGTGTGCGTGCTCACATCTTGCTTGTTCAAACGTTCCTGTCGGGCTAAAAAGACACAACTCCACCATCACCGTAGGATCGATGGGATGGACGTGCAGTAACCCAAGAGAACATGCTCGGAAATAAAAAAGCAGGGAAAAGCGTGAGGGCTGAGATGGTGTGATGACATCGTGAGAGGATGGAGAGAGGGGAGAATAAATCATCACATGCGCATGGGGCCCAATTGGTACGGTCAACATGTCAGCTCATGCTACAGGGTTATCGACTGATTTTTTTGGGGGGGGGCATTTGCAGAGTGTAAACATAAGTGTTGAAAATGTGAAATATTTGAATCACCTCATTGAGGTTCAGGGCACAACTAAAGCACAGACGCGCCGTGATAGGCACTTCAAAACATCTGAGTCTGACAAGTCAACAGAGATGAAATCATCGGAGGCGAATGAAAAATTCACACTCAGTAAAAATGCAGTAGCTGCCGCATTGATTTCTTTTTTCCCTCCCTCTTTCACAAGATGAATTTGGCAGCCATACAATCATTAAGGCAGTTTAGTTCATCATTTGATAAACAAACCCCCTTAAAAAGTCTCTGCAGAAATACGTCTGCAGTAACGTCTCAGTGGCAGGTTTTGTTTTTGGGGGTGCAGCAGCCTCTTGTGCGCTTTTCTCGTCTGAAGCCGTGCCAACGTGACATAAAGCGCGATGTGCTCGTCGCGTGGAGATGCGTCGGAGTGCGGTCCTCCGCTCCTCCCGCAGAGATTACAGTTGGGCCTCTGTAATAGCTCTGGGCAGGAGAGGAATGACATGGCTCTTTGCATGCATGGGAAAAACAGCGTGTGGGTGAGAAGCATGGCACTAACATTACACAAAGTGGTTACTTACAGGTAGTAAGTGTAGGAGTGATAGGTTCTTCTGCCGAGTGGGGTGGTGGTAGGATTTAAGCAGTGGAGGAGGGGGGGGGGGGGGGATGGAATGAAAAGGAAAGAAAAAAGTAAAAATATATTAATGTTTGAAAAAAGAGACGAAATGAACAAAATCAGATATGGTGGCATACGTGGAGGTAGACTAGTGATCGTGAGGGCAGAGGTGATCGCTTGGAGTCGTGTCATGCTTTGCGAAGGGGCCTCGGTACAGTACAGAAAACTAATTAAGTCGATATAAGGCTACGCTGTGAGACTGCGAACGAGAAGGAACCAGGCTGTCGCTAAAAAAAAAAAACACTTTATGAATACGTAATATTTATCCACCTATAAAAAATTACCATATCTGACCTCGGAGGCTGAAGCCTAATGAGTGGATTGAATGTCTAAACACAACTACCGATTCCCTGTTGGTAACAGTAAATTACACAAAATTCAATCAATGAAGTCATCTCCATCTCTGCTTTGATTAAGGCTAATTGAAAACAATTCCATTACCGTGCGCTGATTTTCACACCCACCCACTGATCGCTGTGCTACACACACAGGACCTGCTGTGGAAAATGAAGAATCTTACATTACCGTCAAAAATAAACATCTAACATGAGGATTTTTTTTTATCAGTGGTGCACAACTACACCTTCCCACAGTGTTTACTTCATCTATTCTACTGTCTTTTGCTCTTTCAATCAAGACAAGCAGTGGAAACATTAAAAGTTTAAAGCACATTAAAGCTAACAAACACTAGGTTGTATTTGGAAATGTAGTTTTTTTTTTCCTAGCCAGATATTAAAGGAAACATAGTTCTCTGCAGAAACTGACATTCTATTGTGTGGACAAGAGGGGGTTGATATTTGCTGGGATATGTACAGAGGACCCCTCACCAGTATGGGGTCCAGGGCTAATGTAAACTTAGCCTTCAGCTACGCCGCCAACCTCTTTTCCTTTGGAGCCTTTCATCATATTTTCTTTCTCATCTCCTTCCTGCCTCACTCCGTACCACAGGCCTCAAAAACAGTTTTTTTCCCTATTCCCATTCCGATGTCATTGAAGCGCTGCACATTTGTTTGAGAGTGCCGTGGAACGGGATTAATTTTTCATGGCACACTGTATCTCATGGCTGTAAACAGCCTTAATGGGGCGTATCAACATAATCAAATTAATTATTTACTATGACGCTGACAATACTACTGTTTGAGGGAGGAATACACAAAATGATGCCAGATTGAAAAGAAGCGACTGGTTTGTGGGAACTAACTTCGACCTCTTGCACACATCGGAATTAGTATTTCAACGAGTAAGAGGGAAAAACGAACCTTTTCTTCATGAGGAGCACGACTCCCAAGAAGATGATGACGAAGAGGAGGATGCCGGCGATGACCCCGGCGATCTTCACCGTGTGGTCGGTTTGTTTCTCTGGCTCCACGGCGTCGGGCTTGTGAGTGGCTGCTCCTGGAAAGAACGCAAATAAAGATCAAACACAGAAAGTGAAAATCCACTTAGCAGAGTGTGAATCAGATATAATGACTATTTGTGACTGTGCTACATAAACCAAACGGCAGAGAACACGTTTATATTTCCAGTATTTCCTCTTATCGATCTGACTGTGCCGAGGACGGAGGTTGACGAATCAATACGCTGATATTCTGTGACTGAAATATCAATGCACATTTATTGGCTCAGACTAATGTTTATTCTGAAAGTGAGAGACTCCCTATTGTCCTGCAGACTCCACCTTCAGCTCCATCCTTCGTGGAAATCAGCGCTCCGTGGATTAAGCTGCAGCGGGAGCGATAAGTGCGCACCATCTTTACCCTTGGTTAATCATGTTTGGGGCAAATGGGTTCGGGGGCTGCGGAAAAATGTGGGATGCAGGACGGCAAAGATAATACCCACCGAGATAAAAAAATCCTGAAATAACCAAAACATTAAATATCAGCTAGGGGGGGGAGATAGCCAACAACGGCAGACACAAAGAGAGAGGGAGAGGAGGGAGGGGGGAACGCTTGTTTTAACAGCATCTGCTCCCTGGAAAGTGATAAGAAGCACTTTGAGGACGACAGCGTTGCCGGAATCTCAACTGTCCACCTGAACAACACCATTATTCCTTGTCACCGGGGGTAAATTTAGAATGATAAATTGTTGTGTCAGACAAATCTGTTACAGCGAGCTTCCTTCCACTCATCAGCGTTGCCATTTTTCTCCCGCTATCAAAAAAAAAGTGAGCATCCATCCTGAGCTGCTTGTGACATATTGTTCTTGCTCCGGTGTGTTGTTATCAACAGCCATTGCTCTATTTAGGTATCAGTTTATAGGGCAGAGCGGTGGAGGATTTTAAAACTGGCGGCACATTAACAATCTTGTCTGGCCCTGATTTTGCCCCAGTATACTGTTTCAGGCTAATCTTATAGAGATGCTGTCTGTAGCAAGTTTCTGCCATAAGTCAATATTCTTCCATTCTGACCTTCGGGGGAACATGAGATTCAGACACGACAAGTCGAAAATAAGTAGATTTTAAATTCTGCACTCCTGAAAGATTTCCCAGATCTTCACGACGAGCACCTCAGCTTCCTTTTGTGTGCTTACAGTTGTCACAACTGCAGAAACTAACACCAGCGAACACTTAATCTCACGGAAATAATGAGAAATATTCATGAAAAGGGGATTAACTCCTGACAGAAATCGCCAACATTGACACATCAAATGACAATCGCACCTCAAACAGGTCTTTCATGTCCAGTAATACCGAGAAGACAAAGGCAGAGGACAATGTCTGCGAGTTTTTGATTTAATTGCACTGATTCTATGCAAATTGAAAGACAATAAACCAAAAACACACACGTGCAATATTTCACTTGTTTGTTTTCCTGTCGTCGGTATGGCTGCCGCATTAAACACAAGGAGTAATACCAGAGAATGTGCAGAAAGCTACAGGTCTGACCTGTTAGTTGGTTGTCACCAGCCGCTGGGGCGATGCGGATGTAGGGGGTTGTGAGCTGAGTCACGAGAATGGCGGCTGAGTATAGTCAGTGGATCCAGGACGGCATGCAGCAGAGAGAGAGAGAGAGAGAGACAGAGAGAGAGAGAGAGAGAGAGAGAGAGAGAGAGAGAGAGAAAGGCCACACTGAAGCTGAAAACAGCCGTATCAACAGTTCCCATCATCATGCAACACTGAGGCAGAGAAACAAAACCATCACAGTATTAGAAAGCATTTCACAATTTGTTTCAGTAAGTCACAAACAAGGTTTTATGTCTATGAATATGTTTTGTGAGGTCACAGTGAACTTTGACCTTTGGCCACAAACATCCAATCAGTTCGTCCATAAACTCAAGTGAACATTTGCACCAAATTTGAAGAGATTCCCTCCAGGCGTGAGTGAGATATCGTGTTCACAAGGGCGGGAAGACCGCGGCTGTCGCCGGTGCCGAGGCATAAAACTGTGTCCCCTCAGGTGAGAAATTGCTCCTATGATCCCTCCACTTCTAGAATGTGCTATTTGACTTCAGCCTATTGAGCCAAGCAGATGGAGATATCTGCAACTCCGTGAGAAATCTGCAGTGAATGTAAAATCCACAATATACGAGATCGTTGGGGCATATGACAGGACCCTCCGCAGCTCGGAGCAGAGTGTGACCGGGGCTCCCTCTGGCCGTATCAATTCTGCTCCCGGATCAATGGTGCTTAGACTTCATCATCCCTAATGTGCGGAGCCGGACGTACAGGCAGCATAGCTAAGTACCTAAAGACCTAAGTGGGCACACTCCCAGTCATTGAAAAACACATGTTCTTGTGCAATCTGTTTATCTAATTCATGTGAGGTGTTTTTCAGGACAATTACCATGAACTCAAACCTGCTTCTACTGTGTTATTCAAAGAAGAGTGAGACTAAAATGTGTCGGTAAAAATCAAATTCAGTGATTCTCATTCAGAAACATGCTAATTTTGTTAGTTTCCACAAATCGAGTTATTTCAGGAACCAACAACAGCCTCCTTCACACAATCTGATCTCATCCTACCTTTGGTGGCGACTCGAACACAGTCGATTTTGGTCTCCTGTGCAAACACATAAATTAGAGGAAGAGGAAGGGGGGAGAGAAGGAGAGACAAGGATCAGAGAGGATCAGAGATCATTAAAACACACATGCACAGACGTGAGACACACGCACAAAGACACGCTTGCGGCGCCGACAACACCTATCTGAGAACCCACGGTTACGACACAACGGCTCGACCAGCTCCACGCTGTCCCCTATCATCTGTCGGGCTCAATGACTGTGACACAAAACGCAGTTGGGCGAGAGGGCCCGTAGCACAGATTAGTGGTGCTGAGCTGCTGATTTGTCAGCCAACAGCGATCTGTCGGCAGCCCGCGGCTCAAGGTGGTCAGCCACTGTGGAGAAACCACAGCTCTGTGACAGGCGACACCAGCCCCAGCATGCGGCGCTCCAAAATGACACGTCAGGGAGCCTTTCTGAATATGTAATGGAGTTTCAGCTCTGACAACAGCCTTCAACAACGCAAAAAGAACACTTCTCTTACTGCTGGCAGGAAAAAAAAAAGTTTCTTGTCAACAGTGGTCTAGTGAACAGGAAAAAAGGACACAGACAGGAACAGGGAGGCAATGAGTAATACAACACAAAAGACACGAGGGCTGTGTCCCTGTGTTTGGCCGAGCCGAGCTGTCCGATGAGCAATGAGCACAAGTGGAAGAGACGGCATTTGGTGAAGGACAGAAAAACAACATTCATGTGATCCCGGGTGCACGTGCGTTGCTCTGTTACTCTGCAGATGTCAGAAGGTCCTTTTTTGTTAAAAGGCACCATTAGAAGAATTCATACTTTTATTTGAAAGGCTGAATAAACCTAGGTATGGATTCATTCACCTTATCTAAGTGCTTATACTATTAAAGAGGCTCAAACAAATCACTCCAACATCATTTCACATGAATGGAAGTTCGTTATATCCATTTACAGTGACCGTTTAATAAAAGAGTACGTTTGGCCTCTGGGAATCAAACAACTCAACAAAAAGATGATGTGAGAAATGTCATTCATGGCTTTGTGCTGCGTCGACGAGGGACTCCTTCATTTTGCTCGTTCAAAGAAGAGTATTATCAACCGATTCATACCACTCACCGATTCGCCCTGGAAAGTTTCAGGCCGCTGATGTGTCACTCTCAAGAGCACGCGCGCTAATTGCATTCAGCCCTGCCTCATGTGTTATTTCTATTTCCTCCTCGAAGACGTGCCGGTGCTTCTCAAGGAGGCTGCTTATGGTGATTCTCATTCAAGACCACAATCGGTGGCGCTCTTGAAGTTGCCACTGAGCTGTCTGCCGCGGTCCTGCGGAGGAAGGGCCCCCGCTAAGTGCCACTCGCTGACAGAGGCTGCGACCTGTACGATCGGTAACCCCGTTGTTGTTGCCCGCCTTCCACACTTAACTGCCGCTGGGGCGACCGCCTCTCTTAAACGCAGTTGATCAAAGGCTTGTCTGGCATTTGGCACAAAGCTCCATTGGAAGAGGCAGCAGGAGCAGGGCCAGGGCAATAGAAGGAAGGAGCATGTCACTGCATAGAGCTCTGCATTCCGAGCCTGACCCGGCTGTATGCTATTAACAGTGCAGACAGTGCTGCTGCTGCTTCACGTCACCACAGTACCGACACATTCATCAGCGGGCACGTGCAACTGCTGTTGTTTGCATGTGGGATCAGTTACTTCAGTCTCTTTCAGCCAATACGTCTGCCTTTCTCATTAAAGCAAACATCATATTTAAAACGGTTGGCTTATAGACTTTAAGGGGCAACATAATAGGCAATATGTTTTAAAAGAGGAGTCATGCTTTGAAAAGGTCAAATGAGTCAAATAAATACAGCCTGTAAACACTTTATATGAACTATATTTGTCCGGTCACAGCTGCATGACATAATTATTTTACTCAACCTAAAGTGGCTAACCTTATTGTTTCATCCTCGAGCTGTGTACACTGACCCGTCTGAAAACAGTCAGACCAAAAATGAGCAGTAATTGGGAAATTCCCACCGGTGTTGGTGGCCCATTAAAACATCCATAAAGTGTTTACTGTCCTGGGCAGGCAGATAGATAACAGCATACAGTTCTCATCAGTTCAGTGTGTCAACGTCACATAAAATAAAAATAGTCAAGCACAAGAACGTCCAAATTGGACTCAAGAAAAGCATTGGATGATTATACTGGACAGCGAATAGAGATTGGCAAAAAAATGTAATGAATAAAATAAAACTATGAGGAACACCCACCCCATTGGCTGTGCTGACAGCCTGGTAATAGATGCTGTAGCTCTTCTGGGGCAGCAGTGGTGCGTTCCAATAGCCGTTGTAGGTCTTGTTGTCCCCCACAGTGAAGGGCTGGGGAGAGTGGATGCCAGCGGCGGGGAACTGAGCGGTGAAGTAGTACTGGGAGTTCAGGAGCGTGGCGTTCTGGAAGTGAATGGGAACTGGATAGCAGCGCAGGATTTCTGCCGTGCCTCGTGCTCTGCGTGGACGTTCCTCCTCCACCACCACCTGGTACGCACTGCAAACACAGGACACAAACAGACTTAACAGGCTCCAATGGGCCAAACAGACACTCGAGGGACACGGCTGCCAATGCTGCTATTTTGCCAGTTACAGTAGTAAAGTGTAAAAACAGCGACTTTATAAAAAGGCACAGAAATTACGTTGCAAAGCTCCAAATCTCAGAGCCCATAAGGCTCGAGGAATATTTCGTTATTACCTCCACCAAGGAGGTTGGTTTCACTACCGTCTGTTTGTTTGTTGGTTGGTTGATGAGTTTGTTTGTCAGCAGGATTATGCAACTAAAGAGAAACTTGGTGGAAGGATGGATGGGACATGGGCCAAGAAGGAACCCATTCAATTTTGGTACAGATCTGGACAAAGGGACAAATCCAGGTTGTAATTACTGTCTTAAAATTTTTGAAATAGGGTGTTTTTCAACAATTCTCCAGGAAATTATTCATGGATATTGATTAAAAAGAACATGTATTATTAATCTGGCCTGTTTAGGGGACTAATATGTATGTGTGTTTGCAATTGGGTGCGGATCCAAATAAAAATCTGGACCCTGTGGATTGGGACAGTTTGGCCTCGGTGGAGGTTGATTCCCCTTTCAGTTAAAAGAGAAGTTTTAAATCTAAGTACGATGATTTATTACATGATCATTTGAGTGTCCTCTCAAATACCTGAGTCATTTTGAAATATTTCGCTGATTGCTTTTAGATTCAGATTTCAGGTAGAGAACCAGCTGCAAGCTTGAGGCTAGAATTTTCAATAGATTTGCTTAAGTAGCGTAACTATGGAGCCGAGAAGTTATCGGGAGAGAAAGTGAGTGAAGCGTACGTAAAAAAACATATTTAGTTGGACACAGTTAATGAGGTGTTCTCATATTAATCGACATTTCAACTTCTGTGGTCATAACTTGTCTTTCTTAAATCAACTAATTTAAAATTTAAAAATCCCCTTTTTTTTATTGTAAGCGAAGAGGCCAAACATACAATGCAAGAGGAATGAGCAGTGACACTGGACAGGGCCTGACGTTATTTGCTTTTTCATTATTCAACAAACCGAAAAGGTTAACGGCTCTTTCCATTTCCTCTCCACCCGAGCCTGGTGTTTAGCTCGATCAAAACTGCAGCCCTCTGTGCCTCCGACAGAGACGACTTTGTCTCCGAGCCGGCCACTTAGCTGGAGGGGGAGACTGACTGTCTTATAGACGCCCGTGTTAGTATGCATCTCGCATCCACCTGTTAAATCCATCGAGTCGCTGAGTGACAAAGAGTCTGTTTACAGCTGCCGCGGAGAATAACCAGCCATGATGGGGGGGGACGAGTGCTCCGTCTCCAGAAAGAGTCACGCAAACGGGCGATTATCCCAGAGGACGGAGCAGAGTTTCACTGCTCGGTGAATAAACGTGTGAATAAATGTGCGGATGAACAAATACAGTGATGTGCTCTGGTAATCAGAGTTTAGAACTATTTTCCTTTCCAATAATCGGGTGACATGAAATACAATGAATAAATTCAAGGTTGTGAAGAATTGAAGGAAAGAGTTTTCCAAGTAACCATAAGTGTGATATTGACACAAGTTTGAGAACTATTTTTCACTTGAAATAGGAAACGGCAAATATAACCTTTTAACAAGAGCTTTTTGAAGTGTGTGGAACTTCTCTATTTAAACATCTGTGATATTTTGTTTATGCAGCACCCATCAAAAAATGTTGTTTTTAACCACACTTTTTAAAAACATATTTTTCACTCATCACTTGAAAATCTTGAGCAGGAAAGCATGTAACAGTTCACGTGCCCTTAATTTCATTAATATCAAGTTGTGTGGACCTTTCCACAGAAATATCAAAGTTATTTAAAGTTAAATACCAACTCGGTTCTTAGTAAATTCTGAGCAAAAACTTTCAGGGAAATTAGTTTGGAAAATATGCGACTCTAAAATAAGCTGTAACCAAACAAGGAAATAAATAAATTATGCGCATGTTCGTTGGCAAACTGCTCCGAGCGGGTTGTGAAATTAAGGTGATTTATTGTTAAGCAGAGTGGGACAAGGTGGTTGTTACGAATAAATGAAATCGATGAAACAAAACGAGGCCTGACTGTCCAACGAGCTGAAAATGAGAAGGAAAAAGACCCGACTCACGTATCTCAACCGAAACTTTTTCCCAACTTCAACCAAACAATTAAAAAATGTTTGCCAACATAAAAATGACGGAGGGTGAAGCCGAGCAGGATGTAGAGCCTGGGTGACCCCGGACAGGTTTTTTTTCTCCGCTGACATTATTAGAACAACAAGTTGGGGGAAAAAAGAAAATCATTGTCTGCTCTGTATTGGCTCTTCTGCTGAGCTCCATGGTGGCAGAACAAACAGCCCCGGAGATGATCAATCGTTCCCCGCGGTTGGTACTGGATGATTAAGTGTCCCCTTATGTGTACAGCATCTGCTCTTTAACCCTATAGTTTATCATAAGGGGCTTTGCGGTCTCATTGGAACCCCCCCCCCCGTTCCCCCCCTTTGCTCCGAAGGGGTGTGTCCCATGTGCTCAGAGCTCTCCTGTTTAGTGTTGGGTGGGGAGGTGATGAAATATTCAATCCTGCGGAGAGCGTGCAGCAGAAATCCGCCTTTAATTACTGTTCCCTGCGGAGAGCGGGGGGGTCAAAGGGCAGGAGGAGACAGTACATGGGAGCCACTTAAGTAGCTGCAGAGCGGTGGAGGAGTGAGTGGAGAGGCCGCAGTCAATACACTGTAGATATGATGTCAGCTACGAGGGGAAGAGACTGTATTGAAAAATTAAACTGCTGTCAATCTTAGTACAGGACTCTATTGTATGGCGGCCCTGAAGTGAAATGACACAATGACAAATCAAACAACACAAGAGCAAATAAAAAAAACACAAAATGGCTAATAATAAAATCACCATCGCAATAACTTGTAACAGAAAAGGTACTGTCGACAAGGCTCGTCACTGATTGGATGGTTGAACTATCCCCAATGAAATGCTGAAAAGTGTTGAGTTACTTCTCGTTGTTTAGTCTCATTTTCTCATGTGCAGTTGTGTTTTGTGAGTCACACTTCAGGGCCACTGTGCTGCTGTTTCAGGATACAGCCAAAGAAAGACTGATAATATCTATATTTATATTGTAGAGTTATATTTATATATATATATTGCATGAATTATGGTCACAATAACCTGCAGTGCTGGTTCCACTTTGCTGTATAAATGTGCACTGACACATATATGTACTTTATATTCCAAATCAATCTGCAGATAGTGAAATAAAAACAAACCCTGGCTCCCAGCGGGGTGCTTATGATATAATGATGTGGCTGTGCCAGGACATGGGGAGAGACACAGTGTGAACGGGGCCTGTTTCTCCCCTTCAGGCTAAATACCAAGTGCCAAAGGCTATGAGGCTCCGAGGGTAAGAACCCTTGTAACGTGGAGATCTAAACCGCAGCTACACAGAATATCCACTGCAGCAACAAACTTGCAGCTAAATAAATAATAAAAGTTGCAATTTAAATGACAGAGATATGTTAAATGATAGAGACGATAATACCGGTTTCAATTTAAGTGGTCTTCGGCAGTAACTTGCTGTGTTTTCTAATAAAATATTAAAGCAGCTGTCTTTACTGAATGAATATATGGTATTTTCGCCTCCTTCCACCTGCTTTCAAAGCGTAAATCTGACTCATGGTTTTAATGTTGGCCTTTTGAAGATGCAGAGATTTATTTTACTTTGCTGTAATTACTGCTGTCATGTTATTGTGCCTACGAGCAGCTGACACCTTGTCACCTCCCGCTGAGTTCGCCATTTATGAGTCATGTTGACAGACAAGAGACATTTAGTCATATTTCTGATTTAATGTGACACGAATGAGCAACGGACAAACAACAAATAACAGACGAACAACCGTCGCTTGATAACGAGAACAAAAACCCCTCTAAAGCTCGTGTTTCATTTGATCTGATACCAACCAGAGGATCGTCAAGACTCTCGGATTCGTATTGACGATGACATTCAAGTGACGGAAGAAGCATTTGATCACTTACTGAAGCTAAATAATAGAGTAACAGTACTGCCTCACAAGTAGGGATCCTGAATTCAAAGTATTATCAGTAATATTCAAGCATGAGCAACAAAAAAATGTGGTCAGTTATATAGTTTAATCACTGGATCATTGTTATTGATGCATTATTATGTAAGCAGTACTTGTACTAGTACTTTTAGTTCATAATATTGTGAGGTTGTTCTACATGTAAAATATTAATTAATGATAAAATCATATTTTGCAAACTGATCATGATTTTTGTAAGTATACGGAAGCTCATTAGTATCTTTTCTGCTTATATAAATGGACATTTATAATACCAAAAAGATAAGCATTTATATATATTATGTTCCATGTAAACAATTCCTAATTCAAGTTCAATATATTTGGTTCTTTTTTATTTCTGGTTATTAATCATCAAGTTTATGGTTAAATGTTTATGCTTATCAAGATTTAATTTCTTCATCTTAGGAATCAGTCATTTCTTATATTCATATCAGCCCTCCCGGATATCAGTATTCACAACTGCCCCTAAAAATCAATATCCACTAAATGCACTCATTACATTCTACACCGCAAAGTTCTGTATGTTTCCAGAGACATGTCCAGTAAACACATGTTCTATCAGCGGCGCTCTTCAGTGATGTTGTTGTTCAAATAATGAACAGGTTCAGCAAAATGTTTGCTTGTAGTCGTGGTAACGACCAAAGTAACCTTCACAAACATACAAATAACAGATTTTAAAAGAGGCCTCATTTGAGAAACCCAGCAGCTCCCACTGCTCGCAGCTGTACGAGGTGCGTGATCGTGCTTAATTCAAAACTCCTTCTGCCCGAGTAGAAGATGGAAAGACACGGGGCGAATGGCATAAGCTGTTTAAAGTGGTCTGGCGGAGGGGCCGGCCGAGCAGACCTGTATTCCTGCAGCAGTGCAGCAACCTGAGCTGACACCAATTAGGACTCCTCCAGCCTGGCTGCCCGATAGATTTCAGCTCGGCCGCCATGTGACGCCAACCAATTATGGCGGATTGACTCAGAATCGACTGGATTGTGACCTGAAACTCAGATTTATTTTTCATGTGGGCTGATAAGGGGAGAACTCCAGGCGGTTTGAGCAGATGAGGGAAGGGGTATGGGGAGCATTTCAATCACTGTCTCTCCCTCTCTCTCTCTCTCTCCGCAATGCTAATCGGTTGGCTCTATATGCCTATATGTCTGATTTAAGAGCGGCTGTAAGTAACACACTTCTCCTGACCCAGCATCCGTCCGCCTCGCCTGTATATTCTTCCTCTATATTTCCCCGGTGTCCGTAAACCTATAAAGCAAACAAATTGGAAGGTGCCGTAGATTACATTTGCCATTAAATCGTAAAAAGCATCGAGTTGTGTCACGTTTATGCACAGCTATTAGCGTTTCTAATTCCGTGATCAAAGAAAGTTAGTGCTTATTTTAGAACTGTAGAAAATCACTTAACTGATTTCAGGCCACGGTTGAGCACAGAAAATCTGCTGCTTACGGGGGAAGAAACAACACTGGAACTCGATTTCCTCAATATGCTTCTCACTCGAGAGGAGACAGCAGTATTTTATAGCTTCTTTTTTTTTCTTCTGTTTATGTACACGTGTGTGTGGGTTCGCTCGAGGCAAAGGTTATGGCAGGAAAAGAGAGAAGGGCTGATTTAGTGGTTTGAATGATAAGGGAAGCAGCTCAAATCATTTTATTTCTGCAGAAGCATGTAAACATGTATTTTGATGCTCCGGAGCGAGGAGGCGTATTCTGGCCCTGACGAAGGGGCCATTGCAAACATTAGTTTAATGCGACGTGACTGATAGACAGTTCACTAATCCTCTTAAAGGAACAGTGTCCCCTCTGGTAAAAACTGTTCCCGGCTACGCGTGGCATCCCCAGAGATTAGACGCCAAATCCAAGTTGGAAATGTTATCCTGATTAGCCATTACACAAATATGAAATACTGACTGCCTCCTTCAGCAGTGACAACGTCTGCCCGGATCCGTCTGAAATATGATTTGACTCCGGCATCACTGCAGGACGCCGAAGCGAAACGGACATTTGACGTCTGTTATGTCGTGTTTTTTTCATGAAGCGGCACTATCATGTCATCTTCCCGGCGCACTCCCCTTCCTGCGTTAAAGCAAAACATCTGCTGTTTGAAACTCGAATGTCTGGAGCTCTATTACCTCCCAAACCCAATCAGCGTGTAAGATTGCCTTATCAAATCACGCTCCGTGCTGCTCTGCTCTGCAGCGGTCTCCCTTGTCAAATCTCTATTTCATAGGGGCTTTAAAACTGATTTCATAAGGCATTCAATTTTCAAAATGAGCTACCCACCACTTCAGAGTGGCGATGGCTACTTCTGCAGCGCACGCGGATCTGTGAAATTTAAGTCCTTGATAGACAAAATGCAAACTCTTCCATCACAAGTTTCTTGACTTCAGGGACTCTTTTCCGGGGCCCCGAACATTTAGGAAAACATCCCTTTATACGAAGCCTTAACCGAGCATGTCACTTAGTCATGCGTCTCAACTCTCTAACCTGAAAGAGATTAGAGATGTTGTTGCTCTGGGAATTCAAATGACTACGTTTATCATTATTGGCCAGACAGCCGATCCCAGCGGACCGCCTCACTCCGCTCCGTCGAATGGGTGCTACTTTATAGTCACCTTAAATTTTCAAAGGCATCGCGTGTCACTCGAGGTGGAGGTGGAAAACACCTTCAAAAGCCTTCCCATATCTCGCCCTGGCCCTGCATCGTAATCTCCCCCCCGTTTACTGCACCCTGCCACCTTCTTTCTTATGCAATTCATATTTTTTTCGAGACATGTGGCCAACGCATGAAGGCAGAACACTGGCCTTTATGAGTGTGGAGGTGGGGAATGTGTGTGTGTGTGTGTGTGTGTGTGTGTGTGTGTGTGTGTGTGTGTGTGTACCTGGAAACCTCCAAAAGTTTAGTTGCGCTGAGGCTCTGCTGTGATCAAAGAATGCCTCAATTAGCTGTGAGGTGCGGTTGTGCCATGTGCTGAACTCCACTGGTACATTTTTTTAATGGATAAACTTGAAAGACTCACTCGACGTACACAGGGGGATCCTTAAAACTAAATGTCTGGATCAAAACACACCATTTTCTCTTTATTTAACAAGCACTTAGCGTATATCCATCGATCTAAGAATTCCACAGATCTCTGTCCGTCTGTCTGTCTGTATGTGGCTCACATATCTCCAGAACCGTACGTCTCGTCCACTTCACTCTTGACATGTGTGTTGTTAAGGGCTCAAGGAAAGTGCTGTTTGAATGTGGTGGGATTTGAACGCACGGCTCAATATTAATGCACTTTACAAAATAGGCAACAGCAGCTGGGGTCTGCGAACTAAGTGGAGCTTCACTGAACTTTGAATAAACAGGTGAACAGATCATTGTGCAGCAGCTTCAGGGTTCTGCGGACCGAGTCCAGCAGCAGGTCTTTACTCGTCTTTGCTCAATTACTGCAGGTCACTTTTACAGTTTCGGAAAGAGAAGCTGCAACCAGCATCAACACAGGCTACACTAACAGGCAGATTTAGAACTATATCAACAGTTAATGCCTCAGCTCAGTCACACAGAATGAAGTGGTTCTCAAACTAAAGTTTGTATCTCCAAAGACTAATCTCCTTCATCTGCTCCTGAGGTGAGCGTGCTTTCCAACAATAAACAAACGAGGAGCCCGGCGTGCTAATTAACGGCAGCGCCGATTCACGACACTCTGTTAATTATAATTAGGGCTTTGTAATTAGCCCACTGAAAGAATGGCAGCCTGAGTAAGGCCTTCTGAATCGTACCTGTGAGGAGATTTAAAAAAACGATCGCTCTGTCTGTCTTCGCTGCTCAGGCCACTGCGATCGGTGCTGCGGCGTTAATCTGGGCAGCGGCACGTGTGGTAAACATGAGCTGACGAGCCCGACTAAAGATCTGCGGCCTGTTATCTTCAACAGGACTCAGATGGGTTGATAGTGTAAAATTGAGTTTTACAGCCGAGCACAAGTGTTTATCTCCGCTCATGTGAAGAAGTTAACTCACTCTCCCGGGGTCCCAGTGGCTGAAAGCACAAGCTGTCAGAGGCCAAGAACATAAACTGGTAATAGTGTAACTCATAAAATAAGCCTTTTCTAAATATTGGAATGATCCTTTCAGTACTAACTCCCACAGAGAGGACGTAAAAAAGACATGTTCTTCTGTTCTTTTTTTTTTAAACGTGCAACCGTGGAGCTACACTTTCAGACGGTGATAAATGAACGCCAGTGACGTGCTGCTCTTATGGACAAGATCATGATCCCTCGCTGGCTTCCCGCTGCCACTCGTTTTTTGATGCAGAGCCACAGTCAAGCAAGAGGCACCTTAGCTGTGGATTTCTTGTCAAAGAACTCTTGTCTCTGGGACTTCTTTTAAAAGACGTGTGTGTCATTTTGTGCGGATTCAAATAAAAAATACAACATATTTGAATGTGGTTTCTTCGAGGGGACTGTGGGGTCTGAGATCTGTAAACATCACAGCCTATGATTTCCACGATTTTATTCTCATTAAACATTGTCATCCTATTTCTTCACCAATTTATTAGCTTTTTCCTGCTTCCAGTTTCTAATACTCGACCAGCACAGAGATGATCAAACCAGCACGGCCGCCGCTCGTGGCTTTAAATCCAAATGATGACTTTTTGCCAAACAACTTGGCGTTTAAACAGAACAGCTGTATAATGACTAATAAATGCAGCATCAAGCAGGCAGGATTCCTCCGTTTCCCCCAGAAGCCCGTGGTGGGGTGAGCGGCCCGCTACATAAAAGACATGTAAAGGCAAGAGATCCTGAAGTCAGCCTCCACTGCACCGGAGCTTTGTTCTCATCTTCAAAGCCTCGGCTTCTTCTTTCACAGGATCAAAATCCACAAACAAATAAAGCTCGGAGAATCTGATTCATACGGTTACGAGGACTGAATTCCCTGGTAACTTTCCTTGACGGGGAGGCATTGATAAACACGGGCTCTTTGATAATTTCTGTTGCTGATGGTGGTTCTTGGTGTTTTAATGCGTTGTTTTGTTGTTTTTAAGTCTGCGCTGCGCGCGCGCGCGTGTGTGTGTGTGTATCGTTGTTGTGGAAGCGTACCTCACTGGTGCACCTCTGCTCTGGGCAGGTTTCAGCAGTACAGTCACTGTGCTGTCTGTCTGGTTCAGAGATGTCTCCTGATCGTACGCTGGCATGGAGGGAGCTGAGGAGAAATCCAAACACAGGGGGGGGTTACAACACTGCACAGTCAAAGTAACACAGCTCGGTCTCGGTCAACAACAAGTTTTATAGGGTTTTCTCGCCTTGTGAGTCATTCAGCTGAGCAATAAATAGGGAAAAAAAAGCAATCCCAGTTTTTCTCACTTTTACACCGAGCACTTTTTTGCCTTTATAGCAGCATCATTTAATCATTAAGTGGAGCAGTAAGAGAGGAGCTGAAAGACGGTCTCCACATACATCAGGATAGAAACTGGAGAGGGTGAGAAGAATTGCAAACTTGCCTCATGGTCATCATCTGAATCAATTCCAGTTTTCATTATGCACAAGCAGCCGTGGTTAATGGAGACTAAAACCATAAGTCGCTTGTGACCAATCAGGCAATTTTCCCTATATCTGATGTAATAGTCGGAAATAATAGCATCAATTTCAAGACCTGGATATTTGAGCTCATGTATTAGTGGAATATTTTTGTTGTACAAAATATCAATAAAGAAAAAAGGAGCCGTATCAAACTTTGGTTCATCTACAAGCACTTTACATTCCATTCACACGTTTTAAATACTTATTCCACATCATCCTCGCTGTAACTCCGTTGACTCCACTGACCTGAAATCTTGGTGGTGAACTGGGTGATGACCGGGGGGCCGTAGCCCTTGGCTGTGCTGCCGCGCAGGGTGAAGGAGTACGTGGAGCCCGGGTAGAGGCCTGTGAACACGTGGGTGGTCTCGTTGCCCAGCTTCACTACCTTCCCACTCTGGTTGGAGAGGTCCAGCTCGGGGTCAAAGGAGCTGACCGCCTTGTAGGAGATCTGGGGAGGGAAGGAAATGCATATTCTGATGGTGGCCTCTGGTTCTCCACATTTAGCTCTGCAGCTGAGATCATTGTATATTGAGTTAAATACGATAGAAGCATTTCTTTTTGATGGAGGCATCTCTCTGCACTATATTTAGTAAGGTCAAAATTCCATAATGTGATTATGACCCTAACCCCATGTATACATCTTATTTATATTCACCTAATTCAATAATCCATCTATAACAGTTTAGTAGTAGTTTTCCTACATTGCTACATATCATGTTATGATGCCCAAAGATGAGCACAACAGATTTTTCGGGGCCGATATCAGGGAGTTTCGGCTGATAGAGATATATATATTTATTTTAATGTTAATAATTCCTAAGATGCCATTTTGAAACCATTATGACAAAGAAGTAAAACAAAAACAATGTAATTTCTAGGAGACGGGGTTGCAGAATCTCTATTCCCTCTATATGCTACAGCTAAGTAGAAGGAAATGCCACAAAGCAATATTTGAAATGTCATATGTTCAGACAAGAAGTCACACCTTTTGCGTGTGAGCTTCTGAGTTCATGTCAAGTCATTAGAGAAATTAGTGAGGTACAAAAGAGCTGTGGAGTGGCTCTGTCGAGTAGCAGGGGTTAGGATTGATCTGTAAAAGCTGAGGTGCACGGATTTCAACCGAAGCTGATGCAAGCCCATGTTTTCACGGAGTACAGGAATACTCTTAATGTATTCCCTCTCCATTAATAAACACAGGCAGCTCTGGAGGGAAGCATTAAGGTGAGTGTTTTTGCTAATATCCATTTTGAATAACTCCCAACGTCCCGGTCTAAGAAAATGCCTCTGCTCGTAAAAAAGGAAACCTCCATTATAATTCCAATTAAGAAACACAAAGGGAGTTTGGAGTGGTGCATAATTTGTGTCCATCAAGTTCTGAAATGCTTCGATGGCTTCTCATTTAGTCTTTGTCTGTGAAATGAGTACGTGATGCCAAATCCTATATCATAACATTTCAGGGAGAGGAATTTAAAAATGACTTGTCA
This sequence comes from Hippoglossus stenolepis, assembly GCF_022539355.2. Classification (NCBI taxonomy): domain Eukaryota; kingdom Metazoa; phylum Chordata; class Actinopteri; order Pleuronectiformes; family Pleuronectidae; genus Hippoglossus; species Hippoglossus stenolepis. The sequence goes on along the minus strand of NC_061493.1, from coordinate 19,859,452 downwards.
ACACTGGGCACCCGGACAGCTTTTTACAATTATAATGGAACTGACCGGAAAAAAAATGGAGAATATTTGGGCAAATTAATTTGGACTTTGGATGTAACCATTATTCGACCTGATGGATTAAGCATACTTTAATTTTTTATTTTTTTTTAATCACAGTGGTTGACATTTTTCTTTTAATGTCAAATTCATGAGGTGTTCATAAAATATAAATGGCTGAATGAACTCCAGCAATATTACCTGTGATAGAAAGAATAGTGCAAAAATAACTGGTAGAAGATTCAGTGATTCTTTTCTTTGACTCTTTAAAAAAATATATATATTTGCAGAAGAGGTTTAACCTTCTTGAGCAGAACTACAGTAAATATTACTGATCTAAATTCAAAGTGATTTGAAAAGGCAGCAGGTTTTTATAAGAACAGCAATGTTACTTAAAAGTACTTTTGGTTCTCTGAAAATGCAATTTATTTCTTTAATACTACTGAGTAATGGGATGCACAGGTTTTATTTGATAACAACAAATGCTACTTCAGAATTAATTTGTGCTCCTAAATATGGATGATGAACAGGAAATAACTGAAAAAAACCCGCTGTACATTCCTTTCAAGCTGCTGCCTCACGTCTGTCTGGAAAGTTGTCAATTAAATGGCATTCACAGAGCCTGGTCAAAAAGGAGCGGAGCTGAAATCTCTTTGATATCGGGCCTTGTCAGGCGTATTTCACTCAGAGTCCTTTGATAATGTCAATTCAAAGCAAGGTCCTGACTTATGAGGAGTAACTTCTGGGGGAATATCAGTAGAACACATCGCGGCTTTTCGCTTTTCTTTTTACCAGACTGCAGCGGAGAGAAGGTGGGAGACACCTGGAGCAAGCTGCTGGCTCGCTAAGATTTATTTCTCATCCGTCTCCCGCTTTAAAGACATGATGATGTGAATATTGATACCCTGTCTTACTCTGGAATTAAATCTGTGCTTTTGGAGAAATAAATCTATAATCACGCTTTGAAAAATACTACGATGTCTTCTGGACATGTAAGTGTAGAGCGAGAGCAAATGCTGCAGCATGTAAATACTGGAAGGGCACTTGGAGAGCGTACACCTCCGCCAAGGCTAATTGTCCGTTTTATCACAATATTGCATATACATATCATGTACACAGAAATCTTTTTACATTAAACACAGCCAAAATATCCAGTTTATGATATAGTTGAAAGGAATATGTATTACCGTACAGCACCTGAATAAAAGTATTTTCTCATAAAGAAAGAGCATCATATCTTGTGGAAAATGCCCTTTCTCAGTATGTTACAGAAAATCCAACCCCTGATCCGCATCTACAACAAAATTGACTGGGTTCTTCCCTGACCACTGCTGCATCTTTCCACCATCTTTCATGATAATCAGTCCGGTGGTTTTTGCGTAATCCTGCTACCAAACAAACAAAGGCCAGTGCAAACCGAGCCTCATTGCTGGAGGTGGTAATACCCTGCAGTGGGTGCCTCAACATAAATATGAGTGAATTTGACAAAGCAGCAATGCAAACCACACCATTTACTGTGAAATGCTTTTAGGTGTAGCATGAATTTTTTAAAAGATAAACAACTGAAACATGTTTCTCTAAAAAGGGATTAAACGCACACGCTAAACCTTCCATTTTACAGACACTGTTTCCATACTGTTCTGACTTTGGCGCTCATGCTTGGATTGAAACGCATCTGCGGCACCAGGAGAACATCTCGTTCATGTTTCAATCACCTCGGTCACCTGATGTCGGGGCAGTAGATAGAGCGACGTGCTGTTACTGTTCAATCTGCTCCCCCCTGTGTGAGGAACAGCCCTGTCAATGATTGCTAACCTAGTGAAAATACCAAGCGTGAGCAAACGGCGACAAGAGGGAGAATCAACAGAGGAGAATCAATCTGTGGAAAAAGGCTGCAGGATTACTTCCACCTTAAGCTGGTTAAGATCAATGTGTATATATATCGTGTGTGGAGACTGTTTCTATTATTCAAGGCTCAGTGCAGCTCCCTGTGTGGAGCCTTGAGTCAACATTTACTTGGTGCTGGATGGTGATGTGTGTTTGAGGTGTGTTACAGGGGATGTGGGTATTTTTTTAAAGGTCACACACGTGTCAAAGGACAGATGATGACGGCCGCTGGTAGTTGACTCTTTCCTGGGAACACGGTGGTAGTTCATACAGGAGGCTAAACAAGCTTATTTTATTTTGAAAACCCTGACTATAGACTACACTGTATATGAAGATGGATGACGCTCCTCTACTTCCTCCCAGTATCCAAAAATGAAACCAAAATATCTGCCATACAAATGCTGCCATCTTGGATCCGGAGAGTGATCAGTAGCAATCAGGGGATGGAGGGTGAGATAACTGGGACACTGGCATCATCCCATCAGCCAGAGAGAACAACAAAAAATATTATGGCAAAGACTACATTTGAACTTCAGTCATATCAATAAATTATCATTTATATAAAAATATAGCTTATACAAAGAGAGAGAGAGAGTAAGCTAACGTCCAGGATGGAATGTAAAAATAGAGGACACTTAAACGTGTCCAGGTATCTGCCGATGTACTGGAGATACTTTATATTGAGAGGATTTATTTTATGATGTGTTGTGCTGGAGGACTGTAAAGGAATCTCTCTCTTTCAGTCTGGAAATAGGATTGTAACACTGATCTGAAACGAAGCCTGAAAACGATCCTGACCATGTCTACGTTGGGTTGATCTGACAGAATACATTTCCTTGGGATGCCGGAGTAAAGCTGGTGTCATTAATAATCGCAGTATATAATATCACTTCGCTACTTGGTTCTTCCAGAAACCGTCCGATGCAAAAAGATAACAAAAAATCCCAAGCTTAGCTCGAGAAAACAAAGCGATTCACATGATGAAAAAGAATCAATTTGGACATTTCTCTGGCAGCTCAATGCACTGATGCTGCCCATCACAGTGGAAAAAAAGGACTCAACTCAATCCTCAGAGAGGTGGAGGGGAATAAAACAGCTTAACGCTGGAAGTCGGTCTGTTTACCTCTGGAAAGACTGATCAATATCTCGAACATTTTGCGAAACCCGGGTGCTGGTGTACCTCGAACTGAGTGATGATCCCGTAGGTCTGCGCCGGTTCCCTCCACTTCAGGATGATCTTCTCCTCGTAGGCACTGCCCTGAATGGAGTCCAGAGGAACAGCCCCCGGCACTGTTGGAAATTATCACAAACACATTTGTTTCTCAGAAAAACTGTCGGCGGGGCTGTAATTCTGAAGGTAGAAATACAATAAAAACGTCTGAACAGTAAGATTTCTGTGGCGTGTATTGATATTCTCCCCATCTGCTGTTTGCCAATTTAAAATGTTGTCAACAGAAGTTGGATAAAAGCCACTGCTACTTATAATTTACCCGACTTATGCTGCCGTGCATAACACGATCAATACATTTGCTTTTCAAGGACCTTTAGTGAACAGATGGTCAAGAGCCAACATTGGAAACATCTCAACAGGAATATGTGACATTATTTAAAGCCACTGTTTCTGAGAACACACTATAAAACATGTATTTTTTTACAGCAAACCTGAAAACTTTTCACATAAACCAAAATGTGTGACAAATATGAACAATTCCCACCACGGGAGTAGTTGGAATTTTAATCTTTCCACAATGTTTACATGTGCGGAGATACAGAAATGTGGTCCTTTAGCCCCTCATGTGAATTTCTTTCATTCTGTAACTGAAACAGAATGATCGGAGAGACGTCTTTTTTTTTTCTTTTCTTTATCTTCAAGAATGCAACTACAGCTTCACCGCGTCTTTACACTTTTTTCCCACGGGAGCCTAAACACGCGGATCTGCAGACAAACACGCAGAAACACACAGCAGTCAGAGAGTGAGAAACAGTTGCCACTTTCAAGTTTCCAACCAGAGGTATCTGAGCCAGACATGACAAGACTCTCTTTTTTCGTCAGCTGCCTGAGCCTGTTTGTTATCTGGCGGCCGGGGGTTCCTCGAGACTTCTGTGGAGTTCATTTCCTGTGTCTGCTGAGGCAACACACAGGGTCTTTCATCTTTGAGGAGGTGAAACACCTCTACAACACAGGGCTGCCCGACTTCTGTGCTCTCCTGAAAAAACATTGGGAAAATCCCAAACGTGTCTCCAGTTTGATATTTTAATAATAAAGATATGAATACATTTGTTTATCTACTGTTGGTGAGCATCCGCGGTTGTTTTGCTTATTTCTCCTCTAAACAGGTAAAATCAGGTAAAGGAGGCAAAATGGAAAAAGTGAGATTTACATATAATGTCTCATTTGACTGTGATGGTTGGACATTAGCAAAACTATCTCTATTGGAATTTAGGTGACACTTTATTTTGCAAATAAAACGCATGATGAATGGTTTAAACATGTTAAAATGGAGTTGTAATAACAATTTAACTTATATATTTCCACAAAGTAACCCTCCATCACACTCACCATCCTCGTCCGTCTGAACCTCGAGCTCCGTGCTCTCCTTGACCCCCTCTGGGTTGCGGAGCACCAGCTTGACACTGAGGTTGGTGAAGGGCGTCAGGTTGTGGATGGTGTGCTGCGGATCGCGGCTCTGCGTGTCGTAGCACACCTCCTCCCGGGTCTCCTCCTTGCCGGCCACCCTGGAGCGGTACTGGACCGTCAGGTTGTAGCTGTGGCAACGGGTCACGTTGTAGCCCAGTGGCTCCCAGCGCACGGTCACCTGCTTGGACTGGATGTCCACCACCTCCAGCTTTCGTGGGCCGTGCATGGGCTCTGGCGGTTATGGACAGAGGAGAGAGGAGCGTGAGCTTACATCAGGAAAAGCAATTAGGCCGTGAGAAAAGGCAGGTAGTACAGAGTAATTTCAATAAAATCAAGGAAATGACTGAGGCCTATGCCAGGGCACAGAGAAGCCAGTAAAAAATGTACCACTACATTTTCCTTAACACTTGAGACTCACTCAATCATTTTATTCATATTGAAAAACTATTTCCTGTGTTTGGAGTCGATATTTCCAGGGGATGAGTTTAAAATTCAAAGCCGCAGCCTGATAGCGAACATTCCCGCATCCCGCCACCGTCGCTAACTCTGTGTCACAGCAGCTTCACACGCCAACACACCACAGGTCTGTTGGTGGACACCCTCAGCGGGAGGTGCAGCATCCCTTCAGAGTGCGTCTTTCCTCTGCTCCCTCTTCCATGTCCGCTCTCTTTTCCATCTCGCCCAGTGGCGCTCAGCTATTAGTGCCACACTGATACAGAGTCAGCCGGCCTGTCAATCCAGGCAGGACACAACCCCCCGCTGCCATGCTATCACCTCTAATCACATACACTGTGTCTCCTCGCCTTTTCTCCTCTACCTTCTCCATTTTCTCCTTCTACCTCCTCCCATCCTTCCATCTCTTTTCTCCCATTTCCTCTCTCTCTGTCCACCTCTTTTTCTGTGGCTCCCCCATTTCTATTTCCCGCTCTATCTCCCTCTTTGTCCTCTGTCCGCTTCCCCCCCACCATCTATTTTCCCCCTCGTGCTCTCTCTCCCTCTCCTTTCCTTTCCTACAGGAGGAAAGCAGCCCAAGCACAAGGTAATGGGATCAATTTCCATTCCAGGTTAAATTCGCAGTCCATTTCTCTGGAACTTAACACTTTACCACCTATTAGGAAGAGCCAGGGCTCAATTTCCCCCCCGTTCCCCAGGAGACACAGTCCAGCAATTCAGAGGCAGCCGCGGCAGCCATGTTTAACATTCTGGAGGTGCATGGGGAGGGGAGCACTGGCCTGAAGCTCCGGCGTGTTGTTCATTTCTACAGACATTGCAAAGGACATGACAAACAAGCCACAAATCTGCAAACCACACCGTCGCCAACCTCTGAAGTGAAGCCCCTTTATTCCTCATATGTCCAGTGGACACCTGCTTAAGTGTGAGGGCCAAAAGATATTCAGGTCTTATAGCAATCCTTTCAATTTTTCTTACATGAATATAAGACAATATTCAGTGTGGTGCTACAGAAATCCTGCAAGACAAAAATGAATGGTTTTCAGGAAATTGGGTCATGACATGTGACATGACAGAAGCTTTGTACGAGTCAGGCAGGATAATGCGAGGAGGGAAACAGTGAGAGAGAGATAAAAAAGGCACCTGCTCGTTGAATGAAAGACGGAACACTCTCAGATTTCACGAGGAGAGACAACAGATGTGATCTTTCATGCGCTTTCATAACGCAGATGAAATAGCATTAGAAGGGGCCTGAAAGAGGCAGAGGAAGAGCTGTTGAAGACGGATGGGGGAGGGTTAGCAACCTGGAGCGTACAATTGGTGAAGCGATATATACGAGAATCTAAAAATGATAACGTGTGAGTGGAAAATGGAAAATCATCGATAACCAAAGGAAACAAGTAACAATATAGCTTTTGTTTAAGAAGCATTTGCCCCTACACATCTTCACAGATCATATACGTCATCCAGGTTTACAAAGGTTTAAACAATAGCTAAAAGAAAAATATAGTTTGTTGACTGATTAGAGGTTATTAGGATTGGGGCGTAATTTGGATTTTTCCAAAACTGGGGCTAATTCAATACTTTTAAAATGGTTCCGGTGGCAGAACCAGTCGGCGATAAGATCTGCTTTTTCATTGCTAGGGCAAATTGGAAGTTGAAATTTACTGTTAACAGATTAAAGTGCACTTTACTTATATACACACACAAATATAAATAAGTGCAGGACAGTGTGTTGCCAGCAGTGATAATGTTTATTTTGCCTGTAAGCAGGGTAATTATTTCAGTTCATAGCTCAGGCACCAAAATCTGTGATGTGATCCGGCCCAGTGGGCTAAAGTCTAAAAGACTAACGGCCGTGAAGCGCAGCGCTCGATCAAGACAATCTGCTTTTAAAATGTTATCATGCATTTTAAGGTGCTTAATTAAGTTTGTCGTATTCCTCCCTTTACACAGAATCATTTTTCAAACATTTGCAGCACGTCCCGGTGTCAGTGCCACATTTTCGACTGTTTAGCTTTAGGCATTTGGTTGGTCGATACAAGACACTAGCTAACTGTAGGCTAATGTTTTGTGCTGCTAGAGCCATGTAGGGAGTGTGTTGCCTGTAAACAGGGGAACTACCTCAGTACAGAGTTCAGGCACCGAAATCTGCGATGTGATTCTGGTATCTACTAGATACCAACACTAGAGGTTATACAGATGTTATGGCTTGCAGAAAAGTAAGAAAGCTCTCTCTGAAATGTTGGTATGTGAGACAAGAACCTTCAAAGTGATTATCTGGAGTCGGATATATTCAGATTAAGTGTAAACAGAAAATAAGCAGCCCGGCTCCACTGTTCTTGCAAACTATGTGGATAAATGTAAGAATTCTCAAAGTCATCTACCGTTTTATTCGAATTAAATCAGGGTCGAAGAAGAGATTCTAATGCAGAACTGGGAAGAATTGGTGAAGGAAAACAGGCCTTTTTCACCTCGGTTGCAATGTTGGGAAGAGTCATCCAGAAAATAGAAGTTTAAAACCCCCTTTATTTGCGGAACTATCTGTTGGCTGCACTCAGTAGGCAACGGTTACACTAAAAGCCCGGAGAATTGCAGGGTGGCCAGGCACAGAAATCAAATTAAACCAGATGCTCTCAAAGTGACAAATGCACCAAAGTGTGAATCTCAAGCAGACGTGCATGAGCGGCTGGGAGGGAAGTCTCATTTCTGGGGAGGCATTCAAGGAGAATGTCACACTCGCCTCACTCCATCTTTGTGGAGCATCACAGATCCACAAGTCCACGGCTCCCCGGGTTCTGGCCAAAGAAGAGATGCCAACAAGAATGGGAGGCAATTTCAGAGAGGAGGGAAGTATTTATTCATATATGAATATAAATTTGTATTTTGTTGGCGTGTGGCAAGAACATTAGACGTATTGTGTTGGTATAATCACGAGGAATATTGGCCGTTTGTGAAACAGCTCCTATGATTATTCTATAGCCTCTCCCTGGAGTTTTGTGGAGAAAAGGCTAATTGTTTGTTGCCCCATTGGCTCCCTGTAGAGCAAATGCCAGCTGTCTGAGGGAGGCAGTAAAATGTGAGGATCTGTGGCGGACGTCCAATCACAACTTGTACCCCATGACTCAGAATGACATCATCTGTTTGCGCGAACAACAAGGTGTCTCATCCATTACAGAGCCCGGTCGTGGTTGACTTTGAAGAGAGAGGAACGAGGGGGAAAATAGCCCGCACCGTTCCTCCGACACCTAATCTTAAAGGAACGGATCGTGCGGAGCGGCTGATATCCTTTAAAAATCCTTTTCGTGCAGCCATTTTGTTTAAAATGGGTCCTCAGGCTGGGTGCATGAATGACAGGTGATGAGCTGAGCCTATTACCTCCATAGTCTACTGCAACCGTTATGTTTTATTGACCGAGGAGTAAGAAGCTCAGTATCAAAAGCACAAATCAAAACACGGAATAACGGGCCTCACACTTGAAATCCATGCCATTATTATTTTTTTTTTTTACAATTCTCACAAGCAATCAGACACTGAGAGCGTCGTTGGGGTGAAAGTACAGAAAATATGATTCTAATATCTCTCCGGTATGGCAGATATTTCTTGTGGAATAGAGTTATAATAATGGCTGTGAAAGCACCCCTCGGAGCAGGAAATTACCGAGGTCTATCTTACGCCAGGGCACACGGAGTGGGCTCCGGCGAGAGCGAGATTGGTATTCCGAGCGGCGGACAAATTATCACCTGCCCTGCACTCGCCGATGTAATTGAATAATTTGAATTTGACATTTACATTGAACTATTAGTGATTTTTTTGTCATTACAGCATGACATTTAAATAATGTTTTTGGAAATTACCAGCACATTATTGCCTCTTGTTAATTTGAGTGGCCCCTGCATGCGCGCCGCCGCCGCCGAGGCGACAACACGATTTCCCCAAAAAACATGAAACACAAAAAACACAACAAATAACCGCATGTTGCAGCCGTCTGTCCTAGAGGGGGCTTCAAATGGTGCACTTAGCCCCTGGGTGGAACGAGACATTAGTCCTGGATGAAAGGAAACAAATTGGGCATGTCCGGAGCACAGTCTCTTTATGTGAGACAAGTGTGTGTGTGTGCGTGTCTGTGTGTGTTTACGTTCTTTGTTTTTTTGCAGGGTAGTGTGCGTACGCGTGCACATCCACGCTTCGTCTGGTTCCGCAGCATCTCACTGGCTATATGTACAAGGAGAACAATTTACTTATCAGATTTTCCTCAGGCTCCGCATTCGGAAATGCCGGGATCTTTATCAGATCTACATCGATTAAGAGCAGAAAAGCCTGGCGCTGGCGTAGACTTCCATCTACCTGCTCAGCAAACAGAGCCGGGGGTGGGGGGAGAGAGAGAGAGAGAGAGAGAGAGAGAGAGAGAGAGAGAGAGAGAGAGAGGGGGGGGGAGGGGAGGAGGGGGCTACTTCCCCAGTGATTAGAAACCCAGAGCGAGTCAAAGTGGCTCCGCAGCCCAGTTGCTATCTCATCAAAATAAGACTTTGGGTTTGAGGAGAAGCAGAAAGAGGAGGAGGAGGAGGAGGAGGAGGAGGAGGAGGGAGCCTATAGTTGTTTGGAGATGGAAAAAAAACAGAAGAAATGCCTCGACTTTCTCAGGATGGCATGTAGGCTGTCGGATTCCTAGCTGGAGAATGTCAGCCGGGGTGCTTGTCACACACGTGTGCCTTTGTCGAAGACGTTGCCAAAACAAAACGACAACGGCAAAGATTAAATCTTGGTCGCGGGCTGTGTTTTCATGTAAAGATTTCCATTCGAGGCGGTTAGGCCCCGGTATTGCCGTCACTTATCTCTCCATTGTTGTGTGTGTGTTTGTGTCTTCTTCGCTCTGTTCCGTCTGAGCTGGGCGGACTGGGAGGCGAGCACCATTTGTTTGCCTCCTTTGTGTTACATCTCAGTGATAGCACTGAGGCCATTGAGGTAATGACATGGGTTTTACACTTAGGAAATCATTTTCATATCCCGCAGAAGCGAGCCGTAATAACAGCTTTTGATAACCGACAATCAAAGCTCCATCACCCTCCTAGAGTGCTCCTCCACGCAATCCTCTGGAGGAAGGGAACGAGTAGGAGGGAGGGGGTTAAGAGGGAGAGATGGAGGGGAGTGTGGGTGGGATTGGAGAGAGAGAGCTATGAGACAGAAAGGGGGGGTGGGGGGGTGGGGGTGGAAAGTTTTTGTTGCCATCGAAAAGCAACAAGTGCAACCGGGGCCGCGGGGTTGACGCGTTTACACATGATATAATTGATTGCTCTTAAACGGCACTCTGTACATGGGCCTGTGTGTTCCAACAGCACCCTCTACTCCCATTACACAGTCAGAGACAAATGCCCACCAGCTCAGGACACACACTAACACACACACTCACACTCACACTCACACACACACACACACACACACACACAGGCACTTTGCCCGAACACCTTGGAGGCGTGGATAATCACAAGGATTTATTGAATGGTGGTGGTCGCTCCTCACTCTATCAAGTCCATCTATATAGGCCTCGTGATGAATGGGACTGCCACGATGGCTGAGGACGAGGGGCGGGAGGGGCCCCTACGACGCGCTGGATCGAATTGAAACCCGCGGAATGAGCCCCGGTGCCGGACCCGGCCCGGGCTGCCACCTTGTCTGATGAACCCCCCCGAAGCTGTAGGAGAGGAGATGAATGGGCTAAAGCCCTCGTTCTCTCGCGGCAAAGAATTGAGCGGGAGAGCGGGAGGAAAAGTGAGACGCACTTTACCAGCGCAGGAGGATGATGCATGTCAAGACTCGAGACTGTCAAGTCACACAAGGCAGTGCTGGTCCTTGCTCGTGATGGACTGCCCTGTGGTGGCCAAACAACCAGGCCAACTAACAACTGTGCAAGTAGAGACACTGAAAAAACAAGGATTTATTTTAACGTGTTTATGATTCAATGTGTGTATTCTTAACATTTATCCCTTTGTTTGGGTTAGGGTTAGCATTAGCAGCATTAGCAGCACTTTTTGCACTGTAACCACGGATTCTGATATTAAGGAAAATGTCTAACTTTGATGATTATACAAGAAAATAGGAAGTTGTCTTGATCACCTTTTCGTTTATATTTTTATGAATTAGAAAGAACAGCATCTGATTACAGGAGTAGTGCACTTGGGACACTGAGAATTAGGGGCAGAAAATATGCTAAACTGAGCATCATGGTGGTGTTGGATGTGTATAATCCTGTCCGTGTTCCACGTTCGAGTCCCCTGTAAGCTGCCAATATACAATAAAAGCACCCCTAAAATATACTTTTTGTCTGGAAAAATACCACTCACGATGAATTCATTAGCTAGCTTTGTCATAATCAAGCTACATGGAATCATGTTATGTTAAATACAAGGCAAAGCAGTGGTTTCAAAGTTAGCAAAGAGGATCTGCTTTTTCTTCATCGAGGTGATGCTGCCATCGCTTAAGACTTTCCGATGAAAAGCAATAACCTTTTTGATACAAGCATCTGCAGTTGCAAATCAGAAAAAAAAAGCTGCATTTGTTGGTGACAGAATGGGAAAAAAAATATCAAAACACTAGAAAAAGGAACGAATGAACCAATAAATACCAGGGTGTAAAATGTCAGTCTCTTCTATCTCTGACCATTTAGAGGAACTGTCAGGGGCAAACCTGTGAAGGGAAGTGCGAGTCCACTGACCAGATGAAAACAAATGGACAGCCAGTTCATTGGAAGAGTCGGGGCAGGGGAGGTGGAACTGGTTAAATCAATCTTTCATTTCCACCAGTATGCTGTGTGGTGATTGGGGTCAGAGTGACAGGTAGAATGACCCCCTCACCCTTCACCGGCCTTAACACACACACACACACACACACACACACACACACACACACACACACACACACACACACACACACACACACACACACACACACACACACACACACACACACACACACACACACACACACACACACACACACACACACACCATCAGACCGGGCTCTGTCTTTTATGTTCAGCTTCCCGGGGAAAATGCCCGTGGTTAGAGGTTGTAAACGAGAAGATCACACGCCCTCATTTACCGACGGGGACACAATCTCTACAGGAGCAGTGGGAGGTTACCACGGCGATTCTTCAACTTCAATGCTCCCCAGATGGCCCGAGCGGTGCTGTCATTTGTCGCCCAAAAAACCTGCGCGTGTCGTACTCAACTCGGGGTGTTACCTTGAGTGTAAATCAAACTGTGAAGCTTGACTTTGTGAAATGGTTGCTGTGTTTTCTGAGCCACATACAAGGGAGATATATGAGAACTAAGATCTAGCGATCGAGGTGGGGGAACACAGGGAATAAATCGCAGCCCCTCCTGACATTCCCGTCCTTTGGCTGAGGAAGGAGATGCGGAAATGTTCTGGAGCTGGAGTTATAAAACCAGACTGAATGAGTGCTTCCTGGACGCCTTGCGAGGGGAATGGGACATCTATAATTCAGCAAAAGGCTGGAGAAAATCTGTGACAAAAATTACGGCAGATAGACCATGAATTATTAATCACGGGGAATAGGAACATTTAAAGACCTTGAGAAGCATTTCAGTCCAAATTTAAAAACAGCAGAATAAAAGGATCTTGCCAAGCCTGACTAAACTACCGCTATTTATCATTCTCCTGAGGCTAAAGAGTTGAGGATACAAACAACCTCAGGGATAAGTGTTTGTGAGGAGCTGAAGAGGCAGCTCCAGAGAAGAGGAAGAGGAGGAAGAGGTTTATGTGGATGTCGCCAGAGTATTGTTTGTGCACATCTGTTCGCAGAGTCCCGATTCCTTTGTGCTGGGGGAATAGATAGATGGAGTGATGGAAATAATAAGAATGAAGAAATATAAATGCACTGTCTCTCACCGTCTCCATCTTTTTTCCTTTGCAGCAGCAGCAGCTTTTTGAAGACGCGTCCTTCAATTTGCCTTTTGCGGAGCCAATATCATAGAACACAATTTGCCATTCTACTTCCAACTGCATGTGATAAAAAATACTTTTTTTATTGTGGTCCTCCAATAACCTTCCCCGCACACCACAAACTCAATCTAGCCTGTTTTCTCTGACTGACAATAGAACACAAATTCAATGGGACTCAAACCAAGGCTTTTCATTTTCCTCGCCACGGGCAATATAGAAACTCTACAGGTCACATGACTGCCAGCTATTGTGGGTGACAGACCAGACCAGTGTTGTCTGAGATAGCGAGGTGAGGAGGTGAAGTTCCTTTCACGGGCTCCAGGCAACAATGGCATTAATTAGACGCATCAAACCCAGCAAACCATTTCCTTTTCCCTTTAGACCCAGAAGAGACAGATCAACTCAATCTCAGCCTGATAAAGAAGGGGGGGAAAAAGCAAAGCTCCAGCTGACAGATCCTCACTCTCCTCTTTGTTAACACACCGTTAAGGCTTGGGGAGAATTAGCAAGACGAAATATCCTGACTCCCTTAAGTGAAATTATATAAACTGATGGAGCTGAGCTTATCAGCAGGCTCACAATAGTCCTATTTCTGTCTTTCGATGTACTTGAAGGTACCGTTGGTCAGTTGTAAATAAAGTCGTCTGGAGAAAAAGAAAGAATAAAGAATAAACGCCGTCTGTTGCACGTTGCAGCCGAACACCCCTCACCTCACCCTCCCCTTCCAAACATGAGAACCTGTGGTAGCCTTCAGTCGTCATAAAAACTCAAAAGGTGTTTAGTTTGTCCAGTCTGGGCTACTGTAAAAAAACATGGCGGCCTCCGTAGAGAGGACCCGCTCCTGATGTAAATATAAAGTATTAAAATATAAAAGGTCCATTCTAGGTATGCTAGGGCCTAATTGAAATTTGGCCAAATCAAAACAATAACAAAAGACCTAGTTTGATGACGTCATAAAGCAGCATGGGCAATGTATACGTTTTACTTACATTATGAAGCAAACAGCAATGAATGATCACGATCTATTACAAGCGACGGATATAAACAGTGTTTTTCCTTCATCATTCGTCATTTGAAGTCATAGCAGAGGCAAAAAAAGTCGCAGGTAAAGATGATATGATGCAATTAAAAGGAAAAATCAAACGTCACATTACCTTGAATAAAATTGGGGATTTCTCTGGGTTTAAACATTGCTAGAAACAGTTTGGATGATGTAAATACACAAGTCAACTATAGGTCAAATGGTTTTTAGAAAATGTTATAAAGAATTGTTAGCCATTTTCTCTTTCAGAATATATTGGAGGAAGAAGACTTTATATAAAGTCTGGCATTAAAAAAACATTAAGTAAATCTTTACATTATTATTCATAAGGCTTCAGGGAAGTGGACACTGTAAACATTATGATTTTTTATTATGTTGTCGCTCATGTAACAGCGACAACATGTTTATAACTCTTTAAGGTCGGTTAGTTATGTTATTGTTCAGATTTTTCTATGGATGATACAAATCCACACAGCAGCGCTTTAATAATACAGTTCATATACTTTGGGTTTTTTATCCTCACACTGTGACTCCACAGGTGAACTCATTCGTGTGACACTATTTAGGGAAGAAGTGCTTTTCAGGATAATTCATGATGAACATCATTTCATCTTTTATTTCCAATTTAATATTATTCTCTATAACCTTTGCCTGCTGTTAACCCTGCATTGTATTACATTTTTTATTCATCCATGCTGAGCAACTATCTTTATTCAGCTTCATAGAAACTAGTTATATTTGCAAAAATGAAAAAAAAGAGGAAGGAATATACTGAAAATTACCATTCACCATGTAACTGAGACAAATAACCGTACAGATAAAGTGATTGCACCACCAGCACCTTCTCCATGTTGCCAGACAGTCAAAATCCGACCTGGTCTTTCACAAATTAACCAGGATGCTAAATGCAAATCACCAACCTTGGTGTGGGTGAACATAATTGTGCAGCTCCTCCCTCCTCTCCACTGCTCCAAACGGCCGTTTAAGGGAGGGCTGATCCCTGATTAACGCTGATTCCCTCGTGTTTATTAGCCCTCAGTGCAACAGAATGGCAGAGTAAAAACAAACAGATGAGACTACTCCCACGTGGCACCCAGAGCGCAGATGGAGACAACTTATAGATGGAGATGTGGAGTTTGGCAGAGGCTGGAGTCTGAGCAGGTGTTTGGACCCAGCATGGACATCGTGTACTGACATTTTTTTTTTTAAAGCGCCCGAGAGCCAGTGGGACGGCAAAGGCCACAGGGTGGAGATGAGGCTTCGCAGGACAAACTGTTCGTCTACCATGGAAACTGTGAAAATAGCTCATACTGACATCACTCTGTCTAAATCAACATCTCACAATATTAAAAGGACACGTTATGCTCATGTTGAGGTGCATATTTTTCATTTGGGGTTATTATTTGAAAAGGTTTAATGTTCAGAAAACATCCCTTTCCTCAGAGTGCCCATCGCTGCAGCTCCTCTGTCTGAAACACAGGGCTGATTAGGTAACTTTGAAAATAACTGTTTTATTTGAGTAACAACCCGCTCCCAGTCTGAGCCTTAAGATGGAGCGCTGCTGCAGAAAAATCCACATCCAACACGTCTGTGTTTGTCTTGACCCAAAGCAGATTGAGATGCGAGGAAGAAAATCTCCCGGCAAATACTTTCTCCACACAGATCTGAAGTGGAACTCAGACTGCAGACGAGTGGTTGTTTAAAGTTTCCCTATCCGCCTTCCCCGGGCTGGAAATGGTTTCTCTGCGTGAGACGGACTCTCAGTGGTGTTGCTGAAATGCGGCGCACCCTGCTGTGATCCTGGGGCATCACCTGATAATACAGTGTCTTCCTTGGAGAAGCACTTACCAAGCGTGGAGGACTCTGAAGTGGTAAACAACTTCACGCAGACACACATTTCACATGCATGGGGAACACAGGCGCCGAACAGGCTTTTTCTCTTTCAGCTCACAGATCTGAACAAACACGCCGGGTCAGTTCGGCCACGTAGGAACGAACAAATTGAGAGCGGTTGAGAAATCCGACATCGACAGTCCAAAGACATGAGGATATGCAGAAGCTAAATGTTAGTCTGAATCCCTCTGCAAACCGATGAAACCTACAAATAACCCCGGAAAGCAATCACAGAGCCTTGGAGAAGACATTCTTTTGATGTTCACAAGTGCTTCATGAGAAGAGAAAAAAAAACAACCTTTCAAGGCTGCCCTTTTTTTCCTCCTGCGTCTGAATTGAAGTGGTGGCGTCCTTGCATTATACATTCCCCATTCTACAGAAGATTGAATTAAAACATCCTTTGTCATCAGAAACATTGCTCAGTTTGCCGAAGTGACCAAGGCATGGCTATGAATAATTATGCGGGAGACATTGGTCTAAAGTGGCCACAGATTTTCATTAGCGCCTCCAGACAGCGGTGCAGGGAGAGGGGGGGGGGGTCTCCGGGCCTGTCTGTATCAACAGTGATGTATCACACAGCCCTGTGAGTCTTAACCGTTCAATTAGGAGCTCTGCCGAGGCCCGGCCCCGTCACCGGGAAAGACCAGCAGCGAGCCGGACAAGATCAAGAGCCGCTTCCTCAAACACACTTCAGGAGCCGGGGACATCAATCTCCCCGACTGTGACCGGCAGGGTGGCCGAGGGGCAGGACCCCCGCAGACGCTGGGCCCCGGCTCTGAAGGCTGCACAGGTGGGGCCATTCATTCCTATCAGCCGGGCTAAAAAATGAATAAGCTATGACCTTCACAGTGGGAGGACGGGGGTCACACCGCGAGCAGGGACGGGAGAGAAATCTCATTTTCATCAGCATTTTCTCTGGACACCAAACAGCATTAGGAGCCTGGGAAACTGCTGAGGCCAGGTTTGTTTTTCTTCCCCGCGTCGGCATCGTGGTTCCACAGCATGGGGATTTAGCTGGTTAATGTTGTGAGAAGGGCAATTTGTACAATATCATCGGGCGTTCTCACAGTGTTTATGTGCATGTTCGAGTTTGAATGGCCGCAGCATAACAGCGATATTACGATCCAAATTTAAGGTGCCACTCTGCTTCTCACATGATATCAATCTGTGTTGCTGGTGGATTAAGAAGCTCACGGGGCGTTAGGAATGAGAGTTAGCCGGGAATAAACAAGTAGTTACAAAGTTAACCATGTGGTGGGGCAGTTTTCCGCTCTGTGTGTGGAGCCAACTATAAATCATATCAATTATTATGACATGTGGCTGCTCCACATAGCAGAGGAAGTTACTTCAACTTGCTTTCCCCCCCCCATTGGTCCACATGTTTTATCAGACTTCTTTTACATATGAGACTTAAAGTGTAGCTCCAGCTCTGAGCCACTGATAAGTTTGAAAAATGACAAAACCTGGACAGGGGACTCGTGGGGCGAGGGGGGGCGGGGCTGGGTGTGACAGTGACACATTTTCAGGCCATGAAAAATGGAGCGCGACACAGAATCGTAAGGCACCACTGCTACAGAGGGCTTTGTGGAAGTGGAGGACTTTTCCCCTCCAGAATCCCCCATGGTGGGCATTAGTGTGGTGGAGGACCGTGGTGGACCCGAGCCACTTCAATCCGAGGTCTTTTACCCACATGTGTGAGCCTGTCTCCTTTAGAGACCGGGTTTGTTATAGGGAAGAACCAAAGGTAACGCTAAGCTACTGGAATAAGACCAGAATACAATTTGTCTATAAACACTATTTCCTTATAATGAACCCGCCCATTAACTTTAAAATAAATGTCATTTAGAAGAGAATTAATGTCCATATCCCTGAAAATCTTAATGAAGATCTAAAGGTGAAAACAAAGAAAGCACAGAGGGCTTTGTCTACTATAGAAAAATAATTACCTAAGTAAACTAGCAATAATATTTGTTGGGAAATTATGAGCTGCAGTTATTTTCTTCACACGAAACAAGGCTTTAGAGAAAACACAATGGACCTTCACCAACAATGGAGCCCTGACGACTATTTGTTTATTACATGCAGGGGGTGATTTGTAAAAATAGGAAAAGTTTGTCATGATGTTTGGTTTGTAAAAGTACATTAGAGGAGCGGTACGAACACAAATAAAAAAAAAAGGCATTAATAAAACGCTGAATGAAAAGAAAGGACTGCTCGAACTGCTTTGACCACTCTTTTCACACGATCGTTGTAAATTTCAGTGTCTCCGTCTCTGTTTGTTTAAGTGTGGGGGCGTGCTTTTGTTCCCCGTGCTGTGCGGCGGTAATTGTGCTGGAACTGTGTGCAAAGTGCTGACGGTGAAAGTGAACCTCGTTTTTCAGCCGTTAGCCGTAACAGAGATGTTATCTTCAGCTCTAGATGCAAAGCGCCTAATGGCCCCACATTGTAGCCCACTTACCAACTCATTCATCCACATCACACACACACACACACTGCGCGCTCTGAAGGGAGTTCACACGGGTCACTCGTATTGTACATGTGCTGAACTCACTGGTTATTGCTGTGTTCTATAGGCAGAGGCAGCACCATCAGTAGCGCCACCTGCAGGAAACCATCAAAACTGAAGCTGTTTGTCCCCCATGTACACAGCAGTTGTTTTCTCTGTGTATTCGTACTTCATTGTTACCTTGAATACCTTATTTTGTATGCCATGAGCATGTGTTGACATAGCAACCATGGATTTGGTTCGCCTCAAAGTGGCTTGCATTATGTGCGCGTCCTTCACGAGTTCAATTTGTATCTAATCGAGTTGTCCTCTTCAGTCCTGACATGTAAACTTTGTCCAAAGAGCCTGAGGAAGCTTTGCCTGGATGCTTTGTAAAGTACAAGGTAACACGGCTTTCAATATGTTTATGAGTGTTGTGCCAACATATTATTTATCCTCCCAGTACATTTCACATCTGAATATAAATGGATGAATGCGCAGTGGTTTCCATTTCTCGTTCCCTTACAAAGCTCGGGTGTTGGTACGACGGCTTAGATTTGGATTCATGTGTTTCACAACATGTCACAACCAGTACAGCATAATAAATTAAGCCTGTGACACTATAAAACAACAGTGTATTATTTTTCCTTAAATCCCAGCGGTGCTCTTTAGGTAATTGTGTTTTTGGCCTCACCGGCACATCTGGTCCTGGCCCTCAGAGGTGGCCCCGGGGCTCCGGTGCCTCCCTCCAGGGGTCTGGTCAGCAGAACGCTGATCTCGTACTCGGTGTCCGGGTCCAGATGGCCGATCTTGTGTGTGGTCTTGTCCACGGGCTGCAGGTCGTACATGGTGCCCGACACCGTGCGGTACTCCACCTCCCTGTCGATGATCGGGCCGTCCCCGTTGATGGAGTTGGCGTTCAACTGGATCCAGAGGTAAGTGGCACCGACAGCGGTCAGCTGGGGGGGTGCAATAGGCACGGGGGGCTCTAAGGAAACAAAAAGTTTTTGATGTCAGATGTTTGATAACCACATTATAAATGATGAAAAGTCTTTGTCATTCCCACAAAATAACTGTAGATATGTTCTCAGACCTGAGCACACGTCGAGTATCTTCACGTTTTCTAACAAACAAGGTATTTAAGGAGAGCCATGCAACGATCAATAGCTCCAGCTGGGTAAATGAAATGTCTCATCCTCGGTAGCACAATGACCGACTCATGTAATCACACACGCCTTTTTGAAAGTGACGGCAACTTCCAAGAGAGGTGTAAGCGAAGTCACCCAGACCTTGGGTGACTGCTGCTCTCATTGAACAACGTATTGATTTTAATCAGAGGCCTTCAATGGAGAAGCCTCTGGTAATTGACAACTACAGTAGCTGTCATCTCTCTCTCTTTCTAAAATCAGCAGCTGGTTCAGTCTCTCAACTCTTGACGGTTTCAGAATTTAGGGATTTCTATTAAAAGCCAACATGAACTGATGAGACTGAAACACCTGAAACTGAACTGTGTGCATGTTAACGCTGTTCAGACAGTGTGGTTTTAGTTGCTGCGTGTGGATATTAAACAAACAATTAAACATAAAGACTTTTAGGAGTGAAAGGTTTACAAAACTGCTCAATATTAATGTTCAGTCTGACAGCATCTTCTCCATCCATCCATTATCTATACTGCTTATCCTATTTCACTCAAGTTATATATTTATATTCATAATTTAAACTGAGAGTAACAGTAACCCCCTAACCCTAGACCAGCTCTGGTTCCATATTCATTTTCTCTACGTTTCAGAAAATCGTAATATAAAAAAAGAATTTCAAAAATATTGTAAAACAAAAAAAGGCAAAAAGTACAAGACTGTGTATGAAATAAAAAAAAAAAGGTTAAAAAGGGAAATCGTGGTCCCTCTGCACGAATTGCACCACCCATCCTTTGATGGTTGCAATATTATGTCTGATAATCAAAATTTATTTAAAAAAACGAATAGGATTTTTACTTCGGGGGTCAAGCTGTTGAGCTAAGAGGAGTTAAGGTAAGTACAGTACTTGAGTAATTGTACTTAGACACGTTTGAAAGCAGGGTAAGAGTTGACAGTAACATTTTAAGAGAAACTATTTCCCTTGTTCAAACTGTGTCAAGATGTTTTATCGCTCCACAATATAAAATATTACTCGAGTGGCAAACGACAAATTGAATTTAACACTTTTTTAAAATTTCTACACTGAATAGAGCCAACAATGTGAGGAAGGACGGCTTCATCTGTGTCGACGCCCTCGTGTCAACCCGACTTCAAAGTGTTTACAAGTGTGAGAAACGTGGCTCGGACTCTATTGTACAAATATTTTATGAAAACAGGGAAATGAAAGAAAAAAAAATCTGCATAGCAATTGGAGTTTTAAACTTGGATTTTACTGATTTAAATAGTCAAGTTCTTCTTCAGTTTTAGTTTGTTTCTTTCAGACGCATGTGGCGTTCGACGACAACTTTGATGAGGCCTCTCGAAATGTCAGACAAGTTATTTCAACTGTGGTGTATAATATAATTATTATATAAGCCGGTAAGAGGACAATATCAGCTGAAACGCTGTTAATGGAAATGTCTGCAAGAAAAAGTTTGAGACGGTCTTGCACATAAAGTCGTCACGATGAGGTTCTGTTTGAAAGTCATTTGAAAGTCTCTCGTCAATACTTCAGTAACACAAAGATTAATTATTCCTTTAAGAAATCCATGTTCTGTTTGTTCTAGTTTAAAAAGGACAACAACAACCTCCGCTGTCCATCACGGACGACTTGTCTCTACTTCCTCCCGCTATCCAGAAAGGAAGACAATATATTCCGGATACGAACGCTGCCATCTTGAGCCAAGGATGTCATTTGGAACCAAACTCTGTGCAGTAACGATCCAGGACTGGAGCAGTGGGAGTGAGATCCTGCCGATACACAGGCTCGAACAATGGCGCACACCCCCGCCAAGGCCCCGGCAGTCCAGTTAAATCGAGCTGCACCAAATTTCACACACTGATACATATCAATTCCCGAAATGCCTGATTATTTTCATGAAGAAACACAAATTAATCCCTGGGAAGATGGCGAAAAAATTGCAAAACACCTGATCTTGCAGTGCGGTCTTAAGATTTATGCGTGAACTTGCTGAAAATCAAACAAACATACCAAAAGAATGAGCACTTAAACATAGTGTGACAATAATTAAACTGACAGAAACCATCATTGAAATAATTGAATTAGACCTAAAATTCAACTTTAAGTTTGCTCCATTCACTAACATGGAGGAGGCAGGGTTTATGACCTGTCCGTTAGCCAGCCACCAGGGGGCAAGGTGATCGAGACACTTTGGCTTCACTTTTCTGGAGCCGTCCTGTCGTCCATCTTTTTATACAACCTCCGTTTATCACCCAGATGTTTTTCTTGCTTCAAGCACTCGTACGACCTCAAACTTGCTGTCACCAACAAACAGCCGTGACCCACAGCTGAAGCTCCTGATTATGAATCCACCCTTGTCACGTACAACAATGGCTCCGTGTCCCAGAGGCCACGGCGAGTAGCTCTAATGAGCACACACATGTGAACAGAATAATGCCATTAGTCGCCTGGCTGCTTCCCGTGGAGTTGTCATGGAGAGGGAGAGGTCTCCAGGCACGTTAAGAGCAGGTTGAGGTGTCCCGCATAGAATCGGAGCCCCTCCCTCGGCAGATGGTTACCCCACAGTGACCTCCGTCGCAGGTCCCTAAACTCCCATTAATCCGAGCTTCCAGAGTCGCAGTCAAACGTCACCTAAAGCGAACCAGCTAATCCAGCAGCTCGTCGTCCCGGACTCAGACGCGGCGCCCCGGCCTGCGTGCTGGAGCCAGACGGGAATATGAGGTGATCCAAAATCTGGCCTCGACCAACAGACTTGTTTTGATGGGTCTTTTATGTTATGTCCTAAAAGGGCTTTAACCGAGTTAAGAGGCAATATGCTCGGATTCATTTAAACAACAGAAAACAGCACAGGCACAGACTGTAATACCATCTCTCATGATATAGTGGTTTATCAGAAAATATTGATACTATAATGGTGTTTGGCATTTGTAATATTTTTAAAACATAAAAATTATAGTGTGGGTTTCCCTGTTGTGGCTTCAGAGAACAGATTGACTTGGAGAGATTTGGCCTTGTTGCTTTTATTCTATCTCTCCAGAAAAGCAGATGGCACCGTGAATGAAAGGAGCAGATGTAATTTATTTTATTGTACATTGTCTCTTTATTCATTACACAACTAAATGAAAAAATAATAACTTTGCAAAACAACTTGAGAGAAATCAGAATTAAATCTTACTTTTATTTTTAATTGAATTTTAAATGTGCTTTTATTTTTTGAAGACTCGTTAGATAACACCCTGTGAGGCACAGGACCAAGTGGGCTTCAAGAAATAGCATTTTCTAGAAATCATGATTGGTTCAGAGGAGCGACACAACGTGTGAATAAAGATCAACGACACGTCTCCACTTCCTCTTGGAATAAAAATGGAGCTTAAATGTTTCGGATAAAGTTGCCACCATCTTGTGCTCAGCTTTCAAACATGATGTTTTTTGCAACATCAAATAACTAGTTAAAACTAAACTTACTGGAAAAGTACACATTGTGATAAGAACTACCTGAAACGACAGGAATAGATTTATTTATGTCCCATCTACTAACATGGAGGAGGATGAGTTTATGGCCTATACTTCACTTTAGGGAATCTCTTGTGTCATTCATGTTTATATAAAGTCTATATATTCAACCAACTAACTAAGTTAAAGTCATTATTTATCTTATGATCTGGTTTTATCTTATGTGAAAACCTCCGTCAGAATACAGATGTGGGACGGGAGGACAAACTGGGATCCTCAGTCGTTCCATCAATCTTCTCTAGAGAGAAAATGCCTTTTCCGCACTGTGATGCGTGGACGCCATTCAATCCGATGTTGGCTGCCATCACTCGAGACCATTTCCACAACAATGCGACAACGCAGCATGATGTATTACGGCAATAAGCATTTCATTTAACTTTGAAAAGTTGCTGCTTCACAAAAGCAATAGCAGGTTATGGTGATGGAATAATTCCTGTAGGTGCAGTAATCCTCTGTTCAGCAGCCATAGCAGAAGGATTACTGGTGTGAAATACACTCAAGTGCTGGAACACTTTAGGATATTAACAACTCAATTCCCACTGTTTAAGCCTCACGAGGCGGCGGCGCAGCCTGGGAGCGGCGCTGAACCCCGGCTACTGTGCCGGCTGGAGTTGGGGTGACGGCGAGCAGATGACAGTGGTGGCCATACGCGGGGGTCAGCGAGCAGCTGCTGTCGTGATGTTGCCCAGACAGCCCCTTGGCCTGGCGACAGCTGCGTGCTCCTCTAACGCAGCAACCTGCCAGGACGCAACCGCACTAAAGCTCACTGATGCACGTGCAATCTCACACACACACAGACACACACACACTGGCATGCACATACCAGAGGAGGGACATATCAAGATGTAGAAGAAAAAGAGTAAGATATCAGTTTGTATAAGACTTTGAGCTGCGACTTCATTTTTTAAATAAATGTCCCTATTTCCAACTCAATAAGGAAACAAAGCACATTGAGTTTTACACTCATTTTGTATACCATATATGCATATATACATATAACAGTATCCATTTTTATTCTATTGCCCTTTTATTCTCTTGTCTACCTCATTCTGACGATTTGCTGCTGTAACAAGAGAATGTCCCCAGCGTGAGATCAGTAAAGTCTTCTCTTCACTGATGAAAGTACTGCAATATTCATGTATTTGACAGTATTACGATCTGTGTATCCATGGTGACATTCCTGGAAATAAATGCTCTGTTAAGTTGCTTCTGATGCAACCTGAGCGTTTCCTGCGGCAGCTTCAAATTAAAACCATTTAACTGGGGAAAAAACACACAAGGTGACTTTTATTATGATGTAGAACCAGGAAGTCAGCGAGTTTGGCACTAACAGCTACTGTTCATCAAAAACAATGGATCCACAAAACAAGCCAAGAGTCATGTTCGGCATTTTTTTTTACCAGAGAAGATCATAAATATCGTCAGGAGCAGCCACAGTTTAGTTGTTAGATGAAGAGCTGCAGTCTCAGCGAGGTAACCGGCTCCTCTCCCTGTGCCCTGCTGTTCACAGGCCGTGTGCAGCATGAAATCAGATCACAGTTGCTCACGGAATGATGAGAAAGGGACAATTACTGCCTGAAATCTTGTTCGAGGCAACAAGTTGGTTTTTTCAGGGACCTGTGGTGCTAAACCGCGTTTACGACAATTACCTACAGGTTTCGCACAATCAACGAATCAACCGGAACTGAAATCTTCCCGACAGCCACTTTGACGTACAGTAACAATGAAAGATGCTCACATTTGACTAAATGGACCCAGTTACTCCTCGGCCTCTGGAATGATTAATCAGTTCTTACAATCGTCATTTAATGTCTTTCCACTGATTAATCAATGTATCAACTTATTGCTCTACAAAACACACACACACACACACACACACACACACACACACACACACACACACACACACACACACACACACACCCATTTGCTATTCAGCGCACAGAGAGCAATAATAAGAGCTGCCTCTGTGCTCTGTTGTTAGATTAGTTAGACCTGACTGTTTATACGTCCTTATTTCATTTGCCTGTTTCATCCACTGAGCCTCTCTTGTTAAATTGCAAGAGGTCCTCATTACGTCGTGCACTCATCTAACTGCTGAGAGCAAAGCATTGATCCGGCTCCTGATCTGAGACGAGGTGGCCGCGGGAAAAAAAATGATGAGCTTTACTGGCCCGGCCTTCGATTTTTCCTTTTTTTGTGGCTATTCTCATTAGCGCTGACATGAGCCACACCTCGGCAGCCTTGAGTCGGTGGGCAGCGGGACCCAGAACGCTGCGCTGGAGCCGAGCGAGCACTTTGTGGGCTCCGGGTGATTCCAACCAGGCCAAGAAAAGAGCCAGCACTTGGACAGGGGAGTAATTATCCCCCTTTCAGAACCACTGGCCGCGCTACAGGAGAGCCCAGCACAAGGGGGGGGCGCGACTGGGCCGAGCCGTACAGAACTCTGGAAATACATGCACTGCGCTTTCACATAAATCTGACTGAATACTGGCAAGAAAGCAGAAGTGATTATCCGGTATAATCAAGCATTCACTCTCCTCATGTTGGAAGAAGAAAGAGAAAAAAGAGAAGAAGCAGTGTATGGTAATGAGGGGCGGGTGTGCGACTGGAGCAGGCTCATAACCCACAGAATGGCTCCGTGGTCACTCCTCCAAAAACGAGTCACGGACGCGGTGAATACACATTTAAGGCGGATTTACGACTCAGACACGATGCTGGGAGGGTTAAGCTCTTGTTTTACGACTGGTACGATAAGAGGAGGTATCAGCTTTTTTATGTGTGACATTTATAACCGTGAAAACACCTCTTTTCTTCCCCTCGACGAGTTAGCTTATGTCGGAGTCGTCGAGGTGTGAAACCGCGGCGGAATCTAAAGTGGGTTTTCATTACGAGATTCAATATTTCCCTAAATCTAGAAAATTACGGTTACTGTTTTAAATATTTATGACAAAAGCACTTCGCACTTAACTGGTTTGCACTTGTGGTAAAAAATATATATAAATCGCGCACATGTGAACGGCGCCATCAGCAGAAACGCGGCCGTCTGGCGAGTGAGCGTAAGTGCAGGGATGTGCGAGTGATTGCGTTTAAGCACGAGTGTGGTTTTCGAACGCCTCCAGTGTGTCAGTAAATTTCCTTTTGAGTACACCGCTGACACCCGCTGATACACTCGGGCACAGAGACTTTATCTCCCTCCTCACTCTGCTGTGTCTGGGCCCGGCCATTCTTCTATGATTGACAGACCTCGATTTGGACAGCCAGGATTAAACCTATCAATCACACAAAGCTCGGAGACAAAAAAGAAAAAAAAAAACAGCGAGCGAGAAAAAAAAATGGAGGCAGTAAATTCAATTGAGAGCACAGGGAGAAAATTGAGGTGAAGAAATATAGAAGGCCATTACCGGGCTATAGGGCTGTAGGAAAGTGAGGCCTTGCAGGATTTAGTTTCAGACGAGTCCATAAATTCATATCAAATGACTGCAGAAGTGAAATATCAGTGAGGTTGCCGTTAAACCCCGGTGCCTCTCGCCTTTGTGATCTTTTTGCTGGAATTGTGCTCAGTCAAGGACAACCTTTACAGGGGAGGTATTGGTCCTCCGGATAACAAATCAACATAAAAAAGATAGTATTTTTAGTATCGCCTCAGAGGACGTTTCCATCTACAAACACACGGCATTTCCTGTTTATTTCCTGGTGACTTTGCCGCGTGGCGTGGAGGTCGCGAGGATGGAACAACATCCCTGCTGTCTCTGTGTCGCACCCCTGCTTTGGGACCGATACTCACGTTTTATGGTGAGCTCCCCGTAATTGGACACTCCGACCCCTTTGTCTGAGTGGACGATGCAGCGGTAGCGGCCCGAGTCGCCCTTGGTCGTGTTCTCCACGTCGAAAGTGCCTATGAAGCGCCGGTTGTTCCAAG
This sequence comes from Hippoglossus stenolepis, assembly GCF_022539355.2. NCBI lineage: Eukaryota > Metazoa > Chordata > Actinopteri > Pleuronectiformes > Pleuronectidae > Hippoglossus > Hippoglossus stenolepis. The sequence goes on along the minus strand of NC_061493.1, from coordinate 19,832,466 downwards.
GTTTAGTGGCTTTCATCGGGGCCTCCCGTCCGCCGATGCCCTGTTTGGAAGCGAGACAAACAAAGAGGTGAGCCTCCAAAACGGAGAGGTTTAATAAGCAGAGTGGCCTGACCTTGTGTGTTTCACAAACTCTGCTCCTGTGTGCGTTGTTTGTTTGTGTCCCGTCGCTCCCACCGGTGGCTGATAGTAGGGAAAGCATTTATCACGCAGAGATGCACGTACACACACACAAACACACAGTGGGCTCTCCCCAGCTGTCACCCCTCACAGCAGGCAGATGGGGGACATTTGTTCATTAGAAATATTTCTTCATTACTGTCATCGGGGGACTTCACTTAATGTTTGTTTTCCAGCTCCTGTGCTAATGAGGACGTGTTTGTTAAAATGATGGAGTACCTGGCAGAGGACCTTTACCCAGCGCCGTGCTCCCACTGATCACACGTGTGGCATCGCGCTCAGCAGCCGAGGCGGCGGGGTTACGTCTGCCAGATGCACTACCTCCGCCGCTCAGAACAAGGTCACTGCGAGACTGCCGCACGGCTCACTAGTGCCAGATATAGTACACGGTATCCACCGAGCCAACAGCTATATAGGTTAAGACCACGCTGCGGTGAGCTGAAACAACTGTAATCCCCGGTCTCCCAGACGCAGAGGCCTCGGGAGGGGGGGCGAGCAGGTGACATCGCAAATACAAATGCACAGTCAAGCAACGTGTGAATGTTTACATTTGTAAAGTAATTTATACAGGGAATTACAAACAGGGCATGTGTTTTCTGAGAGAAGTGAGACTGGGATCAGCTTTTTTTGACTGTTGAGTGCAACTTTAACCCAAAGTAAAACTTTCAAGTTATTTATCTTATTAATTTAACATTCCTTATACGGACTGTGAAGGACATTTTCTGGAAGCTGGAAATAAAACTAAGGCAGCAGCTCATGTCTTCTGCAGAAGAGTTCAATGGAAGCTTGATGCACATCAGAAACCCTGGGATGAAAAAAATATCAGCGTTGACATGATCGATCGTCAACTCCGAGTCTGAAGATGTGTCACTCAGCATCCCAACTTATCTCCTTCCAACCACACGTCCATGAAAGGCGAGAGATGCTGTCACTCTATGTTACATGTAGGTGTTTGCGTCTTACTGGACAGTTAAACCTAAATCCCTGTGTTTTGCTTCTGGTGTAATTTAGAAACGAGTTGGTGCCAATCTGTTTGAGACATTTGAATTCGGTATGAAAGTCCCTGAGCGTAGATGTTGGCCCCTCATCTGTAACCTGACCTTGGGAGAGAAGGGAGCAACTGTGCTCTATTCTCCTCGTGGTGCTGTACAAATGTAATGTGTGACGACGGTCAGAAATTCCATCACACAGACCGATTTAGAACGGCGGTTATGCAATTTAAATGGACATGTGTAAGCCAATCAGAAATAAGTGCCGGGCCTTGCTGTGGTATGAATGTTTACATTGGGCCCTGTGTAATTAGGGTCACAGTAAAACATGTTTTATGTGACACGGCTCTGGATCCGTCTGTTGTTGGATCCGAATCATGTTATTTCTCAAACAAACAATATTATATCCTGTGTCTTAGGTCAACCTGTGGTTTTGATGGGTTATATTTACTGATACTTTTCATGAACATTCCTTTTCACGTTTTTGGTTTTCGCCCCGTACACACTTTTTCCTCCGTGTTTGAGCCTCTCGTCCTCTCGACAGTGTTTTAAGTAAAAAACTATCCATGTGTGCACGTGAATCCAGGGTTTGGGAAACGATGATGTCGCAGTTTACTTTGTGTAGGCTCACTGTTTTTTGTCATCAGCACCAGAACCAGCAACAACAATGGCGGCTTTATACCAGTTTCTCCACTGCCAGGTCTAATAACAAGTTTGGAGCTGAACTTAGGGTCAACGCACCACATTCACAGACATTCACAGACAACTCCTCCGGACAATATTACTTGGACCAGAGTCTTCCTCTCTGGTACATGCCAGATCGAGGATGTTGACGTTATCAAAACCTGCTGGCCTGGTTTGCTCGTGTCGTCATTTTTTCCAGTCTCGTCTGGACAGAGGTAATTTTTAAAAAACGAACGAGGAAAATATCAGCTCCAAAAGAAAATGTGCAGAGGCGTTGACAAGGTCTTGGAATACCTGACAGTTGTTTCTTTCACAGGCAAAATAGACCTGACGGCACAACACTGGCATTACTGAGAGCACATATTCAGAGGTCTGTTCACAAGGACATATTCATTTCCAAAAGGGCCCAGCTCTGAAACCCATTCAACTCTCTGGTGAAGCAGTTTAATCAAAGGGATAAAAAAATTTATAATAAAGTCTCACCTGCAGCCAGAGGCGAAAGTTGTCCCTTTTGCGTCCGTTGACGGTGCAGTGAAAAGAAGCCGTCTGTCCGGCGTTGACCTCCACTCCCTTTATAGTCAGGAAATGAGGTGTGTTCACTGAGAAAAGATGTAAATATCTATCAGGCAGAGGCCGAGGACATGAATAACATCACACGCTGAGACGCAGAGTTCAATGTCCCTAAAAGTTTCGACGCTTGTGCTAAGATTTGTATGTGAAATGGGAGAATCGAGAGAAGGAGCCGTGAATTGATGCTGCTCTTTATTTCACTATCTGTTGCCCCCTCAGTGCCAGAGGCCAGCATCACTTTGAAAGCAGCTAAATCTATAAAATGAGACACCACAGGCCGGATCCTGCACTGACCAAAAAACCCAATTTCTGCCGTCTCTAAACTGCATCCTTTCATTGATTGAGCGGATTCTTCCAAAAGCATTTTTCTCTTTCCGACCGAGCTCATTATCGGTGCGCTCCCTGACTGGGAGGCTCCGCAGAAAGGAACTTATGTAGAACATTTTTGATTAGTGCTGCTATTCTGCATAGAAAAATAGGGCAATTCTGTGGAGCGACCTTGATTCAAAACACAACCGAATCTCTAAAGACTTGGCAAAAAGCTAATTCTATCACTTTCATCATCAAGACTTTCACTTCTACTTAATATTTCATAACCTTGTCTTCCAACTACACCTCCTTTATAAATTTGTGCCGTCAATCCATCCGGTGCCAAAAAAGACAAATCTATTTTTCCTCGATGCTAACGTCTTCTTTAATGATGGGGGGGAGAGGCAGAGCACCCGTCGGCATAATCACACCTTTGAGCTAAATATTCCACATGGTCGTATAAATAGAAAATTAATTGGCAGCGCTCTCACTGACGAGTTCGCTCTGATCACTTTGCTTCTGACTCAAAGAAACGCCACCGCCACCGAGCAGGTTATTGATCCGCTCGCACTATTACACCTTTAACCACTGATCACGTCACAAATGCCCGATCGATATGCAACGCCACTTACGATATAAATCCATCACATCGACATAACATTTGTAGGAATTCCGCCGCTTTCAAACGGTTACCGGGTGATTAGCAGCCGACAATCAGAGCTTGATACTTAGGTTATGAAAGGTAGAGTGAGGTATAAATCAATTGATGAGACGCTTGTGGTATTGATTGACTGCCGGGCGTGAAAACCTCTCGGTGTAAACTTGAGCAGCGCCACACGGACTAACGTGACTCTCGGCACTCAGACTGGAGGAATCCTGAAGAGCCCTCATCCCTGTCCTCCCACAGCAGCGGCCTATCCCGAAAGCCGAAGCAGTAATATTGTAAATGCGCTGGTGATTACATGTTCATTAGCTCCGCGGCGCACTCTCAAGTGCTCGTACTTCCATTCAGCAAGGGTGGCGGGATTGCGAACATCTGAGAGATGAGATGCTTTACTGAATATCCTTAAGGGAGGAGAGAATAATGGAATCCCAACACAAGCAGCGGCGGCGGCAGCAGCTCACTGGATGCTGGTATTTGTTTTTCCATTCTCTTTTTTTTTGCACTATTCCTCCCATCTCTCAAAGGGGAGATTTAACACAGCCACTCCAACATTATATCCCGAGCACACTTCAGCGTGTCAACTGCACGATGATAAATCTTCAGGGAGCGAGGAGGAGGGAGGTTTACACTTTGGATTGACTGTAGCGTACTCTCTTTGAAGGCCTTTTGTTTGACTGGGAGGCCTTGAACAGAACAGCGATGCAGGTATTTGGGAGAGTGTCATGGAAAGGACAATGACTCTTTGATGATATTCTTTTATGGTGAAGGGAAAAAAGGACTTACTGCATTGGTGGCCCTGGACCACGACGTCTTTGATGGCCAGCAGGCCGCGCTGCCCTGAGGTTACGGCTTCAAACACAATCTGAGGAGGAGAGAGGAGACTCATAACACCAGTGATAAATGGCCACATGTCTTCGGATGGCACTTGAGTGAGGCCGCCCCGCGTGCACACAAGAAGTCCGGCTACGGCTAATGCTCTTAGCCGAGCTGCGGCCGGCCACACAGCTGCGGGCCACTGACATTATTTCCACAATATGTCACGGCTGATAGGTGTTATGACATGCAAGTGTTAAATTAAGTTTGAGCCCTGAGACGATTAGCACACCGTCTGTGACAAGCACACAGTGCACAGGGGGTGAGACACCTCGCATGTGTAATATCTTCTAAAGGGTCAAGACACCCAAAGTCAAAACAGCAAAGTTCTTCACTGTCATTTGATTTAAATCGTGGAAAGTTCTGTGATTTTTACCTTTAAACAAATCAGTGTTCAGTTATTTTGTAAACCAAACACATTCCTTTATGCTTGACTACTAACGACTAAGTTTCAATCTAGCAATTTACTCCACGGGGTCGTCCCATTAAATGTGTTTAACGTCTTACGTTTTTAAGGCTTAAGCATTAAAGTGATGCATTAGACTGTTGCTATGAAATATCCATGAAATCAAAAGCAATTCACAAAGTAAACAAGGAATCACTTTAACATCACAACCTGTAGTTTTAGACGATCTTTTGTTAATATCAGTAGCTACTGCCTCGTTTTATCTAGAGCCCGACTTTCCATTACCTATTTATTATATATATATAAATATATAATAAATAGGCAATTATTCATAAGATGAAAACCCTTTATGACATAAAATGTAATTAACCATACATTTTTTTTATAAATAACTATAAACAAAAGAAAACACAAATACAACCATAGAGAACATGAATGAAGAAAATACACATGATTTTTATGTAGAATATAAACAAATGCAGACTTTTCTTCATCGTTTATTCTGTGAAATTAAAGTTTTCATCTTAGCAAACAAACACTGACGTCTCTGCTCGGACGATACTTCTGTGAAAGGCTCAAATCAGTGAGAGAGAAATTTGAATTTTAGTATAATTTGGGTACAATGAGGCAGAAAAAAAGCCTGTTACACCAATTTAACCTATAATTTGGCCATTTATTCTAATATTAAAAGATAATATTCTTCCTTTACTTCCTTCCAACTGTTACTATGATTGCTATGTGACAGTTATAGCTTAGTTACTGGGAGTAAATATTTCACAACAACTGCTCTCTATTTAAAAACTTGTTTGCGTGATGCTAACTGTTACATTTTGTGATGCATTAATCCCCCCCATTAGAACAGCTGGTGTCCGGGGGCCTCTGGTTACTTTAAATTTAATTTGACACTAGTTTTTATTCATGTTACAGTCCCTATAAAAGTCTCACAGATGAAATCCTCTAAACCTGAAAGACATCTAAACTTATCTGTTAGACGCCACTAGGGGTAAGTGTGAACATGTGCTTCTTCATAATGCGAGTGAACTAACCCTTCGATGCATATTTAAAAAGCTGTCTCCTTCATAAGAGGGGACTGCTGGGGCATTTCCCAGTTGCTCTGCGTCTCGAGTTACTTGCTCGACATGTTTGTTGCCATTTCTGCCGACAGAAAAACCTGAAATCGAGCACAACTGCGCCGCGTAGGACTAACTCGCTCCTATTTTAAGGGACGAGCTCTCCTGCAAAACACACGGTCCTAAGCTGCGACGGAGGGCGTGTCCCCGGCAGACTGTCAGAGTTATGCGCTCCACGGTCCGCAGTGTGATAAAAAGGGAAACAGAATGCCAGTCCCTTCCCAAACCCAGGGTGTGGTGCAGAGAGCCATTACACCACACACACACACACACACACACACACACACACACACACACGCCGCTACTCCCCAAATACAAGCCTACATCTTCCAGCCAATGGTATATATTAATGGATAGATTCCGTACAGGGTGTCACCCAGAAACTTGTGTCCTGCCAGCTGTAGCTCGGCTGCACTCGCGCAACATCTGAGATTCCTTTTGTAGTCCAGGAATGTGGTGGCAGAGATAGTTACCATTGTCATCTGGGAGGCAGGATGCCTTCAGATAAGGCTGTCTAATTATAAATTTCTTTTTTTGTCTCATGAAATATGAAAGTGAATGTCTTGGGTGCCAATTATGGCCTCATTACAGGCTAATTTAAAGGAAATTAAAAGGCCAACCACTCCATATATCGCCACCAGACAAATGAACTGGGCCCCCTCTCTCTAATTGAAATCCTTTGTTTGTGCAACAGACATCAGTCAGCCCGCCTAATAGCTGTGATATAATTGATTCCAGCATCAGTGATAGTGCAGCGCATAATTGGGCCTGACCCAGCGAGTGGAAATATTCACATGGGACGGAAGCTGTTGATGTCGAGGGAAAGTTCACCATTCTCATTTGTCAGAGAGGGACAGACAGTGAACCCAACATTCAGTGTCTACATCACCACACTGGCTCGCCCCTGAGGGACTTGGCTAAGTACTACATTACAGCAGGATTGATTAGCTCTGCCATAGGCTGTACTGTATTGAAATCAAGATAGATGAGGACATTAGGGGTTTTCTTTCTCGATGTGGCGCGGCCGCATATCACGATAAATTATGGGTTTTCATCTTATGCATAGAGTACACCTTTTCGATTGCATGTGCAGGACATGCAGGGACTGGGCATTATTCTTCCTGGAAATCGTTTTCTGCACAATGTTCAGTTTCGGAAACTCAATGCCGATCTCAATTAAAAGTTTTAGGGATGACCTGACAGAGGAGTAATTATCAAAAAGGCTGAAAGGCTCATGATGACTAAAAGCCTTGGTGGTAATTAAAAAATAATTTCCAAGTATCAGGTGGCTTCCCTTTGACAATTGCGTAGCTTACTGTGCAATTAAAGATACCTATAATTAGTGCCATGTTGTTAATTAGTGACAATTTCTAGCGTTGGCCTCTCTCCTCTTGACTGGGAGCGTTGCTGAGATCATTAGCGTCCTCGCAGTTACCCGTGTTGTCAGTTCGGGTCTGGAACAGTTACAAACAGAGACAGAGCGTCCGCTGGGGTTTGAGAGGCAACAGATGCTGGGAGTTTCCCTGAACACACTGGAAACCATCGCACATCACTCGATCGGTGTTGAACTTCACTCAGGATTTAAAAGTGAAATTCCGCTTTCTTTTAAGGGTTTGGATTTGTTTGTCGTGTTTCGAATTCTCAAAGCAAAGCTGAGCAAAAATTTGGATTTTCATTTCAAAAGAGCCAATGAAGGTCACTACTTAAGTCTCGTGTGTCTCTGCACTTTCTTTTCAGCCACGGACGGATCCGGACCTAACAAGCGGTGCCTCCGCTCCAGGAAAACTCCTTCAAGCTTCAAGTGTCTTCAGGCAAACTGAAAACATTTGACCAGACTCGCTGTTGCATCATTACGTCAAACAAGGGTCATCACCCGGTCACTGGTGAGCAGTGACTATTAGTGGAAGCAGCAGCTCTTCCCATCCTCCTCAACTGTTGTCCCCCGACCCTGCCTCTCTCTCTTCTTTTTTTTTTTTTAAACCACGTGCCTCTCATTAAACTTCCCCATCTTGCATTCAGGAGCGAGATACTCAGCGGTGTGCCTTGTTAACTAAGTTATCAGGGCAGCTGTGATGAGCAGGCAGGAGGACACCCCTCAGCTCCACTGCGGACCAGCCCTGCCAGGCCATAATGAAATAATTCACCAAGGGACTGTCTCCCATCGGGAGGTTAAGGGGTTGCTCTGCATCAATTAACATTTGGTGGACTCGTGGAACAAGCCCGGTGAAGACTAATAGCCAGGCAAGTGTGAAATCACCTCGCCCCGGCCAGCAGTCATGTGCATTGGTAAGTGAAAATTAGTTTTCAGAATTGGAAAAAAGGAGAAGTGGCTGAGATGGAAGGCAGAGAGAACAGATTACCATGGATACCGAGCTAGCACCAGAAATCAATAATCTTAGGTGTTTTGAATGGGCCATTGTGCGATTGTTTGGACCCTCTCGAATAATAAATTTGTCTTGCTCCGCACAGTGAACAGGCTTTAATGACTTTGGCTTAACTATAAAAGCTGCTTACAATGAGTAACCTAGTTTTATGATGAGGTATTATGCACTGGAGAGCTGGACTCGCACCACGTTTCCTCACCTGGTAGAAGTTGGGCCAGTAGGTGCTGACGGCCAGCTCCACTTGTGCCCAGGAGCGAGTCGCCGGACCCGACACGTTCCAGACGGGCATCCCCATCGGACTGTTGTTCTCTTTGATGTAGACGTTCAGGTGGCCCGGGTGGCTGTTGTCCCGGCCTCCGATGTAGAAGCTGAAGATGACACAGTGAGTGTCGTTCTCCTTCAGCTGCGGGGTCAGCAGCAAGGCCTTCTGCCCGGCGAAGCGTCCGGAGGTGTTCACCATCACAAAGGCCGAGCCTGAAGCATAAACAAGTGAGTTAGCACACACAAGAAATGTGGTTCTGGCTGATGGCGACAATCTAGAGCTAAAACTAGAGAGCACAGTACCAATGCTGCAAACTGCGGCGCCATCTTGATTTAATCCAAGCATCGATTCAACCATAGTACAAAAGTCAATATGGTGACCCTGAGCCTACGTCTATTTTTATATCCAGACATTTATCTTTGAAATACATCTATGGAAGCTAAAACACTAATTTCATAAAGACTTTCAAAGGTTTTGTGGTACATTTGGCAGAGTCGTGAAGAATAAGCTTATTATTATATTTGAGCTTGCTGGGTTTTAGAGCCAGGTTGTTTTAACACAGCAGAAAGACGACCCAGGGAAGAATTATTATTACCTGCGATCACGTCCTGAGGTCTCACAGTAACTAAATAAAAGACGGAAATCAAGTATGCAGAAAGCAGGTAAATGAGTCTGCTGAGACCTTTCCTATTAGCACTGAGAATTGTAGCATGTGACCCTTAATGAGAAAATCCTCTTATCTTTGGATTGATGGAAACTCTCTAATCATCATCATTAATCAAAACACAAGGAGAAAGACTAATCCGGAAAAACGCTGCATGTTTGAGAGGAGTGTTTCTTCTTCCTCTCGTCTTCTAAATGATAGAGAGGAGAGAAATGATGAGAAATCAATAAGTTAAAATCAATTTGCCAAGCAAGCCCCATTTAGATTTTATAGCTTTGGTTCAATATTAAAGGTTAATCTAATTCTCTCCCCTCTTGCCAATAAAACACAAGTGAGAATTATTATATTGGCAAACTTTCAAGGAGACGCGGAACATATTCTATTTGTCATCATCCTATTTAGCTTGGCTTGCTAATGAGATGGCACAAATTGTAACGGCATTTGAGACGGAGCCAAGAGCGACTCCGTTTATGATGAAATATATTATACACACACACACATATATAGACATGCATTTCTTTTTTTCTGGGAGTGTGGCACATTTCACTTAGAGGTGAGACAAACACCCGGCACGCTGAGCGCTCTGCTCCCCTGCATGTGAGGCAGAGCCGAAACCGCGGAGGACGTGAATCTCTGTCATTAAATTACAGAGTAAATAACGTCAGCTACACGAGCGGGCTTGGTCCCAGAGTTTGTCAGCCAGGCAGCCGCTCGCAAAAACCCTATTTGTTCCGTCAATGACTGCAGCTTGCCCACTTGTCTTGTTGTGCTGCACTTGTAACGCTCACCAATTCCATCTGTCTCCAGCTTCAGATAACGAGCGGGGGTTCTGTCATGTTTACACAATGAAACGGGAGGAGAGGAAGCAGAGGAGGAGGAGGAGGAGGAGGAGGAAGAGGGATGACATGGAGTCAGCCTCCTCGGCTTTGTTTGTCAGGTACGTGTAAGTTGTCGTTTTACAGGGTCTTAACATATTTGGATTATGTGAGCATGTATCACAGCATATGAAGAGCTGCACTGTACGATATGAAGACTTATCCTTATATTCTCTAGATAATGGTAAACAGACTATTACATGGCGCTTTTCTAGTCACAATATTATACTACAAGTAATAAAATGTCAGGACTTTTTTAACATGCGAAAAAGGACGAGCCGGGGATCGAACCACCGATCTTCTGTTTAGGGTTAGATGCAATATAGTGAGCAGCAAATTCAGATTTCTTACCATACATAATTTTGCACATTGTAATCTATTACATACAGAGCATTGAATTGTGGGATACAAAGCATTGTATTGCACTATTGTGTCCACGCATTCACACAGTCAGTACACGGACGTGTCAAAAATGACACTTTATTAATGTAAAGTGCAGCCGTGTGCGACTCTGCCGCTACAACGACGACACAAGATGATGATGATAAATAGGTTTTTTCAGATCAATGCTCACAACTGAGTTACCTAGTGAGTGTCAAGGGAGTAGTGAACGAGGGAACAAGGGAACGAGGGAACAAGGTAGTGATTTCGGACACAGGGTTGTGGTTTTGTCAGTGGATGGCTCCATGACGACTTGCTCAGTCGTCATGGAGATAATCTTGGTTATCATCACCTGTGGAAGTGTGGAAATGTAGAAGAGTGGAACCATCTCCATGACAGCAGGAACTGTTTCTACGTTTGGTCACTACCACGTGTTGACAACTGAGATGTCTCCATGACGACTGAGGGCGAGATGTAGTCTAAAAAAAAAAAACGTCTTGACCAAATAAATCCATCATTTAATAAACAAGTGTATTATTGTTTATATTTTATATTATAGAATGGAAAGCATTTAAATAGTTGTGTTTTTTTTAACTACGTCTGACACTGCGTTTCCACTCGTGTTTGTCATTTCACTCTCAATGTTTGCACATTTAAGTATGATTGTGTCCTACAAGGCCATTCAAACATCTCCCTGTGTTTACTGCAATAACTGCAACACCTTCGCAAGCTGTGAATAACCATCTTTTCATTCTTATAGATTTTCCTGCACGGCGTGATCACTTTGTCTGGATCCACTACTGTGACGGACACGTGGCCCTTTACGTGTTATTGTTCCCTTCAGTTTTGTCTCCGGTGGTGGATGTAATTATCTGTGAGGCCGTGCAGGAGGTCGTGTGAAGCACATGTAGAAGTGCAGGAGAGGAGCCGACTTTGTGACACTTGTTTGTCCGACCTCAATCAGGCCAAGGTCTCTCTCCAGCGTTCAGCATCTGCTCAGGTGCCTGGACCGGCTTTGTTGTTTTTCCCCCCTTTAGAAACATCAGCCGCTCTTTGGCGTAATGCGAACCAGCACAAATAATCAGTTGATGAATTGTTCGGTCGCAGCCGATGTTACAAAGACTAAGATGCTGCACCGCTGCTTTCCTCTATGATTAAAACAGGCTGTTTACTATTCATTTCAAATAGCCACGTTGTGACAGTGGTGCGCAGGAGATTTATGCACAGCGCTGCTCTTCGTCGGTAATTAGAGATGAAAAAAAAAATCACTTCCCTCGAGCAGCATTTGCACATTTCTGTTACTAGCACGTTAATGAAATATTAATAAAACAACAGGTACCTTTGGTGACTAGTCACTTCTTGTTTAATAAAACCTAATGCGGTGGCGGTTTCGTGTTTAAGTGCAGCTACTTGAGAGAAAAAAAAACGTATAAATATTAGAACACTTCCTCCTGGCTGTCAGAGCGGCTGCTGCACCGGGAGCTGTGAAGTTTCTTGTCACCAAATTTGAAGCCTGCAAATCATCTCGTTTTGGGTCAGTGAACCCAAACACAACAAAAAAAAAGAAAGTGTCCCCCTCATTATTGACCACCATGAAACGTAAGAACACAGCATCTCAAGTGACAGTGTGCCACCTCGTCGTGCCGCTGCTGTCGCCGCCTAACAAAAGATGACGGGAGAGCAGCGATTGTCATTCACTTCCTGTGCTCCTCCAGCCTAATGACCACATACTGTGCAGGACCTGCTGCACCATGACAAACTAATTAGCCAGCGAGACTAAGAGCAAATTATAATGACACTGTGTTAGCGCTGTGCTAATGTGCTAGTGATGCACGAGGGTGTTTTTCGCCCCCTCCTCGCTCTTCCTCTCGCTCTCTCCCTCTCTATCTCTCGTGCCGTAACAATGGTGTGTTCAAGACCAATTAAAAATAGAGAGCTCTCAGCACACTCAAGGCCCGTCTACCGCGACTCCTTAAAGGCCAGGGCTCGGCTATTGTCTGAGGTATTCAGAGGAACAGATTTATTATTATTCCGATGTAGGCCGACTTCACCTTAAATTACAATGATGGCTGAACATGGGGAACAGGGAGGCGGGTATGAAAAATGAATCAGCAGGTGAAGTGTTCCTGTTGCGGACGCTATACACATTAAGGTCCATCGCAAATGAAAGGAACCATCATGCTGAAATGTGTAGATGTTATTAACAAGTCGCACTGTGTCTGGATCGGAGCTGCTGTTTCACAAATAACATTAAGCACCATTAACATCAGCAGGCTATTAGTTTGGTTGTGGTCTCAAATCTCTTATATGGCTACACCCATATAAGTATGTTGTCGTTTTAAAATGGTGTTTAAAATGAAAACAGTGGTTATAAATTTCATAAAACACTAAAAGTGAGGAAAGGTAAAAGTGAAAAGAAAGACTTTCTAGTATCTGTGGCTGACAATAAGTGTTAGCAACATTTGTAGGTTCGCTGTCTATCCTGTGTTCACCGGTGATGGAGCAGTAATGAGGGTTAAAACCAAACCAGGAAGCGAACACGGGTTTTCTACATCATTGTGTAAGAAAGTCTCCATTTCTGTCCGTCCAGACTAAAACGCATGGCCTAAAACCCAACAAGCTCCATAGTCAAGCAAAACCAGACCAAAAACTGAAAGCTTCTTACATAAAAGATATTTTTGTGGACGTAGCCTTTGACAAAATTCATCCTTTTTTTCTAATTTAAGATATTAAAAGAGAAATTCACTTGAGTCTGTTTACATGCATATCGCACGAGGGGAAATAAAGTGTAATTGTCTTGTCAAAAGCATTTTGGGAAGAGTCTGACAAACTGTTCCTAGTATTCTCAGCGTCAAGTGGGGGGGGGGTGTAATAACATGGTGGTTGTACAGAAGTGAGTTCACCAGATACTCTGTAACCGACTCTACGAGCATTAACACACTCGAATGTCTGACTGAAGGGTCGGCTGTTGAATTGCATTGTGGGTAATGTTAAGGACCTGGTTTTTGACGAGGAAGAGGAATATGAAATTTGCTGCATACATTTTCATACTTTAACTCTTTAACGAGTCCAACAACTTTCCTAATCAGCAGCTTGGAAATCCCCTTGTGGTTTTTTATCTGAACGTCAAAGCGGTGAAGATACAGTAAAGAAATCCTAAACCATTACGAGGCTGCCAGAGCTTTGCCAGACGAAATCCAGTCTGCATCAATCTAACAAGTGGACGGATACTGGGATAAAGTATTTCCCAGCAAGTACAAAACCCCCCCCCACAAATGTTCAGGCTCAGCTGGACAGTGAGTAATCCAGAAGTACAGCCTCAGTGGTTTAATGGTATTATGAGCCGTTCTGTCAGAAGCATGGATGAACTCCAGGGGGACGGCTTCCATCAGGTTAATCCTCCGACCCGTCAGGTCACTCACACTGGCTGAGCGGTCGGGAATTGGCCGCAGCTTGTGTCGGCCCATACGAGACAGAGAGGTTCCTTCAGCTGAGACAAGAAGCTGGCGACGAACTGATAATGACGGAAGAACGAAATACTTTAATTTCATGGTTTTTTTAAGCTCGGAATTGTTCGATAAAACCACTTTTTGATGGTCACGTAATCTGTTGAAGCAACGTGTCGTAGATTTAAGCTCATTTATCCGAGCATAACTGACGTGATCCTGAGGAAACAGGCAAAAAGGCTAATGACCAACATCCCCTGACAGATATCCACACATAATATACATTTCCTGTTTTGTGGGACAATCAAACTCAATTTGGAGATGACAGCTTTTCAGGATTAGAACAATGTGACACGAGCGAATCCTAATTTTATAATTTTGACTCATTTAAATTCCCATGCCTTCAGAAAAGCTCTTTTTTAAAACAAGCGCTGCAGAAAGCAGGAGGTTCAGGGTTGTTGGAGAAGAGACCTGAGACAAAAGTCAGATGAATCCTATTAACCCTTTTCTGCTGAATTAAATTGACTGTGGGAATGAAAATCCCTAAAAGCAGTGCTAAAAAAGCATTTCCAGCTTCTATTGTGTAAATATGGTTTTCCTTGAAGGCTACAAAACGCTCTTACAATTAAAATGCACTGCACAGTGGGTAGAGGGTATTTTTAAGCAGAATAAATCAAGATTTAGGACAGTAACCTGCTCAGGTTTTATATATGTTCTTTCCCCTTTCGTCCCTCTTCCGTAAAAAGGCAGTAAAATCTCCTTAATGGGAATTCACTTTGATATGATTTACTTCACATAAATAGACTACTGTCGAATCCTTAGCATCACAGTCTATAGGTTGACGTCGATGGGTATTTAGATTAATTATGAGTTGAGTGATGGTCTGAGCAGAGGATATAATTTGCAATAATGACTAGCACTCATTATTTCTCCTCCATTCGGGTCCTGAACTCTGTGAAAATCATTATGAGGGGGGAAATCAGAAGGAAGGGGCCGCTCTTTAAACCCAAACCCTCAAGGTCTCATTTGCTAATAAAATTCACAGAGGTCACCGCCGCAGAAAAGTGCGGCTGCTGCCTCGGAAATGTCAATGAAGACAGGGCTATTCTCTCCGTCTGCCACCAATCAAAAATGCTCTCGCTGTGAGGGTGAGGCTGTTAATGTGAACATCGGTGGCCTCCGCTCAATTTTCCAGAACTTTCGCTGTGTCCTCTGAAACACGAAAGGGGGCCTGATAGAATAACACTGAATAAGTCGGAGCTCTTCATATGAAGGAGCTGGCAGGTTTCTTTGACGGTGTCAAATAGATTCACCTCGAAACCATCCATCATGCGCAACATGTCATTTCAGTCAGGTGGAAACGCTGACCCTTATTATGTTCCCCGGCAGCATCCTTTGTTGCCGCGTGTCAATCAACGGCAATTCTTAATGGCTTAATGTGTCATTTTAATATGCAGTGCGCACTACCGGCGCTCCGCTGCAATAAATGGGTCATGTAATGGCCTGATGCAAACCCATTACACCACAGAGAGTTGCCACGCTCGTCACCTAGCTGCATCATTAGCCTTAGTTGTACATACCATGCACGCTAATGTCAAAAGATAGTTGACAAATATGTCCTCCATCGCGACAGAGCAGATAATCCTCTTTGTGGTAAAAAAGGGGGAAATCCAGTTTGCTCACACCATGGCGCACCTCTTCGGTACAAACATGCCCGAAATGAAATTCATCCCCGGGAATTAATTCAGGGATTGATCAGACATTGTAATTCGTTGTTCTGTTTCTTCCCCTAATCGTATAACGGGGTTTCTCCTTTACCACATAACCTTCACCGCGCACGCCCCGATTTCCAGACAAAGTTACGAATGGCTCAAAAGGCAATTAGCTTATTTTCACTACACAGGGCCCCCCCCCCCCGCCGATCCTCAACGGCAAATCCTATCTTTTGCTGATGTGATTTAAATTCTGATTTAATTTCTCACGTCCTTCAGTTGGTGGGTGTTCTCGCCTTCTCGTATTTTAAGTGGCTGTGGCAGTCGCCTCTTTCATTCGCGCGGCGCCATAAACAGCGCTGGTCGCCCAGGTAATGCAAAGGTGAAAACAGTTTGCCTTTTAGAAAGATCCGTCTTATCCATATGCAGCAGCCACACTCTGAGCGAGGCCCCCCCGCCCGGGTTCAGGAGTGAGCTGCATTTGCATGAACGTATTATGAACCTGAGGAGAAAAGAACCAGGAGGGAGAAGATCACCGGCGCAGCGTGAAGAACCGTATCCTGCCAATGCCTCGCCATTGTCTCGGTGTCATTATCGACCAAGGGCACGCCATCAAAACAAAGACCCTGAGCTACAGTGAGACAAAAACATTCAATTTCTCCGCCGCAACATATTTAGAGCAGACATTAAGAATAAAACAATAAGTCATTTAGCCGGAGCTGCGTTTGCTATTGTTCCTTGCATAATACAAAAACCCTAATTAATCTCAGTTAGAGGACCTCCTCTCTCCTCCTCCTCCTGCTATTATTCCCCGGAACGAGTCTCAGGGGAGAGAGCATGGGAGCAGCAGCCGACTGTTGGCAACATCCATGACACCATCAGAGAGGAGGCAGCCTCTGCACCAGCTGGGGCTCGCTAAAAACAGCCCTCTTCTTAACGGCATCTGGACACCACACTGCAAACTTCCCCACCCAGTCCGCTTCATCCACTCTTCTCCAGGACTAATGCACCAACTTATGACAACAGAGGCTAGAGAGGAAACTAGAGGAATCACTTTTTTTAAAGACGTAAAACGTGATTCGAGTGCTTCTCACAGCCGTCATCTGATTCTGACAGAACGGCGTCCAGCTCCCCTCGAGTGTCGTCCTGGCTCGGACGGTGTTATTATCACGGTCCAGGGCAGATGAGGCTTGTTGGTAAGAACGCCACATGACGGTGACAGTCCTGCCAGGGGGTTCTCCAGTTGGCCTCGGAGCGGGAGCGCGCTGGGGAGTGTCCAAGCCGACGCGCCGAGCCTCAGAACTGGGCTGAGCCACCCTCAAGGAGCCAAAGCATGCAATCAGAGCCGCGCAGAGGCATAAACAAGGCTACTCGCCGTCCAGACGTAGCAATTAGGCAGGGAGCGGATCATCGTAAACAACCCAGGGTTTCAGGCCCTCGCCTCCGTTCTGCGTGTGATCAGAGGGCTTGTTTGGTCGCGTTTCATTTCATTTTTCCGTTTTCCATTAAACTCGGCTCGGGGCCCCTCATGAATGCATTCTCTACACTTTACCACACTGATCCAGCACGTTAATCCAGGACGTCGCCCACTGATTCCACGAGGCACTCAACAGAGAGAGGGTGGATTTCTCTAATGAAAAGGAGGAATACTACTGAACGTAGAGCTGGGCAATAAAACAATATATGTTAAGGTTAAATAGATATTGAAATATAGCTTATGCAGCACATCGAGGGGGTAGAACATATTTGATCTAGAATTGTTTCTCTGCCCATAAAGAAGAGTTAAGACAACAACGTTCACTCCGGAAAGCAAAACTCTTTAAAACTCAAAAAGAAATAATAATTTATTGAGATAATTGACATTGACCTATGAGACTATTTTTATCTTGATAGGATTTTTGACCAGCAGCCCCAAGTAAGAGCTGTTACCATACGGTTGTGGATGGGGATGATTGTGGTTGTGGCAGTAAATGAAGGGCAAAGTATAATGATGGGGTAAGACTGGCACAAAAATAAAGAAATTACAATAGCAGACAAACATTAATTTAAACTTGTTTTCTCCTTCATCAGTAACTTAAAACTACGGCCGAGTATTAACCATGTTGAGTCATTACGAGAATCAAGTCGGAATTGAGAAGAAACTTGTCATATTATGAGAATTTAGTCTTAATTTTACAAGTTTCTTACAAGTCTGTGTGTTTCTTTCTTCAGAATAGACACAAACTTTTCAAAGTCCTGATACTTTTGATGATATGGTGCAGATGAGTGAAAATATTACGTTATTTCTCCTATTAGTTTTTTCTGTAAGTGGCTCCATCGTATAAAAGCCCATCATAACAAAGTGAAAACAGAATTTTAGAAACGTTTGCAAATAAAATGCTTGAAATATCAAATTCATTTACTTATTTAAAGCACCTTTGACCGTGATTATAACCTCGACTCTTCTTGGGTTTGACCCGACAAGCTTCGCACTCATGAATAAACTGGATTCTCTGCCACTGTGACGAAAGAGAACAGGTCCGAACACTTCCTGAATGCAGATCCATTTGTTATAGGGACACAGGCTCGGAGTTTACAGTCACACCAATAAAAATGCAGCTGGGTTTTATCGATCATTTAACATGAAGGACCCTCCTGCTCTATGTGGACAGATACAAGCTACAAGGCATTTTAAAAAGATGTTTGAGGTAGTAACGCCGTCTGCTCGGAGCCTACTTCCATTTCATTTCCATCCCAGAACACCGGGCAGGATAACAATCTGCTCCGCGAGCACGATAAGGTCGTTCTGTGGAGATTTCGTAAGTACAGGTTGAGAGCGGGACGGCAATCAAAGGTGAGATCGCTTCTCCGCCACTGTGGCTTTCACCTGAATGCATTTCTGCCCATCAACCCGCGCTCTAGTAGCCCTAAAACAATTTCAGCCGTCGAGCACTCTACATTTCACATCCCTCTTCAGCGCGGTCAGAGAGGAGAGATCACAGTTTTCGCGCTGGCAGGTTGAGTGCTCGCGCTGAGAAATGGAGAAAGAGCTGCAACCTGTTAATTACGCTCAATTCAAGACGCACAGGTAGAAAACAGGCGCCACGTGAAGTGCACTCAGACCGGGAGGCACAATCAGGGACGCCTCTTAACGAGACATGGGATTTTAATCAGATATGTTAAATTTAGACCGCCTGCCTCGGGTTAATTTGTAGGTCAAGGCTTTCCCAGATTTCGCTGTGACCTTTGCCCGGCCTCCATGTGTCTCCACATTAATCAATTGCGATGAAAAAAAAAAAAAAGGAGACGCCCCCCTCCTCCATGGAGAGTAATATCTCCAGGGCGGCTCAACACACATCATGCTGATGTACACACAAACAGGTCTGGGCACTGGCTGCTTAAAATTAGCGAGGGCCTGCTAATTAATTCCCCCTCTGTCACTGGGGGTGCCCGGTGCAATCTATCTGTGAGGCAGCCTTTGTGAGATTAGGCATCAGATAGGAGAGGAAAACAATATCCATTAGTTTGAGACGCTACCTTTGTTATAACGTGAAGCGAAAAAAGAAAAGCGTCATTCCATTAGTCTAATTCCTCAGGTGCCGTGTGCTCGGCGGTGATATCTCTGCATTTCAAATCAGACGAAAAGGCGATCAATGGAACATTAAAGAGACAAAGTGTGTGCCACACACACAGAATGCAGGGAGAGCATTTTAATGAATTTCAATACGAGGCTGATGGGAAGACTCCTTTAATTAAAATGGAGGATTTTGGTATCAAATGTCGCTTTTGTCTCGTGTTCTCGTGTCCGTCCCCGTTCGGATATTGACGTGCACAGAAGTTGTATCGGCCTCCCACACGGAAACAGTGTTAGTTAGGGAGAGATGTCTGGGAAGCACTTTTTGATTTGCAGCCAGATTGGGATCATCATTTATTATTCAGTTACATTAACTTGTATATGGACAGAAACGTCTTCTACCGTGTCTGAAACAAAACTAATTAGTAAATAGTCCATGAATGAAAGTGCTGTAATCAACATTTATTATTATCCAAACGCTTAAGTCAGTTAAGACTGTTTATTCTAATCAGGATCAGATTTAAAGGTGACGCTTGACTGATTGGTCACTTGACTTTAAAGATCCCTCTGTTTTTAAATGATCTTTCACAACATACTTTTATCTGCTTGTATTATTCCATATGTCATCTATTCAGACTGTATTTGCCATTTTCATTTAAATTATATAGTTTTATTTATGTTGTAACTCATCATTATTTTGTCCTCCTTGTAAATCAAACTGAAACAGCTGTTATGAAAGGTTCCACATAAACAAAAAACGTTCTTCCCATTTTTTAATTATGTTAAACTAATCTTTGTTCGGGGGCAGAATTTTTGCCCCTTTGATAAAACAGACCGCGTCACATGTCCAGACCAGTGCACTGCTGAATTCTCTGTGTGGTTTTCACCAGCATCATCATTCTCCTCTTCACTGAGCCATGCGAGTGTCACCAGCCTCACCTGAGGGCATCCACGGATCTGATGGAGGTTTCTCTCTGGTGTTGCTCTGCTCCCAGTCAAGGTCGTCGTCTCTGCCTTGGCTGTAGCCGCACGCTGCCAGCGGCTTCTCGAAGTTACAATCGCCTGCGACAAAAAAGGAAGACATTTATATGGTTATACACTTTTTCCATTAACTTGCTGCTCAAATGAATGAATAAATTAAACTCTCCATTTTTTTTGCCCCAGCGGTATTCATAATGCAATATGCCAGACAATGAGATGCATTTAAGTGAGACAGAGTGAAGGATTACTGTAGTAGGCGAGGCACAACATACATTACCATCATTAGCAACACGGCAGTCCAATTTCACAATGACAAGTATGAAGTGTCCAAACTCCATCATCGTTAGGCATTATGTTCCCAAACTGCACCACCATCAGAGATAAATTGATTTATTTTCCTCGCCCGGCCACAGAACTTTGCCGTTCATGCGCCTTTACTCCGCGGAGCCACTCTAATCCTTTTTACAAGCTGCTTGCAAAATGACAGCGAGCCACCATTAAGGCCAGCCTTCAACAAGGCCTGGCGTGTGATCGATTAATACAAATACCCCTTTATTCCTCGCACCTTAAAGGCCACACCGAGAATATGAGAGTTGAGCTGGGGTTTTTTCTTTCCACCCCCCCAAACCAAAAGTGCTTTTCACTCCACTCATAAATCTACAAATAAGGCACGTCAGATGAGTATGTGGCTGCAAAAGAGTTCATGCAGAGTAAAAAAAAAAGAAGAAAAGAAGTGAAAGGTGGCTTGTACACGATGGGAGGTCACTTTCAGAGGAGGGAGACCACTTAGAGAAGCAATGTCCAAAGTGATGAAGCGTCACACACGCCATTGCACTGATTTTTATGTTAATAACAGACGTGCAGAGTCCGAACAGTAAATCTGAAAATGTTTGCTTGCACATTGCTAATAAATTTCTAAACACAGATGACACAGCTTACACGTTTTATTGCCTCTGGGAATGTCCTTTGAGCCAGAATCTATGCCCGGCCAACACCGATATCTCATCTCTTACAAACTCCCTCTGACATTCTGCTGCATAAAGGCTACGAGCCGGGGTTTTTGTTTTCCCATTTATCTCTCCGGTGACATTTACAGTACAAGTGCAAATGAGTGGCCAAACGAGAAGAACACAGGATAATTAATATCCAGCTCCATAGGGCAGCTGCTAATGATGTATGTTGCTGCTTTTTCCTGGTTCTGAGGGGGTGGATATGGAACAGGGAGCGACTGTCAAAGTATCACAGGTTGAGGAGTTGTCCAGACATTCATTACATCCCACGGTTAACGCACATCACCACAGCAAATTGTTGGCAGTTTCCTGCACAGACATACAGACCAATTTGTGGACTAAGGTTAAAAGCCCTTTCACATCAACGGGGAGGTGAATGACACAAAATACCAAATAGTTCAGACGCACCTGACGTTAGGTGCAATAGATTTAACGATATTAATTATAAGGATTAAAAAACAGTATCGAAGCCGCTCAGGACATATTTCCGTCGGATAGATTAAAGAACGGCTTCATCGGGCCGGCTCAAAGTTTGAAGAAGCAGAGGAGTGGTTTCAGAGAGCTGCAGCTAACTGAGGTACAATAATACCTTTTTACTGAGTATTTATCTGAGGATGATCCGTTTGTTTTGTGAACAATCTGTAAACATTTGGTTGGTTTGTTTCCTCCGACTGGAGTTGAGCTGTCTGAAGCTCGAACCCAGCAAATCCATCACATGTCTAGTGTGCAAAGCTCTAAAGGTTAAGTGTTACGTAGTACATTTATACATGTAAAACCATGATAACATTAATTAAAAAACACAATTTAATTCCACAACACTGATCTGCCACAATATTAAAACCAGGGGTTGTTTTTTTAATTCTTGAATTGATTCATTGAACGTAGATTAAATGGGCGAGTGACTTTGACATAGGCCAAATTGTGGTGGCTGGACGACACGGTCGGAGCATTTCCCAAACAATCTTCAGGTTTATCTCAACGCAGGCCGAGATAGAAAATTGCCAGCAGAGGCTGAACTCTGTATATTTACCTCCAGATACAAGTATTTCTCTCCAATCTATAATGCTAAGCTCATTAGTATTCTTGACAGCTGTTAACATTGTATAACTGGGTGCAAGTTCATCAGTCAGTGGAAGAAGCTACACAATGGATACGCCCACTGCACAGCAGCACAACACACAGCCTGTGCAACCTGTTAATGTGAAGTGTTGCTTAAAAGTGAAGCAGCAGTAACAGGTGGCGGAAAAACATATTCCCACGACAAGCTGAGAATCTGGGGGAGGAAACGAGAAATCGTCTTTAATTACCAGCAACATGCTCTTAGGCAGAGCTCTTAACCCTGTTCAGCAGCCACCAGTAGGAGGCCTCGGTTCTCCTCCACTTCCCTGCAGGGACTCGTGTGGAACTCGAGGCGCAGGAGGGCCGTGCTGAGACAGAGCTTGTACTTCATGCTCAGTCACCTTCTCCTCTCGATAAATAAAAAATGTCTGCGTTTACCGAGATGTAACTCAGGAAACATTAACACTAAGGCTGCGGCGTCGCAGGCACTGGCTGCGCTCCATCAATATTTTGATTCAATAGTTCCAAGATCCTTCGCCCCCTGCCGCCCACCTCCCTCTCACAGCGTGGAGGAGCTCAAACAAACCCAAAGAGGTGGCTTTTATTGGTGTTTGATATTGAAATCGATGTAGGAGCAGAATGGATTCCGAATCAGTGGGAGAGATTTTCCAGTGCTGAGGAGGAAGAGGAAAAAAACAGCCATGAAAAAGAAATATGCATGAAGCAGAGCCTATTTCTCTATTTTCCTCTTTTAAATGCCAACTCTGTGTTTAATAATGAATCGGGGGAATGAGAGGGGTGAGGTCTCCATTTGAATCTTCATCCCCCTTCACAGACATCATTAACTGATCTGTTCCATTAATGATTCTCTTGTTGCCGAGGTAATTTGAATACAAAAGACGTTAAGAAAAAACACTTTGGTTCCGGTTGCATACAGAGGCAGGAAGAAAACTGGAAAAAAATATATAAAAACACAAAACAAACATATGTAACAAATAGGTTGTTTGCCTACAGTTGTGTTTACTTCCTGCAGTAAACAGTACTACGCAGCACGATGCTCTTTAATGTGAAATCCAAGTGTTGCTATCAAACTGAACCACTGACATCCTGTGATCAGGACAATATCGTAGCTTCATGATGAGAAAATTTTATTCTCCTTGTTCCCGATGGCTTCTCTGGATTGGAAGGAGCCAATGTTGTCTTATGTTACGTTTCTTTAAGAAGTTAGAGGAGCACAAAATCATCTTCACTCCTCAACTATTACGATTTTTCAGAAGTAATACATTAATAAAATGCATTGGACTAAGTGTGCAAGGTTTCTACGAGTTTTACTTGATGACGGACTAGATGTGCAAAGACCATAAATATCATTACTACGATTCTAAATTCCTCCGGATCTCAGAGAGGTGGGAGGGACAAAGGACGAACTGACTTTTCATCAACATTACTCGACTACATCCACATTCGATGCTGTGGCTGAACCACTTTGACCATTAGGGCCGGCTAACAGGCTGTGAACAAGCAATAAATCAATCTGCGTCGCTTTGATTTCCACGCGAGGCCCCTCGGTATCAGACTTATTGGGAACTTCTCCAATAACGCCTGCGACTTGTTACTGATCTGCTCCCCCTGCACGGAGGTAAAGATTCAAGCCGCTCATTGTGGAGGAATTACATGGCATCACAAGCTTCTTTTAAAATGTGACTTCACGGTCGTGAGCGCCCCCCAAACCCCAGAAGCCATCACCAATCCACATGTTGCGTGCCTTCAATGAAAAGGGCTGCTTCAGAGTCAAGGGGCTGTGCGCGTGCATGCAGATGAACGCATCAATCAATAGCATCATAACGGCCCCCCCTCTCTCTGCAGGAGGTTTATATCGCTGCCAGTGTGTGGCACAGCCCCCATATAATCAACCCCGACAGCTGCTGAAACAGATATCCCAACGCGGGGCTGCCAACTCTCTGAAGGAGATTTAACTTTCAATAAAAGCTTATATGAGGTGTGGGTAGTCTGGGAGTACGGATGAATGTGCTCCACCCCGTCAACATCCCCCCCCGTTTCAAGAGAGGCAGGCAGCTTGAAGCTAAAAAAAAAAAAAAGGTGGCCCCAGATATGTCATGAAACAATTTATTCCTGAGTGAGAACACACAATAGTCTTTATATTCTCACGCAGAGTGCATTTCAAAGAAATCTATCCATCTTTTCCCGGACTGAGCCAGAGGCCAGAATCGATACCTCAACCCCTCAATGCTGGAGCCAATTTCTCCTAAAGATTTTCAAGTCAGACTTAAAAGGCCTTTTGTTATTGCACCTGTAACAAAAGTAAACTTTCAGCGTTAAAAGCATCGAGCGTGTGTGTGTGAGTGTGTGTGTGTAAGTTTGGTAGTGTAGTGAAGAGCTGTGCACGGCGCTCTGACTGAACGCCGGTGAATGAGCGTGGGAGGGACTGTGAAGGTGGGAATGGAATCTTGTAAATGAAGATTGTTGGGGTTGTAATTGACGTCGCTCTCTCTTGTATCGCACAAATTTTTACTTGTTTGCGAGATCACACTTTTTAAGCTTATTTTTACTCCAGTAGATTGCTTTACTTATTTTTCTGCCTTTATTACATTCAAGAAAAACGCGGTGATTCAACATCATATTCAGGGAAGCCGATCTGATTCCGGCAGCTGTTTCAGGTCCTTGACTTTCAGCTACTTGACGGAGGATTTTTTTTCAGCAAATGTAATTGTTTTCTTGTAGAGAATGAGACAAGAGAGTGGGATCTGAGAGACTTTTCTCATTTGTCTGTTCAATGGAGCCCGGCCAATAGACCGTTTGGAAGCCAATGCAGATACATCTCTTATGACAAAGAAATATAGTAGATATTTATTTTAGTTTAACCATAAACTTTATTATAAATACAACCAAATATATAGAACTTGAATAAAGTTTGTTTTTGTAATCTAAAATGTAAAAACATATTTTTTGGGATCGTTCATTCTCTAAAATGAAAGTTAGCATATTGGCAAATGTAAATGTTTATACATACAAGTTATTGAGGTACGTTTTCATGCTTCTGGTCCAGTACATTTCAGAAAAGAATGTAGTTTCTTCTTAGCCTTGTTTATTCTGTTTTCATATTGGTGGATATCATCATCATACATAAGTCTGATATATCTGTGAAGTTGCTACGATTGGCTGAAATGATCTGCCAACCAATATATTCCATATAAATCTTGAGCCAAAATCCAGTTAGATTAATTTAGGCTGGATTATTTTAGCCTGACTAATTCTCAGGATAACAAACATGTATATAATCAACCTATAAGATCACTAATTAACACTGTGTATCTTCTTTGTTTGTCTCTCTCGACAAATGCTGAAATATTCCTTTTAGATGTCGTCACGACATAATGGAAAAAGTTTCCCCGGCCGAACAGAAAGTGAACTCAGGGCTTTGGAAGTACAGAGCGTGGTCACCACCAACTCCACTGAGGCACCTGACAATTAGCTGCTGCACAATTATTGGTCATTTCCTACCCAGTAATTGTGAGCGTTATATTTGCCGCGTTACAAAGCAAGCGAATGAGCAACAGTATCATTAGTGTGGTGTGTACAGTCCCTTCTATGGCATGAGGCAGAATATCCTCCCGGGGAGAAAACCCGAGACCTTTTCCAGCATCATCACCGCTGCCTCAGTCCCAGTGGCAGATATCATTGCTGCAAGACCTCCTTAGCCCCTCTGCCAATTCTGCAATTACCAGCCTTCCAACCTGTTCTGTCTGGCTGGGAAATCGCAGGTCTGCTCTTCGCCCCAATCAGCCTCCATGTCTGCACTTGTTTTAACAAACATCTTGTCTGCCGGCAACCCCGCAGACTGAAACCACAGGGCAATCTTGGGTAATTTAAAACCAATGTCGACTATCTCCCTCCACCACGGCCAGTTTAGAGCCTCAGAATCCTGCAGCTAAGCCCCTTAGGGACTGATAGGCCTTTTCACTCTGGCCCTATTTCACTTATCTATTGGCAGCTCCTGCCAAGTCCTATCTCTGTACTGAATTGCATGTGAATATATACGATCTGTTTGGGGACTTTGAACTGTGGGAAGGGATTTAGACAATCAATCTCAATATCATTATCAATCACGTCTTGCTGTTCGCCACATTGATTCGAGGCGAAATAAAGAAGTTGGAGTGGAGATTTCCACGGATAATCTGCCTGGCGGAGCCGTGGGCTTGTCAGCAAGGTTTTGCAAAACAGAACCGACAAACCGCATCGAGGGTGACGGAACAAAATCAGGGCAAGAACAAGAACATCACATTTTTGCGATGGTTAAGATGTGGAACGTGCCTGATGAATATTTTGTTTTTAGAATACTGTGCACAAATTCATTATTTAAAAAACACCCTTGGGCACCATGTTTTGCTCAGAACCACCTTGTTATGAAAACCTCTTTTCCTTTCGAGGGCATTTCTTTCCCTTGTCAGCCAAATATCAACTTGACGAATGTGCTTTACATCCGGAGTACAACATAGTTCCTGATCAAATCCACCCTTGTGCACGGTTAGATGTACATTGAAGATGACAGGCAGCCTTCTCCTTGGATATGCTAAATTTTGACGGATGATTTTCCAGCTCCGCACACCAGCACAGGGCTCGAAGGTTCTCCTCCCGCTAGTGTGTCTGTCAAGAACTTCCAGTGAGTGACTTCAAATCCATCTCCATTCTGCATAACCTGCCAGGCACCAATTAAGATGAATGTGGAATCTAAGACGGGGGAAGATCCTCACTGTCATTTAACTCTAAGTAATAAAAATGAGAGCTGCAGGTCCTTGGTGCAGAGATGTATCCTGCGGTGATAACGAGAAAACATTATGCACCTTTCTCTCCTAGTGCAGGTCAGTTTTAAATAAGGGAGGTTAGGGTCAAAAGCTCATTTGCAGAAAAACAAGAGATCGCGAATGTTGAAGATCAGATTTAATCTCTGTAGACGAAGGGAATCCACCTGCTGTGCTCTGCGCTCATTTCTCAGAGTGTTGGCTTTTAGGCGCATCCTGACTCCGACTTGACAGCAACAAGCCTGGTTAACAATGGCTTTTCCCCCTATTGTTCCCGTCCTCGTTCTTGTCTCTATCCACGGAGGAAGCCGCCGTCTGTCTCTCAGTGTCTTTGCCCTCCAGAGAGAGAGAGAGAGAGAGAGAGATAATAAGGCTGTTCCCTATTAGTGACTGTTGATACTGAACGTGAGAGCAAAATAGGCTTGTTTGGTTTCCCCATTTTTTCCTGTGTTCAACATGCCCACAGAAATGACACGGCGCCTGAGCATGAAAGGCGCTCCATTACAATCCCTGTTTATTTGTGGCACAAGTGAAAACCGCGGCAGAGAGAGGATGCATCAGTTTGATCAGCGGGGTGAAGAGAAGCTCTGAGACTTGTCAAATATCCTAAATGGAAAAAAAAAAACACAAAGAAATATCCAGCTGTGTCTGAAGGCTCTGCTGCTGCTGATGCATGTCCCGTGCTGCGGAGTCAACTCGTGAAGACGGTTTAAATTGGAATTAACCCTCGGTATTGATTCACAACATGGTTTTAGCTCAATACTGCAGCGCTGGAAATTAAAACTTCCTCCAGCTTGGTTTAACATTTGATCCGAGCGCGATGGGCCACTGGCCTGAGCTCCGATCGATGGAAGACAGTAGGTGAGAGGAGATAACTCCCCGGTTTCCGGCTGGAAAATAGATCCTCACCTGGACGGGGGAGCCCTCTGGAAGAGAAGAAGGTATAAGAAGGCAGCCTGTGCTAAAATCCCCCCCCTGGCTCACTCCAACAGAAAACAACTATTCCACAGTGAATGACCCTTCACGCTGAACCCCTTCAATCCTCTCAGAATCTGCTAAGTCAACAAACCTTTGAATTCCGCCTGAAGAGTAAAACAAAACAGGGATGAAATGCTAATGTCAGAATCAGCACCCCGCCACCTCACCCCCCCCTCTTGTTCTCTCCGACTTTCCCAGAGTCTAATTTGTCAAACATGCGAGTAACAATGCCAGAAATTAGCCCAAAGGGAGATTTCCTCCAGAGGAGAGAATGATTATGTTTGATCAGAGAATAAACAAGAACATTAACATGCTTTGTTGGTTTTCCAGAAGTGGAACAAATGCTTGTTTTTATGTGCGGGGGAGGGAATAATTCAAGGTTGAATGTCAAAGAATTAGGAAATCGCTAAAGCTAATTAGAAAACACGGAAGAATAGAAGAAAGGTTGAATCAATCCCTCTTGAGGAGGAGAGGAAATCTAGGCCACGAGGCAGAGCGCGCACGCACTTTGACGCAGAATTATCGGCTTGATGAAATATCATCACTTTGCTTTTGTGTCGTGACACACTGTCAATCACATGGGCAACGTACGCATCCGGTCCCTCGCCGCGCACACCGCCGCGTGGAGCTCGGTGAGTCTGACCGGCAGCACGCGGAGCGCAGGTGGAGGGTGGATCTGAGCCCGGGTGACGGGTTACCGTGTGGATCTGAGCGCTGCCTTGACAGGTGTGGCTGAAGAGATTTCAATCCCAGCGGGAGCTTTTTCAAAGTGCCGTCTTAGGGTCTTCACCTGCACACTTCAAACACATCCAGACCCTTTGTTTCTCTGCTGAAGCCTCATAAATCAGCTACCTGGGAGAAAAAACCCTGTGGCCAGGCTTAATCCTCCAGGGTCAGGGGGGGCCAGTGTGGAAGGATTGAGGCGTATGAGGCCCGCTTTCAAATTTACTGCGGGTGCTTGTTGTGCCTGGCAACAGGAGCGTCTGCAGACTGGTCAGTGGGAATCTCAAAACAAGTGGGAGGGATCTCGTCTCGCCACAGCCTCACTTCCTGCAGCCGTGAATACAGATAATTCTACAGATAAAGATCATTTGTCTCCTATATAAAAGCAGCTAACTATATAATTCACATGATTTTAATCACTGGAGCCTGAAGTCTGCAACTGATGGGGCCCGGCTGATTGGGAGTCAACGGTCTATATTTAGGGATGCACCACTAAAATAGATAAAGGTAAATGTTGGATTTAAAGGAGATAAGATGCTTTTGTTTCTTTTCTTTAGTGTTATATTAGCTTTTTGCTTTTGTAAAAGTTCTGCAAAGTCAAAAAGCCCAAACTCTGCAGGAAAGTGTTTTTAGACAGTGACTGAAAAGAGGAGCTGCAGCAATGGCCAGTGTGAGGAAAGTGAAAAGATTAGCTTGCAGCCAAATTCAAAAGTAACTTGATTGATTATTCCATCAGAATATTGTTATATTCTGCCGAGAAGTACTACAAATATTATATTATAACAATGAATGATTGTAATCCATAATGTCCCCACTGGTTTTATTTCATACGTTGGGTGAAACAGGTATTAAATTGCATTATATGTGGTATTAAAATGGTTTTAAATTGAACACAGTGGGGAAACCCTGATCACTCTCATTAAATAATAATTACGCTCCTCACAATAGCTCTAAAGAAGAAAACATCAAATGGCTTAAATCAGTTCTGTGTGAGTCGCTGCAGCTATAACCCATTTTAATATGATCACATGCACGTGCAGGTCGTCTTCGTTCAGTCACTGACAGACTCCTGTGAGACAGATGAGACTTTTCAGCTGATTCGTTATCATTTCAGACAGTAAAGTGGGCATGAATAAGTGAAGGAAACAAAGGAATTCCCAGAGTCTCATTAATATTATTAATTTTTAAATCCAATTATTGTATGACGGCTCATGACCTATTTTCTGATTTAAGTGTCCTATCAAAACCTCA
This sequence comes from Hippoglossus stenolepis, assembly GCF_022539355.2. Taxonomy (NCBI): domain Eukaryota; kingdom Metazoa; phylum Chordata; class Actinopteri; order Pleuronectiformes; family Pleuronectidae; genus Hippoglossus; species Hippoglossus stenolepis. Next base: position 19,802,565 of record NC_061493.1, on the reverse strand, counting down.
CACATCACAGAGTGGAGAGGAACCTTTAAGGTTTCCGATGGTTCTCCAGCTCCTGCAGGATTCTCCTCCGGGAGTCTTTTGGGTTCCCGGTCTCGGCCGGTCTCCTGTCCCCTGCAGGAGAATATTACGATCCCGCTGTACAGTAACATTCAGGTGAGTTATCGCAGGTATTAGTGCCGAGCACACAAACTTCTGAGGCACAGCACCTCTCTGCTCTGTCGTTACACTGCAGCTTTTTTCATTAGCACTTTGACAAACGTCCGTATAAAGTCACCGTGCAAGCACTTTCTATTTAGACTGGAGGATGACCGGATTGAACAGAAGTCAGGCCAGTGAATAGAGTGACCGAAAGTAATCGAATGGCATCAGCGCAGTAATAAAGAACCTGTGTGCAGTGTCTGATACGAAGAGAAAATATAAATATATGGCACCGATTTCTTTTGCTCATTCTTGACCAGGACATTCGTGACCTTGCTGGTTAGGTTTCCTACACAACTACAAACTTTACGGTTAATCAAGCCAAGACAAAATGTCCCTGTGCCGGTTTGATTCAAATGTAATAAAATGTATTGATTCTTTTTGTAATGTTGCATTGGGATGACATCAGATCAGTGGCATTTATAACTAAATAATAACAATGTGAAATAGTTCTTATACAATGCATTTATAGGATAAGATCCATTATTAGTCCCACTATAGGTAAATGTACAATTATCAGCAATATTATTATCAGCAATATGGAGTACACAACACAGTATATTACACATTTATTAAAAAACTTATATAACAAATTATTTAAATATATAATATTGCATACGCTCTAATTTTTTGTCTCGTTTACTATATGTCTTTAGTTTTTGGCCGTTGGTCGGACACGAGCCTGAAGACATTGCTCTGGAAAATAGTGGATTTGTTTTACTATTTTCTAATATTTTTCAGAACAAATTTTACCGAACTGATTAATTAAAAAAGTAACACAAGCGTTAAAGAAAGTCACAGATGAATTAGTAATGAAAACCAGGTTGGCACTCAGTAGAGCACATACCTCTGTCAAGCCACACTGAATTGGACACACAAATAAATAACCCTGATTTTTTTCATCACATGTGGCCTCTCATTTGTAAAAATGTCAAAAACACAATCATCTGGCCCCCCCCCCCCTTTGTCTTGAATCCACACCAGGATGCAATGGGTTCTTTCTCGGCCCACGTCCCGTCCTTCCACCAGGTTTCCGTGAAGACGTTTTTTGTGTCATCCTGCTGACAGACAAACCTTCTGTGTCCACTCAAAGACACTGACATTCATAATCAACTTAGAACACAGGAATAAACCTTCGTTCCCGCCAAAGGTCAAACATACAAGCAACAATACATCTGTTAATATGTGCCTGAACAACCATGTCAATCAGTAACCAAAAGAGGGAACGTTGAAAAGGTCAATCAGGCTGAATCACTCCAGGAATTCTTGACTAAAAAGGCACTTACGCAGTGAACTTTCATTTTAAAGTGTCAAGTGTATATGAAAGGGTGATGTCTTGAGTACTGTAATTACAAGAGCTGCCTCCCTTCAAGTCCTCCTGGTGGCCCATAGAAACCCCGAACAGGCCATTCTTAAAGGATGGAGACGTCTGAAAGGGACGTGCACAATCCCGAAAATAGTCCAGTGACGTGCATTCAAATGCTAATTCACTGCACAACTTAAAAAACAAAACAACAAAAAGGCTTAAAACTCTAAAAAAGCAACAGTCCAGCAACAAAAAGGCTTAAAAAGAGACGTAATGTGCACTTTCCTCTTGTGGGCGTGGTCAGCGAAGCTACTGCAGCCTGAGCGATGTGTCGTTTATCTAAAGCTTCCACAGACCAGCAGAGGAAGTGCTTTAAACAAGTCGCTAAGTGATAAAGTCACTGTCTGCTCTGTAAGTGTAAGTCAATAGGCATATTTCTGTGACATTTGCATTCGCTCAGTTTAATGTGGCACGCGGAGCAGAGTCAATGTCACGAGCGCACCTGGCTCTGTGAATAAATACGCGGCAGTGCTCAGTATCCATAATTGCATATCGCCGCATTTGATGCATATAGGTGAGCTGAAGTGAATTTAAAAAGTGGCACAATGAAAGATGTGTTAGTCAGTCTCATATTGTCTCAGCTTGAAATGTCATTCCTGAAATTTAGTCAGTGGATTTCTCAGTAAAGGGAAATATACTAGAATACAGAGCTGTTCCGATACTCGCATCCGACTCGGCATTAGAAATGCCACAGATACAGCCAAAGACGCCGGCGAGGGTGCCTATATAATGTACCAATTCACTACAAAGTATATTAGTGTTATCCAGATAAAACTGCAGTTTTCTTTCCCCCCCAAACATCACTTTTTCTTTGCTGCTCCAAAACAGCAGTTGTGCTGTACTGCCACTGGCAATTACTGTGTTTAAAGTGATTAAAAGAAGGGTAGTGTTAGCCAGAGCGAGCTAAAATGTAAGCAATTTGGTAACATTTCATACTGGAAAGTCCCACACGTAAACTGCTGACGTGTACTATATATACGAGGGGTGTTGTGAGTTTCTAGATTTTTGTATTTGTGTTCTTTTTCAGTTGTGACAGTCAAAAAGAAGTTCTATGTTATTCATTCTGTGCATATATTTGTTATTCAAAGGGTTTAACCTGAGCCAGGCCAGATCATCAGTTAAAAGCAGCATCACTTCCATTCAGGGTTATAACATACAGCTGTTAAAATATGTTATATAAGATTATAATCTTTTTAAATGCACTGGTATCAGATCGGTACTTGTATCGTCCAATATGCAAAGTCCAGGTATCAGTAAATAGAAAAATGGAAATTGGAACATCTCAACTAGAATAGCTTCAATAAAAAAAAAAGTTACTGTGATCAACTCATTCTATTTCCAGTATCTGGAGATCAATCACTCATATAAACAGTGACATCTGTCTATCTGACCCTCCAGGTCTTTCTAAAAAGCGTCATCGTCTGAATAACCATAAAGGTCGTGACACCCGTAAGACTCCTACATTTGAGGAAAATGTCTGATCCAGTCACACATCACTCTGACACGTCTGCTCTGCTTGACCATCCCACAGGCCTTTCGGCCTATATTGGTTTGGCCAGAAGACGTAAATCAATCATGAAACATGGAGAGCTGCCAAAGAGTTCCTTCACACCCCAACACGGCAGCCCTCGCTGCCATGTTCAGGCTATTTTGACATGGTCTCAGGAATGTCACGGACAGCAGTGGAGGCAGCGAGCTGACGCTGCAGGGCGAGTGGATGTCACGAATCTGAGCTGGAAAACATCAAAAAGGGGATGAGATGGATGAGGGTAAAAATAAAAGATGATAAAATACTTAATGACACATGGAACGGAGAAACGATTAAAACGTCTTGATGACTCATTTATGGCAAAAGCAATAACAAGCAGAAAAGTTTCATTTTGTATGAATGCGGCTGTATATACATCAGTCAAGTTCAGATCAAATGCTGCTAATCCAAAATAGTGAGAGAAATGATCCCTTTGATGGAGGTTCACTGTGCTACAGATTAACAAATTGAGCTCAACCATAAAACACACAAAGGTACCTCCAGGCAATGTGAGATTAGTAAGAGAGAGAGCGAGGGTGAGGCGGATAGACGGCGGATAAAGACAGGGAGGGGGTCGCTCGATCTCGCCGAAAGCCGCAAGCTTCAGGACTGCTGGAGAATCGACCATGACCACAGGGCATCGTCTTCAATGCTAATAGCAATTGACCAAAGTCAATATCAGGGATTTCTTTTTTATCTGGATCCACACAAAACTGCACACACTCGTAAAATATCATTCCCAAAAAGAAATCTTATGTTTTTATCAAGATTCACAAATAGTTCTCTGAGGAATCAATAAAAATGTTGAAAAATGCCCCATCTCAAAATAATATAGAGAGGTAAAAGAATTCCTTTGATCTGCCCTTTGATCCGGATCCAAGCCGTCCCCTTCCACCTAGTTTAGTGGAAAACCGTCCAGAAGATCCTGCTAACTAACAAACAAACTGCTGAAAATATAACCTCCTTGGCAGAGGTAATAAACAAATTTTAAATGTAAACATAAAACGCATATAAATTCTATATCGTTTAAACACAGACACGTGAACGCAGACACTGACATGTCTGTGAAAGGCTCATATCAGCTGATTCTTATCAGCCAACCAATAAATCGGTCGGGCTCCTTTTAAAATCAAAGCGAAACATCAGTCACGGCTTTCACAGTTCCCAGATCTCGACCCAGCAAAACTGGAAATTTTGGCCCAACATGAAACACAGCGCTCTCCACCATCATATATCTTCACAGGGTGTTATTCATTCTGACAGTAACGTTCAACAGATGCACGCTAAAGGAGTCTTGAAGCCCAGATTGATCCTCTCCTGTACAGTATAACCACTATTATTCATTTAAGTCACAGGCTGATCACAGAGGATCAATTTTCCTAAAAAAAAATTATCTTAAAAAATCCTGGACAATCAGACGCTTATTTCTACGACAGGAACGTGATGATAACACACGAGAGGAACAAACCGGGTCTGGGCCAAACACCTGACTGAGACACTTCATGATGGTTCTTGCTTCAATTTGCCGGCCATCTGTAGATCAGCAGTCATCATGTGTCCCTCGCTTTTATTCGATTTTGTGTAATTTGGAAGTTGTCCACTCCAATTTGCCTGTTCTCATAGGCCGGTACGGCAAGTGACACACAGGAAATACAAAGCAGTGTGCCGCCGCAGAAAGGTACAGATGGGACTGCTGTGTATCTTTTATGGGCTTATAGCAGCGATGGTAATCATCAGATGGGCTGAACGGGGGAAAAAAAGATGGTCTCAAATTCCTATATTTCTGTATAAATAGCTGCGAGCAAATGTTATTTTAACAATGATGTTTGTCTGATCAGATGGAGACGGGGAGAAAACCAGAAAGTTATTTCCCAGCCAGCTTTTTAATTTAACCTTGAGTAAGCCCCCGTCCATATGGCAAGACGAATCCGAGATAGTACATGTGATGGTTACACAATATGTGGTCAGCAAGAGCCGCAGCCGCTGCCACTCCAACATCCAGATGTTTAAGTGAAAACCTGACAAGCATATTTTACACCCGGACCATCTGTAGCGCTGACCTGATGCAACGGGTAGGCTTTCAAAGCTGAATCATAATATCTACTCCGGCAATTAAAACTGCAATTATTCCAAATACAAACACGGATACTGTGAAGCAAAAACACGGGAAACTTTTAACTAACACTCTGGCACTTGGGAGAAACCATATGCACAAACAAACAAACAATGCACAGAGTACAAACTTCTCCGACAGATTGAGAGCTGGCGAACGTCCCACAGCCCCGACATGACAAATCTGAATATGATGATAACTGTTGCCTGGGAAGCGTTTTTGCTCCTTAAAAAAGCGAAAATGTGAACGTTCAGCTTTACTGCCAAAGAGATTCATAAACGCATTATCCATCTTGTGTATGAAATTAACAAGCTGCGCCTCATTTTGACACTCACAAGCTTTCATTTTCTCATGATTAAGGTGCAAAGTTGCAACGTACGAGGTAAATTTAGTACTGGATCATTCTGGTGGATTGTGCCTCCGGCTTCGGCGCTTAATGAATTAGATGTGTGGAAGTTTTCAAGAGGCATCCTCCATCTCACGCACACATTTCATTAACCTGCAGTTCATTCATTATTGCCGTGGGTGTGGAGTAAAGTAGCAGCCCCAGATATAATTGCGTTATTGGGGTTGTGGGGCTGTGGCTAATTACTGGCTGAGAACACAACATAGGCACTTAGACATCAGCCTGATGGAACAAACCACAATGGTTTGTGACAAGCGCTGTCCTCCCTGGAGTTGCAGGAGAAGACATGATAGCACAGCGATTCATGACTCACAACAGAATCACATCATCTCCATGGCACGAGAGACGACACGGGGAGACGGTAATAAGCCGACGAGTTTACTACAACGCAACTTGACGACCAGATCTGACGGCAAACGGCTAAAACACAAGGAGCGTTTTACGAGGAAGTTCAAATTAAGAAGAATTTTAATCACCGTGTACACAAAATCCTCTGCAAATTGTCGTGGTTCTGCAGATGCTGCAACATGGGGGTTATTCACAGAGTAAACTGGCACGGAGCCGCTAAGGTCTTACCTCAGTTGCTCCGTTTACAGGAGCGTTTGACAACTTAAGAATCACTGCCAATCTTTTAACGGATATATCGGCCACTATATTTGAGGCAGACATATTTTACTTTTCAGCATGTGACAGCGTAAATACTGGAAAAAAATATCGAGAGCAACCACAAGTTGAGCAACTCTAAAGCAGGCTGATGTCGCGCAATATTGTAGATTAAATTAATTAGACACATAAAAAGTAAAGTGAGCCATATAAAAAGCTGGTAGGATGTAGTAAATTGTATAAATAAGACACAGTATTGCTAAGCTGAGCTAAATGCTAATGCAAACATCTAGCAGGTGTGGTTTCATAAACCAAATTTTGTGACTTGATGGTGGCGCTATATGAAAAACGAAGCAAAGTATCTTCAGTGTCAATTCACAGAGGAGAAGATGAACGTACACACCAGATTCCATGACAGTTAATCCAACAATAGTTGAGACGTTTCACTTACATCCACAAAGATCAACGTGGATCATCCTCTACCATGAAAGTCTGTTAAATGGCTTTATATATGTATACAGAGAAAAAATCAAATGCAACTGTGTGAACTCATGTAAAAACAAGATGTCCTGACATGAACAACTTTTATCCCTCAAGTCAGAGAAACCCGAGACCATGTCTGCCACACAACCTGCTTCATCTTCTGGCCAACGCCACGTCTGACTCATCGCAGCTCTGAAACTTTTGGAGGAGCTCATGAAATGCTGCTTTGGACGAGACGTCCACAGCAGCATATTTCTTCCCAATCAAAGCCTCACAAAGGAAGAAAAAGAGCGAGAGCGCGAAGACGCTGGAGAGTTATCCTCATGAATCTCTGGCAAGTTTTTTTTTTCTTCCCTTTATGCTTCTACCAACAGCTCGTCTGATTCTTATAAAAACCCATCCGTCACTCATGTCTGCTCGTCTTTCATTGAATCGGCTGGAGATATCTTCTCCATTCATTGACCTTGAAAAACAAACTAAACTAAAGAGAGACCCATTCAACTTGAGGCAAATCTCTTATTTTCTGTTTTGACATGAGGGGGATGTAAATATAAAAACAGATATGAAATCCGCTCTTCTCTGAAAACCTCTCTGCAGAGATCTTTCGGCACCAAAGATTGTGGCGGCGCTGAGAAGCCGGGCTAGACTCCGAGGCTGACTAGTTTATTTTCTTCTCTGCCATTTTTATCTCTCTGTTCACATGCTGTTCAGTGTCCATTTATCCACGGTGAGGGCTTCTCCTTGGCAGCAACGATCACTTTCAACAACAGTCCCCGCGAATCAGAGCGACGTGTCACATCGTTCCAGTGACAACCAACGACTACCAATGTATCTGGGCAGGCTGCCAGTGCGCTGGGTTAGGAACAGCCTGGGGATGGCGTCGGAGGACATGGCGGAGGTGGGGGCTGCACGCTCCAAGGAGACAGAGGTTTAGCTCACCAGTGGCAGCATTAAAACCCTCACATCACATCTCCTCAGTCAACAAAGCCCCTTACACATCATGTGTCGGGAGATGAAATCAATCTGTTTTGAGAGGCTGACTCGGATACTGTATGTCTGGAGGCCGCGGTCCCAGAGTCCAACAGCAGGACTGAGGAGGGGGGGGCAGCACAGACATGGGGGGGGGGTCATCTGACTCATCCAACAGTCAAGCCCTCTTTTCGTCTCCTCCCGTCCTCCTCATTTGCAATCCCAAGGTCGGAGGGGTCGCCGAAACTTTACTGTGCATATATATATTTTTTTGACTTCAAGAGTAAAACACACTGTCCCCGTAAATAAACACTAATTGGTAGTTAATTTTCTTAGTTCTCGCCTGGATGATCCACTGCCGCTGGGCTGGTATGAATTATTCATCCAAGTGGCAAAACAGCTTTATGTAGAAACCTACAAGGCACCGCATTCATTATGCTATCATGCCGAGTAATTCCAGGCACTGACGGCTGGTATTAGAATAATATGCATATTGGGTATTCTGTTTTTTTCCCGGGGCATTGGCAGGCAGTAATAGCGCTTCCGTTGGCAGGGACTGAGAGGGATGCAACACCCCTCATGGCTGACAAAACCCCCTTGTTTTGTCAGAGGAACGAGCGAGCAGGGGAACGAGTGTTTCAGCTCTGCCCTCATGCAGAGAGGATTAAGCTGTGTGGTCGTGCTGCCGGGTGGTGCGGGGAGTTGCTAGGATATGTTATCGTGTCAATCCTGCCTCCCGCGGTACCGCAGATCTGCTCTGTCCCCCCCTGTGACTCCAAGAAGACGCACCTGGCCTGGGCTGCGAGGAGCTCATCAGGCTCGCTCGTTCCCCCTTGGGGAGCCGCGGCTGCATCGCACCTTCCTCAGCATCCCAACTCTGGCTGAGTGCAGAAGGACAATTCAAAGACGTACACACTGCGGAGGTTTACAGGCTGTGTTTGTGCTCGGGCTTTCAAGCTTTCCCCTCGCCCCCGTCACATCCAGAGCCCTGTGCTCTTCCTGTACACAAGTTTACAGCGACGGCAGCAGAGAGGGGGCGAGGAGACGGGCGAGAGCTGGTAAAACAGAGCTGTCAGTTCAGAGCAAGGTGGGACTGTTAAATGGCAGCAGGCGCCTGGCTGAGGTACCCGTCCTCCCAAGTGTTCCCTGTCACCGCGGATAGGTCTCTGCCTCAGAGATACCTTGTCTCCGGAGGCCCACGCCGTGTCCTCGGGCTATGGAAACAACATCATCAGGAGAACACGCAGGAAACACGAGTGGGCTGCTGCTGGTTTCCTCTGCCATGGTGACATCGCAGGCTAGACTAGAAGCTTCCTTGTAAGCAGTGATTTGGGTATTTGTCAGTCAAAACTACAGCTAGAATTACAAAAAAACACTACATTTGGTTGAAAAGTTCAAGCTAAATGGTTATTCTTCCACGTGAGTCAGGACCCATTTCCTGATAACATGTCCTTAAATACTTTTAGTAGTCAGAGGCTCCAAACATTCTCTGTAGTTTCACCTGAGAGAATGTCAGAGTGAGCCCTTGTGAAGACAGCAGAAAAAAAACACAGGAGATTTCACCACGAGCAAGTGGGTTCCTTGAAGAGTTTGTCAAACGCGACAGACACAGAATTGAGAAAAAAAACCCAATACAAATATCCCAGGAAGACAAAGAGGTACAAATAAAAGACACGGAAGATGATGTCTACTTGGAAAACAACAAGATTCAAGAGCTTTGCGTGTAAACAAAAGACACGTGATCTCAGCAGCTCAATTTATACGTAGTGTCCTGCCTCCTTCATGCTCTACCCAGACACCACCTCTTGTCTGAAGGCTCTGGAAAAGTCCAGACCTAATAATCTGGACAATTTCCGGAGTTCATATGCATCAAATGATTTTGGGGCACATACTGTAAATCAGTGTCCCTTGATTTGAAATCATCAATTTGATTATTAACACTTAAAATAACCCCACAGACACAACAAGCTGATTGAGGCTGCAAACTGCTCTACTCCGATTTGCCCCCGAGTACAAACAACACAGCATAACTGCCGCCTGTTTATCGTTTCCTGGTGTCGTTTAAGAGATCTATTGCCAATGTGTCATCGTTTGTTGGCACCAACAACCACTTGGGTCAGTCCCGACCCCACACTGAGCTACAATGAAATGCGATCTGTCTAATAGAGCGTGCACGTTTGGGGGTATTATCTGTTTTCCAAGCATTTTCCTCATTATACTGAGGATCAAACTGTGCTGTCTGACATTAGGGGGCATTAGCATCACACATGCCTGCTGAGGTGGAATGTGGCCTCGTCTCTGGACCCAAACTGGAAGCCGTTCATTTCAGGAAATTAGACAACCCATGGCAGGGTCAGGTGATTGTCTCCGTCTTGCGTCCAATGCGCTGTCAGACAAAAACAAGCAGTTACCCTATCCTCTGATTTAGGGACCACTTATATCCAAGGTAATTGCTTTTCAGTATTTTTTGATTTAAGAACTCGCGTAATGAGGGACAAGATTTTGCAGTTGAGAAAATATTCCTGGATGACAGCTGCTGTTGACTTTCTCCTGCGAGGGAAATACTGCAGATGTATTAGACATGTTAAGCAAATCTTCCACATATTCCCAAGAAAATTGAAAAGATGTTTAAAAACTTATTAACGGGCAAAGGATAATATCCCTCCTGGAATTAGGGATTGACAGAATTGGAGCAACTCAGGCGAAACATTAATTAAGCGCAGGGTTTGGATGTACCCCCGCTGCAGCCAGCGCTTCGCCTTGTATCCAGTCCGGCGTCGTCGCAACAGCGGCCATGATGCAGGCCTAATGCACTCATCTAAAATGTCAGCGCGTGTCGTCAGGATGATTACATATTGCGTATATTTTAAGAAACGCCAGCGATGCAGGACCAAACTATTCAGACAACTCAATTTATACTCTGAGGGCAAATCTCACAAGCCATGACACAAAGTCACACACTGGCAGAGTACAAGCGTAATGAAAAATTGTGATGGAATCTAGATAAGAGCGATATCATAAATCCAGGGGGCAGAAACCAAAGGTGAATTTTCAGAGTAAATGTCAGCTCCTCCCCCGGCAGGATAAGCCTCTGTGCCTCGCCACTGTCACTGCTCTACACTGTGTGTGTCTGTGTCGATGCATAAGTGAGAGATAAGGTGCGCACATCCGAGGGCGTCCCATTTAATATCTGAGAATAGTAGCCTTCTACAACTGTACAAGATGAACTTCCACCTCGCCGAGCTACTTATAACGATTAGAAGGGAATTTCAGAAATTGTCTTCTTCCACGGGTCTAGATAATAGTCCGACGAGCACACAAAACAATGTGACCCCCTCCGCTGACCCTCTTTGTGGCGAGGAAATTGCCTCTAATGACTCGCTGTGGCACAGACACATTAAAAAGATTTCCCTTACAGCTTCGCCAATTGACACATCCTCAGGACAATTCTCCACATGCAATAAATATGGTTATTCAGTGTCGTAGAGTAGGAACAAAATCCACTTCATTAATCTAGCATCCCTTAGTCTAAATCACAGTATGGCGGCTTGATGTAATATGACAAAACATTTTTATAGGACTAGTGCAGAGCCCGTTTTTTGGAATGGGCAGTTTTCTTGGCCTGTGGTGATGCCGGTTGCAGCTTTCTTTCTGAAACCGTAAGTGAAAGTAAAGTCCGCAGAACCCTGAAGCCGCCATCAATGCTGCGAAAAGAGCTGTTCACCCGGTAAATCTAAAATTCAGTGAAGCTCCATGAAGTACGACGAACCCCGAACTGGAGGATCAGTTGTCGTACGCGCTTTTGTCGCAATCGACAATGTCCCCGATGAGACGATCGCTTGTTTGCTCAAAGTGTATTGAACCTATCACATGTCCAAATTCCACATTGCTCTTCCTCGGGCCCTTAGCAACACGTATGCCAAGTCTAAAGCTGAAAAAAATTAAAGGCTTCTAAAGATTCACGTTCCACATACAAGCGGACAGAATTGTCTGGAATTAGATGAAGTTGGGGGGGAAGTGTGTTTAAGAGATACGCACTGCCAAGCGTGCAGCAGTACACTTGGGCATATGAAAGTAGGAGGCCAGCCATCAAAGTAAACTGTGCAATTATCTTGGATGAAATGAATGTGCATGAATGCATTAAGAAAAATTAATAGGACTAATCTCAACCTATCTTTTCTGAGTCAGGTGCTGCTGGAAAAGCTGGACCATCTTTGGGGATTTCTTCAATTAAAAATGTGACACTGAAGCACAGACCTGGTTATTATAAATCTCACCCCACCTTGCTTTCATCTCGCAGCCAAAACCACATATTTTCCTGTTGTCACTGCCGAGGCAGCCACTAATTACGACGCATACATAATCTTTGATGTAAATGTTTTTCTGCCGGCTTTGATCTCCGCGTGTAGTCGAGGACAGCCGGATCACAGACTTGGGCTAGATCTGTCACTTGAGTGAGAAGGAGGGAAGCGAAGTGGAAGGGAATCTGATTTATTGTGATGTTTGTCGGCCCATGAGCACAGAGGATGTTTGATCAGGTCGTTACATGTGGGGCCTTAAAACAACATGGTCAAACCATGGACCTTTCATCCCGATCTTCTGGGACAAAACAGGCTTAGCCTCAGATGTGAACCAGTCGAGATGGAGGATAGAGAGGGATTTGAACACCTTTTAGTCCCTGGATTAATCTTTCCTGAGCTGCAATGCAATCACTTCTTTACACAGTTCTTTAACTTAATGAAACGCTGACTATATGGTAAGAGTAAGTCGTTCCTCATAATGAACTTTTTAAACGGCTGATATAATTCTGAATTTCAGTGACGGATTATATTGGTGATGAAAATAAATGGGGCAAGTAACGGCCATCAGCAGGAAACCAGCTGAGCGACACGGCTCATACTGTACCTCATTTGCTATTACTCCAACATAACCCCTGTGGTCCATTCGGAGGCATAAACACAGCTGGGAGCACGACAGAAAGAGGCCGGCTGTACTTTCCTCCTCCTGCCCACAGACAAAGGTCAGTTCTGACACCCCGGAGGGAGTCCTCCAGCCCTGATGGACAAGAGGGAGACAAACTGGCTTCCTGGGAGGCAGGAAGGACGACCGACGACCACAGGCGCGTCCATCCAGTCCCAGCTTAAAGGGATGTTTAACCAAATAACAAAAGAAACATTTATGCACTAAAGGTATCCAACTGTGCAGATGGAATTAGCTGTTTACATTATTATATCGCAGCAGCTGAAATTGCACAAAATCGCAATTACACGACTGTTTTGAGCGGCTGCGCGATTAATCGTGTTGAGATCTCGATTCAGTTGCATTTTCATTAGGGACATCAGCTGCAGCAAAACAAGCGCTCCTACTTTCTCCCAAAGAATCTAAAACACCCCCCGAAACACTGCTTTATCTTCGCTTCTCCCTCGACCAATGACAACGCGGAGTTACCCCCATGTGATGCAGAGTAACAGACAACCAGTAGAGAACTAGAGCGAGTAAATGGTAAACGGTCGGTATTTATATAGTGTTTTTCTAGTATTTGGGGGTTTCAGTATCTTGCCCAAGGACAATTCCTTATGTGGAATTGGAAGGATGGGGATCGAACCATTAACCCTCTGGTTAGTGGACGACCCACTCTTTATGAATCTATGCATGAGTGAGAAAAATGCAAACAATAAGTTTGACTTAAGGACAAAATGAATCCAGAAGAACCTCCTCCCTGATAATGTGAGAGAATCATATCCTCAATTCTAAGAAGAAAATTGTGATTCTCATTTCTTTTCTGCAATTTGACACAGGAAGTGGAGTCATGGAGCGACACTGCAGGTCGAGGTGAAAGAGCGGAAGAGGAACAAAGGGAGAGAAGAAAGAGAGAAAATGTCGATTTACTTCACAATAACAATAAGTCAATATTTTGATATATGGCCATGAGGCAAACCAGGACAAATAATAAAGCACATACTTTGAACTATTTTCTTTATGAGAAGAAGAAAGTGTAATTTTCTTTCTTTCAAAACTCGCCACACTTTAACGTCTACTGGCTTTTGTTACGAGCACAACTTCATTAGGTCATTTCAATTAAATACGTGACAATTCATGATAAAAACCAGCCACAATGAAGAAGAGGGACAAAGGTTCATTCTAGTCAAACCCGACTCTTTGAAAGTGAGAGCAAAGGAGACGGACTTGACGAGCTGTAATGAAAAGAACTGAAAATGAAAACTCGGGAAGTGCTGAGTAGAAAACGTGGTTACCGGGGCTATCTTTAGTCAACCAGCGAGCGTAGAGGTGTTCCCTCCTCCTGTGTGCTCCACAAACGAACACGACAGGTTTAATTCACCGGTGTGAGGGCCGGCCCCGCTGTCCCCTCTGCTTTCGTCCTGCCACTCTGGTTATCGCCTCTCTCATTCCCTTGCGCCACGGTGTCACCAATTAGCCAGGGCCCAGGTTTCATTAAGGCATCGGCGCTGCTGCCTTCAGCCTTCTGTCACCTCCCTGATAATAAGCCTGAGACGGGTCTGCTACCTGACACGGAGACGAGGAGGAAAACACACACATAGACACAGGATAACAACCGTGCAGCTACGCACAGCAACACACACACAGCCGCACACACACACACACACAAACAACACACTGTCCATGTGTTTATGTGCACAAACGCCCACACAGGCATGATTGCCGCAGCTGATCTGTCACCGCTCGAGTCTCTTTTGTTCAGATAATTATAGAAATGAAGGCTGAATGATGAAATGTACAGTGATGGGAAGAAAATTCAGTGGTGATCTCAAACGAAAGTCATGAGAGCTCTGCCATTTATATGCATAAAACATAAGACACCCAGCTATCAGACCCCCGCCCCCCCCAAAAAAAGAAAACCTGGAGGTGTTTTAGCAATAGTTGAAATTTTAAATACTGGTGTCAAAATGAATATATGATGATTTTAGCATTAATAACTAGTTCCTGTAGACAAGCGTCTGAATCTCAACTAACGCAAACAGAAAGTTACAAGGACCAAAAAAATGGTTGGAAAATGAGATTTCAATTAGAAAGACGGAATTTAATGATACTTAAGTTGTAATTTTACTGTACAAGAGTAAAAACATAATCTTATGGGAAAAAAAATGTTATATCACAGGAATAAGATGAGAATTTTACTAATTTTACTGGAATAAAGTCATGAATTTCCCCAAAAGTTTAAATATTACAAAAATGAAGTCGTAATTTTAGGTTACGTTTCTTTTTTGGGGGGAATATCAGAGGATATAATTTAGAAATTATGTCATACTCAATATTTATCGGGACTTTGAAAAGAAAATTCTCATAATATCATGACATCCTCAAAAATCTCTAGACTTGAACACTACGATTGAAATGTTTAAATTTAAACATCTACGATTCCGTCTGAAGGAAAACTGTCGATGGAGATGCAGCGACTGACTGAACCTTTGCGATGAGAGTAAATATCTAAGTCAGGAGCGACACAGTCAAAGAACGAAGTAAACATGTTTACGGATACGTGCAGACATCGGATGCCAGCTCTTAGTCTTAATATTCACCGCTGCATTACAGTCGCTGGCAAGAAAGTAGTGAGGCTCAATCCAGTCCTAATTATGTCCAAACTTTCCTCGGTATTGCTGAGTCCAGTCACACGGCAGCAGACTGAATTACATTTCCTCTGTACACTTCTGTCCTCACAGCTCAGCCACTGCGATGCTATTCTGACAGTTCGGTGAGAGCACAGCTGGGGTGAGGTTTTCCCCCCCGGGAGAAGAACCTGTGGGTTGAAAGGGGGGGGAAGATTCTCAGACACACAGGTGCTGCTGAATATTAGTCTTATGGCAAGAAGTTTGGGCTCACGGGAGTAAATTATTCATCGTCTGAACCTCTGCCTCACCAGGCCACTGCGATGCTGATCTGCACTGTTTGATGCTGCTGCAGCTCCTCCAGCGACTAAATGAGGCCGAGTGGCTGCTCCGGGGATGAGCCACGCCGGCCTGTCAGAGGGAGGCCGAGGCCATGTGTGGAAAATGAACTCATCAACACTTCACTTCACTCACGCTCGTATGTGCAGTGATGTTTCCTGTATCTCTCAAGACGATGCAGCGTACGATACAACATCCCGTCTGTTTATGTCAGTGCAAAAACTATATCGTAAAAAATATTTCTGACTTTGTATTTTAAATTATCTAGTTGTTGAATTAATTAAATTATGACGGATAAACGACATAACAGCTAATTAAAGCCAAAACATCTTCATCGCCCCCTAGTGGCTGCCTGTACAGGTAATGAACTACACCCTGTCCAGGTTAGCAAGTGGGATAAACTAAAAAAATTCAAGCCTGCGTAAAAAAAATTATTTTTACAAAGATGGTGTTCATTTCTCTAATAAGCTCGTTTCTTATCAGTTATTTGATGCGTTACAAAAGGGGGTGTGGTATCATGATCGACAGCTGTGACTGGTATGTGGGCGGGGTCTTGATGCTGCAGCTCCACCCCCAGATCACTACTGCGCAGGCTCTGCCCCCAAATGACGTCACCAGAACAAGATAGAGCAACTATTTTAAATGTTGGAGTCTGCAGCTGATCACTGTGGCTAATAACATTCAGAGAAAGAAGCTTGTTCATTGGTGCAGTTTATTACTTTATACTTTCTGAACTTATTTTAATTTATGTTCTTTTTTTTATTGTTTAGTTAGTTTTCACAGTAAAGTTTGGCAAACTTAGGAGCCAGCGCTACTTGGTTAGGTTTACAAAAGCGCATGGGATCAATCCGGTGATTATCAGTGGTCACAAAAATGAATATTTATCATGCACAATATACACATATTGGGAAATACTCAGAAAAGAGTGTGAGCTAGTTTAATTATTTATACACATATACATCCCAAAATAAATAGGAAATGAAAATGTCACTGTTAAAAGGTCTTTCTGCTTCATTTGGTGTTTTCTATCTAGCAAGTTGCTAACCAGCAGCTAGAGGGCTTTCTTCTTTGAATAGTAATTTTAAACATTTACATAATTTGTAGGAGGGTGAATAAGGAAGAGCAGCAGCCATGACAAGCAATAAAAAAAACAAAAACATGATGGCATATTTGAATTTGGTTAAAAAAATATGTGGTGACAAAAATAAATAAATAAAAATCATAGAGTTGGTGTGAATCCAGCTGCTCTGGATTTATTTCTTCTTCTTGTGCCTGACTCTTTTTATAAATGTTTCCACAGCCCACCTTCAGCAGGGATCCTATTATGAATAATGCCCCATTTAGAGATCTGGGAATGGCAACAGGGAAATCCTCGATTAGCCCTGGGACTTGCTCAAAGACTTTGTAGGACGGGGAAAAGACATGTTTGCATTTCAGTCGAGCCTCAGCAGCGGGTAATGATATTCACACTACAGAAAAAATATTCACATAGAGTTCAGAGGGTTTTAAGCTGTAGCTCTCGAGGCTACCGAGCAAAAAAAAATAAATAAATAAAGACAACTGGACCAAGTGTTTTAAATCTAAAAAAAAAATCCAACAAAGACAGATTGTTTCACTTTAACATTAGAAACACAACAAACATGTCAAGTTAATTCTAATGTATTTAATCGGAGAGGGTGATGTGTGAAGCTGAGGCGCCGGGACTGATGATAATGTTGCTGGAAAACCAACTGATGCTCGAGGCTCTCCACATTAATTACTCCTTCTTTCACCCTGATACAAATAAGTCCAACATCCAACTGACTCTACCCCCCCCCCCAGCGGGCAGCGCGCTATCATTACAATCAACTTGTCAGATTTTCGCCGGTTTTGTTTATTCAGATGTGCATTATTCCAAAAACATGTGTTTTCAACTTTGTTTCCGTTTGCGATGCGACGCTGCAGCCGCACTTCTAATGACTCCTGCGCCCTGTAATTTCTTTAGCATGTCAAACTGTGATTACAGGGTGGGAGCCCAGCTTCGAGCCAAGCATCATCTTTTCCAGTTATCGTTTTGTCTTCGGCGCGGGCCCCGCAGCTGTGTGTCTCAGTGGCTGTGTCGATGAAGCGGCGTTTAACACCAGAGTTATTTGGTGCAACAATTTGCTATGTTACTGCCTGTGGCTGCTGATTCTCAATGCACTGTTTGCTCAGGCACGTTAGCGAATTAAACAAGGGGAACGTGCAACTGAGCTCAACGGTACTGACTGACTGTCCAGCAGTTAGCCAAGTCCTCCCCGGAGGAGCCATTGATGCACCTGACTGTTTACAGAAGCAGTTTTCAGACATGTCCTGCAGAGAATTGGGTCCGGACATTCGCCGCCAATTTACCTTCGACACACACACACACACACACACACACACACACACACACACACACACACAC
Organism: Hippoglossus stenolepis; assembly: GCF_022539355.2. Lineage (NCBI taxonomy): Eukaryota > Metazoa > Chordata > Actinopteri > Pleuronectiformes > Pleuronectidae > Hippoglossus > Hippoglossus stenolepis. The sequence goes on along the minus strand of NC_061493.1, from coordinate 19,784,549 downwards.
ACACACACACACACACACACACACACACACACACACACACACACACACACACACACACACACACACACACACACACACACACACACACACAGGGGAGATTCTCCAACAACAGCAACAAAGGCTCTGCAGGATTCAGATGGGGGTTGTGCAGCAGGCGGAGGCAGATATTTACTGTCGCGTTTTAGAAACGTCATCAAACGCCCCGCTCGCTAGCGTTGAATCCTGCGGTGCATCACCAGAGTTCAGTGCGTGTCTGAAAGTGTCCCTGTGAGAAGCTAAAGTCAGGATCTAATTTATCTGGTCATAAGGGGTTTGCCACATGGTTAAAAACTAAAATTGTGATTGACAGCGAGGAAAAACACTGCGGCACCACCTGATAATTCCATTACCACAAGCTACTGAGTTTAAGGGCATGAGGGGGGTCACATTATCATCCTCATTTTCCGCATGCTGAGCAAGAGACAACAGTTCATCTTTCCTCCAACATCGCTCCCACCGTCTTACTCTCCCCCCGTCTCCCTCTGAAGGGTACGGACAACCCCCCCTCCGGCTGCGACGGCACCAGAGTGACCACCCGGCGCGGCGCAGAGCGTACAGTAATGCCATTAAACCGCCGCCTGGGGAATCAGTCACGCGGAGGTTTGAGCTTAGGGCCAATACAAAGGAGACCCATTTGAAAGGGAGCCAAGCCCAGCCGGAGGAAGTCAGAGGGCTGTTTACAGAACAACAGTCTCTTATCGGCTGTATGCTTCCCCCGAGGAGTCTCCACCACAAACAGATAACGGCCTCCAAATAGGCGCCGGAGTGTGACCGATAGGAGTATAATCAGGTACATTCTGCTTTGGGAGGAAGAAGGGGAGGATAAGGGTGGATAATGGCGCGCTCGGCCGTTAGCGGGGAGATCATATGCTATGGGAATACGGCTGCATTTTAAAAACACACAGTACAGCAGGTAAATAAAGGTGGAAATTTGCCACATGTCCCCGTTAACAGACCATAAAAAGACGGTTCATTTTCGTTTTTTTTCCACGTACTAATAACCATTATTCACCAAAAATCAATGAGGGCCTAATTCATCCTGGGGGATCGCTTCATTATTGAACAGTTAAATGGTCAACAGGTTCAGCCAAGGCAGCTTTTAGCACAAGGGCAAATAGACGGCGTAGAAAGCCAATGCAAATAACAGGCACTCAAACGAGGCCTAATGCATTAATGACTGGATGACGTGCGCTAATGTGACGGCAACAGATTCGGACTGACAGTAATGGAGAATTTTGCCCCTGGTTATACTCATAAGGCCCCGGATTGGGGGGGGAAGAGGAGGAGGGGGAGGAGGGGGAGCGGGGGAGGGAGGGACGTACACCTGCCTACTGCCTGAGCCTTGACAGAGGCCTAATAAATAACAGGAGACAAGGTGAAACAGCAGAAGCCGCCTCCCATTCACACACACACGCACACGCACACACACCAACACACACGTCAGCCACCGACACGGCGAGTTGTGTGTGAGGCGCGGCGGCCTGTACGCTGACAGCTTTTTGGCACGAGAGAGCGAGAGAGTCTCCTCCGAGTTAGCGAGAGCACTTGTCCCGCGAAGGAGGCAACTCAAGAGTTATTCATGAAATAACAGAAGAAACTTAGAGCCTCGTCAACTGTGCGACTCCCGGCAGTGGCAGTGGCAGTGTGTGTGTGTGTGTGTGTGTGTGTGTGTGTGTGTGTGTGTGTGTGTGTGTGGGGTTTATTTGACAAGACTTGAAATGAGGCTTCACGCATCAGGTCAAGGCTCTATACATGCTCACCTGCACCAAATAACAGAGCGTGCCATATCTGAATCAATTTCAATTCGCGTAATAACCCCCGGGTTACAGACGACAATGCGGAATAGAAACCAGCTGAGTGAAGAGCAGGTCGTGGACGATGTGTGAAGAATGTGCCAGGGGCGGGGTCAATTCAATCTGAGTAACTGTGCGGCTGCTCTCCATCTGTCGCTGATGCAGATTTAATTCTCAAGACGTTTAAATAAAAAAACAAATGTTGAGCCCCTTTTTCCACTGCGCAAAAAAACCCACAAACATGTGACACCTGGTTGAACACACTCGTTTATTTTACTTTATAGAGATGCCGAGGCTTCTCTACACAAATCGAACTTTGCGTTTAAGGTCCTAATTGTTTTTGATGCGCAACAACGGTTTTCTCTTTGTGTAGCGAAGATGCATCGACGTTGGTTTCTGTCGTGACGTATTATTTTGGCCTTTTACTTTTACACCTTGGGAACAACGTCCAACCGCGATTTTCTTCGCATTTTGCAAGACACAACACGCATTGGTTTCTGGCGTGTCTGGTTTCCGTCACGATTTTATGACACCCACTGAACTTCTCAACGTTAGCTTGTCAATAGCAAAGAATGTGAATGAATGTGTACTTAAGTCAATCGCATTTTTTTAAACAGCGTAAACCTGCTAATTAATCCAGCCTGGTTCAGAGAGATGAGGCCGAACAATCAATTGAGCAGCCGCACCGTAATGTCCTGATTTAAACTGCTTCTCCTACTCCTCCCTCATTCCCTCGTTCCCCTCCTCCTTCCCGTCACCATTAATAACAATTCAGACCCTTGGAGCATTAATTAGTGAAATTTTTCCCGTGCGCCCGGACTCTGCGAAGCCACCTACAACGACTGCAGACTTCTGTAAACATGATCCGCTGCATAGCAAGTTGTTTTTATACCCAGGGTTTTTTTGTTTTTTTTTAAAAGACATGGTGATGAGATCACAGAATTGTTCGAGCATGCCCAACACACACACACACACACACACACACACACACACACACACACACACACACACACACACACACACACACACACACACACACACACACACACACACACACACACACACACACACACACACACACACACACACACACACACACACACCACACAGAGTCTCTCCTCTCTTACAAACACTCCCCTCTCTGTCTCTCACTCTCTCTTCATTAGGCCGCCCCTGCGCTGGCCTGTGTGCGATTCATTAGCTTTTATCCTCTTCATTTGAAGAAGGAGCTGTGTATAATTAGAGCATCTCTGTTTGTCCAGCATCCTTCACACAGTCACATCTCAAGGCCAATTATCATTCCGCTGCAGAGCTCCCAGATAACACAGCCACATCCGCCGCCTGGAGAATGAACTTCAAACTATTACTGCCTCTCAAGAATGTAAATAAAATCAACAGCTAATGATTGAATGTGGAGTGGCACTCCAGGGACATGGAGACGATGAACCATATTGCTCGACTTTGCGTTCTAAGATTTTGTTTTGCCCGGGAAGTGTTAGTGACGGAACAGCGCTTAGCGGGTTTCCACACGTTCAGTGCAGTGTGTAGCTGCACAGCGTTTTCTAACACACGATGGACGCAAAACTCGTAGAATGCCACAATCTCAGGATGAAGAAGAGGAGCCATACACGTAGAAGACGCCAATGAAAGTGTTAACCTGGAAACACTAAGACATTAAAGAGCTTTCGGTGATAACGGCCGATACCAGCGTCAATGTGCTGAAAACAAAAAAATGCGATCTCTGCACGGGAATTACGTCTGAATGTCAGATGTCGTGTTCTTTCTATGTGAAACGCAAACTCCTGAAAATGTCTGAAAACACCCTGGACAGTCACTTTGCTGCCGTCTGTGTGTCGGCTCTGCAGTCCACTACTTTTAACTTCATCCTCTTTGTTTCTTTTAATGTTAGCGTTTAGCTTTAATTTCACATTATGGGTAAAAATATGGGTATTTAACAAAAGGTCCTGCAGTTTTAGGACAATGCAGAAGAACAATGATTCTCAGCTTTCAGTCAAACACAACCGCCGAGATTTTGTTATGGTCAAACAGTGGAATGTTCTCCGGCGGCCAGGTCAGTCATCTGACTCCGAACTATCATGTGTCTCACTCGCTGAGGAACGAACTGGAAAAAACTAAAGCCAGGAGGTAACTGCAGGACAGGGAAGATACCGAGGTTCTGCTGATGTCGACAGGTCTTTGCATGAAGAGGAGTTTGATATTTCTGTTTTATTACAGAAAAAACATGTGGTCTACAAGTACTCTGTATAAAGGAGGAAAAGTTATATTAAAAGTCTTAATTTCATCAAGTTAATCGAGTTTTGACCTTGAGTCGGCCTTTGCATTTATTTTGTATTTGTATTAAGCGTGATGACTTTATTTAAGTTTAACTTATCAAATTACTTTCTGTGCCCTAAAACTGGAGTCTGCGCATTAAAGGAGCTCCAGCTGCCACACGGTGGATTTAAAAACACTCAAATCAAAAAGGTGAGAGTTATGACTTTAACCTCAGAGTCTCTGTTTGATTTTAGATCTAATGTGAAGGAGTGTGGAGCCAACGAAACTAAATGTGTCACTGTGCAAATACAGACCGCACTTCCAGTCACAGTCTTAATACCACTTTTATTAATTTTTTATGTTTGTTGTCACGGCAATTCAATTTAATTTAGAAAGCTGGAGAAACAACAGAGTAAATGAAATTAATTTCAGAATTCTTTTGTTTTTTTTTGACTTGAGCACAACTAGTCATCGATCTGTGTTCTTTTTTTTTTTTCCAGGTGTATCAATTTGGCCTCTAACCTGCTTCATCTTCTCCTTCACTTGGTGATTTTCCCTCATTTCCTCGAAGCCCTTGTGGCGATTTCCAGAGAGCAGATGCTGACTTCTCCCATAGAAACGCAGCTGAATAATGTGTCAAGCTGTGTGCCCTTTACTCGGGGATGCAACATGTTTTGTTATTCAGTTATAATAAGTCTAATGAGGATAGCAAAATGTTAGATAACCTTCTCTTATATGACGCCTTTGCACCTGGCATGACTCTTGCGTCTGGAAGCACGACGCTGATCTTTAATTTTCAGACGCCGACGTTAGACTCTGACCTTTGCCGCGACGTCTCAGACGGCAGATTTTATTTTGAAATGCGGATTGCCTTGAAATAGCTTGATGTGATATCATGTCGTCTGTGTTTGGTCAGGCAGCTGTGCAAAGAAGAGGAGAGGAGCGACACAACGGATGTCACTGAGGGCTGCAGTGCATCAGTCTTACCGAGGGGGGGGGGGATTATACTTTAAGAGCTGTTGTTTGTTATCGGACATAAAACACAAATGCAGCGATATTTTGTCTTCCTGTATCATAAATACAAGATAGTGGATATTTGTATATCAGATACTGTGAAAAACTCACAACAACAAAGTTCAAGGTTCGAATCCTGGTTCGGCCGGGGTCTTTCTGGGCGGAGTTGGCATGTTCTCCTCGTGAAGGTGCGAATGTGCACGTCAATGATTGTTTGTGCTTCCTGTCTGGGTTGTACCTGCCTCTCGCCCAATGGGATCGTCTCCAGCCCTTCCCCACAACCCTCATCAGGATATAAGAGGTATAGATAATTGATGGATATATAAATATATACACATGTTAGACATCTCTATTGAAGAAAAATGCAGCATATCGCTGTCGACCGAGTCATTACTGCAGTATTTTATGTTTGCACGTTCCTAAAGTTAAAGTTTTTAGAGTGACACCCCCATGATCAGTCTTAAGACGACTTTGCTAACAAACTCAGAAAAACCTCAGAAAGTCACACATGTAACCGCAGCGTTTGAACAGCTTCGGTAAATCCACGTGTTTCTACCTCCTTCATTATCTTCATAATAAAAAAAAGTGTCTGAGAAGCAAAGTCACAGAAGAATGTACACCTCACTTTCTGCTTTGTACTATCATCAATCACCAGAAGCTTTTTTTCCCCCCCTCCTCCTACAACATTGGTTGAAGCCATCCATATTAAAAAAAAAAATTTGAAAAATCACATGCATATTTAATTTCATTCTCCACTGGCTCACACAAAAGAAACTGCCACCCTTCAGGACACCTTTCAGAAAAGTCTCTATTAAATCTAAGTCAGCTGGGAGTGGAGAAACATTTCAAGTGAGAATCTAAATTATTGCCAGACTTCAAATGAAGTGCTGTTTATCTTCCCGAGCAGCCGATGTGTTGTTTTACTCCTTAGTCACAGCTCGGATGGCAATCAGGATCGGTCAACCGGGGCGCTATCAGCAGCAGTCACTCCGCGGTGACAAACTGCAGCTCCACTCTCCAGGCACGGGCATTATTCTCAACACGCGACACGGCTCAACCCCTATCAGAAAACAAGGCAGGTTTTATGGCTGCTGGAAAAGGTGGTAAACATAACAAAGTGCACAGCTCCCTGGAATTTAATGTGCTCGGTCAAAAGACGGAGTATAGATATCAAAGGCCAGGGCGTCGAACAAAAAAAAATAGAAGCTGTCCTCATGATGTAGGAAGCAGAAGCACAGGCCGTACACAACAAGTGATTTATAGTGTTGATTTATTTTTTCCCCCCTCTCGCTGCTCTGGAAATATAGCATCCAGTGGGCATTGTGAATGCAAAAGATGGAGAGGGAGGGGTGGACGGTCATCTCTAGTAGAGATGTTCCGATAGCAGCATCGAAAAGGCCCCCGATACTTCAGAAGATGCCAGATCGGGTATTCACGAACGTTTGTACTGAAACCATACGATGTCTTTCAAGTATGTTAGTCTCCCCGCCCCCCCGATAAAGTTGCATTTTCCTTTCCTGGAAATGTGCTGATCCTGCCACTAGCCACTACTGTTTTTAGCAGGGGCGGATCCAGAGGCGGGGGCCAGGCGGGGGCACTGGCCCCAGCTGAAGTCCGATTGGCCCCTTAAAGATCTCAAAGAACCCCTGTCCTGTCAGTAGCTCACAATACTCACAATACATATGCCCCAGCTTTTTTGAAGTACACAATGTGCTTGAACAAGGAACAATTATCAAAACATATTCAACGATGCTCAAAGCTATAGAGCGGTCAGTGAACGAGGAGTGAGTTAAACGTGCACCTTAGTGAATCAGGATGGATGTTTGACATATAATTGTCTATTTTTCTACACTCTGGCTGCAGGTTAACAGTTTGTTTGAAGGAGTGAACAGTTCTATGGTTTGATGCTGTTACTGTTTAAAGCTTAAAAGGTCTTTTGTTTTTAGAAACTGTGGATGCACATTAACAGCCATTTAAAGGATTTGTTCTTTATTCGTGTTTTTTTATTTATGTATATGACAATAAATTAAGTTCTATGACATTCATTCTCTGTATGGATTTCTTAAAGCCGGTTTAACCTGAGCCAGGCTATGAATAAAGTCAGTAATCACCACTTACACACAGGGCTAGTAGCATACAGCTGTTAAATAAGTCGCTAGATTTATAAATGCACTAGTATGGGGACCAGTACTCGGGATCACATGATACACAAAGTCCAGGAATCTGAATCAGTATCGGGAAGGGAAAATATAGAATGAGAATATCTTAACCAAACAAGTTCCCACAGTGGAAGGAGATGAAACCGAGGCAGCATGATCCTGATTATGGAGTGAGTTGAGTTTTTATACTTGTAAATTAAAAGACTTCCAGAGAACCGCTCCCTGTGATCAAATTGCAGCCGATACTGTGCACTGAAGTACGCTGGCACTATGGTTACCTCAGTGATCTAATTACCTCGTGAGCTGTTCGCACATACACCCCCCCCCTCTCCACAACAAAATGTCTCGAGCCACAAGCACCAGCTCACGTTCAGCCTCCCCGTCCGTGTGTGTGTGTGTGTGTGGCCATAATCCGTCACCTCAGCCCCACAGAGTAAAACGCATCCAATTGATTTCTTCCTGGTTTACATATTTACACACACACTCGTGCAATTAGGAGCACATTTATCGACAGCTCCGGCCCCACTGGGAGTCCTGCAGAGCAAATAAATCTCCTGGTCCTGGGGCTGCCAGCGGGGGAGATTGATAAACCTCACACAAGAATGGACTGGGAATACTTTGAGCTTCAGGGTAAGAGAGTTCTCTGGCATAAAATGACAAAATGACCCGTGGCATGAAGACTACACCACATTAACACTATTTATTCATCAGAAAATGTTTAAAGTATAAGCCTTAAACATCCGGTACCAGTTTGCAGACAATAGGGCCACGTAAACAAAATAAAAATGTCGTTTTTTTTAGCAGATGAGATATTTGTTGCTTAAAAAGTGCAGTGTTTTGTCACAGCAGGGACTCGGTTAGTTTCCAAAGTGCATCTGAATCCTGATCTATGAGTCTGACTGGAGGTCCTCCACTCCCGAGCAGCTCAGCTCCATCATCTGGGTATCACATTATGTGTGTGCCATGCTGCCCCCAACAGGCTCTCTGAGAAATGCATCAGCTTCCGACTGTGGAGCTGAAATCCACAACACAACTGCAACTTCCAACTCCACCGCTTCCCCAGAGCGGCACATTAATACAAAAAAAACACACACACACATGGAATCAGCCTTTTCCCACATGTTTAAGGGAGGTTTCTGTGTGTAGCTCTAATTGCATTGGCAGTATGGATCAGCTTCAGTACATTGATTGGCATGAATGTGGGTTAATGTCCCTTTTTCCCCCCCACATTAAATGCCAGTGTTGAGGCAGCAGAAATGACCCTTCAGGCGCTAAATTAGAGTCTGAATGTGAAGTCCCTGTGGGCTCAGCCATTAACAGTGAAGGTGAAAGTCTGTGTTATTATGTGGGGAAGTCTAATAAGTCAAATCGCTATCTGCTGCTAATCCCTGAACTTTTCCTCTGCACAAAGTTTTAAGTAGACTTAATACAAATTAAGTTGCCTGTGTTGTGAATAGTGAACAGCATTAATTAGAGAAGGGGTGTTGCATCTGCGTGGGGGTTGTTTGCATTAAATATACAAATCCATTGAATTTAAGGTATTAAATGACAAACAGAAATATAATGATGCATGCATTCTCAGCTGGAATCAAAGTGCATGCTATGGAAACTGCAATTCAATCATAAAAAAAAAAGCTTTTTCAACACCAGTTCTGCAAAACCAGCTATTTTATGAACTAGGGTACTTGTAGTGATGAAGAGGGAGAAATACATTCACACATGACGCACATAAACTACAGCTAAAGTGCATGACATAAGGAATTTAGTGAAAAGAGCAGCGGACACCAAACATAATCCACATTGTGCACGTTAAACTGGATGTTACACAGGGGGGGGTCGACTGTGGCTCGTGTCCCCACAGTGACCAGAACTGAAGAAATGAAGTTCGCACAGAGTTCACACTGGAATGCAACGACAGTAGCAGGCTGCTTGAGGTTAATCACATTAAAACAGCCACGAGATAAAGTTAGACACGGACTGTGAACTCCCACAACTCGCGGTCACTTGGCTGCATCGTGGCGCTGGAGGCTGGAGGAGCCGGTGCGCACCTGCTCGTGGCGCACGGCCGCTCCAGCAAGGCGAGACAACGGGAAACTGATGAACGCCTGCAAACTGTGGCGTTCACTGTGGATCCAGCGTGCGTAAATGTCATGTTTTTAACTTGGACTGTGACATGCATCCACGGTGACGCACATCCCACGTTGCTTTTTACTGGAATTTGCCTCATAAAGATGAATTCTGCGATTCCAGCAGCTGCGAAGAGGTGAAATAACCACAAAATGATGAACGAAGTGAGTGGATCACACATATGCACGGTTCGTTTTTAACTTGGTCTGCAAAATGCATCCATCACAGCCTCTGACTCAATGATTTCACTCGAATTTACTCCATAGACATTCGTTGGAAGACGAGAAACTCGGATTAAAGCAGCTCTGAACAGACAACGAGAAACTGATCACAAATAATCACAAAATGATGCCCGAACTGCAAACTGTGGCGTTCACTGTGGATCCAACGTGCGTAAATGTCATGTTTTTAACTTGGTCTGCAAAATGCATCCTCACAACCTATAACTGGTGTTGATTTCACTCGAATTTACTCCATAAACATTATTAAGAAGACGAGAAACTGCGATTAAAGCAGCTCTGAACAGATGACAGGGGGAAACTGATGCAAACTGTGGATCAGACGTGCGTAAAAATCATGTTTGACTTAAATCACATTGATTTCACTCCAATTTACTTCATAGACATTAGTAACAAGACGACAAACTCTGATTACAGCAGCTCTAAACAGGTGAGACAACGAGAAACTGACGAACGCCTGCAAACTGTGGATCCAACGTGCGTAAATATCAGGTTTTCAACTTGGTCTCCAAAATGCATCCATCACAACCTACGATTCAAATTGATTCCACTCGAATTTACACCACGAACATCACTTAAAAGCTGCAAAACTGCGATTAAACCACTCAGACAGAGCAGTGGACAAAACTCGAGCTGAAGTGTCGCCACGCTCCACTCGCGGTGCCAGGGGAGAAACGGCGCGTGTTGTGCGCGCACAGACATGTCCAGGTAATCCCGCTTACCTTTGAAAACTTCCCCTCGGGCGCACAGCAGCAGGGTCAACGCAGCAAACAAGCAATTGATAACTTTATCCATGTCGAACCGCGGCGTCGTGGCGTTAACCCCCAGCAGCAGCGGGGTTAACGGGGCAACTCTTCTTCTTCTCTGGAACCGCAACTTGAATCTAACGCCACTTTTTCTCGCTGCTCCGTCTCCAAGTGTTCGCCCTGTCCTCCGTGCCTGTGCGGAGGAGGAGGAGGGGAGGTGAGAGGACCCGGTGGCCGGACACGGCTGCTGCTCCTTCTGCGCCGGCTTTGCTCCACACTTGCAGGAGGAGGAGGAATGTGTGAGTGAGTCCTGATTCCTGAATTGCGCCTGGATTGACTGGTCCGGCTGCTCCAGGAGAGCAGCGGCTGCGCGCTCGCTCCGCAGCCGGTAGAGGGCACGTTTGAGCCCCGCCTGTTAGAGAGGTGTCCCCTCCTCCTGCGGCCCCTGGATCCGGGTCATGAGCAGCAGCTGTGGACTCGAGGATCACGTGAAATATATAATAACAACATTAGTAATAATAACAATCATCATCATCACCTACTGTCGTTAATCCCACTCAGATCATTAATTGAAGATGGCAATTAATTAATCACTAACTGACATTTTTATCTAAGTTATTTTATAATATAAAAAATAATCAATTATATTCTTCAACATATTTTGGTCTTTAAACTTCCTCATTAAGTCCCTTTTTAAAAGGACAGTTCACCCAAAAATGAAAAATTCACTCATCCTCCACTCACCACTGTGCCGATGGAGGGGTGGGGGGGTGAAGTGTTTGAGTCCACAACACACTTTTGGAGTTTCAGGGGTTAACAGCGCTGCAGCCAAATCCAATACAACTGAAGTAAATGGTGACAGATTCCTCAAACGTATAGAACAGAAATAAAACCTGACACACCTCCGTGCTGCTCCTGTGGTGTCGTCCAAGTGTCCGCGAGCCGCGACATTCGAACTCGACTGGAAACAAGTAGATTCACACCTTGTTTTTAGCCTGAATGTTCGCGGTGATCCTAGAACTGCAGTAACAAGGAGGAGGATAATAATAACAATTTGAATGTCTGGGCTTACGGACACTTAAATGGCCGATCTGTTTTTATTTTTACGTTTGAAGAAGTGGTCGCCAAACTTGTTCATGCTCAACCTGACACCTTAATTTACTAAATATAACTTTAATATCAATTTAAAATCTCTGCCAGCTGGAGTCTTAATGCTCGTTCAGCCATTAAAGAGAAATTTAGCCTGACATTCAAGACGACCTCATCAGGCGACCTGGCAAAACAAGGCTGCATCATCACACACGTTCTGTGTGTGTGTGTGTGTGTGTGTGTGTGTGTGTGTGTGTGTGTGTGTGTGTGTGTGTGTGTGTGTGTGTGTGTGTGTGTGTGTGTGTTTCCAGCTTCCATGAATCAACGATGAAGCTTTACTTTAATATACACAAATATTTGTTGGAAATTAGTCTTATCTGAGACGGCGAGTGCAAACAGCAGCGGGGACTCCTCGCAGCGATGTCAAACACCGAGATGGAGGAGCAACTAATGACAAAGTCGGCCAATGTCACTGCCTCATTGTTTTTGCATGCAAAAACACACATGGCCATTTCACTGGTACCAGCAGTTTTTTGTGGCTAATTAAAAACGCAGCCAGATTGACACGGGTCCACATTTAGTTTCTAAACGACCTCCTGTTGTCAAGGATATACGGCTCCGTGTTGTCGTTTCATTACACGGAGGTGCACCGCGGCTCTCTGTGGGCTGCAGGCATTGTCGTGGCTTCGGCAGTTGTGTTGCCAGGAATGTCGGGAATACCAGTCTGAGCAGAGCTGTCATGGGAGTGGGTGAGAATGAAACTTCCTCTGATTGGACGGAGGGAAGAATGGATAACATCGTTGTGTGCACTCCTGAATGCTGAGGGTGGGAAATGGAGGGTGAGGCTGCTTGTTAGTGGGTGATTGAGGGGTGTGTTTCAGTGGTTCTGCATAAACACAGTCGGCCACCAAGTCATGTTGGATAAATAAATCATGATAATATCTTTCACCGCTGCTTCCACCCATTTCTTATTTTTAACCGTCCATTCCAGCCGTTTAGACGTTAAGTGTTTCAACCCTTTGGCCCCTTTTATACTTTTTATGTTGTATGAAATGACAAAATGCAGCTAAAGGAGGTCAAAACAGCACATATTACATTTTAAGACAACTACAATACCTCCCCCAAGGCCCATCAGCTCGCTTAGGTTCAATCCAGCTGCTCTAAATTATAAATGTTTCTTTTTTAAATCAAAATCTCTGTATCATTTCTATGGAAAGTCCCCAAGTTATTTTTTTACCAGGCAGCAAAAGGGATAAACAGAAAAATCAACACATCAGAAGTAATAGATAAATAAATATACAATATAATATGCAAATGGTGATACAATGTAAATACAAGAAAATAACAAACTAAAATATACACATCAATATAAATAAATCTCAGTGACGTGCTGCTGGTCAGAATCTGTGGCGACAGCACAGACAAGCACATGCACCACTCCCGGTATTGAAAAGACTTAATGTTGACACTTTTTCGTTCGCCTGTTGTGTTCCACGAGCTTAACTTTCCATCACACTGTGGAAGCCGTGGACAGAGGAGCTCTGACATTACACTGATTGGATGAAAAGCGCCAGAGCAGCTTCAAAATATTCCATATTTAGGCCTCAAAGGTCACGGCCATTTCAGTGACTCACGGTTTCATCTGAACTGCATCCTGTGCCGCCGCCGCTGAATATGTGATGGTGACATTTCATGAGAGGAAACTTCAGTAAATCTCTTCTGCATCACATCCGCTCTGTGTGTTGGGATGTTTCATATCCGGCAAACATAAGAACGACGAGATGTAGTGTTACGCTGATTGTCAACACCTCCCCATGTGTGTGACGCAATAAATCACACAACTTACACACAAGTGATGTTCCTTGTGATTATCCTGTGTGTTAGGGACCAGGCAAAAAGACTAAAGGAGTAAAAAGAGATTTCTCCTTTTTAATCAACAAAATCAGGGCCCAAACTTCTGCAACAGCAACAACAGCCTCAACATAAACACACCTCTCTTTAAATGACACACAGGGGGTATATAAAGTATATATACACAGGTGGACTAGTCCATTCAGGCAAACAGGGGAGACCTAAGCAAACATACAACATTAACTACACAAATAAACTATCAACATACAAAGAAAAAACCTATCAAAAATAAGTATATACACAAACAAATAGGATTAACTTTAAACAAATGCTAACAAAGTCCAACAAAGAAGTTTCAACCCATTCTAAATCTGCCCCCCCTCCCTTCAATCAGCCTTTGGCCTCCTCCACTTCCTGTGGGTGGGGCTTAAAAGACCACTTCCTGCAGGCTTCAGGCCTGTGGCCAGAGGAGCTCGGCACAAACGAAGGGTGAGTGTTATTGCAAATTACAGAGAAGGAACAGAATATTAGCTACACTGCGTGCACCCAACTTAAAAAATACACAAAAATAAATGATGGTGCAACCGCCACACCGTGCCTTTAACGTCACCAGCTCGATTCCCGATTGATTAGCTGCCCTTCATTATGGGAAGTCACTCGCCGCCAGTGATGCTAAACGGTTTTCTGAGCTTTTGGCTTCTAAATGAATAACGTCTTCAAATGAGGGAACGCGGGGGCCAATCTGTGCTCAGCCACTCACACGGCGTCTCGTTACAAAACAAAGTTGTCGGCGCACACAGCAATTAAATAAGATCAGCAAATCCTGCCTCAGTCAGGGGGTTGATCCCCCGAGTACCACTGACCACCAGTGAGTGAGCGCTGCACAACACGGTGAGGCTGATTGCCACACAGCACAGCATCACTTTAATTAATAGCCACAGTGGTTAAACTGTGTTTCACTCAACTGTACACAAGAGAGAGTTTTATAATTAAAGCCCAATCAGGCCTTTGTTTGTGCAATTACAAATAAGTGTTAATCTATTTGTTGCTTTAGTTCCCGATTGAAAGTCCTGCTTCTCTGGTGTTTGTTTAAACAAGTAATACAAGTGGACGTTTTTATTTTAATGTCACTAGAATAGTAACATCACCGCTGAACACTAATACCTGGATTCAGGTCATCGGACTCACACAACATCGTTATAGGTGCTTTATTTGACAACACGTCCCATGATCACTATCTGGGACAAAGACTTATTCAGTGTGTGTGCACGTGTATGTGTGTGTGACTTGCATGTAGGACTTGCATGTAGTTGCAGGTACAGACCAACAGAGGTCACGTTTTTCTCTGTTCCACAGCAGCCACTCTTTGCTGTGACTGGTTGAGCTTTGACCTTTTTGAAAGTTGAGAAACCGCATTGATATTCCAGCAGCCGAGTTTAACACAAACAGGTTTTTATTCATCGAAATGGTTGATAAGAGAAATTAGACGTTACACAATCATACACACAATTACTCATCACGTTGCTGTTGCAGTTTAAGATAAAGTCACTCAATTATAAGTTTCTTAATGAAAGTTCTACTTATGAGGATGATCACAATTTTCCAGGAAGTTTACCTAGAAATTCTCATTTTGTAAAACAGACGATTAAACAGCAGCAGATTTACAATGTGTTTTTGAACAATATGATTTACAGAGTATCGAGGGTTAATGCAAGTACAACATCTGTTTAGAAGAATCATGATCATTAACAGAGTGTGCAAAATTAATGTCAACATTAATAGTCCAATATTAATAAGAAAAACAATCTGAAATCAATATGTGATATGTAACAATCTGGAAAAAAAGAAAGTTATCTTTCTTATTTTTCTTCTGTCTTGTTTTGTTCTCTGTAGTTTTATCCCCACGTATTTTGTAAAACACTTTGTGAACTTGTTGCTGTAGTAGTATTTCACAAATGAAGTTAATTATTATCATTATATATTTACTCAAGGCTTCAATTATCAGGGATTTGACCTCATCATTTTGTAAATAAGTAACTTGAAAGTGATTTGACAATAATACATACAAATTTTCAGAATTTGTTGAATATGTACTTCAGGTTTAGTGCATGATTTGAATAATGTTGACTCAGACAGTATTTTATCTTTTTAAAATGTTTTATTTACACAGAAAAGCTTGTTGGACACGTAACTTTTTCATAGATTTCATGAAATATTTTCACATTAAAACACTTTTACAGCTTTTTACATTGTTCTTCATCTCCACAGTTACATTTTCGAACTTCTCCGGACAATGGGAATTCATAGCATCAGTTTAACAGTGTTTGTTCCATGTTTTGATTTCTGGTGTCTTCTCAGTAACTACAAACATTTCACAAAACAATCCAAACTCAAACTTCTCTCATCTTAGAAGTTTGCTTGAAGTTATTTCAATTTGATTTGTTCTACACTGTCCAAATTCAGTGTTAATCATATCATGCCTCGTAAAGGTCTTTTATTCCATAACTGTTTTCAACTTGTTTTCATTACAACATTGAACAATCTCAGGGGATCTACCACCGGGCAGTGTCCTGCTCTGATCTGTTAGAGTGGAACAACATTTAATCACAGTCTAAGTCCCGGTCGTGTTTTGTTTTATGTTTTTTTTGCAGATCTTAAGCCCCCCTCCACTGTTCTTTCCACTGACCTTACCCACTTGATCCCAGTGACTTTAATGCAACAAACAGCCCCCCGCCACTGCCACGGGCCAAACCACATCAACTGACCAGTTATCAGCTCCCAAATGTAGACCTGTGAATGTCTGTGTGAGCTGCGTGACTTGTCCTGACTGCTTCGCTGTGGATTAACAAATGTTTAGACATGACACAGCAGTTGCTAATTCTTTATTTATATCCAAACTTCGGTATTACATAAAAAAAAATTAGAAAATCTATTCGTCAGTCAGAGAGATAAACCATCTTGAGACATAATATCTCTTGTCAGTCAGTTTGTGGACTCAGACCACGACTACCACCTGCCAGGGGTCAGATTTTCCCCAACGTGGCATTACGACACACTCTTTCAGACACACAGACACACATGCAGCAGTGGTCCCTCACGTGGGTTTGAGGTAGTTATAGAGGGCGCTGAGTCCTCCTTGCAACACCTCCTGAATAGGCTTGAGGAGGGGGTTGTGGATTATGTGAAGTCCCTTGTCCATCGGGTGGCAGGCCAACCTCCCGAGCCGGCTCAGTAGATACAGTTCCACCGGTACATTTTGCAGGTCATTGAAGTCAACATTGAGGAGCTCTAAAGACTGTAGAAAACACAGTGTCTTTGGCAGTGTGTGGATACTGTTGCCCTCTACAATGAGGATCTTGAGGTTCACCAAGTCCTGGATCTGGTCCGCAATCGTCTCTAGTCGGTTGCAGGCCAGGTGCAGGAAGACCAGGCCCTTCATCGTGTACACACACGTGGGGATGTGAGCGATGCGGTTGTGGCTGAGGTTGAGCTTGGTCAAACTGTTCATGGCTGCCAAGCTGCCAGGGAGGCCCGTGATCTGGTTGTTGGCCAGACTGAGCACCTCCAGGCAGGTGCAGGAGCCCAGCTCCTCGGGGACCTCGCTCAGGCGGTTGCGACAAGCAAAGAGCACACGCAGCTTCTTCAGGAGTCCGATCTCAGGGGGGAGGCTCGACAGGTTGTTGCCCCAAAGATTGAGGATGACAAGATTGTCCAGGGCACCCAGGGTAGAGGGCAGGGAGCACAGGCAGTTCATGGACAGGTTTAGCTTCTGCAGCTCTCTGAGTTCCCACAGCTCAGCCGGGGTCTTGTCGAGTGCCCGCATGGCTAGACTCAGGGTGCTGTAACCGAAGTGCACCGTGGCGTGTCTGCGGATCCTCTCTGCAGCCGAGGACAGGGTTGGCTGGTCGTCTCTCAAAGCACTCTTGCTCCTTTGACCCATACTCACCTCGTTCAACTCCTTCGTGGAAAAACTGCGAGATTGCTTCCCGCCCATCTTCCTCGCAGTCGCTTCAAGTCAATCGCCTCTAACACCAATGTCACCATGCGATTAGCTGAATCACCAGCAATTGGAGCATTGAGAGGCGACGCGGGATAACGACTGCTGATTGATCTCCAGGGTTCTTGAACAAGCCGCACAGAACATGATGAGCTCCAGTGGTACTGAGGTGCTTGGTTGTAGTGGAACTCCTGATGTTTGGCAGCAGTTACTCTGAATTCTGGCTTGGTTTTCTCCGAGTGGGGCTGCAGGCGGCTGGAACTGAGCGGTAGACGCTCTCTCCCGGACCAACTGCCTGTCGTACAGGATTTCATTCCCCAGCTGGTCCTGTCACTTTCCATGTCCACAGATAGCACTGGGCTCCCCACCCACCGCGGGGAGGGGAGGACCATTGATAGGATGCTGTGTGAGCTCAATCAGCTGAGGTCACCGCCATGATCTCATAGCTGGACACACAGAAATACTCTGGGACTCTCAGACTCCGTCACACTCGGAACACAACCCTGTCCCTTATGTCACATACACCTGCTCTCCTCTGTATTGTATTATGCAGTTAAAATGATTCAGATAGTTAGCATACCAGCACCCGAAGCCCATAAGCTCTTCTCACATTTTTTCACGTGTCGGCCCCTGTGCCTCTGTGCACGTTCCTGTTGTCTCAACTTAAATCTGGCACCAAGCCGGCAGCCGTGAAAACACTGGATCACCTCTCAAAAAAGTAACAGCTCTTAGAGGAGTTAGTGAAGCCTTAAGCACAGACACGTGCTGGAGTAATCTCAAATTTATTTTATTTTGCTATGCGACGTATTTATTTTATTTATGATAAATTATTTTTATTTTGTTATTTGTTACGTGTTATTTATTTTAGAAACAATACTTTCTAAATGTATTAATTGATAATTAATTTATAAGTGCAAAAGGACATTTAGTTAGACAACAGTTAGTTAGTTCCTAGAAAACTCCTCTCATTCATTTGGCCCTGAAGGGGGAAGCTCTCTTCATGTTTAAGAATAGCCTACAGTACATTTACATTTTTGACATTTTCAACACACACACTGAGGTTAAAAGTTCTCAATGCGTTTCCCCTGAAGACTCTTTCTATTGTTCCTCACTGAAGCTTTTGTCTAACTTCCTTTTTAAAATGAAAAGAAAGAAAATCTAATATTTACTTTGAAACATTCAACGTTTAGAGATTATAACCAACTACGTTTGCTTAAGTACTGTGAGCAATAGGTGCAAAGTTGAGGTCAACAAATATAATTTACATTTAATAATAAATTATATCTGTCTATATACATTGTAGGATATTATACTACTTAGAAATGCTGAATAAAGCAACTTTGTAACACGTAAGCACAATGTTGTCTTATGAGGACAGAAATAGACTTTTCTATAAGAAAATAAGCAGCGTTTTCAAAGAGGTGTCACTCAAACGACGACACGTTATTAAAATGATCTCTGCAACAGGAGAAGTCCGGGTTCATGAGCAGTGAACACATTATAAAAACGATAGAGGTGTTAATGGGCCCTTGGACTCTATCCACTTTCCTCGACAGCCGTCCAGAGTCTGACCAGGACTTGCAGTGGCCTTAGTCATCATTCTTCTCCCAGCCCAGTAATCAAAGTACTTGGATGACAGTTAGCAGTGATATCCAGCTCTGGGGACTCGCTGGCTCTGCTCTGAGCATGGCTACATCAGCACTTATGACTGACAGGCTGAATCATGTGTTTGCTGAATTGGACACTGGAGAGGGGGCTATCGGGGTGCGGTGCCCATTCAGACAGCTGCTTGTGCAGCATGTCTCATCTGGACCTTTTTTTTTTTTTCCCCTGAATGTTACCTTCATATTGCAGTAACTTTGTGTAGAAAGCGGTTTCCGGCTGACTCGTACATTTCTTGTGTGTGTTTGCTCTAAAACATTTAATCACAAAGTCTTTATACAGCCTTCAGTTTTCGGAGGGGGATCTGATCTTGTGTGTTTGTGCGCCATGGCTAATTTCACAAACAGCGGGATTGCCATATCCTGCTCTCCTCTATTTACATGAAAAATGACGCCTCAGCTGTAACCGTCAGAGCATTCCCCCCCCCGTATGCAAACATATCCCCGCGGTGACAACACGAGGCCGGGAACACATGCTGTCAAATAAGCTGAAAAACCCTCTGCTTCATATGCATATCCCTCATTATGGGTTAACTGTAGCCTTGCATTACCTGCATATGAAGCTGAGGTGGATGGACAGATGGAGG
Organism: Hippoglossus stenolepis; assembly: GCF_022539355.2. Lineage (NCBI taxonomy): Eukaryota > Metazoa > Chordata > Actinopteri > Pleuronectiformes > Pleuronectidae > Hippoglossus > Hippoglossus stenolepis. Next base: position 19,764,973 of record NC_061493.1, on the reverse strand, counting down.
GAGGGAGGGCTGGGGTAGAAGCTGGATTGGTAGGTGGAAGAATGGACAGAAGGACTAGGGCTTATTTCTGTGACGGAGAGATGTCATCATGACATACCTCTCCATAACACGCCGTCGTCTAACACTCCATCATATTCCTGTGAGGCATGAATCTTCATTAAAAGCTCCCTCTTTATCCCTGTGCATGTGTTTTTTTTTCTACCAGAGGAACAGATGTGTGGAAACAGCTTGAGATTTAAATTACAAGAAAATGGGATTCCTCTCACATTCACACAACACCTTAATACTGGGGCCCATTAGCGCCAAATGGGGAAGAGTTATTCACTCCGAGAACAGTTACACCCTCCAGTCCTCGGGCTGACGGGAATGATCTCATTTGAGGAGGCTCATCTGGTTATGTGGCACAATAATGTCTCTGGATGAGCTACCTTTAGAGACTCAGGTTCAAGATATATACCATTATTACTTGTTCATTACTGTTGAGCTTCCTGGCAATGACAGATGATATATGGCCCCGCTGCCACAGAATCTGCCGTAGGTGTCTCAGTCCTGTTTTAGAGTGCGGAGTTCCTGCCAAGACCCGAGGCTCTTCAGAATCTATACTGCAGACACATTACTCCCTGAAGCCAGCGTTCGTATTGAGGAACATGTTCCCCCTTTAGACAGAATACAAGACAAGCTCGGGTTGGGGAGACGAGAAATATGCATTTTTGCAAGAATATTCCAGACAGAATTAGCACCATGAAAGGGGAGAAAGCTTGTGAACAGGAGTGGATGGCGAGCCGCCTGAGATGATAACTGTCTATTATTCAGCAGGTGCAGATGTGAATATTCACACCACTGGACACTTTCCATTTGTGCACGCACGCGTACGTATACCTCCAGCTAATGGACTCTGTGGAAGTGGCAGCGGCTTTTTTTTTTTTTGTCAAAAACAATTTGTCACACATATGAATTACCTCCTGGCGCTGCGGCTCTTCCCAAACCACCAGGTGACGCGACAAAGGATTTACACAGCAAAGCAAATTACCAGGGTGGGAAATCAGAGAGAGCGCCCAACAAGTCTGCTTGGAAGATGTTGCAAATGTTCATTTATTTACCACATTGGACTGAGGCCTCCCCCCCCCTGGCTGCTTGTGCAAACTGGCACCATGGAAATTACATGCGTTTATATTCATCCATCCATTCATTATCTCTACCACTTATCCTCTTTGGGTAACGAGGGGGGGGGGGCTCCAAATAATTCTAACCCCAGTCTGCTTGTGTTTGGAGCCACACAGACATGGGAAGAACCTGGCATCTCTACAGAAAGACTCCAGCTGAACAGGGATCAGGGAAGGAACCTTCTTGCTGTGAGACAATAACTCCACCCTACCTACATATACCATGTGAAATCCAGACTGCTTTCAAGGCAAATCTGTTCTAAAAGAGCACAAATACAAATCCGTATCGTTCTTTCCATCTTCTTGGAACATTTTTCACCCTCTTCTCTTCAACTCTATCTTGTGATCTACTAATCTCTTTCCCCCAAGCCACACGCCAGGTATCTGTAGTTAGATCTGCGGTGAAGCAACCAGATTAATCTTCAGATAAACTGGAACAACATGATGAATAGATAATAAAGGCCCCCGGGGGATAGAGCCCTATCCGGGTTAACTCCGCCGCATCAAGCTACTATTTGTAATGATGGCTGGAATCAACGGGGAAGTGCATTGAGCAAAGCTAACTGGGCTCCAAAGTGACCAAATCAGTCCCGACTTTGCTGATGCAGCGGACTGGAAGTACAAACCAATTGTGGCTGTGACAACAACAAGCAGGGTGATGAAGTGCCGACCCAGCAGCCAATCTGGGTCTCACCTGCTCACAGCGACTGCTACAGGCTGCCGAGAGCTAAACTAAACAGTGAGCACCGATGCGGAGTCATCATTATGAGCTAAACTGTCCGTGCTGCGGGGGTGACAGTGAGATTGACTGATGTGGAGTCCAGGGTCTGACCTCATCACGGCCGACAACCTCAGCAGAGTCATAATAATGAGCTTCTCCTCCCAAGCTGCATTAGCTACAGACACCAGCTAATATGTGTGGTATCTAACGTCTGTGGACCGGCCACCATTCCCCTCCTGTGCAACTCAGACCAATAAGGGGATACAGTGGAACCTCAGTGTCCGGCAGCAGCAGCCGTCTTGTGGTTTTTCATCAACAAACCACCTCCAACTATTATATTGAAATATACTTTAATGCATGAGTTTGAAGTTGAGTTGGATAATTTTGACCCTCAAAACAATATAAATCCGGTATCTTAATGTGGCTGATTTTTTTTAATGAAGATCTATGAATATTACCTGGTAACTGATCGAGGACCATAGATCATGACGGTGGATCGTGATCTTGGTGGCAGCTGATAGTGGTGATGGATCGTAATGGTGGATCGTGATGATGGCGGTAGCGGCTCATGGACTATGATTACAACAAGATGCCTACTCCATATTCTACCATTACTGGCACTGCTGCTCCCTTTATTTCTATCAGACATTTTCTTATGTATAAATACTTAAAACATTGACACACTTCTCCATTATACTAAAAAACAGTTTCTTCCAATGAATGTTGTAAATATTGTAATTTTGTTGACACGTTCAGAATTACTGACCTCCGAGTCGGAAGTTGCAACTGAAGTCGGAATTTTGACTTCGAAATCCAAAATGGCTGCTCTGTGTATTAACAGTAGTGAAAGCTGTATTTTTGTTTCACTAGCACTTCTGTCGTTAAATGTGTCGTACACATAGTAATGTCCAATTACTATCTTGGCATGATGGTATAGAGAGTCACAACAAAGCTAGTTCAGCAGCAGGACAGTAAAGTAGCTGCAGAAGTTTTAATAGGCTGCCATATTGCACCGAGTGTGTTACGTATTGTCGAACCGGGCTCTGGTGATGTGTCAGGTGTGGTTTAGAAACCTGCATCACACAGTTCTCATTGCGGCCTCAAGTGACAGAAGCCCAGAAGCTTCAGGGCTGATGATTTTTATGCTCATGCCACCGCAACTAGAGAGACAATAGGATCTGACAAGCTCTGTACTAGAAATTAGGATGCCTGCCAGACCATCACTGCCAGCACGCCATAAATGTTTCATGTGGTGCTGATATGGTAATCATTGGATCCCTACAATGACACCTTGTGAGAGTTGGATAACGATGGCTGTCTTTCAGGGCTGTGTGACTCTGGAAACAGTCCAGTGGCTGAGGCGCAGCCCCAAGTGTGAATCTGCCGGTTAAAAAGGCCCCGTTGCCTCCAATAGGTGGGTAAAGGTCTCAAAGATGAGCAAAATAAAAGTGCAGCGGGGGGGGTCCTCCAGATGTATGCTCTCGCTGGTGAAATAAGCCGCACAAATGCATTCCTCTGGGTTAAATATGCATCCGTTTCATGAGGTTGTGCGAGTGGGTCCAGGTGCCCGTTGGTGGCACGGGCCCAGCTGGAGGATGTGGCCGACTCGCTCCACTGGCGATCAGGCTGGCATACTAACGGAGCCAGGGGTGCTTTCACAGTGAGTTGAAAGAGGCTGGAGCCCGAGCCTCATGCCCAGGGTTCAGAAACACCGGCTCCAGCTGCATGTCCACCAGCTCGCGTGCAGGAAATTAGAGACTGGAAATCTAAAGTGAATTCTCAACCTGCCGCCCGGCTCGCTTCATGGCAGGGGTATTGATCTCATGACAGCATGAACTAACACCACCACCTTAATCACGTCTTGTGACCCGTTGCACACGTGTGAGATTAATTGCTGGGGTGAGAAAAAGAGACATTTTCCAATCACAAGGGATGAAGCAATAAAAGGGCTAACGTGTCTAAAAGGGCTTAATGTATTATTTCTTGGAGGCTTGCGTAAGCCTTTTATTAAAGTGAAACAATCTTGTCAGACACCTGTTGTTCTTGCAGGGGGTATTTATTGTTGGCCTTTGTCAGCACACTGTAATCCCTGGCTAGAACATGGCTGTATGACCTATTCTTGGTCATCGTAATTTTCCCAAGAGCATGTAGGGGTGTGTGTGTGTGAGAGAGAGAGATTGAAAAAGAGTGTGTGTGTGTGTGTGTGTGTGTGTGTGTGTGTGTGTGTGTGTGTGTGTGTGTGTGTGTGTGTGTGTGTGTGTGTGTGTGTGTGTGTGTGTGTGTGTGTGTGTGTGTGTGTGTGTGTCCAGTGATTGCAGGCACCCTTCAGCAATTTCAGTGGAGCTTTTTTTTTTGACACCCAATGTCATGCAGAACAAATCGCCTATTGCTGACACCAGTGATTTCTTGTCTCCAGTGCTGAAAGGAAGTGTATATGGAGGGTGGGTGGGTGGGGGGGCGGTTGGGTCTTAGTGACGGGGAGTTGGACATTTCTGTGATTAAGTAGTAATGGCCCTGGTCGTGACAGGGAAACAGGGGATTTCATTGGTCACAGGGCGAGAAAAAACTGCACACCCCTGAGGCCCGGGGGCTGTTTCTGAGAGGGTATATAATCATTTCAAGAGTCTTTCTTCCGAAAAATGTGGGAAATTCAGCACTTTTGAAGCAATCTCCCGGAAATGCAGTTTTCCTCACTCGTACTTGTAAAGTACCGGTAGTGATTGACATGCATAAGAAAGATTAGGACTCATCATCTCACCGCCTGCCTTGAATACCATGTGTCTGCCGATGGGCTTAACCCGCTAATTGTGGCTTTAGTTCCGATGGTATTGTTGCGTGCCTGTGGTTGGGTTTAAAGTTGCAGTTATATTGAGACATGCGGGTATTTTACCATTTGTAATGGAACATCTCAGACAACCAGGGTTTGTGTGTCAGCTGATGTCGGTGTCAAGTTGTTGAGGTGCAGTGAGAGAACAGAGAGTCTGAACCAAAAACAAGAAATAGAAATAAACTATAAGGGATTTTCTTGTCCTATCAACCACTCACAGCACTTTACACACATCTGTCACATTTACACTTCTTTGCACATTCTACTTCTGTCACATGCCACTCGTGCACTCTGCAATTTGGGTGTTTACTGTCTTGACACTTTGGGAATGGAGAACTGAACCTACGACCTCCTGGTTGGTGGACGACCCGCTCTTCCCCCTGAGCACACAGCTCTTCTGTAAGGAGACCGTAATCAGAAGGTGGTGTTTCAGGGAGTCAATAGAAAATGAGACAGACCCCTGGTGCTGGAAGTTGGGGCCTTGTGTGAGATATAAATGGTGTTGTGAGGACATCTAGTGGCCGAGAAGGAGAATCATGTTGTGTGTCTCTGTGGATAAAATGATATTCCATAAACAGAAGAGTTTTTATCACAGCACATCATCTTCATTGTGCAGTTTGCTCAGTTGTAAACTTTAACGATGTCTTGGTAATGTTGACTGAATCTTTCTCTCAAGCCGGAATTTGAACTTTAATTCTCCAATAACTGTACAACTGCCTGATGAGGATCATGTGATGGCATCAACAACTAAAGACAAGCTGATAAATGAAGTTTGTATAAAAATGTTTTGTAAATCAACGATAGCTATAAAATCAATGTAGTGAAATATTGTAAAAGTATTTTAGTGACAACGAAAGTAGCAGAAAATGGAAATATTGAAGTTTACACATTATATATTGATTGTTTTTAAACATTTGTGTTCACATTTGCTTTACTGATGATTCTATTTTTGATTTCCCCTTTGCTGCTGGGACTTTCAATTTTTTTGTGTAACTAATAATTGAACTACTAATGTAAATTTTATTATATTTTCAATACACTTTATAAACATTATGTTATGTTACATTATGTTATGTTATGTTACAACATGTGACCTTGTTTTACAATGTTATGTTACGTTATATTACGTTATGTTATATGATATAATGTTACGTTATGTTATATGATATGTTATGTTACATTATGCTATGTAATATGATGTTATGTTAATTATGTTATATGATGTTATTATATGATATGTTACTTTATGTTATGTAATATGAAGTTATGTTATGTTAATTATGATGTTATTTTACGTTATGTTATGTTGTAGTATATGATGTTATGTAACATTACTTTACGTTATATTAATATATCGTATTGTATTGTGTGGTATTAATTGTACTATATTATATAATATTAAAGTACCATACAACTGCCCTAGTTAGATACACGTATCTTTCACCACAGCTTGTTCACCACATGTTTGTTTTGCCACTATATAACCTCTATGATATATAATATTCAGATTTGTATTGTGTATTTCTACACAGTGTGTGTATATTTAACACGTGACGTCCTCATCACTCGGGCCTGTATCTCTGCTCCCTGACCCTTCACACATGAATTACATTGTTTCCATCCACCCAGCGCGTCATAATGCCTCCGACTGCCAATCACATTCCAGGAGCATCGCACTGTTACTTGACGGACACCCTTCTCGTCCAATCCAAGCTTTACAACAGGCTCATATACCCGCCCTCTCTGTGCACGTAGCCAATCACCGGGCGGCAGTAATTACTAATTCATTACATGGCAAAGGGGAGTGACGCAGTTGTTGTAGATCCACAGACGCTCCATGCCTTTTTTTTCCTCCTCTTCTCCATGACCTGAAATAACATTTTAATTTCTTCCGCCAGCCATCAAACATCCCAGTCGAGCCCAGAAGACACGAACGATTCCCGGCGTCATCTGGAGGCTGTATGTCCCATCTGCGCGCCTCTTGAAATTTGGATGCCACTCCGGTTGGAGGTTGCGCTGCACCCCGAGGACTAGATGCGATAACCAGGACGAGATATGCCGCAGCCGAAATCACGAAAGATCGCCATCCTCGGGTACAGATCCGTAGGTGAGTCCCGTGCACACGAATTCACACCTTCATTCGCACCTCGGAGGCCTCGGATGCGACGCACCACAGCCTCCGATTCAGCGGCCTCCCGGGTCCATTTAAGTCCCGTTATGAGGGCGGTCTACGCCTCCTATAATAAACTTAAATTATAGGGAGCAGGATGAACATCTGTCAGCGGCGCCAGGTGAGACGCGGCCTCGTGGTTTCCCCCTCCTCCGAAGCACATGGGGCCTCCCGTAATATCTGCCAGATATATCGATGAGCTATAATCGATACGGGTCTTATCAATGACCCCACCCCCCCCACCCCTCCCAACCCGGGCTGCGCGAGTTTGGTGCCAAGCTGCGTACAAAAAAAAAGAGGGCCCGCTTGATTTGACGCATTACTCTGCACTATGTTTGATCCTATCTGTGACCAATGGAAGCGCAATGTGTCTGCGGTAAAAAGGGATGTTGAGGATGGCAAGATGGCACACGCACGCACACGCACGCACGCACGCACACGCCACTGCTCAGCACTGCGACTGGAGGCCCATGCAGCCAGCGGCATGCCAGCACTACCAGTAAACACCCGTGTAGCCCAATACTCCCCATGGGCACTTGGATTGTGTCAATGACGATTCTCTAACCTCTGTAAACATCTCCCATGACTTCACTGTGGGGGGTCCTGTGGTGGATTTAGTGACCTTCTATTGGTAAGGTTCAGCTTTACTGGTATTGTAATTGATTATCTGTGTTATTATTTTCACATCATCTGTCACTCATCTCTATCTATTATCTATTTATTGAATATTCAGCTGAGCCTCTGATCATGATGGACTGACACTAAATTATTAACTATTTCTATATTCACAACTATTTTCCTTTCAACTGAAGGGTCCCTTTATCTAATAATGATAATCATTATTATTATTTCATATTGTCGTCAGGTTATCAGTCACAATCTTTTTGGCCGGATTGATGGACTGTTCATTGACTTAAACTAGTTACGCACACGTATGAATCGTTTATAATTTTTCTTTCTATATTCACGACCATTTTCGTCCAAGTGAAGGCAAATTTTTGATGATTATTATTATAATTTTTGTTTTGATTTGCAGGAAAGTCCTCTTTGACCATTCAGTTTGTGGAAGGCCAGTTCGTGGACTCGTATGACCCAACAATAGAAAACAGTAAGTGTGGAATGAGTGGGTTGTTTCACCTTCATCCATCAACACTCCTGTGCATCTCATGGTATGATCTGTGATCTTATGACTTTTGAAACTTCACATCTGCACTGTTCTTCAAGGTTAATGCTGTATTTCATAAATATGCATTGATTCATATGACATAGAAGGAGGTGGTCTTTGTTTAAAGGAAGGTGGCCCACCTCTGCTATGACACACGGGGAAATCCTGACTAATATAATGACATTGAATGTTACATTCACTCAGTTGCAGTCTATAATTAAGAAAAGTAATAATATAATAAATCCCAGCTGTAACATTAAGGTTATAATGTTAAATAATAATCAGTTTGTTTATAAAATCTAGCCTACAGTGATATAAATGGGGTCATAAACATCTGTCGGTATTATACAGTTCAACAACATCACCACAAACTACATTCTCCTGAATGATCATCAATTTGAATCTGCACTAATTCACTTTCATAAGAAACTGTTCCCTACCTGTAAAATGAAGGTAGGGCTCATTGCAGGATTGTTGTATTAGACTGCATTGGAAGTAGCTTGGTGTACCTAATGAACTGACAACTAAGGGGACATCATGTATGTAGGGCGACAACTAATAATTATTTTAAATGTTGGTTATAAAGTGAAAAATGTGAAAAATGTTCATGACTGTTTCTTAAAGGCCAAAGTGATCAACGCTCCAAAACCTTACGATTTCCAGTTAAGTTGGAAAGCAGCAAAAACTCTCTCACTTTAGAAACTGGAAATTGGGAATGTTTGGGGTTATGCTTCAAATGTTTTTACTTGACCAATAATCGCAAAGTCAGATTTTAGATCTATAAAATATTTGGAAATTGTGTTTAAAATATACAAACAATGATTTAAGGTATGAAAATAGTTGATATCATTGATGAATCATTCAAATCTAATACAGTATCACAATATAATTCTGACATCATTATTATATAACTGCATCGCCATCGCATTCTGCCCCACGATGACTCTCTGACATGATTTCCCTGAGAGATAATAAAAGATATGACTTGTTACCCGCGGGGTGTAATGTTCCCTCTGAACCAATGTGTCCAAACACCACAGCAGCTGATTTCACCGGTTTCCACAAATCCCCCCCCTCCAACTGAGGAACTTCTCCTTAGAGAAACTTTCCAGAAATCAGCTGGTAAACAACGTGTGGTGGAAATTAAATCCCGTTTCTATGACTGGACATCATTGACTTAGAGAGGGGGGCTGTGCTTAGAGGAACCTTTACCAGTATTTCTGTTCTGAAGGGGAGAACACACAGTGATCCATCAACATCTTAAACACACATCTTCCCAGACACTCTGGAGATTTGAGTCCAAACTTACCCGCAGGCTTTCTCTTTTTTGCCCGGCGTGTTTACTCACATCACCACCCTGCGTTTCCTCGAAATGTGTGGTCCTGTCTCTATCTATAAATAATCCTCTGATGGTGGACATAAAGTGAGGTATCAGCATTATCTACGAGGAGCCTGGGGCGCAGCTATCGCTCAGCCCCGCTGTAGATAATATAACCCATCTCCAGGCAGATATCGACATCCCTGCACCGAATGAACCCAGTGGTCCCAGGCCTACCAACATGGATCCATAACAGGGTTGTGTCTTGGATGTCTCGGGATCTGCAGACTGGAAACATGTAGTAAATTAGACACAGGCGGCTGTTTAGGCCATGGATCTTTTAGGCCAAGATTTTTTATCTTGCTCTCCCATCCATTAAAATTTGTATTTTCCCTTGGTTCACTCAAATTGTCTTTTCTCTTTACTGCAGCGTTTACTAAAATGATCACAATAAACGGACAGGAGTACCATCTTCAGCTGGTCGACACAGCAGGACAGGTATGATGCAGTGTTTTCTGTGTCAGCCCCTGAGTGCTTTATGGATTTCTACGTAAAAATTTGATGTTATTTCAAAGTCTGACCGCTGCTTCCTTCTCTCTCTCCGTCTCCCCCCTGTAGGATGAATACTCTATCTTCCCACAGACTTACTCCATAGATATCAATGGTTACATTCTGGTCTATTCCGTTACATCTAATAAAAGGTATCGTTTCACATCAACCCTTTCAAAGAGAAACTCATTCCGGTTGAGGTGGAATGTGTCAAGTAGAGTAAATATTCCCCTCGTGTCTTCCAGCTTTGAAGTCGTACAAGTTATCCACGAAAAACTGTTGGACATGGTGGGAAAGGTTCAGTGAGTATCATCAATGTATTCTGGGACATACTTGGTGTATAATTATTTAGATTGTATACTATATACTATGTTCTATACTGTATTTAACATGTAGAGGTAAAATGACATTGTGCTATTTATTTTCCCTTGAATGCAGAGTACCAATTATGCTCGTTGGGAACAAGAATGACCTACATATGGAGCGGTATGTAACACACACTTAAACTGTGCATTAGATCCACTACATACATCAGGGATATATAGGTTTACATATACAGTATGTGTATAAATGGGTCAAAGCACTTACAGTTTAAATCATTATTTCGGTTCAGTTTCTCATTATTCTAGAGGCAGAAATGCAAAACTGAAAAAACAAACGAAAAGGAAAATGAAGAGCAGATGTTAATATTTGCTTTGCACACACAAATAAAGAGCAGTGATTTACTCCAAGCTGGCCGATGAGAAACGTGTCTCAGTGTGATGTCCCTCAAACACGGCACATCCAGGACCAGGATCCTTTATAAGAGCAGAATTCACAGGATTTAAACTCTGTGAAGCAGCTTTATGGTAAAAATATTGGTGTTTTGATTTCTTTCTTTAGAGTAATCAGTTGTGAAGAGGGAAAAGCATTAGCTGAATCCTGGAACGCTGCCTTCATGGAGTCCTCTGCTAAGGAGAACCAGGTAAGAACCGAGGCTGTACGGATAATCTTAATCTTAAACAAGACATTAACATTTTAGCTTTGTCATTTTCCGGAGAGAAGGTTTGGACCTGTCGACTGGCCGGGGGTCTTTTTTCTTTTTTTGTGGAGTTTGCATGTTCCCTCTGTGCTTGAGTGATTTTCCTCTCAGTGTAATTACATTCTGGTCAGGTTGACTGGCTCGCTAAATTACCTGCAGGTGTGAACAGGTCTGTGATTGGCTGGCCCCCTGTCCAGTGTGCACCCCCCCACCCCTCTCTCCCCGTCATCCTGGGTCGGCTCCTGTCCCCCCGTGACCCTCTCAAGGCCGAGCACACTCATCTGTGTGTCCACGTGACGCTTTCCGCTTTGGTCTCCCTGACGTTAATGTCGTCATCCGCCCATGTTCATGTGGACCCTGTGCAGATGTTGAATCAGGCCAAAATGTGTGACTGCATGATGGACTGTTCGCAAAGCAAGTGCACTGACTCTGCACGATCCAGATAACAAAATGGATTCTTGTTTCTGCGGTGAAACAGTTCTTTAGTTCGCTAAGTGCTGGTAAGTGCTTCTTACCATAGTGCACGTCCCACAGGTGCTTGCAAGAAGGTTGAGGTGTTGGGTTGGTGCAGCTCATGTTGCTCGTGCTTTGGACACAAACAAATTTTCCTGGAAATGCGAATGCTTTGAATTACGGGCCACTGCGGACCCTCAGTTATGGTATGGATGGAAAGTAGTGCTCTACCGTTTAAGACATGTGTGCTGCTGTCCATGGATGCATGATGGATGGGTGGATGGAATTGGACATCTAGTTGTTGATTGATAAACGTGTCATTTTCACACACTTATCATTGGGAGTCACACACACACACACACACACACACACACAGTTGTGTGACTTCCACTGTGGCTCTGAAGGAGTATGTTAGTGTTATTCTAACAGTTTGTAATGCTGCCCCCAAGTGGCCAGAAAGACAGCTCTTACAATTATAAGATAGTTTGTCTTGCACCACAGCCTCATAGGAACCTCCTCTGGCCAATGTAAGCTAATATTCAACAACAATCTTGCGACATGTGCATGAGAAATCAATTTGTAAAACCCTTTTTCCATTTCCTGGTGGATTTATTCCCCTTCGCAGTGAAGTTGCACATTCAGGAAGTCAGTTAATCTGCTTCAAAGCAAGTTACGAAGCAGCGCTGCTCGGCTGTGTTCAAACGCACAAATGACACAACGGCATCTCTGTTGTGTGGCGAAAACCAGCGACGCACAGCTGGATGTAGTGTGTTTGCTGCTTGGAAATGCTGTGACCGAGACATGTGACGGCATCTTGTGTGTCTTCTGTTTTCTTCCCAGACGGCCGTGGAAGTTTTTCGGAGGATGATCCTGGAGGCAGAGAAGATGGACGGCGGCGTGCAGCCAGGAAAAACCTCCTGCTCCATGATGTAGAGCCGCCCAATCAACACACAGGACACTGCACTGGGATATCCCGTTACTTGAAGGCTAGCTGCCAGTTCTCCTCCACCTCAGCTGACTCCACCCCCCCAGAGTCCTAAATATCCAATACTGTCTATTTATGGCTCTGAATCCACTGTTATTTATCAATATTTCCTACCCCCCCACACCCCCTCCCCTTGTCATCCTTGTTTTTCTTCATGTGTTTGATTAAAAAAGAGTGGTGGTTCCCTTGTCTTATATTTACCCACAATCCACCCCTTCTCCATTTCTGTGTTGGGCACTGGTGCAACAAACACACAGAGCATCATTTGGGTGTATCAGAAAAAAAAAAATTGTTTTCCTGTGCCGAGAAGTGACGAGAACCGCAAACCGAGGCCAGACACAGTATGGGCTTGATTTATCTGAGCATCTCATTATGCACCCTCCATCACAGGCTGCGAGCCCTTATCAGTTTAAACAACACAAGGTGGGAGAAGACCGGGGGAGATGTCATGTCTGCCATGCAAATGCTCTGAGAACGGTTTAGTAAACAGACGTTTCTTCTGATACATCACCAAGCTGTTTGGTCCCTCTGGTAAAACAGCTTTTTTTTCTACTTCATCTCCACCTCTCTGTCCCCTCAGTTTGTTTTCTTAGCAGTTACTGTCAGCCCCCCCCCCCCAAAAAAAAGATCTGCATCCATTTTCTAATGTTGAAAATGTTGTACAAATGTTTTTGATTGTAATCATTAAAGCAAAAAGTGGTTATGTAAAGCAGGCTGGAGTGGGGATCGTTCGTTTTGGCTGACGATTGTGATGTCAAAGATAATTAAGTAATAAATACAGTAGATACCCGATATTAAAGGTCTTAAATAAATTGTTGTGCAATAAAGAAAATACACGAGCTGCTGTATGAAAACAGAAAATAATTACAGTAAAGCAAAAAGAACCACAAAGTGAAATGAATAAAACTAAACAGTCCCATTAAATTCAACCAAGCTGCACCAAATAGCACAAATTCAGTTATCAGTCCCCTACATGTGCCTGATTCAAGCTCTGTGAATTATTCCCCAGGAAATGTATGTAAATGTCACAGAAATATCCTATTACCCGCAATGCTAAAGAAAAATCCTGGATCCATCCCTTTGCCAAAATTTCACGGCCTCTTTCTTGGCCCGTGTCCCATCCCTCCGACAAGTTTCGCAGAAATCTGCTCTGTAGTTTCTGCGAGACCCTGCAGACAAACCAGCAGAGCAACGGACGGGGGATTAAAACACAACCCCTTTGGCAGCGGTAACTACAAACATGCACCCGTGTGTGTCAATCCGTGCAGGAAGTAAGTTTCCCAAAATACAGCCAAAATATATAACTGAGATTTTCTGTGAGCCGTCAGTAAAGTAACATGGAGAATAAATGGGATTTCTTTAGTATAGCAGGAGCAGTTTCTGAACCGGATGCTGCACCACCGATGCAAACTAACTTACCACACTCCAAATTACCATGGGAGCTTCTGTCTCAGAGATTTCCAGTCTTCACTTTGGGCTTTCGACTCCAGAAATGGCCAAGAAGGAACAAATCCACATCCTCAGAACCTCCACACAGTTCTCTAACACGGACCTATTTGGTTTAAGGGCGCTAAAGCATTACATCTGCGTGTTGGAGGATTGAACCTACAACCTCGAAACTTCCAGTCTTCCAACACCTGAGGCGTTTGTTCAGACACTTCCCTGATGTGTTTCTTCTAACATTTTGAGAGCATAAGGATCGAACCAACATCCTCAAAACTTCAAAGCACTCCTCCGACAAACATGAGCTTGTTGTAAAAAGACACTTGACCAATATTTATTTAAACCTTTGAATGTTTGCTCTGGGTGTTGGAATCACTTCAAAAACTTTTTGACCCGACCCATTTACTGTGTTTTTCTTTTTGTCCATCCTTTGTAAGTCAGTCACAAAGTTAACTGAGGATTGAACCGACAACCTCCAAATCTCAAGTTGGCCAGAGAGAACTGTTTTACTAAGAACCTTTGAGTATCTCATAAATCAAACCCCAGATGTTCTATAAACAAGCAGACGTCATGTTGGGCTGTTTAATGAAATCCTAGGGAGTCTCTGTAACTCCTGTATGTGAATCCTATAATTTACTGCTATTTTTAGAATCACCTTGGGTAGATTTTCAGGTCTTAGTGACTTGTTATGGCAGTTAAAACAAATGTTCAAACAAAAGAACGAGCGCAGGCACACGCTGGAATTCAAACACCTTTATTTGCCAGGGTGATCGAGTTTACAGTGTTTATTATCGTCTTATTTTAGCTGTAAGTAGCCGTTTGATTTCAGAGATGTGCTCTGCCGAAGTCCTCTGGGATGAATTCCTTGCGCGAAAAGCTTCTCCAGTACATCGTCACGCTCTTTGAATTCTTCTATGCTGGATCGTCAAAGGTGTTGCACAGGTCATCGCCGCAGCACTTTGCATCGATGTAGGCATTCATCTTCAGCATTTCACAGTCTGCCAGAGCCATGCATTTCTGGTAATGGCCGTCTGAGAAAGTAAAACAGAGAAAAGAACCGGGACCTTTCACTATGTAGGAGGCAACTCGCTGTAGTAGAGGCAAGGGGTTTCCACATCTTTGCATGATTCACATACATTTAACACTCAATCAACGTCCTGTTTACCTTGTTTGATACTGTTTAAGATATTTTAAGGAAGTTACTTCTTCATTTACATTACTGAGGGTTTTTCAAAAGTTCATACAATCAAGTTAAATCCCCAGCGTTGCCCTTTGTCCTTTACTTTTGGTGCCATTGGTTTGTAGGCAACTGTTTTTCTTTAACTAAACTATGATTCAGATAATATGTTCCACTGTGGTTAATGTGTCGTGTTTTGAGAAACTCACGTGGAGCTTGGAGGAATCTGACCGCAGCACAGCCGTCCTTCCCCGGTTTACAGGTTTTGACGGCGAGCACGCAGTTTTCTCCGGCCCTCTTGGGGAGACATTGGTGGCAGTTCAGGGCCTCACCTGGGAACAGAAACGGCAAGAACATTGTTCAGTCATTGTCTTTTTCCTCTGGCCTCACTGACTCTCATTCAGCGCTGTGAAAACGTGGCCTGTTTTTGTTCGACCCAGGAATCGGACATAAAGGGAGGATGGAGGACGAACACATACAGGAATTCACTGAGCTCCGACCGTCACCAG
This sequence comes from Hippoglossus stenolepis, assembly GCF_022539355.2. Classification (NCBI taxonomy): domain Eukaryota; kingdom Metazoa; phylum Chordata; class Actinopteri; order Pleuronectiformes; family Pleuronectidae; genus Hippoglossus; species Hippoglossus stenolepis. Next base: position 19,749,472 of record NC_061493.1, on the reverse strand, counting down.
TGAATCAGTTGTTTTTCACATGCAGTAATTACTTTCTCAGATAAGTCGCTGCGGTTGCAAAGTGAAAAGAATTGCGTTTGATTGTCAGACAGGTTCTGCTGTGATTGTGCTCCGGTGCCGTGAAAGAGAAAGCACCAGCTCCCTGTTGCACGGCAGCAGAGGTGGTGTTTGCTCAGTGGAGAATCAGTGACAGACTCACCGGCTGTAAACAGCAAGGCGATGGTTAGAGCCAAGACCAGCAGCTTCATTGTTCTCAACAATGCAGCACTAGGAGAGATAAAGCACAGGTTTGACAATACGTTGTGTCATGTACTTTGAGTATACTTCGCTTCGGGGCATGGGTTCTATTGTATAACGTTTAAATAGAAAATAGAACTTTTCTCTTTAGAGGAATTAACCCTATGAATTTGAGGATTGATTGATTTGAAATGTAATGTCTAAACAAACTGAGCTGACACTCGACGATACAGACATTTCACAGCAAATATATGGTTTTAAATTCTAGCTCATACTGATTTTATATGGATTTCAAGAAAAGCAGTGAAAAAGGTTAAACACACAAAATAAGATAACTTCAAAATGAGAGAAATGTAGTTTTCTATGTACATACCAGACTGATTTGTTTGTCTATCTTGGTTCCTGGCAGTGACTGAGATGCATCCAAAGATGTCCCCTCTTTTTATACCTGTTCATACTTTGTCCTGTCATGGCAACGTCCCATTAAGCGGCATATCTCTGTTAAGCCATATTTACTTAGCACCCCACTCGCCTTCAGCACACTGTTCAGGGGGTAAAGTCTCCCAATGTTCGGATTCCTGCATTATGCAAGGCTCCTCCACCCTCTGTCCACTATTATACATCATTTAAGAGGCCTTTGTCAATATCAATGTATGCATTTGTCACAGACTCAAATAAAGATTTATATTAGTGGGATTTGTACCTTACGAGGACAAGAGGATATTAGTCAAAGGTACAGTATGTTTGCTTCAGGTGGATTATGTCTGACCCATATGAGGTGTAATACCTTTGGCTTAGTGGTCTTCAACCCACATCCGCGCCCATGAATAGACTCGATAAATACAGTGCAGAGTCTGGAAAGACTTGAAGTAGCACTTGATGTGGAGCTAATGGAAGTGAAGGAAAAGCTGCGACACTCGCCGGCTGTGATGTACTTCTAACTCTAGAGATGCACAAATGACTCAAATATTTTCTTCGGTGTAGAGGAAGTAGTTCCTCCAGTTTCACTCAAGTCCATACAGAGAATTCATCAAATCCAAAATGACTGACTGAAAAACATGAGCCAGAATAAAATGAATAGCAATTAAGAATCTATTTTAAAAACTTAAGCCTCCTGCATATAGGCTGGATGACTTCTCAGGTGTATCTCCTTTAAAAATTAAAACCCCATAGATGCTTACTGACGTCTTTATAGAGGAATTAATCTCTATTTAATCTCTTATTTTTAGGAACAGATTTAAAATGTAAAATCGAGACAAACTGTGCTGAAACACAGAAATATTGACTTTTCATATCGATTGGTAGGGAACGCATTTCAAGAGACACAGGGCAAAGGTTAAATACATATTTATCAACACCATGAAGAACTGACTGAAAAATACACAGAGCTTTACAACATATATACGAATTCATTATAAATAAAGCCTCCTGCGTGTGCTGAATACCTCGTCAGGAGTAATTCCTGTAAATAATCTGATAAAAATAAATAAACATCAAACCACCAAAGACATGAACTGACGTCTCTCCAGAGGAATTGATTTTAAGGATTTTAAATGTAGTCTAAACAAACTCTGAGCTGTGACACTGACATTTCGAATTGATTGGTATTGAACATATTTCAAGAAAAGCGTTGCAAAGGTTAAACACACATTTACCAAATTAATGAATGGCTGATTGAAAAGTGCATGAGAGAAAAATCTAATTAAGAATCTATTTTTAAAACCTAAAGCCTCCTGTATGGGCTTGAATACCTTTCCTGTAAATAATCTAGTAAAAAAAGAAATATTAAAACCTAACAATCAGAGTAAAAGTCCATGTGATATATTTAATCACATAAAAAAAAACAGGGTTTGTATTTTGTATCCTGCTCCACCTGCTGAACTTTAAATCTTCTGGTATTTGGTGTTGTAACCGAGTCTCCTCCTAGATTTCCACGAGTCAGCTGTCTAAACTGACTCGTCTCTGGATCATAAACAACAGAGAGGAAACCAAAAAAAGAAAAAAGCTCGGAGGGGAAGCTGCATTTTTGGACTATGACGCCACCGGCTGCCATTTTAGCGAGAAATGAACAAAGACCACACCTGACTGTTTCCATACTTTCACTTTTAATATACCCTGGATCATAAATGTCCTTCGACCCGCCTGTGTGCTTTACCGTTTGCTCTCCGTGTTGTGTTTTCCTCCACATCTGGACACGGCCCACATATTACAGTGCGGCTCCAGCTCAGTGCAGCAGCATCACTCCCAAAGCCCAATCAAAGCAAAATCCCCCCCGCTCCATTGTTTCCCCCGTCAGGAGCCAAAGTCCAATATCAGCAGTGGCACATGTAAGAGAAAGTGCCCATGTGGCAAAACGTCTAAACCCCCCATTGTTGCGCTTTTGTTGCGACGGCCTCGCGATACCACCGCGCTCTGTGGCGCCCATATATATCTGGGTGTCCAAAATTTTTTTCTATTCTTATACTGTGTGACTTGTCTGGAAGAGCTATCAGGGGAAAATGTCTCAGTACTCAGGAAAGGTGAGTATCTCTGAAGTCTGTGTGCCGAAGGGGTTTCACGAACTAAAGCCAATTAAAAAAGATGGTAATTTAGTTCGAGCCTCAGATGGAATGGGGCATTTTTGTAAGATATCTTTCTGTGTAACTGCAGCTCAGTGTTTTTCTTTGCATCAATTACGTACTTTAATCGTCACTGTTTTGGGGGAAACAAAAAACAGATCGTGTTCTATGAGGGGAAATGTTTCACCGGGAGGAAACTGGAGGTCTGCAGCGACTGCGACAACTTCCAGGACCGAGGCTTCATGAACAGGGTCAACTCTGTCCGTGTGGAGAGCGGGGCCTTCATCTGCTTTGACCACCCAGACTTCAAGGGTCAGCAGTACATTCTGGAGCATGGAGAGTACCCGGAATTCCAGCGCTGGAATGCCCACAACGATCACATGGGCTCCTGCAAGCCAATCAGGATGGTAAGAGTGTGTGTGTGAGACCCCAGGGACGAACAAATATTTGGATGGTCAAAAAAGAAAAGAAAGAAAAAGCATGGCAGATCGCTTTTGTGCGACAAATCAAAGTCAGAATACTGATGCAGGACATGATTCTGGCAGCACAGACTCATATTGGCTTCTCTCATCTTGTAAGGTAGAAAGAAAAAGCATTTGGTTCACTTAAGACAAACTATGGGCTGCATATATATCCTCATTCACATATACATTAACCTTTAGATTTCTATAGGTGTAAGTGCCTGATGCACACAATGCGGTGTCTGTCACAACGAGAAGGCCTTGGTGCTTTGCTGTGAGGTGAAGTCGAACACTGTTGCTATGACTCAGCGCGCTGGCATGTCATTATCCTCCCCAGCATGGAGAGCACTACAGGATGGAGCTGTTCGACGGAGACAACTTCGGCGGCCAGTGCGTGGAGCTGTGCGACGACTGTCCATTTCTGCAGGCGCGAGGCCTGAGCAAGAACTGCATCAACTCCATTAAGGTCTATGGAGACGGAGCGTAAGTATCCCTTCGGAGAGTGGTTTGATTTAAGACTGTTTTTTTTTAACATCTGACAGAATATTTTGGTTCAGTTTACTTCACTGATGGATGCACTTGTTGGGGGATTATCTTTAAAATTGTTTAACAGTCAGGTCGCGCAAATTGCAAAAAGCCATATTTTCTCCCATTCCTCTGTTGTTATTTAACCAGGCAGATAGTTTCATTTGTCAAGAATATGTGAAAAATCCAGCTGTGAGGAAAATTATTTTGTCTGTGGTGCTCTGGGCATTGAACATTATTATTGTTGATTACTTTTTTTTAGATGGGAGTAGCAGGCAGGGGAGATGATTGGTGACATAAAACACACGTCCCGATAACAGAGTCCAATCAACTCAGGGACGATGTGATTCCATGGTCACACATATTAAACTGAAAGTGTCCTTGTTGCACATGTCACTAAACTCACTCTCAGTTTTAATACTCGAATAAAAGAAGTAGTCGTTGTAGTAGTTCCACTGAAAACTATTCACAGTGAGTTCTGTGGATTAGAGTATTACAGTCGCCTTTTTTTATGTTTTTTGGATATTAGACATTATTGTGAGAAACTACCATATATGATATGTACACAAAGACATTCATTGCATACAAACACCCTTTCACTGGTGTATATTCAGTTCGTAGGAAGCTACACAAATACCTCTCCTAGTAACTGAGGGCAAGATAAACAGAAATATGTTGAATAAAATATTAGGAGAAAAAAAGGGGAATTGTTTCTGTTTAAAATACAAATCCTTTTTCAGCAGAAATCTTGCCCTGAAGGTTAAGTATGAAAAATGTGTGAGAAAAATGTATTGTTTTTAGACATTTAAACCATAAACATCACTTTTAGATGTATATACAAGGGGCACAAGGGTTCATACAGTCACACTTATTGAATAATATACTTTTATAAAATGTGATGGTTCTCGATTCTATTTTATTTGCAGCACGAAGGAAGAATTACATTTTTTTTAAAACCCAACTTTACCGTAGTTCATATTATCTGGCAAGTATGACGTATTAAGCGAGTATTTCTATTGTATATCAAGCAAGTATTCACTAGTTAGTGTAAAGCAGTATTTGACCATGTCCAACCTGAATGAACGCCCTTGTGAATATACCTTGAGTTTGATAGAATCCTGTCAGAAATATGATAGAAACCGATGCACTCTAAAATGTTCTCATGTCCAAGCTTTACTATTATATATTTAAAAAAATACACGTTGCCTTGACTTTGTTCACACTAAATATTGCAAATATTTTATTCCAAACAGCTGGGTGCTGTACGAAGAGCCCAATTACCGCGGCCGCATGTACATCGTGGAGAGAGGAAACTACTGCACCCACATGGAGTGGCAGGCGGAGAACCCCAACATCCAGTCTGTCCGCAGGGTGGCCAACTACTTCTGAAACCTTCCCACTGTCACACGACCACGTGACCGGAGGACACACACTGTCACTTACTCACCCTGACTCTGTGAGGCTGTAAAATAATAAAAGATGGAAGAAAATGTCTGACATTGCTCGTTGTTTTATTTTTGTACTGATTTACTTTAAAAAGGCCTAAATAAAGGGAGTGATCCTACAATTTCTTCAATCTTATTTCCCTTCTTTTCCTCCTTTTTTTTTTAAATACTCGCTCAGTGTGAAACTCCAAACTTAACCATCAGATCTCAGTGGAGAAACGGCCGCAGGCTATGATTCTGGTAATTGCTTTCTATTATGCACCATAAGTACAGAACCTTTAAGTGCCATGCCTTTCCTCATACTAATGGATCCATTACCAGGAGGTATTCTGGATACCACTGAGAACAGATGATCAAATAGATAGATGGGCATTTTATTTATCCAGGAGGTAAATTAAAATGTTTTGATTGTAAAAGAAAAAAAACTTGTGGCCCACTAAGCAACAAAACAAAACGCCATAATTAAAACTCAAAAAGCAGCCACACGGCGCCTTTTAACACACACACACACACACACACACACACACACACACACACACACACACACACACACACACACACACACACACACACACACACACACACACACACACACACACACACAGCCTCGTACTGATACATGTTGGGCGGTGAACAATAGAGAGTGTGTATTTCCTCTACATATACTGGGGATAAATCAAGGGTGAAAGACAGATATTGCACAGGTTGGGGGATCAGCACCTGCCTCTGGGAGCTCTGCTACCACCTAGTGTCATTTATCTATTTTACTGTGACGTCTTGACGCTCACCCCAGGGTCCTCAAAGTGATCACAATGGAAGGTTTCAGCTGCAGTGACGCAAACACGTAAAAAACAACTAAATCTTTGGATAAATAAAGAAAACACCAGAACAGAAATGTTGATTTATTTATAAAATCGATGAAGATGTGGACGTCATCCACCCAACGACACGTCCAGTTTTTATATCATGCAAATACAGCATGTACGTATTGTGTGTTGATGTTGTGTGTGTGTGACTGAGGTCAGATTGTGTTTTGAACCACACAATCCGCTCACAGGTCATAGCTCATGTTTGTTTTAAGCACCAGTGCCTCATCTCGCCCCGTGTGCTCTCATTCTTCTAGGGAATGTCACACCGCGGCTGTGGCTGTTGGACCTTTAATGAGAACTCATGTGCTTTCTCTTCCAACTGTCATGACAACAGAGCATCCGTCTCTACAAGGTTTCACTCCAGGCCTCTATCGAGTTACAGGGTCAATACGGGATAGCTTAATAAGGAAATGCTTTGTCTTGAGTTACACTCCACGGCACTAGTTTAACAGCGATTACCTATGGCTAACCCCATTCCTGGGCCATTTGCTGCATGAATTGGCCGAGTGTCACCAACACGCCATTAGTCTGGATGTCAAAGACGAGTAAGGGAGAGGGACCTGCGAGCGAGGCCTAATGGCGTTTTAACGACGTCACCGTTGATTTGCCTGTGATAATGGGATTTATTATTCTACACAAAAGGGCTCCAGATTTGAGAAAGCGTTTCTTAAATGCTACGCGGAAACCTGCGTGCCACGATACTCGATTACTATTGACATCTGGTCGTATTCAGGGAGCTGGATGACTTGATTTAACGGAAGTAAAAAACTTCTTAAGAGGGCAAAATGCTAAAGAGAAGGGGGTAGTTATACTGTAATTAAAATGTGACATGTTTTTTTGACATGGGGACAGATAAGAGGACACATTACTGGACAATGGACACATTATTTCAATGCAATGTCATAGATTATACTTTTAAGATAAGATAATAGTCTATTCAAAAGATATATATATTTTTTAAAAAAGATACAAATACATTGAAATAATAATAATTGATCAATTAAATCGTATATTTAAATGAAATAAAATGCCAAAATATATATTATCTAATCTCGAAGGTTGTTGTCAAACATCGTGTTCTGTGATAAGAATAAAAATTGATTAGCGTTGCACTGGTGTAAGGAGTAATTTGAAATTATTGTATCATGTTACTCCTAATGAGGTCAGCTATTTATAGCACTTATGCATAAAAGATCATTCAGATATGATTTTATATATTATGTGGGGATTTGAAGTTATTTACCACATTGACACAGTTAAAAAAAAGTATATAATGCTTGTTATAGTGTGTAAATATAAAGTACAAGCTTATATTTAATTTCTTTAATGTGTGAGGGCTGGTTCACTGTATGGATTACTCTGAATAAATGTAACACTCAGGCTGTGTGTGTGTTCACTGTCTTTGTATCTGCTGTTGCAGCTGTTTCGCAACCAAAACATTGCAACGCAACCATTACAAGGATCTTTATAAAGGAACCAGTCCAACGTGTTGCACTGATCCTCGACGCAAATGTGCGTAAAAGTCTCATTTAAAAATAAACAACCTCCAGTTTAAAGGATAGAAAACCGAGAAAGTCCCACAAAAATATAGAAACTCTCCGTGGAACACAAAGTAGCCAGTGTTGTGCGTTTTTCTGAGCCGGGACCGGGACAAAACACCGCCGAGGAGGACGCACGACTTCCACCAACACCTCCCCTCCGTCGCTCCTAAGTGTCCCCGCGCGTAAAATAACGCGATAATGGTGAAAATCGAGGCTGAAATGAAGTGGGGATCGGGCGTGAGCGAGTCTGCGGTGTCGTGTTAAGGTCACTCCGCCGCTCGCTGCCTGAATTCCCCTCTTTGTGTTTACACATCCGGGTTTCCCTGTTTGCAGCCCATTCCCCATTTAGAAGCCATTTTGGACACAGATCAGTAACATGCATGTAAACCCCGACCGACCTCCCGACGCAGCGGCGCGACTACCCGAGTGAGCGACAACACAAAAAAACCCCGAGAAAAGAGCGCCGAGCTGCCGCCTCGGATGGTCCCACGGCTCGGTGTTCGGGCTCGGATGCGAAAGGCTGCGGCTGTGATCCGCACTCACCGCCTGGAAGTCACCCCCGGCGCTCCCGTCGTTTTTCCTCCCGACATTGTTGCGCCGTCGCGGCTGCTGACACGCGCTGTGCCGCTGGTGCCCGGACCGCTGCTGGAGGGACCGGGGCGGGAGGAGAAGGCCCCGTGGTCGCGTTGGGTTCGATCCCGGACCGATGTTGCGGGCCGGCGGAGTTTGAATGTTGGCCACGGACACGCGGGGGAAAGCGCTGTTTGCTGTATTCGAGACGGAACATGTCTTTTTCATGGCTGACTTGTTCACTTCTTCTGGGAACTTTGTGCGCAGGTAAGCGGCTATTGTTGGGGCTCGGACCCCCGAGCGGCTCTCGCTCTTTTTATCCTTTTTATTTTTCTGCGTTTTAAACATTTACACGTGTGCGTAATTTGTTGTTAGATCTCCACCCGGGGAGCGAGTTTACGTCAGTTTGAACTTTGTTGGCACCGTTCGGCTCCGGCTTTATCCAATTCCCCCCCCTTAATCGCCTTTTCTCCATTTGTCCCTTAAACGCATCTCCCCCCCCCCACCCAACCAACCCCAACCCCTACTCCAGCTTTTATTACACCAGTAGCTGCTTCTTCAATTTAAAAAACAACAATAGCTTTTAAACGCTTTGTGCGACACCCAAAAATTAAAAACACACACATTTACTAATCCAAATTTAAAACTGTTGTGTCCCCCCCCCACCCCACACCTTTTATTAACAGAGGCAGGAATAGAAAGCAAGCAGCTGCATCAACATCCTGAAACCTTAGAGGCTCCATCTCTTGTTTTGTGTGGCTGCACCCTGAGCTGCGGCCACACTTCCCCTTCGTCTGTTGTTTTTTTTTTCCTCCTTTCCTTTTCCCCACAAATCAATGGCGTTTGATTCGACATCAGCTGTTCTTGTCTCCAGTCAGGTCCTCACCCTGGATTGAGGTTACTGTTACACACACTTACACACACACAGAGAGAGAGAGAGCTCCTGTTCCAAAAAGGCTGGGACTTGCTCACCACGTGAAATTGAGCATGAGGGTTGTTTTTCTTTTGTTTGGCTTTTTTCCCCCCCTTGCAACTCACACTGGCTGATCTTCATGTGCAAATTTCACCTTGGATCAACCAACAACAAACACACACAACACCATTTCCTCCCCCCCACCACCACCACCTTTCATGCAACGTGTGTGTTTCCTTACAGTTGTAATAAAAAATTAATTGTGGCACAGCTGTCTCCTGTGTGCCAAATTGCGCACAGGGGCTAATGCCTTTATGGTTTATAGATTACTAGGGTAGTGTAGTAAGCTGCTTCTCCACAATTCGCGTTGTTGTGGTGTAAGCCTCGGTTAAGTGACACGGTGAGGGGGGGTTGGGGAATGATCTAGTAGTAAAAGTCCTCCTGGATCATGTGACCACAGATATCAGAAATGCCATCTCGGCTCAATGGAGCACAGAGCATCACTGTTGTTGTGTCTATTTTTATTATCTTCCTCCCTTTTTTTTAATACATATTGAGCAATGATGGTTGCTCGTTGCGTTCAACCCTGTGTCCCCCTGAAAGCCATAATGAAATCCATTGTATGGCTGCTGGACAACTGAATGCACGTATGTTTAAGTGGATGTGTGCCTGTGAGTGTGTGCGTGCGTAATGGGTTGGTGGGGGTAACACTGGGGGGATGGGCAGCCTCCTATAGGCATGGATTTAAAGAGACAGGCACTATTTTTTCCCCTGAACAAAGCTCAGGCATGAACGTCCATAGGATATATTGTGAATGACATGTACGGCTGCGTGTTATCAGCCTTACACGTCTCCTGTCCTGCTGTTCAAGTGCGTCCACCCTTAATCCACAAAGATGAATATTAAAAACCCTTTTTCTCCCCCATAAGGAATTCAACATTAGGAGACTGACAGCCATTGTTACGTTTCGGCTTGGTTTCCCCTTAAAGAAGCAGCTCTTATCTGTCCTTTCCAGATGTGTCACACTCCAGGAGGATGCAGGAGTGGTTTTTATCTATAGAAGTAACGTGTCAGTATGTGTGTGTGTTTCACCACCACAGTCGGGCAGATCATTGTTCTTCCATCGCTAATTAAATTCTGTCATTTCCTCTGCCCCCTTTTTTTGACTTGTCACTCTCGGACAAGAGTTTTTTATTGAATGGTTTTAAGCCGAGAAAGTATTCAGCGAGATTTCCGAGCCCAGTGGAACTCCCGTTTTACTACAGCGACCTCCCAAAACTTGGCCACGTGCCTTCAGAGATGAGAGAGGCTCCGCTCAAGTGATGTTTCTTGGTGGCACCGAGCGGATCCTGCGCCATATGTCCAGCTTCCGCCCCTGAGTTTCAATTCATTATGGTGTGAGCTGACTGAGGCCTTCTGTCCATCGCAGGGTACAGTCTGGGCGAAGCGGAGACCCGGGAGTGTGTGTACTACAATGACAGCTGGCGCACGGAGAGGACCAACCAGAGCGGCTTCGAGCGCTGCGAGGGGGACAAGGACAAGCGACTGCACTGTTACGCCTCCTGGCTCAACTCCTCAGGGACCATCAAGTTGGTGAAGAAAGGCTGCTGGCTGGATGACTTCAACTGCTATGACAGGTGGGGTCACGGGGCGAGGGTACCGCCAACCTATGCATTTATATTGTAGGTGTGTGTCTCGTGTCCAGAGTGAGCGGCAGCGAGTACGACGGCCTCGCTCACCTCAGGTTCAGTCCATCGTTATTGCAGTGACCTGGGGGCAGAGATAACAGATCTAATGCTGACACAAGTCCTTCATTAACAAATCACTTGAACATCTCCTGGGTGCAGCTTCTCAAATGTGACAATCAGCTGTTTTTCTCTTGTGCACATCTTATCTATCCTTGGGTTTGTTTGCCCAGTGGTCAAAGAAAGCAGCCTTTTAAAGATCTCATCTCACACTGTAGGGAAGATTTGTGAAAGGCGATTTTCACTTTTGACATATTATAGTGTAGACAATGCATCAACACATTAAAAACGATTACTGCAACACTCTGGTTTTACAGAAAAACATGACACAAAACAAAGAGATACAGGATATAGACATTGGCAGATTAACCTGACCATTTAGAGATTGATTTGCTTTAACAAACTGTGTCCCAGTACACATGGTACATGGTTTTACTGCCACACTGCACATGGACCTAAGGCTACATCAATACTACTCGAAGATAACGACATAGGGCTGCTACAAATACTTGTTTTCATCATCAATTAATCTATAAAATGTCCATGTAGTGTCCAAAGGTTGCTCCTTTTTAGGATTAATGTTTCAAACCTCTCAAATGTTCATTTTACCATGATTTTAAAACAGTGAGACGCAGTAAATATACACATTTAAGAAGCTATTCAGCAAATCTTTTGCTATTTTTGAAAGCGAAATTACTGAAACCTTTTAATGAATCATCATAATTGCTATTCATTAATATTCTGGCACACAATTCCTCAAATTTTTGTTTCATTTCATACAATAAATCAAGCAAACTAGAATGCAGTCATCCACAAACGGAGAGAGAAAACAAATTATACTGAGAGTAAGTTATTTAATATGTTACACGATACAAACGGTGAGGCCGGCCACACAGGTTGAGGGTAGACTACAGTCATTTCAAAATTAAGTTTCCAGTCCTTCTATGAAAGCATTTACAGAAGCAGACTCCATTAGATGGGGGGAAGTGATTTCCACAAGTGGAGATTTATTTTTGGAAAATGCTGTGCAACCCAGCACAGCTCCTATTTATTCTTTCTGGAAATAACCAGGCAGCTCTGTGATGGCAGATAGATGCGGTGGCACCAGGCCGCTCAGGAGGAGAATTTTACACCATCACAAGTCAGACATCAAACCATCTAATCTTTCATATTCGAGCCACTGCCTTTTGAAGTAGCTTGACTGCAGTAATCCGCCCCAGATGACCCGGCCGGGGGACCTGCAGGTTCTGAGTATTTCAGGTTCAAGACTAGAGTCGTTGAATAGCAGTTTAACGACAGCAGTTTTCATTGAGACAGTCGTAGTATTTGATGATGATCCACATTAAATCAAAAAGGCAGATATTTAAAAAGCTCTTCCAGGATGGGATGCACACACACACACACACACACACATATCGTAGGTTCAGATGCTGCCGCAAATACGTTGGCGGTTTCCAGGGAATTTGCGCGGGGCCTGAAGTGCTGTTGGGCTGTAATTACAACCACAGGGGGAATATAATGGGACCCGCAAAAGTAAATTTGCTCCCGGTCAATTTAATCTGAGTGAAAAGCTCCGTAAAATAGTGGCAGACAATGAAAGGCGATTAAAAAAAGGTGGGCAGGTTCGAGCGAGTCGAGAGACGATGTCACAAAGATTAATTGTGGCATTAAAGAGCAGAGATGTGCAGTTATTTTCGTATGGTATTAGAAATCCTGCGATTCCTCTCAATATGGAACATTTGCTGAGTTAGGAGGAATAAGATTGTATATTCTCATTAAAAAAGAAGATATTAATACCTCTACAAAGTGGTCTTTGTCACGAGGAAGCAAAATAAAGGAGTGAAAAGGTCAAAGATTAGATAAATGGGATAAACATTTATTTGCCGTTAAGTCGCAGAAGCACTGTCTTGATGTAGAAATGCAATGTTGGTTTGTGATGTGTATTTTGATTCTGCTGTAAATTATTAAAACATCTAAACGCGTATCTTGTATGACATTTTATTTAACTGTGTGTGTGTGTGTGTGTGTGTGTGTGTGTGTGTGTGTGTGTGTGTGTGTGTGTGTGTGTGTGTGTGTGTGTGTGTGTGTGTGTGTGTGTGTGTGTGTGTGTGTGTCATCTGCTGTTTTAGGCAAGAGTGTGTTTCCATGGACGAAAACCCTCAGGTGTTCTTCTGCTGCTGCGAGGGCAACTACTGCAATGAGCGATTCACCCACCTTCCTGACATGATTGGCAGTGGCAACCGAGGTGAGCGGCAAACGCATCCTACATATAGAACAAGCAAAAAATAGGTCTTTCCTTTTCCCCTCTGATTAGTGGGAGCTTATCCCTGCAGCTACAGTATTAGGAAAAGGAAAAATGCCACGATTGTGATATTATGATCCCTTTTAAGCACGCTTTGATTTTTTTTTCTCCCTTTTTAAATGTTGCTAACTGATCCCTTCTAAGCTTTGTGTGTGCAAAAATCACATCCCTTGCAATTTGTCTCGCTGGTATTGTGTTGTTTTGCGAGCGAAATGCGAGACTAAGGCCGAAGCATTCAGTCTTAAGCGCTCGCACAGTCCAGCGCTGATACTCATCTGTCGAGAAGGCGACTAAGTGAAGCCTCTCACCTGCCTGTTTGCAGCGTTTCCACAGACTAATCACTTTCCAGTCGAGGATCAAGGTTGAGCCGTCTGGATAGAACGTCGCTCTGCTCTTTTAAATTCTGATCTCAGTCTGGGAGGGATGTTTGCGATGCAGCCGGTAACCTAAACGCCATAAAGCTGACACGTCGTAATTATTATGCTCCTTGACAGTGAAAATCCGGCCTCCACCTCGGGTGCCGTCCCTGCTCAACGTGCTGGTGTACTCCCTGCTGCCTCTGTGTGTGCTGTCCCTGGCCCTCGTCCTGGCCTTGTGGATGTACCGCCACCGCAAACCTCCCTACGGCCACGTAGACCTTAGCGAGGTGAGACACTCAACTCCGACTCATCTTAAGTGTGAGATCAGTCTTTCACTGCGAAGGTTTTTGCTTTTTTAATTTCTTTTGTCGGGAGTTTCCTCTCATCCACTGTGTTGGCTGCTCCTGTCTCCTGTTACCCGGATCATGTAGTATTTTGTGTCACATTTGAGATGCATGTGGCAGGAGAATGAGATGTGTTTTTCCTCGTCTGTGATGTAGGATCCAGGACCCTCTCCTCCATCACCAATGGTGGGTCTCAAACCTCTGCAGCTGCTGGAAATCAAAGCCAGGGGGCGCTTTGGTTGTGTTTGGAAGGCCCAGCTGATGAGCGAGTATGTTGCTGTAAAGGTCTTCCCTATTCAGGTGAGAAAACAATGTTACTTTAAGGCTTTAATTTATATGGTTTTCTTGTCAAATGCTGTTTTGTGGCCCCAGTTTGTGCCTTTATGATATTATTATTATATTGGCAGAAAAAAACAGCAACAAAGATGGAAAGTAACATCAGTGTACATTCATAACCACAGACTGTAAATAAAAATGAAGACATGGCGGCTCCCAAAAGTGAAGCCAAAATATTATCATCACCCCCTGCTGGCTGGCTGGCTGCAGTATAGGTCATAAACCCCACCTCCTCCATGTTAATGAATGGGGCTTGGACCAAACTTGTCATTTTTCAGTTGTTATCAAACTGAATGTTTGTTTTAATGAGTTATTTGATGCTGTAAAATGGGATTCGTTTCCGGATAGTGGGAGAAAGTGGAGATGCTTCCTCCCTCTTCACAGACAGTCCATGGTTAAAACTGATATTTATTTTTATTTACATTTAAGGAATAAATAGGAGCCACGTGGGGAATGGCTTAAAGTCTCACACTGTTATATAGCTGACACACAGCATTTATTTTTCATTTAGGATTTTGGAAATGTCTTTTTATAACTCACAGGTTTCTTTAAAGGATTACTGGGCTCATATTTTCTGGGAAATAGGCTGATTAGCTCTGTTGCTTGAATGTAATCTCAAATTAAGAGGCACAAATGGAGGCTACTTCTACTTAAGGGATGGACCAGGTTATTTTCAAAAGAGCTTGTATAAATCCTAAACCTAACTCTCTGGTTTGTGTATTCTGTTTTGTACAGGACAAGCAGTCGTGGCACAACGAGCGTGACATTTTCTTGACTCCGGGGATGCGACATGAAAACCTCCTGCGTTTCATCGCTTCAGAAAAACATGGAAGCAACCTGGAGACGGAGCTGTGGCTTATCACAGAGTTTCATGAGAGGGTGAGAACACGTCTACTCCTACACATCCATATATACATATATATTTATATATAGAGAGAGAGCAAATTCCTGGTGAGGTACAGGGGCTGCGATGTTGACCTGGACTTCTTTCATATATTGGCTGAGGCCTTTTATTTACCTGAACAAAAGACGCTCGCAGCTTTTCATCAAAGATGGGATTTTATTACTTACGGCAGCTTTGCAGTGCCCTGTGTGCCTTTAAGAGATGTGTTGCTCAGATCGAGTTTAAAAATAATACACACATCTATGTCAAATACGACCAGCCTTAAGCCCAGTAGAACTCTGCTCATCTCTCTGGTCTTAAACACTAAATGCAATAACCACAAATGCAGCATTACAATTGTTGGATACTTTTAAGGCCTTTCTCGCCTCAGACATTTTGACATGTGAGGGGGAAAATAAGGAAACGAAAAACAGCTCAGTTCCATTAAAGCTGCGTCAGGTGTCTGGTGTTTTTTTGGGACACTTGAACAGAACAGGGACATTTGCATGTTATCAGGAACTCGTGCTTTTCCTACGATGTCAAAATGTCTGCTGTGAAAAAAGACCTCTTTGGCCACAGTTAATTGCCTTAGTTCCGTTTCTTCCTTTGTCGTGTCTGTTAGGTTAAACGTTTCCATTTTCATCAACACTTTTAATGCTATTTTAAACTCGTGCTACAGGAATTTTCCCTTCTCTGGTAATTCTCCCAGACTACACTATCCAGCTGGCCTCGAACCGTGAAGTGAAAAATCACCTCTTCCTGCTCCTTTTGTGCGTTGGATGTCTGTTCTCAGGGTCACGGTCGACTAACTCCTCGTACTAAGATTCCTGCAGATGGATTAAAGATTAGATCCTCGGCCGGTTGTTAATCCTTGTCCCTGAATCTGCTTGTGTGTGCGCAGGGCTCACTGACGGACCACCTGAAGGGCAACATGGTGTCCTGGGGTGATCTGTGTCACATAGCGGAGAGCATGTCCCGCGGCTTGGCCTACCTCCATGAGGACATTCCCAGCTACAAGGGCGAGGGGCCAAAACCCACTATTGCACACAGGTAAGAGAAACATGAACCGTTTCTGGCTTTCCTGAATCCTGTACTCGATACGCTCCAATACAGTGCATCCGTTTCTGTTTGCACCTGATTTCCCAATTTTACCCTGGAATCCAGGAGCTAATTTGTGTGACGTTGTTTCTCTAGAGTTACGTCATTTTAATTCCCTCTGAAACTGTTTTCCCAGGGACTTCAAGAGCAAGAATGTGATGCTTAGCGATGATTTAACTGCGATCATCGGAGATTTTGGGCTCGCTGTGCGATTTGAACCAGGAAAACCTCCAGGAGACACTCATGGCCAGGTATGAAAGGACCGCTCTGTGTTTTTAATGTCTGCATTAACACTGATGCATGCACAAGTAACTCTCCCCTTCCTTTTTCTTTCTTTGTGTGAGCATTACACAGTGTGACTCCAGGGATGTGATATGATATTTATTTCTATTTCTTAGTTGTTTTTTTTCTCGAATATTTTCTTTCTGGTGTGTTTGAAATAGCTTTAAAAGTGTGATTCAGAAATAAAGAAAGTGTCGGTGTTTATACAGTAAGTAGGAGTCATGAATAAAGCACACAGAGGTTGTTTCCTATTGCAGAGGGAAACACTGAGGGATGGAGTTAATGATTCATCATGAAAAGAATTCTAAGTTGTTTATTCAGGCGACCGGGTAACAGGAGAAGTTTGGAGACTGTTGCCTCAAATCGAGCCGGTTTACCCTGCAGCCCATCTGCTTGTTGTTTGATACTATTTACAAACTTATGCCCTTGGAAAAACTAAATTACCGCACACACTCACAAAGACTTGAATCCATGTTTCCTGCCAGGTGGGTACGAGGCGTTACATGGCCCCAGAGGTGCTGGAGGGAGCCATCAACTTCCAGCGAGACTCCTTCTTGAGGATAGACATGTACGCCATGGGCTTGGTGCTTTGGGAGCTGGTGGCCCGCTGCTCGGTATCTGATGGTGAGTCAAACAGTGCAGGAATGCTGCTTCCCCCACAGGTGATAGGTCACGGTGCCTCAGGCCGACCTAATAAACAAAGGATTAGTTTTTGTTGTGTCTTGGAACGCCGTCTGACCCAGGTTAAAGGTGTAATGTGGGTAAAGTTACTGTTAAAATACACAACTAGTTGTTATTTCTGCTCTATCCTTTTAAAAATCTGTGCATTACCTCCTGTGTAACGTTTTCCCATCCTGTGGCCTTGCTGCGTCTCTTCAGGTAATACTGGCGAGTACATGCTGCCGTTCGAGGATGAAATTGGCCAGCATCCCACCCTGGAGGATCTGCAGGATGTGGTCGTGCACAAGAAGATGCGTCCAGCCATCAAGGAGTGCTGGCTCAAACATCCTGTGAGTAACAGTGGAAGAATAGCTCCTGGAGTTTCAACAGCAATCCCAGGATGCATTGCATCCTTTGTTCCAGTGAATACGGCTCAAACGTGTTCATAGTTCCATGAATCAGACTTTGTTGCTTTGGAAACTTGTCAGTTGGGTCTCCAACTTTAGATAATGGAAAGTGAGGGATTTCTGGCCGATTTAAATCGGTCACTTTCTCTTTTGTTCTTTTTCTGCATCAATCTCTTCTTTCGGTTTCTTCGGTGGCTCTGTCCTGATTCTAGCTCTGAGAATGGTGAATTAGCTATCTGCTCTGGTTGTTGGTGTGTGACGTATGCCATAAAGCAAGTCGTACCAGCATTGCACAAATACTTATAGTGCAGTTCCAGGCAGCGCTGCGGCAAAGAGCGCTTTAAGTTTCATACTATCAAAATGAAGCTGTTATTTTAAGGTGTATAAATAATAGATATAAATAATAAAGATCTGCAATTTTTAACTTTTCCATTGTCTCGGTTGTGACCGCAGGGTTTGAACCAGATGTGCGAGACCATCGAGGAATGCTGGGACCACGACGCAGAGGCGCGATTATCGGCCGGCTGCGTCGAGGAGCGCATCGGCCAAATCTCCAGGATGATCAGCAGCTCTACCTCAGACAGCCCCGTCTGCATCGTGACGTCTCTCACCAACGAGGACCTACCTCCCAAAGAGTCCAGCACCTGAACGGGGGACACCATCCTTCACCTGAGCTCCTGACTTTTTAATTTTTTCGAACCCAAACTCAGCGGATCTCCGTGAATATTTAAAAACATGAAAAAAACAAAACAACAACTAGCCACTTGAATGCAGCTGCTATTTTACCCCGATACTGGTATTTTTTTCGTTTTTTTAATGTTTTTCCAGTGTTTTAAAGTCAGATCTTACTAACACATCCATCTGCTGTAGTTTTGAAGTAGTAATAAGCTATGCGATGGGCACATCTGATAACACCCATGTGTCAAATCTTTTAATGTTTTCATTACCTCATGTATTTCTTTTGTGTTAGTCGTTTTATTTTTTTTATTACCTCATCAGTTATCGTTTTTTCCTGTCTTGGTCATGACCGTCTGTGGCCAAATGAAATGAATCTTTGCTCCAGACCTTGGACAACGTGCTGCACACCTCGGAGGAACCGTTTTGAGACTGTTAGACGAAATATATTCATCTTCCTCAGGGGTCGAAGCTTCTCGATTTTTAAGCTCGAGTGTGCTCCCTTATTTTAAACCGGCGAACGCCTCAAAAAGAAATAAGAAAAAGATCAAAAAGAAAACGGAGCACAGCTGTGTTATCGCATGGGAAGGAGCTAAAAAGGAAGTTGAACAGTTGTATTGGACGTTTTTGAACTTTTTTGAAGATTTGGGACAACCGCCTTGTCCCCGGGGAACTACCTCTCAGGTATCCAGTAGGTTTCTTTGGAACATTTTCTCTAATTTTGAGAGCCAAGCTATCCAGCTCGCTATCATGGACATATTCCTGGATTCTTTTTATTCTGTTTCTTTTTCTTTTTTTTTTTAATTGTAGAAATTCAGAGTTACTCCTTTGCCAGTGCCAGGGGCATTGATGGATGCTGTCTGGAGTTGCAATGTTACACATTTTTGATTTTAAAGTGTGTGTGTGTGTGTGTGTGTGTGTGTGTGTGTGTGTGTGTGTGTGTGTGTGTGTGTGTGTGTGTGTGTGTGTGTGTGTGTGTGTGTGTGTGTGTGTGTGTGTGTGTGTGTGTGTGTGTGTGTGTGTGTGTGTGAGCGTGAGCGAATGCAAGAGAAGGTGAAGACAAAAATGAAATGAGATTGTTTTAGAGTGTTTTAACGTAAGAATCAGTTGGGTTTTATCCTTGCGAGGGCCATACTTGAGTAAGCAACATGTCTGTTTTTTAATTTTCATGGGTGTTTGTTCAATAGACTCAGTTCGGACACCAGTCCCCCAGATACCTCAGTCACTGTACGTCATGCAAGGAGAGCTCAGATGGTTGCCTTTGTCTCAAATGCAATGCCATAGTTGTACCATAACATGAATACCATACATTGAATGTCCGTTATGCTGCTGTGACTATTCCAGGATACTCAAGGATATGTAGATGTACATGTATTCTTTGTTAATATAACGCTAACATGTGATAACTATCCATGATATTATGTGAGGCTAATATTCTGTTTTTGTGTTGTTTTTTTTTCGACTGGGTAAGCCCTCAGCTGCTTACTCCTCCAGACTGACCTCAGATATTCTGACAAGTACCTCAGGCTTTTTCTACATGTATATCAAGTTGTGTTATGTATTTTATTGTGTTTTAGTAGTTGAGATATTTTATTGCCGGCTTGGCCTCTTTGTCTGTGGAGATTTGTTTTTAAAAATAGAGCCTGACCAGTTGGCACAGTGTTAATGCTGTACAAACCCTAAAAGAAGAGAGGCCGATTCTTGTAAATAGACGTGCACACACACAGATGCGGAACACTGATCTGTTTTTATTAGAAAAAGAAATACAAAATCAGGGCATTACAGTTCTCAGAAGTAGAAAGGGATTTCTCATTTCCACCCCTACACATTTAAAAGTCATTTGGACACCTAAATTAGCCCTGTGATGTTTTTATCCTTTCTTTCAGGAATTGCGGTTGTGTTACAGATTTTTATGAATAACGGTATCAGTTCCTCTGAATCAGAAGCTGTGTGGGTAGCACTTGCATCACAAAGTTTAGTTAATATCCTTAAAAGAAAAGAAAAAAAGGCAACAAGGAAATCGTAATGTTCGGGGCGGGCGGCTTCCGCGATTGGCCGCCTGTTTTTAAAATGCCAGTATGAACAGTATTACCTCAATATTAACCTGCTGATGTGATGTTCAGACCTGTTCAGTGTTCAGCGATGTTGGACAACACACAGGCTCATCTGTTGTGCTTTGATTAGTGCTGTGCAAACATGGTGATTTATTTTAGATTTTTTATTTTTTTGACAGTGGTCTGTAACGCTTGCTCTTGTGCAGTTTTGGTAACGAACATGCGGAACAAAAAAAACATACATCAAATAAGACGGAACAATGTTTTTTAGTGTTTGGAAATTATCAAAGTGTCTCTAACCACTTGGTGGATTGGTTTTTTGATGACGCAGCCCCGTTAGGAGTGACGTGAACTGTGGCATATGCCTGGTCCAAGGGTCCAGCAATATTTATTATACAGCAATAGTCATTTGAACATCCTAGTTCAAAGTCATTCAACTCACCTGTGACTTAGCGGTTTCCTCCTGCCGACCGGTGGAGTACATCTCATCACACCTGGATCATGTTCCGACGAGGACACGTGTCACAGTCGGTGTGGGGGGGGGTGAATTTGTGTTGGCGTGTGTGAGCTGAACGTGACCCAGGTGCTTCTTACGTATTGTGCCAGAAAAACACAGCAAATGACGTGGGAAAGTCTGCTGTGATCGGTGGTAACTTCCAAATGCTGTCTTACACCCGGCTCCTCTAAACAGAAATACCAGTTACCTCATGCAGTACCTCATTAGTAACACTAACACGGAGTCAGTCTCATCTTCGAAAAGGAAAAAAAACAAGAAAAACATCAGTTATCGTGTATATATTTACTTGACAAATGTAAAGGGTTTCTTCCTTTTCATGTGTGAATCCTGTGAAAGCAAAGCCTTTTTTCTTTTTTTTTTGATTTTTACAGTCAACATATTGTTCATTTCTTCTGGTGTGAATGGATGTTGGACTGAACTGTGTGACCTTCCCTGTTTATGTGAACTGTGCGTGTGTGAGAGAGCGTGTGTGCGGGTATGTTGGTCGGTTTCACTAAAACAGTACGAATGGAAACTATCTGTGAGTTGAAATGCTTAGAAATATAAACTAGATGAGAATACATCCATCTTTTTGTATATTTAAATAAAGATACACTGATTAACCATAAGAATGAAATTTGATTTTTTGATTTTTCCAGTTCACATTTGTCTCGTCATGGAGACACATACATGACACATCGCCTTCACATGAAAACGGGTCAGAACATACAACCAAGATGAAGCTGTGGAAAATACAAGTTGCTTTTAACAAGCATGACACTATTTGATTTTAACTTAAAGCTTATATGTTTATTTTCTGTGTAAAAATGTATGTATAATAAATATATGCAACACTTAGTATCTCACTGTAACGCTGGGCTCTATTGCTACATCTGTGCACTAGGTGGCAGCAGTGGTAGCAGCACTTTGATTTGGTTGATTATTTTTTAAATACCATTAAATGAACCAGATTGATTATTAATTTTACTGACCACAGTTTAAGCATAAAGTCGAGTAGACATTTTTGATTACACAGTATTTGATTAAGTCTTACTCCAAGGCCCTGTGGTATAAGTACAAGTACCACTACTACTACTATAAGTAATACATAGGATAAGTACATTTGTATATGATCATTAATATATGTAATACTTCAGAAAAGACAAAAAAGCTAGACTACAAGTGTATGAATAAAAGGGCTGAAGACGATAAACATTTCAATCATACATCAGAGGCTACTGGTGCCTTTTTTAAAAAGTTATTTGAAAACATTAAAATATAAATAAGAAATAATTTCTGCTAAAAATCTGGAATACTTGCCTTTGAATGCTCTTCGTTGCTGTCAAAGCTGTTACCAAATAATATTAATAATAGAAAACGTTATTTGTGTAGTACCTTTCATACAAGAAATGCAGCTTAAAGTGCTTTATAAACCATATAGATAAATAATAAAAACAAAAGCATGTTTATGAAAATAAAAACAGGTTCAAATGTAATTCATTTAAGAAAACAGATTTTTGGAATATCAGAATCTGGTTTTATTGCCAAGCAGGTTAACACATACAAGGACTTCACGTATAAACATAAAAAACATAAAAATAGGAAACAAAAATGTAATATAAATATAAAGAATAAAAGGAAAGGCCATAAAAATTACAAAAAGTAAAATTTTAAGATCTAGTTAAAGGCTGAAGTAAAGAGACATGTTTTACTTTTCTTTATACACATTGACTGAACTTTCTCCTCTGATATTTAGTCACATTATGAAGAAATGACACCAGATTTATTAAAATATATGAATAAGATTTTGCACGTTTGCCAAACAAACGTTATAACGTTGACATTTAGATTTTCTCACCTGATTATAAATATAACTGAGGCCATATTTGATGTGACCCTTAAAATAAACGCCTCAGCACGTTCACGGGCAATCGGAAGAATCATGATTCAGTTGACAAAGTGTAATAAAAACAACAGTATGCATCTTAAAAACGCATATTTGTAATAAATATATAGTTTATTATGACATTAATCAAATTTAAAAGTCCTGCAGCTCGATTTAAGATGTTTTTCTGATGTTTATTAATTTGTGGGATTGGATTACAGTTGCAAAACGTTCGATCGTACGTGAAGGCATCGCAGCTCTAGCCAATCGGAGCGCGTCTGGCAGGTCATGTGACGCAGGGACTGTTAAACTACGAGTGAGCGGAGAGTTGCGGGGAATCTTCTTCTACTTCTTCCCGGGGATCAGAGACTGCGAGCGGACAACTTTGCGCCTCCCTGCCGCCGCCGCGTCCGCTGCTGGAACCGAAATGTCGTCGTTCTACGGGCGATCTTAGACAAAGTGTTCGGATGTCGCCGCCATTATGTCAGTAAACCGCCGAGCAGGTGAGTTTAAACAGCGTCTCTTTTTTCTTCTTCTTCTGTTTATGACCCGGGTCCGCTGCGTTCCCACCGCAGCATCACTTCTCTAAACTGTGCGCAAAGACAAACGTTGAGCTCGCGTAAGTTTGCGTTCTTGTGGAAACCTGCTCTGATTTTCACTTAGTTGGGGTTTTAAGTGGGAAAAGTATTGCTGTGTTTTTGATTGACAGACTGATCCCCGTTATTAAACATCAAACATGGCGTTGAACTACGCTAGCTAACAGCTAAGCTTTGCTCAACGTGCGCAACGTTACAACGCGTTTCACGTTAAACAAAATGCAAACAAGTCCCATCACTACAGAGTAGAGATCATTCAAAGACTTTGAGAAAAGTTTAAAGGTTCAGTGTGTGGAAGTGAGTGACACCTACTGGTGAGGTGTCATGTTGCAGCTGGATACCCCGCACCCCGCCCTCCCCTTGCGAACCTGTGGTAGCCTTCAGTTGTCATAAAAACTCGAAACTGTAAAAAAAACATGGCGGCCTCCGTAGAGAGGACCCGCTCCAGGTGTAAATATAAAGTATTTAAATATAATGAGCCCATTCTAGGGTAAAGAAAACAACAATTCGTACAATTTATTAACCCACCTAATTTCGCTCATGTCGGTTAATTCGGTGACTAACTTCCCCAATGCGAACTGTCGGGTTTCCGCTACGTTCCGAGCTGTATCACCCTGCTGCGAGCCCGACCTCCTCACTCCCCCGCTGACCTGCACATTTTTACTTTGTGTTTGTGTGATTCACTCTGAAGTGTAGGAGACGCGTATTTAAACGCGTTGTAAAAATCATTTTGCGTGCACGCAGTTCACACACAACTCACGTGACACGCACAGGGTTGAAGTGACTGGAACCATCCGGATTCATAATTTGACATCGATTGTGGGGGTTTGTAAAATAACTGTTCATTAATCGAGGTAAAAGTTTCACATTCAATTTCTGCCAATAGATCCCTTTCAACTAAATCTTACACACTGGACCTTTAATTGGAGTTTATAGTCGTGTGCACTGTAAACTCACTGAAAAACAAGATATGACATAGGGCAGTGAAGGGCTGGGCAATAAAACAATGTCAAAAGTTATCAGCAATTAATCATTTTAATCAACAGCAATATAATAAGGGTTCAATATATTGATATATCGTACATTCTACAAGATACAGCACATAATTGATCTATCTCAGTTTGTAATATGATTCAAAGTGTTATTCACTGCTCATAAAGAAGTTTACAACCACAACCTCCACTCAGTTAAACCTTCAAATCAGGCTTTAAACTTTTAAGATATAAATGGGACATTGATCATGATAATTATAACATTTCTATCTTGACATCGTTTTGGCCATATCATCCAGCCCTAGGACAGTGGTTCAAGAGTTCACATGTAACAGGTCTTAAATACTTTTGGACAGAGATACAATCACATACATCCTCCTCACCCATCCTTCTCTTTCTTCCAGCCGTCCAGGGATCAGTGCTGTCCTCCCCATAAAAGGGGGGTGGTAGCTGCACTGGCTGCTGTGATGCTCCGGAAGAGCAGCAGCAGCAGTGGCCTCGGGACAATGCAAGCCCAGGGTCGGCCACGACACCTCCCCAAGTCTCACACGGGGTCCCTGTCGTCCCGGTCCACCAAGACCTTGGACGTGGGCCGCAGCTCCAAGAACCCCAACCCTCTGAGCAGCATGGGGCTGTCGTCTCGGCTGGTGGGGGCGCCGGGAGTGGACCCGGAGTATGTGATGCAGCTGGTGAACGATGTGCGAGGGTTCGCCGATGTGCTGCTCAGCCTCAAGGATGCTTTCCAGTGTAGAGGTGAGTTCAGGAGCAGCTGGAATGCGGGGGAGTTTGGCGAGGGGCTCATAGGGGTCAGGGAAGTGAAACACAGGAAAACGACACACTGGCGGAAAGAAAATGAAACTGGTAACACATAAAGTTCTTCACAGAAATCTGTGTGTATTCTAAGGAAGTGCTCACTTTCCCCTTGCCTACTTCTACTTCAGTTTACAAGCTAGAGGAAGTTTCAACAGGCTTCAGATAGCGATGAGACGCGTGTTGGATCAGGTGATCGTTGATGCAGCGTTATCCAAACCATGATAAGAGCATGAAAGTTTGACTTTTTCTCGTTGAGTAAGTGCTTTTAAAATCAAAAGTGTCAATTAGCTACGTTACCCTTTGGTCCGAAGAGGCTATTGTCAGTGGAGAACTTGTCTCTATCTCTTCCACAATGCATTTTCTCCACGTGTATTTGCCGACCATTTCTTTAGAAAAGATCCATTGTTCTTTGAACTGAGGCGCTGACACTAAAACCTGATATTTACCAATGATGCAGATTGCTGAAATTCTCCACTAGCAAATTCCATTGTACATCGGGAATGAATGTTTTTTGTGTGACTAGTTGCCGACAGGAATGACAAATACAAATGTCCAACACACCTCAAGCTTTTTAAACAGTGTTACAGTGAACATTGTTGTGTACTCAGTGTTAGTGAAGCACAACAGCACTGTCAGTGTTCTGCCTCGATGCTTTTTGTGACTCACTTGCTCGGAATAAAATGTCCAGGAAGGCTCTGTGTGTTTCTTGTTATTCTACAGATAACTAAAGCACCAGAGTTTGTGACAGACAGCCAGAACCACCTGTGGAGTGTCAGTTTATAGTGTGATAACAGCCTCCCTGCGAACGTGCAGGAGTGCTTGCGGTGCTGCTGGTGTCTTCAACAGCTACACTCAGCCACACACCGCTACACACAAGTGCACAAGTGGAGCAGACATCAGAGCTGACGCTGGTGTCTTTCTTTGTTTTTCTCACTTGGTTTTGATGGGCCCGCGGTTGTTTGCAAGACATGAGGAAACACTTAACCCACACAGACGCACACCCAGCGTTAGACTGATGATAACTTACTGTGTGTTGTCGTTTGTGTGCAGCCACTGTTTGTTTTCATTACCAGTCAATCTGTCTTTTACTTGCTGTGCTTTGACATTATGAAATATTAGAGATGTTTCAATACCAACATCAGAAATGCCTCAGACACTGCTGACAATGCTGGGTCAGGCATCTGCGAATACACAAATGTATGTACTGACTTTAATTGGCATTCACAAATGGCTCTGCAGTAGACACAGGCTCTAATCAGCTCTGATCGGTAGTGATGGAAACATGACAAACAAATGTGATAAATTTGATAAAGACAGCCTCAAAGCAAGAGAGATAATCTACAAACTTGTTGAGTTCATTGTTCTGGACGGCCAACCCCTGTTGCTTGTTGAAAACGTAGGTTTTCAGTTCTTAATGGACCATTTCGAGCGGTGGTACAGTTTGCTTGGTTTAAAGTTCTCAGCTTCCCAATGCCCGAAGTCATTGCTTTGTCCAACCTAATGTACTAAATGAACTTATCGATCAATCAACCCTTAAGTAGTGTTTGTCATTCACAAAGGCAGGACATTCTCTCACGTGAGCAGATCTCTGATCATTCTTTTATATTCCCGTTGTACAAATGACTATACTATTTTCCTTTTGTGGATAAATAGATAAGGCCAGTGTTCATCTACTACGGCTCCTACTGTAACTGCTAAGAGACTCATGTACCTACAGTGTGAAGGTCTGGCAGTGGGAGTGAGTTGTTTAGCCATTCCTCTGGCTGGAGGAGTGAGGCCTCTGTGAGTGAGCCTCGCGCTGTGTTGTTCTGAGCCATCACAAAAACATTTGGGATATTTTGCCTCCCCGAGTACAACGGCTCCTATTCAGCAGGTGGGGATGAAATGATAGCATATATGACCCCCCCCCCCACTGTCACTCAGTTATTTGTCAGCTAGATTGATGGTTTGTTTTTGTTATCTGTTTTTCTCTGGGGCACTGACGCAAGTGATCCAACTTTGTGAAGAGGCTGCTACTATGTGGTTTACTGTCCAGTTAAACATGAAAAATGAATTGGTAATAAAAATGATTCAGAGCAATGAGTGGTGGAAGATGTTTCTGGTTTAAGAACATTTATTTTGTCAGTAGTCCTCCCAGCTTTAAATACACACCGTGATCCAGTAAACACCAAACAAACAAACAGGGAATGTTAAAATTGGATTTAGAGAGCGACAGTTTGGAACTCGTGTGTGTGTGTGTGTGTGTGTGTGTGTGTGTGTGTGTGTGTGTGTGTGTGTGTGTGTGTGTGTGTGTGTGTGTGTGTGTGTGTGTGTGTGTGTGTGTGTGTGTGTGTGTGTGTGTGTGTGTGAACTACTTAAGCAGTTTCCAGTTTCCCATCTACTTTTACACTCTGAGAATTGTTGGAGATTAGTCTGGCTCCCGTTTGCTGGCGTTTGAACAATCCTGTCGGTTGTTTCTCATTGACAGCTGCTGATTCTCACCTAAAATTGTTTTTCTTTAGCAGACAGTTTTTTTTTTTATAGACAGGTTCATGTGATCTTCATTTCCAAAGCCACATTAAGTGATTGATTTATTTTTTACAGTGATAGTGATTTTGTCGATCTCAGTACGTCTACTCCTTGCTCTTTGTCTGTGTGTGTGAGTTAACAATCCAAAATGTGTGTGATGTGATTAATGACTTTTCTGTTTTGGTCTGGGAGGTCAGGGAGGTCACACGGTCTGGAAAAAGAACAGTCAGAGGTCTGCTTTCCACTGATTTAGCAGGCTATTTACATCTATAGTGTTTTATATGTTGTATTATTGCATGATTGCACTTCCCTTATTGAATTCTCATAATTGAAATTGTTAATAGGGGTGTATACTGCCCTACCTTGTGACTTTTCCAGAAGACACATACCTACATGCACTAAGTCTCTGCCTATAGTGTTTGATGTGTGATTTACAGCATGTGTTTTGCCTGAAAAGACCCTTCAGGCCTCCATCAAGTTAAGTAAAGCTGCAGCAACAAGGTAGTGAGTGGGGAGGAGGTTATTACGGTACATGCCAACTCTTGTGTTGTTCTTTTCATATTTGGAAAGGTCTGACACTGGAGTACTGTGTGAAACCGACGTTATGCTTTTTTTCGCTGATAGGCGTGCTCCCCGTTGAGATCTGGCAGCAGGCTTGTATTCCTTGTGCCGAGAAGCAGGTTTGTCTCAGTGAGTCACATAGCTCCTCGTCCAGAGAAAACCCTGTGGAGGATTTAGCTGGGAAGATGTTCATTGTTCCTCTCGCGAGCACCCGCCAGTTTTTAGCTGGAGGCATCGCATACAAGCAGCATGTTTACTTGACGGACATCCATTTAGCTGAGCAAAGTAGAACCAGCGTATTCACACCCTCAACTTGACACCAGTAGATCCACCGGGCTCAGATTGTGGTGTAGATTTACACTTTCTCTCATATCTGGCCTCTTAGTCACACAATTGTTTCCCAACAATTGTAAAGCTGTCGAGGAATTTGAGGCCGCACGAGTTTTGACGGAGTAGGTGACACCTGTCCTCATCTCGCTGTTACCCTGAGATGATCTTTGACCACTTACATGTGGTGTCACACTCATTGGGGCTCCAATTACCCCAATCTTACTAATAATTTTATTTTACCTTATAACTTTGTTTATCTATAACATTTTTGAAACAGCTGCTACTAAGTGCAAAGATAACAAGTTAAATAGGGCATATGATTGGAAAAAAATATAAAGATAAACACCCAATAATTGTGTAAAAGCCGTTCAATAAATAAGATTTAAAAACAGACGGGGAAGATATGACAAGCATTTTATAGTAATAGTAGACGCGTAGTAATTTTACTGCTTTTCAGGGCCAACTCGATAAAAAAGAAACGTGATAAAAATGTCAGGATATTTTCCTTTTTCTGAAGTTTTCATTTCAGCGTGTGTAGCTGAAGACAGCCCGGTTAATGGTTTTAATCAGGATGAAAAATAGTCCTCTGCACACACAGCCGAGCCGCTGTCCCCCTCCCATCCCCCAACTCTCCTGCATACTCGGCATTCCTTTAGAACAAATGTTCACTTGTGGCTATAGTGCCTTCAATAGACTAATGGTAGGTGTGAGGCAGATTTGACTGCGGAGACTCTCCTTAAATAAATTAAGTTTAGATTCGTGGTCATAACTGCAGCTGAAGTGATCATCTGCTCAAAGCTTGTCTTTCATTTTCGAAATTTTAAAGCGAGGACAGTTGTCCCTGAGGGAACCGCAGCGTGTGTGTTGTAGTCATCTGAAGTATATAGGAACTGTTACTTAGAGGAATTTGTTCTTTTGCTTATCAACTAAAGAGTCTTTACAAAATGTCACTGTTGCACAAGCTCTGTACTTCACCATTTCACAGCTTTGGTTTGCTTTTATTGTGGCGACCACACAGGAATGAAAAAGCGGAAAATTTCACCTCAAAAATATCAATTTTTTTCCCACAATGTGTTAAAAATGTCATTGTTGCAAGTATCTCAGTGGTTTGACCTCATTTTCAAGCCCAAAAAAAGTTGAGGAATGTGTTTTGAGAAATGTGTGGTGGTTATTAAGTTATGGATGGTGTAGAGTCTTACAGAGCTCATCAGGGTCAGGTTTAAACTTTAAATGGCTTCTGCTGCGACGACATCAGGACGCCAATTTAAACTGTACATCCTTGAAGGTTTCTTTACTCAAGAGAGTCTGGCTTGCATACTCTATCCCATTAGCCACAGGTGGAAAAGAAGGAAGAAAAGCTTTTACAGTTCCACTTCAGGGTAGAACAAACATCTCGGCACAGCTGAGCGTGAGCTCGAAAGGTTGTTTATTCAATGTATGGTGTGCATTGTGTGTTTGTTTGAGCACAGATAAACTCTGGATCATGTTACCTCCCATTATGCTACAGAAAACATTCTTCGTACACTGTAGTGCTGCGAGGAGGAACAGTTAAAGTCTGTACACGAGGAGGAACATGTCTGCTTGAGCCTCATTTCACTGGGAAAACTGGGGCTGCTTTCAACTGATGTGTCATCGTGACACTCTGATAAGATCTGGCTGTACTCCAGTTAAAATGCATTGTTCAGAGTTATACAGCAAAAGTCTCGAATACCAATTTTACACCAAAAGGCCACGGACCAGAAGACAAGTTTGTTGTGTGTCACGTTTGTTGAGTAGAAAGATTCATTGTGGCCCATGATGATCTTACAGTGTAACTTTTTTTAATCTCTTACCTTACTCAACAAGCGTTCCCTCCATGACATGTGTCAGTACTATGTTGGGAAAATGGGTGTTCAACCAGGGTGTCATGTTTCCATCACTGCTGAACGGAGCCGGAGCCGTTAACTACCGGCGACTACTGTCTTGAGTCTGGCCTGGGAATAAATTGTACCCTCTCCACACTAACAACTAAGGCCAGATGTTAGGAGGCGTAAATGGGCTTTTTCTGCTCAGTTCAAACGTGGCTCTGTGTTGTTGTCAGAAGGGCCGACTCTTCCCTTCGAGTGGTACTTGATAAAAGTGTTCATTCACACATTCAGTCACCTTGATAACGATTTTAAGAAAGTTGTTTTCCTCTCTGCTCAGCGCTCTTTAAACTGCAGTTGTAATGAGAATTGGACATTTTAGTTGCTTTGAGTCAATTTAAAAAGACTGGAATCTATGTAATTTACCAGTGTAATTAGAGGTAATGTTGGACTGCTTCCTATCTTGTAGAATGAGGCAATTTTCTGTGTTTTAACCATTTCAAAGTCCCAGTTTACTCGCCATTAAAAGCCATCACTACCCTGTGCAAAATAAATCCAGCCGTTAGTGCCACAAATATCTACCCTTCTCACACAAGTGCCCCTGTGCCAACTGAAGTGGCCACTTGCGGGTGGTGCCTTCAGCCGAGAGAAAAGCCCAATTCCAACACATAATGCTTTAATGGCCTGCTGCTCTTAGGAGAAAGAAAGGAGAGATTTGTTGGGCAGTAACTTTCCCCTGTGATGCTGAAGGATGTTTTTGTGCAAGCTTGTGGTCGGGGTGTGTTTCCTGGGGTGGGATTTATGGTTATGGGCTGTAGATGTTTGTGTAGGAGATTGGTCATGGCGAGGGGTGGATTGGCCGGTGGAGCTCCTGCTAGCACTGGGATGTCGCTCGCTGGCGATTGGTCAGACCTGCTGAAATTTACAACTCTGGCCGGCGCAGGAGGGGGCTGAGACTTGTGATGCTACTCTGAGAGGTAGTATTTTTTTTTAGTTAGTCATCTCTGATAAGAGACACAACAAAAACACAGTTGTACTTGGCATAACAAATTCTTGGACCTGATTCACATGTCTGAAGGAGTTAGTCACCTCTCTTGCCCAATAGACTCACACATGTTCCCATGCTGTATCAGGTGACATCATTCATCCAGGTGGGTGGAGATTCATTCATGAAACCTTGAACTAACAATGTGTTGAGGTGAAGTCACCCACAGATTCAAGTAGTGGAATAAAACTCTGCAACAGTACCAGCCTTTCTGCGTTTGGTAGTATTGCAACAAGCTGAAACAATTAGCTGATGTCGAATGTGAGGTTTTTCTTTTTCTTTTGTTAAATGCGAGTAAATTAAATATGATGGGACATAATAAATAATTTAAATGTCCTCTAGGGCACTGGTAAAATGTGATTTGCTTATTTTCCTACATGGAGGTCATATTTTCAACCCCTGTGCGCCTGTTTGTTTTTCATTGTTTGTTTGTTGGTTGGTTGGTGGTTTGTTTGTTTTCAGCAGGATTACTCAAAAAACTACTGAATGGATTCCCACAAAAAAGTTGGCACATGGAAAATAAAGAAATAACCCATTAAATTGTTTTGTGATTCAGACCAAAGGAGTGGATCCAGGAACTTTTTAATCCCTTTCTTAATACTATGATGAATACAACACAAATCATTGTTCTGCAGTGGCTTAGCTGTAAGGCTTGGTTGAATTTATAGGGACTGTTGGGTCTTGCTAGAAGTATGCGCTTTATTTTGGAATCAAATTGATTAATAGACAGATTACAGCCTTAATTATACTTGTTAAATTTGATAAAAATGATACAAAATAGAAAGTAGATTTGTTTCTCAACTCTACGATTTGGAGTGTTTGGGAAGGCGTTAATATAAAGTGGCTTTTATTTCTCATATTCTAATGTTGTGACACCCGATGCACTGTGTTGATTCAACAATGCGCTGTAGTTTTGCACCTGCTCTGAAGTCCCCCCCCCCAAACATGTAATGAAGTGTTGAAGAATTAGCCTGACGGCGAAGCGCAGACCCCACAGAGTGTGGTTCACTAATAGGCAGAGAGCGTGGAGCTGTTTATGGAGTGCCTGCTGTTTACTGTCTGTGTGATGTCTGGGGCCCTGCTCCGTCTCCAAACAAGGCATGGGAAAGACAGTGAGGCACCCAGCAATGCAGCGTTTGTTTGGAATGAGGGGGAAATTAGTGTTTGCGGATGGAATCCTGACCAAACAATTCCACCTGTCGCAGATCAGGTTGCAGGCGGCTCAGCAATGCAGGCAGTTTGTTAGTATTTCATGTTTTCTGACCTTCTGGATTGTGATTAAAGAGTCTTGAGGATCATCTGAGCTCATCTTGTTCGGTCTCGGTTTCTCTTGGGAAAGTGTCTGTTTCCATCTGCAGCAATTTTGGGGTGATGACTGTTTCTGAACAGGGAACAATACGTCATCATTGTGGTAAGACTTTGACAGACGCACGTCTAAAAGAAAATCTGAAAATAATCTGCCTCTGTGGGTGTAAATCCACCACCACCACCCCCCTCCTAGTAAAGAGACAGAGGGGGAGGGATGCTGATGGGGAAATGTGGTCTCCTTGGCCTTTCAGTAAAGCCCCGCGGCTGTTTCCCAAGTAGCACTGTGTCACCAGAGCTGCTGAGGCTTGTTTCATGTCGAGCTGATCGCGTGTCCAGACAGGCCAGTTGATTGCCTGTTGTTATCAGTGGGGGGAGCAGAGGCTGTAACCTCTATCAGGCCACCTGAAGATTCGGATTAGAGTGGTCTCTCCCTGCGCCGGACACACAATGAGCTTTGTTAAAACACAATGGGACCCCCTCCCACACACACAGAGCAATTTAAAGGGTGACATTAATTTAAAAGGAAAATGTTTGAGCGACTGTATTGTGTCAAAGTTGAGTCACCACTTAAACCTGCAATTTTTTGGCAAAGATTGATGGTATGTACAACGTATACTCAGCATGCAGAGTGACAGCAGAGGAGGATGAGTTTCTGTTGAAGTTTATATCGGTCTGCTTCAAACTCGAATGAAATTGAGTGAAAATCGCACACCCACTGCTGGGAGAAACATCCTCGATGAAGAAGGATGATGACAGTGCTCGATGTAGTGTCTCTCTAAAATAATCACTTCAACTAAAAAAAGAAAACAGAAGCAGGGTGATGAAACATCTCCCAATGCATCATGGGCATAAATAGCAAGAACGCCATGTATATGACACATCACGCACCCAGGGGCCACTGCCTCCCACCCGAGTTGCGTGTCCGTTACTGCAGGGAAATATCCTCTTATGATAACATTAGTGCCACGCAGGCGGGCTTAGCGGACTTTTCTTTGACCAAAGCCCGGCTCAGACTACAGGAGTTTTAATATCCCAACCGATTTTGAAAACTGTTTGCATCACACACACAGAAACTGTGCAGATTATCTGCTCTCTAATCTCAAACAGGCACATACTACAAGATTTGAAAATAATGGCTCATCGCACACCACACACACGACAGGATATTATTAAGATTAGCGTGCCAGGGGGAGCAATCAGGGAGTAATGCACGTGATCTCATTCCACATGATCTCATGGGGAAGTAAATGTAAACATAACGGAGAGTGTGGTGCAACCGTTGACTGAAACTGTAGTTCATTTTAGTTAGAGCAAACAAAAGCAGAAGTCCGGATGACAAAATGAATTGGGAGATGTGGTCACCAGGGATTGTCTGTTCCTCAGAAGTGACATTTTTAACCGTCGCCTTTAATATCTGACAGTAGCATGCTTGCTAATGTTAGCCTCAAGGTCTCACCTCCATTTACATTCCTTGTTAAACATGTTATCATACACATTGATCAGGACGGCCCTGGTGAGGCAGGGAGCAGTTTGGGAGTTTTTAAGAATTGTGAACCCCTCACATTACCATTACCAATTAAGGTTTTTTGGCCAGTATCTATCGAGTTGCATGTGCTACAGATACCCTGCATGAGAAGCATTTAGGGAACTTTGGTAAATTGCAGCAGCAGAATATAACCGGATCTAACTCTCAAGAGTTAGACCCGGCTTCTCAACTTCACGAGTCTCTACAGGCACATTTGTCACTTTCCTCATCCCCTACCATCGCAAGTAAATTCACAACCTATGAGAAACACTGTACATGAAAATAGCGGTGAGAGAGTGGAGCACACCCAAGTTGCGTGCATGTTTTAGTTCTATTTCTACTCTAAACTGTTGATGCTGAAAACTGCTGAAAAGGTGTTTATTTTTTCACACAGAAAATCGATTGGGAATCATAGAGGAAATCGATAGATAATTAGAATCTACGTCTACATTTTTATTTTATTTGTAATAGTAAATGTTTTTCCTCAAAGGGTGGGAGGTCTGGATCTTTGTAGAAAATAGAAGAAGCAGACACCAGCTCATCCCACCACAGTAAAGAAAGGCGATGCGGCCTTGAGCTGCGTTGGCGTTGGCAGTGGGGGGGGGGGTCTTCCTTTAAACAATATGGCCCGGCTCTCTGCCTCAACGCTGTTATCTCTACCAAAACAATAGCAGGGTCCCCACAATTGCCACCAATTTCCACTGCGCCTTCTGATGCCATTGTTGTGACAAAACCACTCACCACTGATTTTCACCAGCTTTTTTCTCGGCTGTCTCATGCTGCACTGAGCACGGATCCTCTCACACCGTTCAGAGCACAACACTGGTGGCGATCAGTGTGAGCTGTCACACACAGTTTGACCTTGTTTTGATAACTTTATTCCCGCTCTTGATTGTTGAATGGAATGTTTTTGTATTGAATTTTTTTTAATCTGGGTTTTTAGGGTGAAGATTTAACAGTGATCTGAGTAGCCTAATTTCCCACAGACTGTGCTCACATGCACACAAACAAACGGGAAAGTCATGTGCACACTACAAAAAATGATAATTTTAACCATGATGAAACATATTTTTTTGAATTAAAAAAAATAATGATTCAAACTTTGTCATTATGAGGCAAATGTAACAGCATAGTTTTTGCCCTGGACCCAAAAATGTGTCTTTGAAAATTCAGTATCCGCTTAATTATATATTCCTTTTATATTACAGCAGCACAATACATGATTAGTCCAAAGAAGGTTTACATTAGTGCTACATACAAATACAGACTCTATTTATTTTACAATTAATTGTTAATTACAACAAAAATGAAACAAGTGATAAAATACAAAACATTCAAAATCACAAATAAAATGTATATATACACAGGTATAGACTATGAAGCTTTGTTGGAAAATGAATGCAAGATTTTGACAACCCCTCAGCACTTCATATGTGTAGATTAAATCATTGGTAATGTAAATGCACGAAGCTCTGCTGTCATTGTTGTGGACACGGTCTCGGTTTACTGAAGGTCACTGTCACTGTGTATGTCATCCATTAAAATTGCTGGCTGCTGTTCGTTTCTTTGTGCTTCTCCATCGCAGTGTTTTAACTCTGCACAGTGGTGTGGCAGCCGGCAGTGGGTGACGGTAAACAATGGATACAGCCTGTACCAGTCCATGACAAAATGTCCTTTTTGGCCTCGACTTCAGTCCAGCTGATTGGCTCAGGACATCCGTCCGTCTTTGTTGCCACAACATCACAGCCTTTTGTTTTTTCCCCTTTACAACTCGTATCTCCTCTGCTCCTCTGCAGAACAGCTCAGTCTTAATTAAATTCTTTTCTTTTTCAGAGGAAAGGGAAACGGGTGATCCTAACCTACATTACATCTGTGATTCCTTCAGTCATGCTCAGCTTCTGTCATGCAAAGTGTGAATTCTCCCGGCGTGTACCTCATTAGGACGCGGCTCTCATATGCTAAGAGCCAAAACCTCACCCTTAACTTTGATAAGAAAATCTTCAAACACCAGTGAGCTTACCAAAAATACCCCAATGACCACAACTGAGGAGGAGGGTTGAAAGGAAGGGGAGGGTGCCTAATGAAGGCCCATTGTCGGCGTTGGGAGGGAGGGGGACTTCAAAGTGTGTGTTGCTGGGTCAGGGACTTTTCGCCTTGGGGCTGGGGAGCAGGTGAGCCCCTGATCTACAGGAGTTTTACTAATCCTGAGTGGGGGAATCTGGGGACGAGGATTAGTTAACTTTTGACCAGCTAAGATCGACTTATTTGTTTTCTGAGTTGTTACCCTGTGATTCTTACCTACTGTCGTTCATAAACAGCGTCACAGATGGCCGTGGTTTATGTGTCAGTTGTGGATTTTTACTTTTGCCAAATCATTTAGTACGTGTGTGTATGAATAATAGAGGAGAAGCAAATACGACACACACACACACACACACACACACACACACACACACACACACACACACACACACACACACAGACCCCACACACACACAGACCCCACACACACACAGACCCACACACACACACCCACCCGGGCCCTGAGTTTCCCTTCCTCTGTAATTCCAATGAATTCAGCCTCTCATCTCACTCTGCTGCCTGCTGGGATGGCATTTATGAAAAACAGATGGCTTTTTTCTCGTTTCCAGACGGTGCAACTGCTTCCTCGAAAAACAGCGAGATAGACATGAACTCACCTATTGTCTTGTGGCAGCTTGCAGAGCCTCCGCTGATTAACACGCATTAGATCCTGACAAGGACTGGAGAAAATGTATCATGTCTCTATATGCACTTTCTTTCTTGTCGGGTTTTATTTCTAGATTAAGAGCTTAAATCTCCGTTGAACACACAGCAACACTGTTTTCTAAAGCAGGAAACATCCTATAGAGGACCTTTAAGGCTGTGATTAAGTGTACAAAGGGTCAGGAAAACCCTTGGTTAAATACAGCCATTCTCAGACATGAACTCCGGAAGATGTCCATAAATTTTGAGTTTGCCTGTTATATATGAAAGAACACAGCAGGAAATTGTCCGAGTCAGACGCGTTCTCAACAACAGGAAAATGTCCAGAACATCCAGGTGATGGATGGCACCTGGATAAGGCAGCAGGAGGCAGGAAATTACATGTAAAATCCGCTGTGTCAATCACATGTTCACAGCACATCAACACTGACGTCAGCCCTTATAACCAAAAACCTCTGGAATCTCACCGTCTCTCCGATCTGACGTCTTTGTTGTCGTCTTCTACTTGTATGGCTGCTTTCTTGACACTTTACTAGCGAGCTGGCAGGAAAAGTTCTGGAAATGTCAGGAGCAACTGATTAGAACATTTGTCTTTTCATGTACATTCCCTCAAGTAAATTTCAGGAACATTTCAGAAGTTCATAGAATGACTGAAAGCCGCTGGCCTCAACACCGGCAAATGAGGGTATACTTCTGCTTTGCCTGGTTCTACAGGAAAGGCATACCTCTCAAAGAAGAACTACTGATCGAATGTGATATGGTCAAAAGGCTAATCGTGGACGAGCAACCTGAATGCATTTTGTACATTCTTTCCCTCTTCAAGTGTCATCCTCTGAAAGCTCACTGGTTAACGGAGAGCAAGCCAACATCTTTCTCAACTCCTCCTTCCACTCACCCCGTCTGCTGCAGATAGAAGCTGTTGCACATTAGTCACCTCTGAAATGTTGTTTCTTCATCTTTAGCATGACTGTCTCTTCATAGTTGCCAAATTGCATCAGACGGAAACGCAGACTCTGTATTTAAGCTGTAAATAGTCAAACAAGTAAAAATAAATATGGCATTTAATTGTTTCTTAAGTCAAACAGGGATTTATGACTTAGATTTGGATGAGCACACTGTTTGTTGTGTCGATTTAAAATCGGTGGCTTTTGTGTTAAGTCTGACATTCGTCAAACTCAAGGTCGACTCTGCCTCATATGTAACCACACAGCACAAAAAGCACGCAACCATTTCTCTCTCTTCTCTTCTTCACCTGAACGGAAATGTCTGCTGTGACTGAGACACTCAAACATGTTTACGAGTCGTGTCCGTTGTCACTCAGCCTGGAGGAAATGCAAAAGCAGTTGCATCACACTAGTTTCCTGCAACTGAGTTTGTCAGTCACTTTTAATCACCACTGTCTTTGTCCTCCACGTTTCGTCTGGAGGAGCAACTGCTCACGTTGAGAAAACATAACAGAGCACACACTGTCTTTTTTCGCCCTGAGGGGAATTGTCTAGATCAGTCAAAAGATGACAACATAGCTTCATAGTTTGAAAATGACTTTTTTTGCCAAGTAATACGTGTGGCAGTTACAAAAGGAATGCAAGGAATTCATTTGACACTGTGACTCAAAATACATTTTTGTACGGTGACTTGGACAAATACAAGAAAATGCATGAGTGAAATCTGTCCATCTCAGGCATTTGGATATAAGGAAGCTTCTGTTGGTCATGTCCTCATACGTGACTTCACCTTTGTGACGTTGTCGTGGTATCACCTTTTGTTTTGGTTCAGAGAATCTGGAAGGTCTTCAGAAGGTGGTGCAGGAGCGTTTGACGGAGCTGCTACGTGTCCTCAAGGCTGTCATCGGCAAGCACCAGACCCTCAACTCGGTGGACATCCTCGGAGCGGCTGGCACGGTCATTGCCAAGGTCAAAGGTCAGTAATTGCCCCCATGGCCTGCATGCCGGTGAACGCACACACATGCCTGTATGATGATCAATTGTATTGGCATGAAATCTCAATGTGGCGTTACAGGATGAAGCAAAGGCCTCTAGGTGTTTCATGCCAGTGTGGGGAATTCTTTATTGATTTATGCTCGGTTGGAGTTGGCTACGAGATTTGTTTTTTTTAAAGAACATCATGTGAGAGGTTATTATTCCTTACGCTGCTCATCCGTTCCCCCGTCCCACTGAACGAAAACAAACACAAAGACTCAACTCACCAGTTGATCGGCTGGAAATGTGATCCACCGCAATTCTTCACTTGACTTGCACACAAGAATCTCTACAGCGGAGACGACATGGCTGTAATTTGCATTCCATATTGCAGCGACTGCGGAGGCCCCTGGGCTCGCTGCTCGTCAGCCAAGCACATCCTCGTTTCTTCATTCTTTTCTCTGTGTAGACGGTCAAAGGTCGTCTGACACCTCACCTACCCTGGTTTTTCTTTAACCTATGTATTTAAAACCACTTTGGCTTCAATACCAGTTCCTTAATGATGCCATTTAATACAAACTTTATAAAAAATGACATTACAGATTATGAGACAATCTATTTGCCACATTTACGTTTAACTTAAATTGTTGGTTTCAATTGTTTAGTTTTATCTTTTACATTGGCATTTTCCCCCTGCATACATTTATGATATAAATAATAAACTATTCAGCACAACTTGAAGTAGTTTCTGGGAATCTTGAGGTTACCAGACAACTGATGCACTTGTGTTTTCCCTACCTGCATATATGACATTTTCATACAACAATGCCTTAGACGGCCATACGTCAGCATCGTTAGATCTTAGTACAAGCATACTCCATGCTTATTGACTCAGTGACGCTGATAAGATTTAGTCTCAAGGTATGGAATGACGTGGCATGTTTTCATATTCTACAGTATCTCAGTATCTATGTGGTTGGTACCTTTTTGAAAATATTTGAGTTGGGTACCTAGCCCTTCCTGTCTCAATGCTGCCTTGTGACCTACTTTTCCGAATTTTCTAGGAACACACCTCAGCAATGTTTAACCCACTGAGTGCTACCTTTAATACATGTAAAATGCAAAAAGGAAACAAGAGATCCAAGTCAATATATGGTTGTGACAGTGTAATGGAACTGACAAGATGGAAAATGAAATTCTTATTTGTAACTGAAGGTTTCTATTATTTATACGCTTATTTATACATCTATAAAGACTTGAAGGCAGCACTTTCTAGGAAACCTTTAAACAGTTAAGATGAACTAAATGGTTTTCCTAAACCTCCAGACTTACAAAGTACTAAAAAATACTTTTTGGTAGTACAAGTGATGATGCATATTAAATAGTTATATATTCACTATAGTAATAGTTTTTTCTTTTATCAATTAAAGGACATGCAGTTCCGATAGGTTACCATAAACATTTAAATAATTCCAGTAAATACCAACTTGCATAAAATAAATCAAATGTTGTGTGCAGTGAGTTATACAGGCTTTGAATTTGGGCTAAAGGGAACACTTATTTACAGTCAGTACTTGGTGTCAGCAAAGGTTGAAGATATCATTACTTTCAGAGAAGAAGATTATATTTGTATTGAGTATATTGCTTCCTAAAATTGCCTGGAAACACCCTAACATGGACAGAATGATGGTGCTACAGTTCACTATGACAGGGCAGTGTGACATTGTTCCTATCTGTAAGGTTAGCTCTGTCATTTAATACTGCAGTAAATAAACTAGTTGTGTTTGTGTCCTGTTGACATAAGCTTGGGAATTAGCTTTTCCACAAGGGGGTGCTTTACATCTCCATCTACCCTCTGGCTGGACGTGACCCTAATGGCCAGTAACACAACAGTGATACAGCCGGGGAGCCAAAGGAGGAAAGGGGAGTGAATCAGCGAGACGTTAGAGATGAAAAGTCAAAGGTTCGGATGATAACAGGTCTTGTGCTCCTCTCTTGTCTTCAGAGTGTGTCATCCCCTGACTCGTGTTTCTCTCCAAGTATCCTCCTCCTCCCCTCCCTCTCCAAACACAGAGCTGCCGAACCAGTTTCAAATGCCATTTACATGTAGGTGTCAATCCACTCAAGCTCCTCAAGAGCACCTGCTCTTGTTTTTAATTTGACACTGTAGACAAATTTTGACAAACCTGTAAATGTCAGGAACGTGCTCAGCTCCACTCAACTGTGTAATGAGCAGTGTTTTTTTTTTCTTTCTAGACTATTGAACTGCGTTTCCTCCTCCTCCGTCGTTTGTGTGTCATAATAATATGAACTTTGCAAAGGCTTTCTTTGGCCTGAAAACCAGACTCCAACAAAGTTTCTTTCCTGCTCACGTTTTGAGCTAATGTTCATTTCCCTTCTTCTGGTTGAGAAACTGCAGGACGCTGCAATAAAAGTGTCAACCTCCTCAACTTATTGGAATTCTTTCCCTGCTCTCTGTCCTCCTTTTGTCTAGAGGAGATGTTGGCAGCTGACATAGTGTGTTTTGTTTACAGCAATCAATCTTGTATGTGCTGGCCAAAGACACTTTCTTTGTCTGTGCAGATAAACATATTGTTGTTGTTTATTTAATTGATCTAAAAAAAGCATGCTGCCCCGTGATCTTTCCTGCATGTATTATGATTGTTTTTTTAATATTTCCCCCAAGAATAAACCTATTATATTCCAGTAAACTTTCAATCTATGACACCAGAGGATTCACGT
Organism: Hippoglossus stenolepis; assembly: GCF_022539355.2. NCBI lineage: Eukaryota > Metazoa > Chordata > Actinopteri > Pleuronectiformes > Pleuronectidae > Hippoglossus > Hippoglossus stenolepis. Next base: position 19,707,899 of record NC_061493.1, on the reverse strand, counting down.
TATATAACAGAATTAAAATAGTCAGACATGCTTTCACTCACTCGAGGTATTTTTTAGGGGTTAATTGTCCCAGTTACAGCTCAGCCGTGAGAAAACAATGGCCCCTGTACTTGAATGATGCAGCTTCCATATTTCAATTGTGACAAGGGGGGGGGGCAGAGCTCTGGAATCATTGTTATGAGATCCACAGGATGTCCTGAGGAAGAAGTCAGAGCAGAGTTGTACGCTAGCATTCAGGGCCAGGGAGGTGCACGGCAGGGAGGCTCGCACCGCTGCGTCTCCTCTCTCTCTGTCTCCCAGAAGAGTCTCCCTGGAACGTGGGGTCCCCCCCCCTCCAACCAAGGAGGCCATGACCTTTCTGTGCTTCTTCGTGAGTCGGGAATTTACAATTATCAAGCCGCCGTTGACATGGATTTGTTTGCTCACGAAAAATGGCAACCGCAAAAGCTAGATAGCTGCTTCGAAAACTGGAACTGTTGGGAGCTATTTTTTTTTCCAGCAACTGATTGTTGAGTTATTCTGGCCCTGGTCACTCGAGAGTGACGCCAGGTGATCGGTTGAAAAGGTGAGTCTCGTCGCCGCTGTCTAAAAACGTTACATGTCACAGAACTCAAGCTGTGTGAGTGTTTCCTGTTTCGGGGCAGACAGGAAGTAGTCGGATTTCACTGAGTGTGTCTTTGGTTTCTCTTACTGCTTTCTGCAAATGTCCTCTTGCGGAGTAAACTGTTTCCTGAGAACGAAAGCGCCGTGCGCATGTTTGCGGAGGTTTGTTGATCTGCAGTGACTTTGTGTGTTATCTGAAGTCTCTGGACATCCTGCTGCCAAAAGAGCTCAAAGCAAAGAATGTGTACAATTGATTGAAAGAGGACTTTTTGAATTATAAGACATAGGAACGAAGGAGGGGAAATTTGGGATTGTTTCTGAATAATCCTTAAATACATATTCTTAAAGGTCCTCGAGGCTGCTTCAGAAGAAATCTTTAGCTTTTGCCCTTGTATGAGCCAAGTGGTTACGTATGATCTGGAATCAGTATTAATTCAGCAAAATGAAAAGAGATGATACTATGGGACAAATTACAGCATCCAGTCTGCATTTAATACATTGTTGTTGGGTTCAGAATTTAAACTTAACCTTTTTGTTTTATTTTCATGTCATTTATTGAGTCTGTTGTTGCTGTGTTAATATCTGTGGATACCAGTTTATGCAAAGTATGCTCGACCAGTCAACAATGTTATTCATACAATTGTGTGAATAACATTGTTGACTGGTCGAGCATGCTTTGCATAAACTGGTTTGCATTGTGGTTTTATTTTATCTAAAGCTCTTTTGTGTTTTTATCACTCTCCACAGGCGTCAACTTCAAGGAAGTGAACCCAGAAAACAGTAAAGCTATATTTGGCGAGATAGACACATCCATCGACACTTTGGCGTTCACATTTGGCAATGTGTGAGTACAACGCTTGTTTGTCTTTTCAACACCACTGGATTATTTTTTTATTTATTGCTGTTTTGTGTAACTGGCAAGAAAAGTGCTGCAGATTCCAGCCAACAGATGTAAGCTTGTTTGTCTTTTCCAACTTAATCTTATATAAGCGTATATGTATGATTTCAGTCATTTCCTTTGTCTGAATTTGTCGCTTTGAATAACACCATACCTCTCAAACTGATTGGCTTGCAACTATGACCGTATGAAACTGTACTTATAACACACATCTGCCCTGCAGAGTTTCTGACTTCCTTATGGGAGATGTGGACAGCGGCCCAGGGTTGGGGATCCCCCAGACCAGGAGAAGCAGGGTGAGACACCGTTTTTCAAGTCCCAGCTTTTAGTCCAGATTTTTTTTTTTCTTCCAAGCTTTGTTTTGAAACATGACAGTTTTCAAAAGGGTGCACTAAAGCAGCAATTTCACCATGCCTTCATTTAAAGAAAGCCTCAAAGACTTGCTTTCTGCTCTTAATTGGTGTGTTGAGAACCCAGTCGCGTCTGATGTCTGACTTTGATTGTATGTCTGCTTTTCTCTCCTTTTCATCTAAAATGGCTTTTTTCACAGTCTTTCGACAACCTCTCTGTGGATCCTGAGGGATACAGTTCAGAGAAAAGCGACCTTGTGGGTAAGTGTCATTCACGTTTTGTCATCTGCCTCCGAGCACAGCGAGTGTGAAACGCACTTTCATTCTGAAATCTAATAGCTATTAGCGGCTACTTAACAATTTGTTTAATGGTTGCGCTTCAGGCCCGAGCGGCCCAGAGTGTCAGTGTGTGAGTTGGCCGAGTGATTTAGGTTTTGGATTCTCGAATGCCTGAGGTAGACCCGCCCTAAACCTCCACTTCCACCCCTGTTATTTCTGCTGCTTTTTTTCATGCAAGCTGCTCGTTTTCTCCCTCTCCGGCCACATATCTGACATTCTTTGCCTGTTTAGCCATAGCTCCGTGTGGGATGGGCAACACATGGGATTTGTGTTGAATCCGACGGTGGGCCGCTGGGAAAAGTGGTATCACAGTTTAACCAATGAAAATTAAATCACGCTGTTGGGACTATTTTTAAAGATACCCGACACTTTTACATCCTCCTACTCTGTCAACTTCATTCACCACCCACACACATCTGGTGACACTGAGTCACATCAATCAAGTACTTGGCAATTTTGTTGATACCATGTGTTTCCAGTGGCTCTGTTTTTGATGTGTGTATCTCCTCTGCTGACTCCACAGGCCCGGAGGTGCCGTTGTCACGGGAGGAGGAAGTCGACTTGACTCTGCTGAAGAATGACAGCGGGGTGGAGTCTGCTCTACTCTACGCCAAGGCCTGGTCCAAGTACATCAAAGACCTTCTGGCCTGGATGGACAAAAGAATGGCCATGGGTGAGAGACTGAGACTGTTGACAGTGCACTGTATTGCAAACAGAGAGATACTGCATCGCGTCATAGTTAACGTGTATCCCATTTTGGGCGCCTGCCAGCTCACCTGGTAGCACTGACGCTTGCATACGGAGGCTTGAGTTCCTGCAGCGGCCGCAGGGTCGGTTCTTGGCTTTCAAGCGCAAAAATGACTGTAGCAATGTTTTTTTTAAATCCTCTGATCCATTTTCAGAAATATCTAAATTATTGGAGAGTTTCTTTATCAACCATGACAAGACACCTGGAACTTCAATATCATTAATTGCAGATGTACTGTGCTTGTACTGTATATGCACATACTCGACATGCTAGAGTTTATAACATAGTGTTTTCAGCTGATTATATGAACAACCAAATTACAGAGCTTAACTTGACTGAGATCACACAAGCCCAGCTTATGTTAACTATTAAGAATCCATCTTTTGTTTTTTGTAATAATATTTTTGCTAAAACCTTTTATATGTTTGCGTTGGGTCTCCATTTTTATTTAATGGTGTAACATGCTGTGTTATGTGTAATGTAATGAACATAATGAGTTCCTGTATCACCTGACGTGCTTGTAGCCCAATAACACTTAATTTTCCCTTTTTGCATTTCTTCTCTTTTAGATATTGAATATGCTAAAAGTTTTGCCAAAATGGCAGAGTCTGCAAAGACACTGGCCAGTCAACAGGTAACCAACTAGAACTGTCTCCCCACATCTTTCATTACAAAAGTTGTTTATAGCAAATCATAATGGGGAAATCAATTTCTTTATTTCATTCCTTCCCAAGGACTACATGCCATTCAGTGATATCTACGTTTCCACATTCAAGAAGGACATTGAATACAACCAGCTGCTTATACAAACTGCAATGGCTCTTCAAACAAATAAATTCATACAGGTAAGAGTGAGAAGAAGAAATAAAATGTAGCCTACATAGGGTAAACTTTAAATTATCTTTTGCTTATTTCCCTTCAACATGTTGAAGATCTATTTCTTACACTACATGTGTCTTTCTTATTCCCAGCCTGTTTTATTTCCTGTCTTTCTAACCAACATTTTGGACACAACCAAAGCCTGTAGTGGAATTAATGGTCAAGAAAGTTTGGACAGAGAAAGTTTGAAAGTGTTTGGGGTCAGATTCCCTGAAAGCATCTCGTCGAAAGTAGTATTTACGGAAAGCCAACTAATTAAGACACACACACGCATTTCTTGCATAGTTGACATCCAAATAATTTATTGTGAGAAAAGCCTTTTGAGAATACACTTGGCAGGAAAACGTTTTGAAATGCCTCATTGTAATTGTTGACCTTCCATCTGCTCCCAGCCTCTTCTCGCTCGCAAGAATGAACTAGACAAGCTGAGGAAAGACATCAAGGAGCAGTGGCAGAGGGAACAAAAGAAAATGGTATGTAAAGAGTCCCTATACAGTCACATACTATAAGGTAGTTACCCTTGAGTCAGTAGCAATGTGAACGAGCTTCCTTTTTGTATAAGAGACTAATCAGCATTCCACAGTTAATGCTGTCAGACGGCCAAGAAATTGTCAGATATGCAAATGTGAACTTAATTAAAATGATTTCATACAGTCATTGGCACAAAGCCATTTTTTAAAGTTGCATTATAACTAATATATATATATATATATATATATATATATATATATAAATAAAACATTTAACATTAAAATGAGAAATAAGCTAGTTTTCTTTTTGTCTGCTCCGCTCTTTTTTCTCAAATCAGTGTTTGTTTCATTGATTAATATTAGATAATTTCCATTCACACGCAAGGTTGTTCACCCACAAAGGTGTGTCTGATAATATTTATAATATCTGTTACACACCCACTATTTTAATGATGTTGACCTATTTGTGTGGTTTCGGCAGCAAGAGGCAGATGCAACGTTGCGTAAAGCACGAGCGCTAAAGTCCCAGAGGAGAGAGGAGTACCAGAAAGCCCACTCATCTACCAACCGCTCCCAGGAGGAGCAGTCCAATAACGCTGGTAACAAACAGCTGGAGAAGAAGAGGAGGCTAGAGGAGGAGGCTCTGCAGAAGGTAAAAATTACAGTGGGAAAATGAATGGTGCTGTATCATGTATTTTCTTGACGATTCAGTGCTTCTGTCACTTCCTCACACTCTCTTCCCTGAATCCGTTGTTTTGCTTCAGGCGGAGGAGGCACAGGACCAGTACCAGAGCTGTATGGTTGACGCAGGCGTCAGGAAGATGGATCTGGCCAACGCCAAGAGCACCATCCTCACACAGCTCCGAGAGATGGTCTTTCAGTGTGACCTCACCCTCAAAGCTGTGAGTTGACAGAAAGGACATTTACAAGTATTTTTATAGAAATATCTTAGATGCACAGTGTAGGATACAGTTGTAAACAAATGAGTAGCCACACAATGAGAAATAGAAACATAAGACTGAAACCATTCATTTCAATTTAATTAAAAGATTTTAAGGATTCACACTTAATATGTTTAAATGTTTTCATTTAAACATAACAGCTTTAACAATACATAAACTTACAAACTGTACTTATGATCCTTTAACCCTATTTAAAGTCATTTCTAGGCTGACAAAACCATACCAATGCTGTATAATGACAAAACAAGCCATTTGACATCGACAAAAAAGAAACCACAGGACATGCAGGAATGTTGTCTCCCTGTATTTCTGTAAATTTTTCTTTTATTCCTTTACAATCACTTGAATCCTTTTTCATTCACTCATGGCTCACTTGCTCCCTCACTCATTAAAACCCTAATTTGTTATTCTCCAGGTGACAGTGAACTGGTTTCAGATGCAGCAGGCTCAGACCGTGTCACTTCCTGCCCACTACCAGTCCCTGAGCGAGAGCGCCAAGTTGTATGAGCCGGGCGAATGCTACGCCGAGTTCGTCCGGAACCTTCCCAAAAACCTGCCTAAAGAGCGTCTGCACTCCGACTCCATCTCCTCTGACAATACCAGGTACCCGGAGGACTGTGGCTTTGAAACTGCTAAGAAAGCATGAAATCCTCGTCTCGAAAATCTGACTTAAGCTCCTCAGCTTGTGCAAGTGTGAAATCTGCTTGCTCCACTCATGTTTGAGGGTTTATAGTCGGGTAGATGAGGGGTCACAAGGCAGATTGTAGTGAATGCAAAAGTCACAGGCCACGAGGTCATATATCTGTGTTTGTTCAGCTGTTTTATTGTTTTTGGTCCTTTTGGATTCAATTTCAGTTTTACACAATGGGGTTTCGACATATCTTAAAGTCTCTCCCACCCTTTTGGAAGCTACTTAGTTCTCCTTTCAGCAAAGGTAACTGTGAGTCAGAGTGGGAGGAGGCGAGAGAGAGGGAACCAAGGAGAGACAGAATGCGTGTTGAATTTGTTGCCCTTCCTCAGGAAATATCTGTGGCGCAGGCTGAATGCGGCAGGGGAGATTGTGAGCGTGAGAGTTTGGCTCTGGTTTAGCTCACGGACAAAATAAGCAATGCTTTATAACTTAGGTTTCTACGTTAAATGTAGGATATATGACGCTGTAGCTCAAATAGCATTGGTAGTTACAACAAATCCCATGAGCATTTGGGATTAAAAGACTTTGAGCAACGTCTATTAAAAACAAAACCCTGAGGGTCCACAAGCTGAGCCTAATGGACAGAAGCAGAAAAGTTTCTAGGAGCTAATATTCCTATAATACACTGTAGTAACCCCAGTACTACAGTATATTAGTGCACAGTGTTACTACTGTAGTATACAGATGACAGACACAAATTTGACTCAATAGATCAAAAGATGATGTGCTATTAATTCCTCATTCATAACAATGCAGATAAATTCCTCATGATATTGACATTAGGTGTTAGCACAACAGATTACATGCTAGAAAATGAAAAGCAAAACTTAGCGCCTGATGAAGCAATGTCTGAGTCACTTGTGTTGTTCAACAAACCTCTGCAGATTCACACTGGGTAATATAATAATAGAACAGAAATAACAGAAATCTTGCTCAACAGTGTGAAATTCATCATATGTAACCTTAAGCCCATATTTTTTTTATTTCCCCAGGTTTTTGTTCAACAAAAGGTCAGTGGGCAGCACTCATTCCTCCCACGGCAACCTGTCGCAGGCGTCCATCACCTCCTGTGACGTGCTGAGCGGGGACGAGGTGGACAGCCCCTCGCACCGGCCGGCGAAGATGAGCGAGCAGAGGTCCAACAGCAGCACAGACATACAAGGTGCAGATGAGTTAATGGCACTCGTGGGAAGATCACAAGCCAAACAAGGGGAGCCTTTGTATTTGCAAGTGCTGGGATTATCAACAGACTTCAGAGAAGCTGTTGTTTGATACTTAGTATTCACACAAGCATATAATTACATTCTGACGGTCAGTAATTGGTGAAATAACACTTTTAAGATATGGGTTATTGTAATTCAGACATCTTGACCATTTTGTGTATGTACTGTGTGAATGTTGTTGCTGAAGGCTGCAGGCAGAATATCCCTGGTTCAGATGAACTTGAAAACCTGCCTGTATCTACACACGATCCTCTCAGGGTCTTATCATTTCATCTGTGTCATGGGAATTTTCTCAGCACTATAATCAAAACAGTTTGAGTTGTGTGTTGCTTACTCATCACAAGTCTGGAATATCTGTGTGACTGTTCGTCTCTGAAAATAACAGCAACAACTGCTAAGAATATCACTAAGCGGGGCAGTGGCACGCCGCTGTATTTCTCCTCAGTTTCTCAGTCGGAGTGTGAACGGTGGTCTGTATTTGTTTTCGTGCAGCGCTCCGAGGCCAGGCCCCGCTGAGAGCCTGGGCCTCCAGCAGCCAGGGAAGCCAGGGCGGAATGTGCAGTGACTCGGAGAGCGCCGGAGGCAGCAGCGAGTCGAGGTCCATGGACTCCCCGACCGCCAGTCCAGGTATGAGGATATATTTCAACAAACCTTTATTGACTCAGAAGTATTAAAATACGGAAAGGAGGATGCAATATTTGTGCAGATGAAATAAAGAAAAATGCTAAAAATCATCACTTTGAAAGGCTAAAATGAAAAACCGCTTTAATCTGTTAACAAGTCTAAACGAGAATGTCGGCACGCAGTTATTTTCTAATCTTTTGTGTAACTTCCTCATTGTTTATTTAATTCTGCACTTCCCTGTACAGCTGAAATCGCGAGCCACGCTGTGCATAGCTATGACATATTCATCACTAACTGTACACATGTAGAGTATTATAGCTTGTTCTTGTGCCAGTCTACTGTAAAACTGTACATTAATGTACATTATAATTAATTTCTAGATATTAAATTAATGGTTTCAAATTATAATCACTTTTCTTTATGTGTGCAGGTGACTTTAAACGACGGCTACCCAGGACTCCCTCCACTGGAACCATGTCTTCTGCTGATGACTTGGATGAGAGGGAGCTACCATCACCCTCAGACAATGGTGAGATGTGTGTGTGTGTTGTGTTAATGAAGTTGTGTAATATGCAGCCCTCTTCTTTGAAAGATGCATGTCAATGTATTGTGTACACAGGTTTTACACTTGTGTCTGCAGTACCACAGTCAGTCTATGGGTCTATTTATGTGACAGGAGTTAAGGGAGGCAAAGAGAAATAGTGAGAGATCACTCTGCACCTCACAGATGAACAGCACTGACTCTGGTGGATTTTTCGTGCAACTCCTCCTCCCCCCCCCGACAGCTGCACAGAAGGGGGTCGTGTTTGTTCTGGCATTTAGTCTCAGCTCACACTTCCTGTATCTGCGCTCAACTCTTCCAGTTGATGCACGTGTTTGTTTGCTCGTTGTTAAGTGAAGCAGCAGACCACCTCTTTTATTTGACCTAATTTCTTTTCAGTTTTCCAAGAGAATTAAAATGTGATTGTGTGTGTTACATGGTGAAATAGTAGCTTCTGGTCATTATATTATTTAGATCGTTTTATTGGATTGTGACTCAATTGGAATGTGAAAGGAGAACTAACATAAACAAGAACTCAGCATGAAGTCACCTGTGTGTTCAGTTTCCTCATCAGCTGATGTGATTTCCAGGTCTGGCAGAGATGGTGACGGAGACGGCCAGTTCTCCGGGTCCCTTCCGAAATGCTCAGATGTCCAAAGCTGCTCAAACCCACAAGCTAAGAAAACTGCGAGCGCCGTCTAAATGCAGGGAGTGCGACAGTCTGGTCGTTTTCCACGGAGCAGAATGTGAAGAGGTATAATACTTAACGTTTTTACATTTACTCTTTCGTATTTATTAATCAATTACTAAACATTTGAGTTTCTTTGACTGTCTGTTGCCAGTGCTCCCTGGCCTGCCATAAGAAGTGTCTGGAGACGCTTGCCATCCAGTGTGGCCACAAAAAGCTGCTGGGCAGACTTCAGCTGTTCGGCATCGACTTTACCCAAGCATCAAAAAACAGCCAGGATGGAATCCCCTTCATCATAAAGAAGTGCACGTCTGAGATCGAGAGTCGAGCCCTCAACATCAAGGTAAAGTCCGTTTTATGATGCATGTGGATTTGCCACCTAAAGATTTTCAGATTGATGGACCCGTTGTTTCCTCACAGGGGATTTATCGTGTAAATGGAGCCAAATCCCGCGTTGAGAAGCTCTGTCAGGCGTTTGAAAACGGAAAGGACTTGGTTGAACTGTCTGACCTCTCACCTCACGACATCAGCAACGTCCTCAAACTCTACCTTAGACAGGTACACCTCAAATGCTTCTTTATAAGGTTGAGTTAGATGTTTTGCTATTGCACAAGATAATATTATCATTTCAAAATGGGACATTTCAGCAAAAAAAAGTCTTTTACTCTTTTTGCTGTTTATACTTCTTGAAAATACAAAATTTCATTGAGTAAACATGCCCTGTTAGCTTAATTTTCCACCCGACACATCACTGTTTCCTTCATACAGTTACCAGAGCCACTGATCCTGTATCGATACTACAACGACTTCATCGGCCTGTCCAAAGAGTGTCAGCGAGTGATAGTGGAGGAGGTCGACAAATCTCCCGACACCCACACTGGAGAGAAAGGCGGCCCGAGCGTCCAGCTCAACAGAGTCATTTTCAAGATCCGAGATCTGCTCCGCCAGCTGCCCACAGCCAACTACAGGACCCTGCGCTTCCTCATCGCTCACCTGAGCAGGTAAGGGCTGGAAACACAGAACTACAGCGAGTAGATATATGTGCAATTCTGCTCAAATACACTGAAGCAAACTTCCTCAAAAGACACAAAGGTTAATGGAAACTTCCCTAAAGCTCAGAGGAAGTGTTACAAAGAACATAAACTCTGTTTACGGTCATCTTTTTGTTTAGGGTCTTTCCCCCTAATCTGACACAAGCACGGACTTTTTAAAAACGAATGATCATTTCCCTATTATTTAAATTTGATGATTTTCTAGAAATCTAATCTAGAAATTACTGCTATTTGGTGTTGTTAAGTGTCTATGAATGATTTATGGACTTACAATCACATGACAGAAAAGTGTTTTAGACGAGTGACTTGAGGCAGGTTTGAGTTTTCTTCCATTGAAGGTAGTTCAGTAGTTAGTTCAGTTCAACCTTTACTTCTTGTCACAGTCAACACCGACTTCGGTATGTGTTATAAATTAAACTAACAATCCCTCCTTACGACCTCAGAGTGAACGAGCAGGCGGAAGAGAACAAGATGACAGCGAGTAACCTGGGTATTATCTTCGGCCCCACGCTGGTGAAGCCCCGGCAGACCGACGCCGAGGTGTCCCTGTCCTCCCTGGTGGATTACCCCTACCAGGCTCTGATGGTGGAGCTGCTGGTTCGACACTTCCACACGGTCTTTGACGTGTCGCCTCTGGCCGGCTCCGACCTGTCCACCACCGGCCAGGGGTCGCCTAAGCTCACCCCTCAGGAGAAGCTGCAGCGGCTCAGCAGACACTCCACCTCCCTGATGGACATCAAAGAGGTGAGGACGGGAACTGGACAAACAGATCTTGTTTTAAGTGACTATTTAATCCTTAACTGTCCATTTTTGTTCCTGCAGAGCGCCAAAGTGTACAAAAGATACTCGTCGGTGATCCCATCCTCGCACATCCTGAACGAGGTGCAGGAGGTCCAGCCAGGAACGGACAGAACCGACGGCTCGGCCCAACTCAACGGGGTCCAGGCTTCCAGCGGAGGAGAAGTCCAGAGGTCAACTTTGGTGTTTGGCCGTCCCAGCATCACCAGCCCCACTCTTCCCAGCGCGGCACCAAAGGTCCAGTTACGCACCCAGCGCACCAGACAGGGGTCCCGACCGATCAGCATGCCGCTGGAACGTCTGCCCGCTCCTGTCCAGATAAGCGAGAGGAATAACCGAAACGCTGCTGCTAATGTTGACGCCGCCTCCTCCGAGCGGGAGAGCGTATCTGAAACAATACGGGAGATACCGGAGCCGGAAAAGTCCCGGCAAAGTGGCTCATCCAGAGTGAGCACCTACTACATCACACCTTTCATTGACACGCATTCAATGCAGAGGAGAACATGGGACAGGAAGTACAAGCACTATGATGTTACACCCAGGACTGCTATGATCGTGGCCAACCTGCCGCCTTCCAGCGCTGGAGTGCAACCTGTAAAGGCCACGGTGCCCGTCACACTCAACCCCACTGAAACCACCACCTCTGTGGTCTCCACCGCGCCCAGTTTGACCAGCATCTTCTCCACCAACCCCTACACGGTCATGCCCGGCTGGACGTCTAAAAGGGAAAACGACACAGGCAATTCAGTCGGTGGATCTAGCAGCTCACCAAACCTTCCACTTACGCTCAGGGCACCGAGAACTCTGCAGCCTCCTCCCGGAACTTTCTACAAGCCGCCGGTTTCCAGAGCTCGGACGCTTCCAAACTGGACTACAACTGTTACCACCACCACAACCACCACCTCCGCGCTCGCCTCCGTCAGCCCCGGTCAGGTAGTCACCCCGTCCCCTGCCCCGACAAGCCCCCTGCAGACACCGCTCCAGACCCAAGACTCCACCGACAGCGCCATCGACCCCGGGGTCTTGACCTCTGCTTCCCTTTCCCCACCCCAGTCCCCACCCCCGAGTAGCCCCGACGACCTCAGCCCCAGCGAGACTAAACCCGTCTACCAAAGACTGCGAGCTCGGCGGCTGCAGGAGCTGGAACACAGGGAGGCTCATTTTGTCTGATGCCAAATTAAAAAAAACATTTTATCTGTAAATATGAATGTATCTGTGCCATAGTGTATACTGGGGGGGGGGTTACCAACAAGCTGAGGGTGGGAGGAAAATAATAGGCCTGTGAAATAAACCATGAAAGTGTTATAAGTACTAATATATTCTATTTTACACTTTGAAGTCATAGCGTCAACATTGCTTGGTCTACGAGTTCAAAACAAGCGAAACAGAAAAAACAACGTTGAATGTTCAGTGTCGCGTTCTGAAATATCAAAAATGTACATTGTTTATTTTTTATGTCAAAGAAAATTTGCCAACCACAATTTTTTTTTGTTTGTAAAAAAAAAAAAAGATTTAAAGTCTTGCTCAGTTTTATTTGTTCCATAATTATATTTTATTTTAATCACACAATGCACTTAATACAGGTTGTAATTCTAATGTTGCCTTTATTGTTAAAATTTGCTAAATGTTGCATTTTATTCCACGAGGAATAGATGACGGTAATTTTTTTTTTTTTTAACATGAGGTTCTTAATTTGAAAGAATTTTCCACCGTAGCCTGTGATTGGTACATTTGTTTTCTCAGTATGTAAGCCCTATGTATCTGTTTACGTTTTTTATATTCATACATACTGCATGTTTGCCACAGTCATTTTGTCTCATTACAATTTTGTGACTATACAGAAGAAAAAAAAAATGACATGCAACAATTTCTTGCTGCAAATTAAACATGTTCTTTAAACTGTTATTTCCGCTCCAGTTGAGTGTTTGTTTTATTTCAGTGCTTCAAAAACAAGAGTTTTTGTTATTTTTAAGCTTTGTGGTATAAACTGTTATTTGCAGTTCCCAACTATTCCCTGTTTCACTCGTGTATCCAGATTATCAGATTTATTTTTCGCTGTAGTGGACAAATTGCAGTGAGATGCAGTTGAGTGGATTTAGATCCTCTGCTACAAGTTAGGATTTCAGTACTGATTGATCTGCCAATTATTTCTCCATTAATAATGTCCGACCAACAGCCCAAATCTCAAAAAGTTCAAACTTGCACTGATGTAAACGAAGGATAACACTATTTCACGTATTTCATTTTAAGTATTTCCTGTGATTTCGGAGGAAGTTTCCTGCTTAGACCAGTGGAATTTGGGGCAGATGATATGTAAGTTAATTTAAAACTCACGTTGCATTTGTCAGTAATGTGTTTGTCTCTTTCTGGGAATATCCTTGGAAGTTATTAAGAAACGACAAAAGCAACAACCAAAAAAAGTCACGTATGAGATTCAGGAAACTGCGAATGCTTAAAAAACGACTCCAACGATTAATCGGTTGTCTGAGTATTTCCCGGGAGATTTTTGCCCATTAACTGATCAACCAATGTTTTCAGTTCCAATATTCAATGAGTCAAATGAGCCAACATTTTTATATGAGACATTTAAGTAACAGATTGTCCTGTGACCTTGTTTTACTTCCAGTGTGTTACTCTTGTATTTGTCGGCTGAGGGAGTGAAGCAGCCACTCGAGCCTCCAGGTCTCTGTGTCTGAGAGTCGAGCTGTGAACTCCCCTCAGTTTTCCAGCGCTCTCCCTCTGCCTCCGTCAGGGCTCCTGCATTCTCCCGACCTAACGACCCGTGTCACCTGCTCCACCTTGTCGAGCTGCTCGGAGCCGCGACTCCATCAGACCCCTGCGACCCCACCACCCCCCCCACCCCCTTCGCCCTCTCCGTCACTTTGAGTCTGGGTCAAAACTCCGATTGGCTCAGTGTCAGTGTTTGGCCGAGGGCTTCCAATGACTCTGCAGGTGAATCTTGGCCCCGTGGACAAACACTGTGGAGGGGATCAAACCTGTGAAACCCCTCCATCCCCACCTCCCCTCCCCTTTTCATCGCATCCACTCCACCGCACATCCCTTTCTACGTTTACCTCCAAATGGATGACTGTTGTCTTTTTCTCCGCCTGCCCATGTTGAGCTGGGAGATTAGAGCAATCAGATTAGGAGTGCTGCTGACCTGCAGGCGGAGGAGAGAGAGAGAGGGGGAGTGAGGGAGTGAGGGAGCAGCTATAGGAGACGTACGCAGCTCCTCTTCCTCGCTTATTGTTTTCTGTCACTTCAGCTTGTTTGTGAACCTCTTTGCCTCGATGTCGTGCAACTTTAGTCTCGCTCTGTAAAAGGTAAGAATCCGGATTTGCTGTTGTGATTTCTGTTGTTGTAATTGTGCCGTTAGAGCTGACGCGTGCTAATTTAGCTTTTAAAATTACCTGCATCCAATCCTGGTGGAGCATTTTGAATTTCTTTGAATTTATCTGTTAATCCAGTGACTTAATTCCTACATTTCTTCACATTTCTATCAATCTTGCTCACAGAGGTCCTGTCATGTGTAATTACCTCATGGCAGTTTGAGTCATGAGAAGATTTCAAAGAAGTCGGACACATAATAATCTCCTCTGCTCTCCCGCTGCCGTCTCTTGTTTTTCCTGACAAGTATTTATTCGTCCCTCGCTCCGACGGTCTGCACAGATCCAGTGGACACGTCACTCTGAACAAATTACACCTCGTGTCCGACATTTTCCGAGGCCATCTGCACACAGCCTGTGGACGTGATTGGCATTTCAGGTTTTTTCAGTAACTCCAAAACGATTGTGGAACAAGTCGGCATGAGGAGAAACAAATTGCTTTTTTTTACCAATCAGGTTTACTGAGTCTTGTTTATACTTAAAACTCACATTCAACTAAACATTTCGTTAGTTTTAAAAACATTATACCAACTTGTATTTTTCTGTAGAGAAATGTCATCTTAAGCTGGCAGTGTTTTGCTCAGGGGCACTAAAGCAGAGGCTCTATGATTTACAAAAAGTCCATGATTATGGACAAAACCACCACAAACTAATCTAAGGTATTCTGCATGAGGCACAGTCAAATTTGAGTTAAGGAACACCCAAAATCCAAGAAAGAGTCGAGGCCAAGAGTCTGTGTTTCCTGCTGTAAAGATATTTGTTTTTAAACAGATAATGAGAATAATCTTAATTATCACGCTTTTGCAGAAGGATGTAGATGTTTGAGCACCATTGTGTGTTAGCACAAGCAGATATCAAGTCTTTTTGAAGATGCACAACAAACACAAAAGTTAACAATGCACGGTTTACAGTAAAATTATTTTTACGTATTTGAAAATGCTTTTATGAAATTATGAAAAACTCAAATTCAACTCTACTCCAAGACATGACTGATATATTTTATTGTGTGTGTGTGTGTAGGTTTGTCACAGGCTGATGACCCCTTCCAGGGGCTGAGCTGCGGAGCGATGAAGACGAGCTCTCAGATCCGCCTGTTGTTGTGGAAAAACTGGACTCTCCGCAAGAGACAGAAGGTACGGAGCTTTGTGTGAGCTGGACACAACGTCCATACCACTGTTCAGCATCATGCACAACACAAACTGCAGCTTCCTACAGGAGCCGGAACTGTTTCTCAGACTTCTGTCTATCAGCGTTTGTATTTGCAGATATACACCAATACAAAAACTTTTATTTTATATAAATACATCCGAGGAATAACTGCCATCTAAAAAATATATAAATACATTGGCCGATATATTGGTATCAGAAATTTTCCACTCCCTGATATCGATAAAAGCATCAGCCCTAAAACTCAAAGTCTCTTGGATAAAGTCTGAGAGTTAACTGAATATATTAAGTGTCAGTTTATAGGATTATATCTTTTATATATCGTTCAGGTGTTTGTATTTTTCTGGTACTTTCACTGTGACTTACACTTCACCTGTTTCTGTCCAGACTCGCTTCCTGGTGGAGATCTGCTGGCCGGTGTTGTTATTCATCGGTCTGGTGTGGCTGAGGAAAGCGAATCCACTGTACCAGCAACATGAATGTAAGAATGACACAGTATCAGTATAACTTCTCATTGAAACAGCAGCACATGTTGACCCTGTGGAAACACTGGTCTAAAGTCACAGGCCCTCACGTGCCCTCCGACACGTTCTCTGCTTTTTCAGGTCACTTCCCCAACAAGGCGATGCCCTCGACAGGGATCCTGCCCTGGATGCAGGGCATCTTCTGCAACGCCAACAACCCCTGCTTCAGATACCCAACCAGGGGAGAGTCTCCGGGAGTCGTCTCCAACTACAACAACTCAGTGTAAGAAGAGTCACAGCCTCAAACCTCCACTGTAGCAGAAAGAATGTAAAACTGGAATTGCTTGAAAAGTGAATTGTCATTTGCTATAAACTATAATAATGAGAAACTTTATTCATACAGCTCCTTTCATAAAACATACTTCATAAAGTGCTTTACAAAATGAAAACTTGACGACAAACAATAGGAAACAATGAAAAGCAATTTGAAGATCACACAGTAGAGCACAAGTACAATAATAACAAATAATAGTATAAGATCATAACTTGATTGGAAATAAATAAATCAAAATAGAAAGGTGAATTTAAAACCCAAATCCTGACAATAAAATTGAGATAAGATAAGATAAGTGTTATTGATCCCCTAATAAATAAAGTCAAATAAAACAAAAAAGAGAGCTTTTCACATTTTGCAAAACCTCATTCCACCTCATCTACAAGAGTTTATACATTAGACATTAACTCGGCGTCTTTTTTCCAGACTGGCTCGGTTCTATGTCGACGTCCAGGAGCTTCTGCTCAACGAGGACGAGGTCCAGCAGCTCGGACGACTGTGGAGAGAAATGTCATCGTTCTCAAACTTCATGGACACGTTACGGAAAAACCCATCGGTGGTGTCAGGTAAAGGAAAAATAGAAGAAACAGGACGTAGCACGTCTCTAGTGAGTAAAACTGTTTGTCCTCATCCTGTTGTCCTAACATCCTCTTTCTGTGCCGTCAAAGCGTTTTCTCTCTTTCGTTTCCTAAATTCTCTGTCTGCCTCTATTTGAGATGTTGGATATCAAACTATTTAAGTTTCCTCAGTGACGGCTCCTCCAAAAACGTCCTATTCCACTTTCTCCTATTCTGATTAATGTCACATATATATTCTGTTATATAGTTCTTGATATGTACAGGACTGTAGGCACACTTAAAGATGTATTTTTTATATAACTCCAGTTGAAATGAACTTCATACCATTGGCAGGGACACGTGTCTGAACCCGCTCTTCCTCTCGCTCACTGGTCTTTCACCCGAAACAGTCCAATCCCTGCCTTGTCTGTCTGGCTGTGAATCATTTCCTCTGAGTGGTCCAGTGCTGCTCAGGTCAATATTGTCTTCAGTGGTTCTGTGTCTCTCTCACTGTCTCTGTTTTTCTGATTTTCCATCCAGGCCGTGGGCTCAAGGTAGAAGACATTCTGAAGGACGACGAGGTTCTCACGGCCTTTCTGCTGCGAGACGCCGACCTCTCGAACTCCATCATCCACCAGCTGGTCAATGCAGAGCTGCGACTGGAGCAGGTGCAATTGCAGAATAAAGTGATATTAAGTCACCTTAGCTGTGATTGTGGTGCAGCTACATGTTGGGAAACAGTATAAAATGTTCTTCGGCCAAAGCAGTAAAACCTTCTCTTTCTTCCACGGCCTCTAGTTTGCCTCTGGCGTCCCCGACCTGCAGCTGAAGGACATTGCTTGCAGCCAGGCGTTGCTGGAGCACTTCTTCATCTTCCCCAGTCGCATGGGACTCCACGTGATCCGCAACGCCATGTGTGCCCTGAGCCAGCAGCAGCTGCAGAAGATCGAGGACATCCTCTACGCCAACCTGGACTTCTTCAAGATCTTCAAACGGGTAGACCTACTGTTTTGTTCTCAAATGCATCGTATCCAGTGATCCTCGGTGCTTCCTGCTGTTGTTTTCATCTGTTTCTCCAAGTCCTGATCATCAGAAACATGTTAGGAGAAGATTTCTTGTTATTGTCACTGAAAGTAAGAAATGTTTTGCAAATGGGTGTTTTTCATTCACGTCCTGGTTTCCACTGTGAAATCCTCTGGAAGGCGGAGCTTGTTGACAAACTGAGGTCCCTCTTCCCGACTCTTCTATATTTCTTATCGTCAACAATCTCATAAACAAGAAAATACCACAGAAATATAGAGTTTTACATTTGAAATAGTTCATTTTGAGTCAGAATTCATGAACATGAACTGCACACAGATGAGTTTTTAACAGTTTCTAATCGAAAATAGAGCTTTGTGGCACAAAATGTAAGTTTGAATACAAAGGCAAAACTTTCTATTATGATTAATTCATTGTTATTAAAAAACATAATACAAGATATCACCAGGTGTATCTTCTAAGTACTAAAACCTGTGTATTTACACAGTGCAGCCACTGTGTTAATACTGTTGGCACTGGCGCCTGAGCAGCTGCACATTTAAATCAGCAACGTCGCTGATGAAGTGAAGACAAGTTGTTTTTACTGGAATTGTTTGTGCAGGTCTAGCTGACATTTTGGATTTCTATGGGATGTTGTTGCAGAGCCTGCAGTCGTGCCAGCAGAGCATGTGGCGCCGAGTCTCGGATTGAAGCTCGCAGGTGACTCTGCCAAACCTGTTTACTCAGTCATTGGCTTTATCTGGAGCACGGAATAAAGCACAGGCTGTTTGACACAAACACGGGGACCGGCTGTACGACGCAGCTTCTCTACGAACACAGTTTAATGAAAGAAAAACACTTTTAATCTCATATTTATTTGAATGTAATTATTGAATATACGACCAGTGGGAAGAAGATGAATCTGAGCGATATTTACAGAAGCGTGAAGAAAATAAAAGAGTCATTAAAAGAAAACAGAAGCGTCAATATCTATGTTTGTATCCAAACTTTTTCCTTGGCCGACCTCCATTTTCCTCGCTGATACCTCAATGTGTGTTTGGTTTCTACCTGGGGGGGTCAGCTGATGGGCTCAGGGAGTTATCCCTCTTGGCCTGGTTCCCTAATGGGCTTAGCGAGGCCCCGCCCACAGCCTGCGAGCCCACTGTGAGTGACGTGATGCTGCGTCTCGTATAAATACAAAAGCAACATGTGCCAGTGTAAAGCTGCCAGAAGGCCTGGTTACCTGCTGGAAGACATGACAAGTGTACAAACTGTACATCTGAAACCCAGAGAGAGGGTTGGATTTCATTTTGGTCAAATTTACAGATGGAAATTGTGAATATTTTAGAAGTTGGAGTAAATGTTCGGACATGAAACCTTAATTAAATGATTAATTAATTAATTAATTAAATCATCCATCCACACATTCATCAACCACCCATTCATCTACACATTCATCAACCATCCATCCTCTATCTACAGCTCTTTATCCTTTGCTAAGTTGCAGGTGCCTGGAATCCAATTATATAAGATATACAAACCTTATTATATTGTTAGAGCATAAAAAACTACACTAAATGTGTAAATTAACTTAACTACAACAAATTAAAAGTACTTCGCTTTAATAGTACTTTTAGTTTTACCCTGTAACAATACTGTATAAGAGTTAATTTGAGATCTAATGTTAAGATATTAGTCCCTTAAATGTGATGTGTGTGTGTGTGTGTGGGGGGGGCGTGGAGGTTAGAAAGTTTAACTCGAAGCAGGAAGTTGTGTTTTCATGAAGGATCTCAAACATGTAAGAGGCTGATGAAGTAAATCTTGAGTTTCTTGTGCAAATGTCCATGTTGGTAATATTTCATGGAATATTACACATGTCCACGTCTCCTGAACCAAACAAACCAGATCCTCAGTTTGTTTGGTTCAGTCGTTCACGAGCATCTTAGTGGCGATTGCTGCAATTAGCTCCAGTAAGTTTTTAAAGCCCATTACCACACTGACCTCTTGCCTTGCAACAACTTTCCCGCCCCTGGTTACGCTCCCGTCTCCCGTCCACCTCTCACCGCCCTCCCCTCCTATTCCCCCCCCCCGAGCGCCGCCCCGCCTCCCTTCTTCCTCCTTTCATTGAAATGCAGGCACGAGGAATGCGAGAGGAAGGATATCTCATGTGCGTGTTTGTCTTGGCATTCGGGGTTTCCGCAGCCCGCAGCCCTCTGCCCTGACCCGACGTTTTCTAATACCTGCTGCTGCTGCTCATGCTTTCACGATACAGTCATTGAAGGTTTGAGGGAACAATGTGTTTCTATATCAAACAACTGGAGGTGGACATCGAGTTTGACTAAAGCTATTCGGTGCCTTCATAATTTCATTTGCAGATTGTGTGACAAATAAATTAAGGAAAAATGGATTGTGTGTGTGTGTGTGTGTGTGTGTGTGTGTGTGTGTGTGTGTGTGTGTGTGTGTGTGTAGAAAATGTGATGGTTTTCTCTAAATAAATGTTTCTTTGAAGTCTCCAGTTATTTTGGGTCGTTGTCTCTTCATCACGGGACGCAGCAGTAGTTTTAATATCGAAAAACAAAGAATAAATTGTGTCTAATGTTTCATGTTCGTGTTTTCATCCTGATTATTAAAACCACAGAGTGAGAGTTGATCACATGACTGAAGCATCTTGTGACTGTGTCTCCACAGATGCCTCAGGTTCTGGATCACAGCTCCCAGGGGGTCGACCTGCACTTTTGGGGTCGGGCCCTCAAGGCGCTGTCGGAGAAGGTCCAACTTGTAAGTGTCCAAAAGTCCATCATAACCTTACACTCCTGTCTCTGCTCCTTCTCCTCATTCTTCTTCTCCTTCTCTTTCTCCTTCTCCTTCTCTTTCTCCTTCTCCTTCTCCTTCTTCTCCTTCTCCTTCTCTTTCTCCTTCTCCTTCTCCTTCTCCTTCTTCTCCTTCTCCTTCTTCTCCTTCTCCTTCTCCTTCTACTTCTACTTGTTCTCCTCATTCTCCTTCTCCTTCTTATCATTCTTCTTCTCCTTCTGTTTCTCCTCTCTCTTCTCTTTCTCCTCTCTCTCCTCTCTCCCCTCTCTTCTCCTGCTCCCATGAACCCTACTACTCCACCATCTCCTTCACGCTCTCCTCTTCCTCCTCCTGCTCCTCCTGGGTCCTGCTCTCTCTCCTTTATTTTTCTCCTCCTCCTGAACCCTCCTCCTCCACCATCTCCTTCACGCTCTCCTCTCTCCTCCTCCTCTCTTTTCCTCGGCCCTGCTCTCTCCTCTCTCTTCGCTCCTTTCTTTTCTCCTGCTCCTGAACCCTCCTCCTCCACCATCTCCTTCACGCTCTCCTCTCTCCTCCTCCTCTCTTTTCCTCGGCCCTGCTCTCTCCTCTCTCTTCGCTCCTTTCTTTTCTCCTCCTCCTGAACCCTCCTCCTCCACCATCTCCTTCACGCTCTCCTCTCTCCTCCTCCTCTCTTTTCCTCGGCCCTGCTCTCTCCTCTCTCTTCTCTCCTTTCTTTTCTCCTGCTCCTGAACCCTCCTCCTCCACCGTCTCCCTCACGCTCTCCTCTCTTCTCCTCCTCCTCCTCCTCCTCTCTTCTCCTCGGTCCTGCAGGATCGGAGGCTCTGTTATTTTTAGCCCTGCAGGAAACTCACCTCTTCCGCTGCTCCCTGTTTGAGACTCGCTCACAGAGGAGGCTGAGAGATGGACTGTGTTCATGTGCATGTGTGTTAACATGAGCTCTGTGCAAGCAACGATATGTGTGAGAATGTCCATGCATGTCCTCACAATGGTGTATTTGCTATGAAACACAATGTGTATGTGTGCACGTGTGCATACATCTTGAACAGAATAGAACAGAATAGAACAGAATAGATCCTGAAGAGAAATAGAGCAAAACAGGGCAAAATAGAATTGAATTGAATAGAAGCTGAGGTTTCAAATATGTCACATGTTAAAAAATGTCTTGAGAAGAAAATAGAAAATCGGAAGAGAAAAATAAGTAAAGAGACAAATAATATAATGTATAAATGCAAAATATAGAGAAGAATGCGGTAATTTATAGAATAAAAAAGAAACTGCAGCAAATTTAAAGAGTAAAATAATAAAACGTGTCACACTATTACATCATTCAGATGACAAACATGCACACACGCACACAAAAGCAGACAAAGTGACTGGGACTGTGTGTCTCGGCACGTTCACTCCATGTCTGAGGGGGTGTATCCCATCGTCACCTTAGCTGTGGGTGAGAGCGAGTAAGGGGAGGGGGTGAGGTGGAGGGGGACATTCCTGTGAGGTGACACATCCTGTAGGTGGGACCTTCGTATCACCGTGGTGACAGAGAGGCGAGCCAAATGCTGCCGTCACCCACATCTCCTTCCTCTCAGCCCAGCGAGTGTGTGTGATAATAAATGAGAAAAGGGAGGAGAAGGGAGTGAGAGTGAGAGAAGAGCGGGGGCGGTGTGTGTGTGTGTGTGTGTGTGTGTGTGTGTGTGTGTGTGTGTGTGTGTGTGTGTGTGTGTGCATGTTCACACGTAATAGTGAGCTGTGAGTGGGGGGCATAGAAACGATATGAGTCACTTTCATCACTGACCTTTGAAACCAGGTGGATTGTCGTTGCTGCAGAAGCTGAACTGAACATCTCTGGTTCCATCACATTATTGGACGATGCCGTTATTAGCTGATCACTGTGTTAACGTCTGACTGGCGGCCTCCTCCTCTGTGTTTCTTCTGAGAGGAAATGATGCTGAGAAATACTGAAGCTATTTTAGTTTAGTTAGTTCCACCCGTCCTCGTCATGTGATGTCCAACATGTTTGCTTATCTTTCCATCTATTGTTTAGTTGTAGCGGTTTATTCTGAGAAATGAATGAATGTGAAAGAATATAAATATCCCAACCTTGTTTATAATTATTTAAAGTTTCCCATTTAATCATCCTGTGGAGGGGGGGGGTTGCATGAAATATGACTTTGCTTAACTCTCGTGCAGATTTGAATGAAAGAATCTAAAAGTGATTTTGTACATAGTGGTCACAGCTCATCCTGCTAGTTTCTGGTAGTCTGCTGTTAATTGCATGTCTATTTGTGTAATTACGTCAAATTCCTAGTATGTGTACTCATACATGGCGAATAAAGCCGATTCTGAAGTTGGCTGCTGTAGAACCGACCCTCTGCGTCTCTCCTGCAGCTGATGGAGCGGCCGAGTTCTCAGGAGCTGCTGAAGGCCGTCTCCTCTCTGTTCGGAGCCGGAGGTCCTCCCTCCTTCACCCAGCTCGTGTCCAGCGTGTCAGGCCTCTTCTGTGGGTACCCGGAGGGGGGCGGCTCCAGGGTCCTGTCCTTCAACTGGTACGAGGACAACAACTACAAGGTGTTCCTGGGGGTCAACGGCACCAAGAACCGGAACTATGTCTATGATCAGTCTGCCAGTAAGTGTACAGACTCAAATGCTCCTGTATAATAAAGAATAATTACAGTAAATCATACACAAGACACAAACTATCATAGTTAATGGATTTCTGCAATTCTAGTATAAATGAATGTATTTATGTATAAATGAATACTGTGAGGATATTATACGATAGAGTTTTAGAAACCAGTACAAGATGGATTTATGAGCTGGGGCCATAAATCATATCACACAATCTTCCTGCACATGTTTCAAAGGATTTCTTTGCAGAATATATTTTTATGAATACAAATTTAGTTTTTCTGAGCATTTATAGGACTTCTGATCCACATTTGTGTAAAAGATGAGATTCAGAGGCAATTCTTACATAAACAGTTTCATTATATGATCCATTAAGTAGCTGTGTTGGAGCTTTTGATCAGGTCACATGATCTTCATCAGCAGAGGGAGCTGAGTTGTCATGATTGTTGAAAGCTTCTGTCAATTAAACTAATTTAATTTAAAAAAAGAGGATTTATTTACTAAATGAAGTAATTGTTTTACCATTTTCTTTTTTTTTTATCTCAGTGCAGATCCTGGAATTGTCCTTCCTACTGTTTTATCACTGCAATTTTATTATTATTATTTCATTTACTATGGCACAATAATCTCTAATGTAAAACAATCAATGTGTGTGTGATGACTTCTCTTTGTTGGGACGTTTCTACGCCACATATTCAAAACCCAGTTGGAATTGGTTTGCAGAATGAAACACAGCTGTAGAGTCACAAAAGTAGTTTTCATAATTTATCGTATTTATCGCACAGTGCTTACTGATGATTAAGTTTATATCATCTGAATGTAAAGTGCGGAGGATGTGAGAAAGTGTCCGTGTTCTCTTCTGCACGATGCTCTTTTGTTTGTCCCTCTTTGTGTCTTCATTCCTCTTCGTTATGGACCGTTATTGCTATTCTTCCGCCCACAGCTCCGTTCTGCAACGCCCTCATGGAGAGCCTGGAGTCCAACCCTGTCACAAAAATTGTGTGGAATTCAGTCAAGCCCCTGCTGATGGGAAAGATCCTGTACACCCCCGACTCCCCTGCCGTCCGCAAGATATTAAAGAGTGTAAGAGAGACCACCTCCAGCCCGACCCTTCACCTCTCCGTCTCTCTCTCTCTCTCTCTCTCTCTCTCTCTCTCTCCCTCTCTGCACCCTCACAATCTGTTTATGTGCCTTCGAACCCCCCACCCTTCTTAGGAATGAGCTGACTGCCAAAGCAAAGGAGGGTGGAGGGATGGGGGGGGAGTGAGGGAGGAGAAGAGGAGGGGGGAATTAAAAAAGAAATGAAAGGAACGGCGAATATTTTGCACCACTCAAAACAGATCTCATATGGTTTTCATAGATCTCATCCAGAGTGCGACACAATTCCGTACAACAGAAAGCTCCAGATCAGCATAGATCAGCAGATGGTGCCTATTTTTTTTTAGTGTGTGTTTCTGCTTGTGTGTCCAGGCCAACACGACCTTCGAGGAGCTGGAGCGGCTCCAGAACATGGCCAAGGCCTGGGAGGAGCTGGGACCTCAGCTCTGGGCTTTCTTCCACAGCAGCGTCCAGATGAACATGATCAGGGTGCGAGACATACGTTCTGCAGATATGCAAACACACAAACACTGTTCACATGCATACAGTGGATTTTGCATGCAGAGGTATTTCAGTGTGCGAAGATAAAACAACAGAGGAACTGTCATCACTTTTTGTACAAACTGTGTGACAGCATCAATGTTTGAAAGTGTTGTAGTACCCACATTTCAAAAGGGGCCTGAGTAAGACTAGCTTTGTTTAAAAATGAACAAGATGCAGAGTAACCAGGTGGAAGTGTGGAGCTGTGAGTTGCTCTTGAATTAGACTTAAGTCACAGGTTTAATGATTTTGATGCAACTTTGACTTGAGACGTCACATCGCCTGAAAGGTTTATTCTGGGAGAGGATAAAGAAATTTAATGCAAATAATTTGATGTGATGACAAACACAGAAACTTCTAAAAGTGTAATGACAGTGGTCCCTTGTAGAGATGATCACAGACCACAGAGTTTCATGTTGTCTGTTCATGCAGATTATTTAGCCGTGCAGGCTGCAACTTCTCAGTTTCAGTTCGCTCTCACTGCTCTTGTTGTGTTGCAGGCAGATGTGCACAACTTGCGCAACACAAAAAAAAGCTGACACACATAATCAGCAACTAACTGGTGAACACAGCATTTAGCTAATTAAGAGCCAGACATTTCCCTCAGGAGGTGGTGGAGACCAACAGAGACCAACCATAGAGCTAAAAGACGCCTAATAAATAGACTATGGAAACACAACTCCAAAGAAACTCACCAAATCAGCAGAAATAATAAAGAAAAGTCTGGAGAATTGTTTTTAAAATACAATACACAGCGCATGTTTAGCACTTATGCAGAATTTCTAATTTCAGTTCTTCTGTCTCCATCACTGCAGGACACCCTGAGAAACCCGACCGTGATGCACTTTGTGGACACCAGCCTGGAGGACACGGACTTTACCACCAAAGACATCCTAAACTTCCTGTACAACGGTCCTGAAGGGCCCCGGGAGGCGAGGATTCCCAACTTTGACTGGAGGAACATTTTTAACATCACCGACCAGATGATACGCATGTTCAACAACTACGGAGAGGTAAGAAACCTGTTTCTCTGCTCCCCTCCTTCGCCTCATCACTATTTTTGCCGAATCTCGCACATTCCCAGGAGTGCGGTTTCGGCCTTTCCGTGAGACCCGCTCTCGCTCCTCCAGACAGGAGCATCAGTCTTCCAGGTCTGCTCCCAGGAGATTGCAGCCAGGCCCCTTTGAAACATTGCAGGCCACTTAGCACGGCTATAGAGCCGCTCTCCCGTCCAGTTGGCTGAAAGGTGGGGAGAACAAGCCTTCTGTCACCCCCCTCCTCTGCTCCCATTATGGCGCCGGTGATAAAGTAGAGAGTAGGTGGAAGTGAGTCCCCCCCCCCCAATGAGCCCAATATGGTTTTGGTGTACGGCCCCACATTGGAACAGACCCCTGCGAAATAAAGTAGGGCAAATCGCTCTCTCCATCCTTCACGCCCTCCCTCGCTCCTCTCTCCTCTGATGTAAAGGAGCAAGGGGGCGAGCAGGGGTTGCGGTTTTGGAGGGAGCCCTATCAGCGCTGGCATCTCAATCTCTCCTTTGTTTCCAAGTTCAGCGCCGAGACCCTTCAGAGCCCCACAAACAAACCCAGGCGATTTAGCCAATTAGATATAGCTGTCTGCGATCATGGGGCCTCGGGATCGCTGCTGTGGTTAGCATGAGGTCCTCTCGCTCCGTCAGGGGTATGTTTCTCACACCGGCGTCCTGCTGGAACATGTGTATCGGCGAGGATCTGTCCCCTCGGCCCGTCTCTGAGTGAACGTCATTGTGCCGTGGATGTATGGTCCCGCAAAGATGAATGGGAAGTGGGCTCTGGTCTTTCTTTGAGCTCTCTCAGGGTATTGTACAGTAACGTGAATGGAAACATTAGACACGGTTTGCATAGGAGTTTGAAGGGGGGGGGGGCTGTTAGAGATCAGTGTCAGTGTGTATGTGTGTGTAGCAGAGTGGGAGTTTCACATGGCAATTACACGTTTTAGAGAGAGAGTAAACGTGTGTGTGTGTGTGTGTGTGTGTGTGTGTGTGTGTGTGTGTGTGTGTGTGTGTGTGCGAGAGAGAGATGGAGATAATGACAGTGTGAGATCCATGGTTGTAATGTATATGGGTGTGTTGTTGCATGTAAGTATGTGAGCATGCATTTACTTTTCTGTGTGTGTGTGTGTGTGTGTGTGTGTGTGTGTGTGTGTGTGTGTGTGTGTGTGTGTGTGTGTGTGTGTGTGTGTGTGTGTGTGTGTGTGTGTGTGTGTGTGTGTGTGAGTTTCACATGGCATGTGTCACAGATAAGGAGAGCGTGTTTGTGGGGAGAAATATGTGTGTGTGTTTGTCTCTCACTGCAGAATGAAAGCAGCCGCTAAGATTTTCCCACGTCACCAGATCACTTCAATGAAAGATACAATAAATACAAATTCAACAAGCTGCACTTCAATGATAGGATTGAGGCTAGGATAGGCATTTTATTCTGTACTGGTTTTAATACAGATTTTAAAAAATCAGTAACCGGGTTTTGACTCTGGTTGTAAGACACATCGTGGTCTGGACTGAAAGAAAGTGTTGAGGTTCATTACCAGGCTCTGAGTAGTTTCTAAATAGGGCAAAAGCCACATGCACTTAATCCCATGCACAATTAAATTGGCCCAAACAAGTTTCTTAGAACACAGCAGGATACTCATGCATAGCAAACACAAGCAGATAATTCCACTCTAAATCTTGAAGGCAAACCAGCATCTATCAGCATCTCCCTCCTCTCCTCTGATTGCAGTGCATCACTCTGGATAAGTTTGTGGCCTTCACAGACGAGTCCCAGATGATCCACCAGGCCTTGTACCTGCTGGAGGAGAATAAGTTCTGGGCGGGCCTGGTCTTCATGGACATGTACCCCTGGTCCACAAGCGTCCCGCCACACGTCAAGTACAAGATCCGCATGGACATCGACGGAGTGGAGCGCACCAACAAAATCAAAGACAGGTCAGTGAGAGAACCACCGGAGAGTCTTAGTTCAGGACTATGTCGTTCAGGTCTTGAAGAAGGTCCCAGACCGAAAAGCTCACAACTTAAAGATCATTTTACAGATTTGTTTGAGTTTGAATTATTTAAGCTGCAGCCCCTCAGAGAACCTTGATACTGGATAGTCGCTGGGTTTTCTCATCGATCTTGAAGTTATCTGTTGTACAAACTAGTGATTTTAACCCTAACCCCTCAGGTCTTAATGTTCCCTGCGGTGCAGTGAATTGTCCTGCTGCAACTGATGCTGTTGCTAATTTGTCATAATCACTTCAGGGGTCATGCGTGGACAAAGAAAACAGAATTATTTTAGACCTAATTCCATTTAACAAAAAATATTTTATAACAATTAATGCAAAAATAAGGCTTGTTCTAATTGGTTTTTAATTCTATTTGATGACTGGAAATCACACTGCGACCCCCTGGTGGGTCCCGACCCCCAGTTTGAGAACCACCAGCAACGTCTAACTCTCAAACAATCCTGAAAACCTGCTGCTCTGATACGTTTCATTACGTTTTACATGAACTGGAAATCTGCTCCTTCATCCTCAACATGTGAAGCTGTTACATGCATTTCATTTTCCTTTTCATCTCCCATTCATAAACAGACAGTGTGTCAACAGCCCCCGAGGGTGAACACACACTTCTTATAAACACTGTTTACAGTGCATCCAACAGGGTGTAATGGATCCACTGGGAGTCCTGCTGCTACACAACTGAATAATCAGATTGCAGGAGGGCTTTGCCTCGGACTTATCTGCTTAAGGAAAAGCAGTGTACATGTTTGTTTGTGTGTGTGTGTGTGTGTGTGTGTGTGTGTGTGTGTGTTTGTGTTTGTGTTTGCAGCTTTACAGACATTGGCTTCAGGATGTTTTATTATTACAATGTTTTGAACAGACAACAACAAATCAAATAATTCACTTGTATCAAAGCTTATGTGATAAATGATGTAGCGGCTGCATTTCAACATCATCATCAGGAGAATAAAACCTCACAGACATGAATCAATCTTTCCCTGTGACCCCCTCCCGCTCAGGTACTGGGACCCCGGCCCCCGGGCAGACCCCATGGAGGACCAGAGGTACATCTGGGGGGGCTTTGCTTACCTGCAGGACATGATCGAACACGGCGTCATCAAGCTGCACACGGGCAACGACTGGCCGCTCGGGGTCTACGTCCAGCAGATGCCTTATCCCTGTTACGTGGATGATCTGTGAGT
The DNA here is from genome assembly GCF_022539355.2 of Hippoglossus stenolepis. NCBI lineage: Eukaryota > Metazoa > Chordata > Actinopteri > Pleuronectiformes > Pleuronectidae > Hippoglossus > Hippoglossus stenolepis. The sequence goes on along the minus strand of NC_061493.1, from coordinate 19,678,835 downwards.
AAACCGCTCACCGGGTATGATTTTAGATCGAGATTTACCCCAAATATGGCAACGCTAATGTTTTAAACATGGCTGAACTAAACTGAGCTCAACAATCAAACCTCAACCAATGACTCTATCAAATAAACAACATAAACCATGCATAATCATGAAGGTCAAACAGTACAGTCTGTGAGGACAACTGAGGAAATGTTAGGTAAACAAATATAAATATAAAATGATTAAGATGAAATAACTAAAAAGGTGAGAAAAGATTATAATAATATGATTCTGAAGAAGAGGAGATGTTTTCAATGAAGTAACACGAGAAATAAAAGTACTGTATTATATTTATATTAAAAGTAAAACAGTAAAACACTCATGAGATGTTTTGCTAAATAGAAAACTAGAGTAAATAAATGAGATTCAATGAAAAGCCAGATTGAAAAGCTCAGTGGTGATAATAATAAAAGACGCCCTTGTTCTGATGTTTAATCAAAAAGCTGCCGCCAGCAGAACTGAGGGTTCTGAAGGGTTCATGGGATGAAAAGAAAATCTGATAAACAGGTAGAACCAAGACCATTAAGAGCTTTATAAACCAATAAAAGGATTTTAACATCAATTCTGACAGGCAGCCAAAGCGGAGACTTTAAAATTGGTGTTAAGTGTTTTCTGTCTTTCTGATGAAAGCAGCTTGTGTATCTTGACCTCCTGCCAGTGGCTCAGGGACAATATGCGTAGACTCCAAATGGCGTCAGGATGATTAATTCTCTTTTCCTCTTCAACAAGTGAACACAACTAAAATGAAAGTTCACCATATGAGCTGTGTGGTGATGCTGGAGACAACAGCAGCATGAAATCAAACCGGGTTTTTCTCCCGTCTTCTCCTCCCGCAGCTTCATGATCACACTGAACCGCTGCTTCCCGATGTTCATGGTGCTGGCCTGGATCTACTCGGTGTCCATGACGGTGAAGAGCATCGTGCTGGAGAAGGAGCTGCGCCTCAAGGAGACCCTCAAGGCCATGGGGGTCGACAGCGGCGCCATCTGGTACACGTGGTTCATCGACAGCTTCGTCATGATGACTGCGAGCACGGCGCTGCTCACCACCATCATCATGGTGAGAAAGCAGGAGGAGGACGGAGGGAGAGAAGGAGGGAGGGAGGGAGGGAGGCCATGTTGGAGAAGTTTTAATTGCTGGTGTGGAGGCGTCATGTCTTGCAGTGTGTAATAGCGTCCTCTTGTGGATAATTTATAAAAAACAGTCCTCATACTCAACTGTGTCCCCTGAGGTCTGTCTCTTTGGTCCTCTCAGGGTGGGAAGGTGCTGAATTACAGCAACCCCGTCCTCGTCTTCTTCTTCCTGCTGACGTTCACCGTCACCACCATCATGCAGTGCTTCCTGATGAGCGTGTTCTTCAACAAGGCCAACCTGGCGGCGGCGTGCAGCGGCATCATCTACTTCACCCTCTACCTGCCCCACGTCCTCTGCTTCGCCTGGCAGGACCGCATCACCACAAACATGAAGTTGGCCGCGGTACGTCGATGAATGTTTGAATAACTAAACCTGAATTTAGTCCAGTTTCCACTGTATCTGTAGATATTCTTCCTCATTTATACGTAAAACCTGTTTGTATCCGTCTTGGCACTTCAGAGCTTGTTGTCCCCGGTGGCGTTCGGCTTCGGGACAGAGTACCTGTCTCGGTACGAGGAGCAGGGTCTGGGTCTGCAGTGGGACAACATCCGGACCAGCCCGTTAGAGAAGGACACCTACTCCTTCCTCACCTCCGTCCTCATGATGTTGCTGGATGCTGTCCTCTACGCTGTCCTGGCCTGGTATCTGGACAATGTCTTCCCAGGTCGGGCTGCGAATGCACTGCGTGATTTACCTGATTTTTAACATGTCACAGGTTCTAACAGTTTCTCATCAACTTACTCCTCCACAGGACAGTACGGCATCGGTCAGAAATTCTACTTCCCCTTTCAGCCCTCGTACTGGCAGAGATCTGCACCATCTCATTCAAAGATGGAGGATCCAGGTCAGTATCATTTGTTGCAACAAAATGTACATTTAGATAAAGAAAAGGGGAAGAACGGCCACAGACATAAATAACTTTTTGGAATCATGAGCCCGTCTCGACAAGATGATGTTAAGATAAACAGTTAAGAGTCAAGACGTGAACCCAACACGAGATCTTTTCACACGTCTCCTCCAGAACCTGAGAATCCTGAACCAGACAACGTAGAGAATGACCTCGAGAGCAGGGGCTCGCATGAGACTTTCACCTGCAACGGCTCCAGCAGGAGAACGTGCAAGCACCAAGGCAAGAGGGAGCGACTGGAGAGAGAGAAGGAGCTGCTGAGAAAACAGCAGGAAACTCCCAACCAGGACGAGGAGGGTCAGGACTCAGGGAGGGAAGGTGAGGACACAGATACACAACCTCAGATCAACTGAAGACTGAGACTGCATGTGGGAAATGCTCTGAGGACATCTGGTGGACAGGCAGGGTAACACATCGCACCTGGAAGATAGAGGAGAAAAGATGAGATGAGATGAAATATCAGTAATTTGAGGGAATAAGAGACTTTTATGTGGATTTAGAGACTTTCTTTTACACTGTTGACTTCTCATTTATTTGCAATTTGATTTTAAGACCACCTCTACTTTGTTAGTTCCATTATATTCTAATTAATTTCTCCTTCTATTTCTGTTTTCCAATGCAGGCCAGTTGTTCTTTGAGCCCGACCCTGTGGGCCTGGTGCTGGGGGTGCAGATCCAGGACCTGGTGAAGGTGTTCGCCGGAAGCTCTCGACCCGCGGTCAACTGTCTCAACATCAATTTCTACGAAGGACAGATCACGTCCTTCCTAGGTCACAACGGGGCCGGAAAAACCACGACCATGTATGTAACCACGACAGAGTTCACAAACTGTGAATCAGGCTCATATAATATAATGTAATATAATATTTGACGGTTTTCCAGGTCCATCCTGACTGGACTGTTCCCTCCTACATCCGGCACAGCCTTCATTAATGGAAGAGACATTAGGACGGACATAGACGTCATCCGTTCTTCTATGGGCATGTGTCCTCAGCACAACATCCTCTTCAAACAGTGAGTTATGTGGGAGATGCTTAAAGTTCAGTTCCGTGCGATTAAAAGAATTATCTGCACAAAATAGTTTCAAACTTTTGGGACAAAACCAAAATGAGCATAACAGAAAGTACAAGAATTATTACTTTCAGGCTCGATTCAGTGTGGAACAGACAGATCCTCCACTCTTCCTCCGTGAACACAACGTTATTACTGCTGCTCTGTTTCTCTTCCAGTCTCACGGTGGAAGAGCACATCCTGTTCTACTCGCTGCTGAAGGGTCGGACTCAGGCGGAGGCAGAGAAGGAGGTCGAGGACATGCTGGTGGATCTGGGGCTGCCTCACAAGAGAGACGATGAGGCTCAGAAACTTTCAGGTCAACCACTTGTTTTGCCTTTGTATATATATGTGTGTGTGTGTGTGTGTGTGTGTGTGTGTGTGGGTTAGAGAGAGAGGATGAGATGAATTCATGTGTTATTTCATACATTTGTGACCCTGCAGGAGGAATGCAGAGGAAGCTGTCCGTTGCCATGGCATTTGTCGGAGGGTCAAAGGTCGTCATCCTGGATGAACCCACCTCGGGAGTGGACCCATATTCCAGGAGATCTATTTGGGATCTGCTGTTAAAATACAGAGCTGGTAACTAATAGAAGTCACAAATCCACATTTTGTTTCTCCATGTGTCTGAACACTCTCTTTGTAGCTGCGGGTACAGATCTCACCCACTTCTTCCTCTTACATTTAAAACTGGAAGACGAATGAATCCAAATCGGTTGCAGCTTCTCCCGAGGCCCTCGAATTAAGTAGTGAAATGATCAAACAGAAAAATTCAGCTACACAGTTACAACAAAAGCAAAACGATGTAGTCATAAAATCAACGTGTTTTAGAATTTGTTGACAAAAGCACTTGAAAACTATGGTTAGCTATTTTTTTTTACAGTTAGACTGGACTGGAATTTCCCTTTGATTCAGCAGAAGCTCTCCCAGTCAGACGTCTCGTGTTTGAAATGTTTATTGCAGCAGCAGAGAGTATTTAGAGTTTAGGCTCTGATCTCGTTATCCCTCAGATATATGATTACATAGAGATGATTTTTGTAATGAACACATATCTTTAACCTCACTATCGCAGCCTGCAGGTAGACGCCGGGTGGTGAAGGGGCTGAACGGGTAGAAATAATGATGCAGAGGAGCAGAGGCATTGATAAGCAAAGGGTGTGATGGGAAATCTTTGCATAGACGACCTCATTAGGAGGATTATATTTATTTAATTATTTATTTGATAGGGGCCGAGCATGTTAATGAGCATCAATTTAAAAACCCTCCATGTAAACATGCCAGATTCTAGCAAATGAATCCAAACTTAAACTCCCGTGCAGGCCGGACAGTGATTCTCTCGACCCACCACATGGACGAGGCCGACCTGCTGAGCGACCGCATCGGCATCCTCTCCAAGGGCCAGCTGCACTGCTGCGGCTCCCCGCTCTTCCTCAAGAACTGTTTCGGAGTCGGTTTCTATCTGACGCTGGTACGACGCATGAAGGAACTGAGGAAGAGGGAGGTGAGGTTCAACTCTGACTCAAAATCTACCAGCTGCAGTGTTGTATCTCTACTTTGTCTACCTTGATTTGATTTGGGTGATTCAAAGGTCTAAGGTCAAGGTCACTGTGCCCTTTAGAAAACATGTCTTGGTCTGAGAACTCAACATCCAAGGAAAACCTTGAGGAATATGTTTCAAATTTGGTAAAACATTCAGTTGATCAAAAGGTCAAAGGTCACAGCTCCACAGGAGGCAGAGGGATACAACCGCAGTATTTCTAGTTCTGGCAGAATTGTTAAAGTTGTTCTTGTCATGTCTGTTTCTGTCAGAACGACTGCGACTGCGCCTCCGACTGTTCCTGCTCCTGCTCCCTATGCACCGGGTACAAAGACCAGTCTCAGAACCAGTCCCAGCACCTGGACAGAGTTCTGGATGGTGAGTGTGTGTCCTGCACTTCCTCTCTGCGTCTCTCACCAGCTCCTCAGTAACGACACAGAAACAAAACATCACTTTAACACATTTATAATTTAGCGGTGATGTTGACCCAACAGCCTCTTTCCTCTTAATTCTGCCGGAGGACTCTGTGCTTGAGATGCGGTGCCGTGAAGTTGTCCCAGCGCAACTTACTAATGCATTTTTACAGCTTGAATAATTATGTTTGTTTTTAGTTTTTTTCTGCCGTAGTAAGCAGTTTCCCGTTCCTTCCTTCGTCGTCTTCGTTTCTGCTATTTTTTGGGGGAACACGTTATTCTTTTAAAACCTCCTCTGTATGGGATTTTGATCTTTTTCTCTCCTCAGGGGACATAGACAACATCACCGGGCTCATCCACCACCACGTCCCAGAAGCCAAACTGATTGAGATGATTGGACAGGAGCTCACCTACCTGCTCCCTAATAAAGGATTCAAGCACCGCGCGTACGCCAGTCTGTTCCGGGAGCTGGAGGAGACTCTGAATGATATGGGCCTCAGCAGTTTTGGCATCTCGGACACATCATTAGAGGAGGTGGGGACGGCGAACTTCAAAGTGCAGTGGATGTACTTTTAGTTAAGTTCTGTGCTTCTGCCTAATTACAGTGAAATGTAGTTTTTACTCCATGGCATTTATCCAACACTGGAACACTGGCAGGTGAATGAGACTCAGAGAAATAAACAGGAAACCAAGGTTTAGGTGAAAAGGTCAGAAATGCAGTTAACTGTCAAAGGTCATGCACAGGTATACGTGCCCTTGAGCAGCAGGTTACCGGTTCGACTTTCCCGTTACAGATCTTTTATTTCAACAATTTTGACTCATTATATTGAAATAACACAAAATCAGGGAACAACAATTTGCTGCACCCTGAAGAAATTGCATTAAATCATATGATTTGTATTGAAAACAGGTTTAAATGATTCAACCACACTGTCTGATTTGTTCCTTTTTAAATGTTATTCCTGGTTTTAACAGAATCCCAGAGTTTAATAAAGGAAAATCACGAACCTGTATCATGTAACATCTTCGATTAAAACAGGAACTTTTTGTTTAATGTGTGAAAAGTTCTGAATCTCAAAATATATATATATTTCTTTCCCCAGATATTCATAAAGGTCACCGCAGATGGAGAAGCAGCGAATAATGCCACCACTCCTGGTAAATACCACCACTGATTTATTCTTCATGGCCTTTTCCTGGAATTGAATTTGCGACCCTCTGACCCGTCCCTCTAACGCGTTGTTGACACACTTGTTTGCTGTTATTGTTGTGTGTCCCCTAACAGGCCTGTAAGCTCTCACTTGAGCTACAGTACTTGTGGTGTCGAGCATCCTTCGTCTAGTTTGTGTTCACGTGTTGTGTCTCACTTTTGTGTCGCACACTCCCACCTCTAGAGCAGTGGATGTTGAAGCGGAGACAAAGCGATTCTGGTGTAGAGGGAGACGAAGGTCAGAGACCCGGGAGCCACTTATCCACTCATCTGCTGGACCTGGTCACTCACAAGCAGATCCAGTCGATTTTACATTAGCTACTTTTTTCTTTATGTGGAGTTATCACATGAGAACAAATTTGATATTTTCATACGAGGTTACCATGACAACATAACAATATTTGGGAAAGGTCTGAGAAAAGAATTAGAAGAGGAAGATTAGTTTTTCTATTTTGCATTTCGAGGAATAAAATCTTAACTAAATCATTGGAGAATTTATTTTTTAAACTTTTTACATCAAAACTTTTAAGATTATATTAAACTACTGACATTAACGAATATAACTGCCATTATACAAAAATGAATTCGTACATTTTTTCTTCAGTCGCTCAACATTTAGACTTAAATCCTCAAATTGCAAAAACACGATCTTCCTCTTCTTATTGTTTTCTTATCCCGAATCCTAAACCTCTTCCGTACATAACAGATGCAGTTTTCTAATGAATTTTGCGGCGATGACAAGTGAAGTTTAAATCATCTGGTGGTCGTGAGTGATCCAGGTCTGGGAAGATGAACAGAATGAGCATCACTCAGGAAGCTTTCAGAATAAAGTTTTGCTGCTTCATTGCTCTTTTCTTGCTGCTTCAAATTTAAACATTTACTCATTTATACTTTAGACCAGAAAGCTCAGATGACTTTTAGCTGCTGATCCCAAACCTGCTTCTCCAACTTTATACCTCTGCAGTTTGCAGTTTCATAGTTCGCCAATGTTTTTCAGAGACATTTTTAAGAGCGATATTTAATTTTTTTTTTCTTTTTACCACAGAACATAATGGCCTGAACGGCACTACCCATACTGCATCAGACAGCAGCGCAGGAAAGGGCTCCCGGCAGGTGAAAGGTGCGGCTCTGACCATGAAGCAGTTCCATGCGCTGCTCGTGAAGAGGCTTCACCACGCCAGCAGGAGCCAGAAAGACTTCCTGGCACAGGTCTGTGCTGTTGAATTGAATTTTTTAAATTTATGTAATATTTAATAGACTTCCAGAGTCTGGTGACTGATTTACTCCTGTGTGATTTCAGATCGTCTTTCCTGCCAGCTTCGTCCTGATCGCTCTGATCTTCACCACCATCGTGCCTCCGTTTGGAGAGTACCCCAGTCTGACTCTCACTCCCTGGATGTACGGGGAACAGTTCATTTTCTTCAGGTCAGACCTGTGGGACCGAAACACTGTGAACTTTACTTCTATAAGACTTTTACTGGAAATATCTGAACAGATCTGAAAATATGTTCATGCACAGGAAGTCATCTTTGCATGTGACATCACAACTCTGTGTGTCTTCTGTCTTTAGCAATGAGCAGCCGTTGGACCCCTTAATGAAACACTTCACCGAGCGTCTGTCACATCGGCCGGGCCTGGGGACACGCTGCATGGAAGGAGACCCACTGGGGTGAGTGTCAGGACTGTTCATAGATGGTATAAGACAGAATATTGTAGGAAAGAATGAGATTATTACACAAGTGCATATCATTTCCTACCACTTCCATGTTAGCGATGGGACATGGACCAAACTAAAACGTCAAAGTACATGTCAAATGTTCAAGTGTTAATTTTTCCAGCAAGTTTAGTTTTTATTAGTTATCTGATGCTATAAAATCAGGGTGAAACAGAACTGCCTCTAAAAGTTCAGTGATTTGACCATTTCTCTTCACTCCTCTCTACCCAGAATGCCTTGCAGCAACATCACATCAGCGTGGGCGTTTCCCGACGTCTCCCCGGTTGTCAGCAATATCTTAGAGAGTCCTGAGTGGAACCAGAGGAACCCGTCTCCGTCCTGCTTGTGCAGCTCCAGTAAGAAGCTGACCATGATGCCCATCTGTCCCGATGGCGCAGGAGGCCCCCCCCCTCGCCAGCGAACCGACGCCACGGGGGACACGATCCTGGATCTGACCAAAAGGAACATCTCCGACTACCTGGTTAAAACCTACCCCAGTCTAATAAGAACCAGGCAGGTTTTTTTATCAAATGGTAAAACATGGAAATACTACACAAACGTGTTGAAACACACCCCCAAGCAAGTTTATAAATATCTTTAATGCCATGTTTGCTGTGTAAATCGTTGTGTTTTTACCACTTAATCAACCTGTTTCAATATATTTCTGTTTAATCAAACTCTGATTTCCATTTCACAGTTTGAAGAGCAAATACTGGGTGAATGAACAAAGGTAATGAACTTTACGTTGTTACTCAGGGTTTCTCCAGAGTCTGAAGTTAAAATAAGTCTTAAATATGTTAAAATACTAGGCACCAGGTTTTAAATAGGTTTAGTTTGGTCTTAATTATGGTGATGTTCATTTAACGCTACTTAAAACAAGCTTTGAAATTAGATTTTTAAAGAGAAATGATTTTGTGGTCTGCCTGATTGCTGTACGTCTCTTTCCTCTTGTGCATTATTCATTACATCTTTTAAAGGGACGTTCATGTGGAGTAATGAGTGTAAATCTTCTGCGTCTGTCCCCAGGTACGGGGGTCTGTCAGTAGGAGGACAACTCCCCATCCTGGACGTGAACCCCAAAGACATCCAGACGGTTTTCCATCAGCTCGGACAGATTCTCAACATCACAGGGGTATTTACTGGCTTGATTCATTTACTACAAACACATGATTACTGTTAGTTAAATCTGATTATAATTAATGTTTTTTTTTATAGGGTTACTATTCAGGACTTGCCCTGCGGGAGATCGGTCCTTTCTTACGATACATGGAAAGTGAATTTAATGTGAAGGTAAGAGTTCTTCTGCTCTAACCAGTGAGTGCTGGGAATTACTGGATCTGCACTTTCCTTTTAAATTCCAAACTTTTCAATTTATAAAGTCTGTCACATCACACGGACACCGACTGAAGCTGAAAGTGCTTGTTTTAATGGCTCGCACCCCCACTTAAAATAATGGAGGGTTTTATGTAATGTCATGTAACTGTCAGCCGGCAGCTCCGTGTACTGTAGATCAGCTCTGTAATCATCGCGTCAGGGGCGTGTGAGATGTGCTCAATTAACTCCGCTCTCTGCTGTCAGGTCTGGTACAATAACAAAGGCTGGCACGCCATGGTGACTTTCATGAACGTGGCCAATAACGCCATCCTGCGGGCCTTCTTACCCCCGACGGCCGACCCTGTGAAGTTTGGAATCACCGCCATCAACCATCCGCTAAACCTCACAAAGGAGCAGCTCTCTGAAGTCACCGTGTGAGTGTTTGTAGTTGTTCATTTGAACAGAATACAGACTGGATGTACTGTACAGAAAATGTAATAGAAGTTTAAGCAGGAGAAGTAAAAGCTTTTAGAATGACCTCTTCTAACAGTTCAGGGAAAGAAAAACATTATATTGAATAAAAAATAAGATGAAATAATATGTCTGCTACAAAGTAAACAGATAACAAAAAGAAAGAAGAGAGAATTATTTGTAGTTCAATTTTATTTGTATGGCGCCAAATAGATAATAGATAATAAAAAAGTAAATCACATCATTATTGGAAAAAAAGTTTACATAACCATGATCTCTTTTTATCATTGGATATGAAATTCTCAGAGCAGAGTAAACAGTACTGACTTCATCGACCTCCCCCCTCAGGTTGACCACCTCAGTGGACGCCGTGGTGGCGATCTGTGTTATTTTCGCCATGTCCTTCATCCCCGCCAGCTTCGTCCTCTACCTCATCCAGGAGCGCGTCACCAAGGCCAAACACCTGCAGTTTGTCAGCGGCGTGAGTCCCTTAGTTTACTGGGTGGCCAACTTCTTCTGGGACATGGTGAGTCAATGCAAAATACTAATCTCAATTTTCAAGTCTTAAAGGAGATTGATATGACGTTACTTTTGATTTTTGCTGATTTATTATTTGAAGTGACTTGTGTTTTTCCTCTTCTAGATAAATTACTCTCTCAGCACTGCATTGGTGATCGGCATTTTCGTGGCTTTTGACAAAAAGTGTTACACGTCACCGACCAACCTGCCGGCACTGATCGCTCTGCTCCTCCTCTACGGGTAAGACTTCAACTTTCATTCATGACAAATGAATAAGGAAAAGAAAAATGTGTGATTGAACGAAACAAGAGAAAGTGGATAATTTCATCTGCTACAAAACAAAATACATAAATATGGCTTTAAGGAGGTGAAATAAAACTCCCATAACTGTGATTTATTTCTCTGACAGGTGGTCGGTGACGCCCATGATGTATCCTCTGTCCTACATATTCAACATCCCGAGCACCGCCTACGTCTCCCTGTCCTGCATCAACCTGTTCATAGGCATCAACAGCAGCGCCATCACCTTCATCCTGGAGCTGTTCGTAAACAATCGGGTAAGAACAAGCACAAAAGACTCAGATAAGACAAGATAAGTTTCATCAGTTTCATTTTACTCAGCGTCTCCTCCTCGGCAAGATTTCAAAACTTTACATCAACTCCTTCAAATGGAAAAAAATCAATAAACCCCAGTTTCACTTCTCTCACGTCACTGAAACTTGACAGACTGGAGCTTGTGCACATTCAACCACAGCTCTGAGCAAGTGTTGAATCAATTATGCTCTTCAGAAGAAACGTGACTTTAACGTGTGTGTGTGTGGGTGTGCGTGTGCGTGTGTGTGTGTGTGCGTGTGTGCGTGTGTGCGTGTGTGTGTGTGTGTGTGTGTGTGTGTGTGTGTGTGTGTGTGTGTGTGTGTGTGTGTGTGTGTGTTTCCAGTCTTTGCTGATGGTTAACGAGTGGCTGAAGAAAGTCCTGCTGGTGTTCCCTCACTTCTGCCTGGGCCGAGGACTGATCGACATGGCCATGAACCAGGCCGTCACCGATGTCTATGCCAGGTTTGGTGAGTCCTCAGCACTGACCACAGTCTCACAAAACCAGCATCATCCGGTGGAAACAGGGTTCGCCCAGTCAGTCGTTGTGTCCGGCTCCAGCTCGTCAGATTTCCTCAGTGACAAACATCTGCAGTAAGAACGAGACGTCACCGTTCCCACCGTCTGGAAGAATTCTGTTTGAACAGCCGCTGAAGCTTATATAACAAAATCATGTGGGGCTTTTTATTTACCCGCTGAACAAAAGGTTTATTTCCAGTACCGACCTCGTCTCTGTTTCCAGGCGAGGAGCACACAGTCAACCCGTTCCGCTGGGACTTTGTGGGGAAGAACGTCGCCTGCATGGCAGCGGAAGGTTTTATCTACTTCACTCTCAACCTTCTTATCCAGTACCGGTTCTTCTTGGACCGCTGGTAAGGGACGACTTTAACCCCAGATCACTTCTCCTTACCCTTTCTATAATAATGCAACCAGGATCAATTTATTCAAACACGATGAGAAATCTTACCAAGTTCTTAAAACGATAATAAGTGCAGCTTGTGCCCCTCAGGTCATCAGACTACAAACACACTGCTGTGCGAGATGAAGACGACGATGTGGCAGCAGAGAGGCAGAGAGTTTATGAAGGAGGGAGTAAGACAGACATCCTGCACATCAGAGACCTCTCTAAGGTAAACGTCCCTGACACCAGCACGTCTGTTACCATGACTTCATATAAACCAGATTCTATAGATAGATGTAAAACAAGAATTACAGTATCAATCCAATCAAGTTGCACCAAATTACACAAACTGTATTCAGTCTTTTAAATATGACAGATTTTTTCCATCAATATCCATGAATTATTCGTGAAAATGTCCAATTCCTGGATCCGTCCAATTGTCCAAATCCATGCCAAATGTAATTTATTCTGTCTTGGCCCATCATTCCTCTAAGTTTTGTGGAAATCTGTTCAGTAGGTTTTTGCATAATCCTGCTGTCAAAGAAACCAAAAAACCAAACCAGTGGACAGGAGGTTATAAGCTCTGGTTCCTTCTTTTGGTTCCTTCTGAAATCCAATTTAATTTCTTATTAAAGTTTTAGTTCAGCTGTATTTTCATTAATCCTTTTCATCCTCGTCGAAATACACGAACAGTTCGGTGAAATGTCAGAGTGCCAAGCAGCAAAAAAATTGATAGAATATTCATGTGCACATCCACAGAAACCTGCACTGGGATGTTTCTGGACACAGAAAAGATATTGAATTTCAGCCACACATAAGAATTACAGCTCATTTGAATTTAAAATTTAATATTTTTGCCATGTTTACACCAAATTCAGTCGTTCTACCAAAAGAGAAATGAAACAAATATAAAATAAATGCAGATAAAACAATGGACAATTAATAATCCAGCAGGTCCTAAACAAACCTGAGATCACATAATAATATTTTTATGTAAATATCAAAAAGTGTTGAATAGATGTGAATTACAATTGATTTTTAAGATTATAAACTGTAGCATTAAGAGTAAATAAAGACAAAAATGAGGAGAATACACATATAATATATAAATATGTAAAATATATGTTCTAAAGATGATGATAAAAATGCTGTTGATCATTTAAAAACCCGTCACTTTTTGAAGCGTGCAAAGATGTAGTGGTTCATTGTCTCCGTGCTCTCTCTGCACAGACGTATGTGGGCAGGAAGAGGGCAGCTGTGGACCGGATTTGTGTGGGAGTCCCTGCAGGAGAGGTAAAGTCACTGAGTTCACTGAAGGAGAAACTAATCCCCCCCCTTTCTTCCCATCTCAGTATTTCAGATTCTAGTCTCATGTGTTTGCTCAAGTAAAAAAACCTCCACACTGACTGATCTCTGAGCCCCGACAGTTAGAGATGCAGATGTTGACATTTACCGTCAGCAGGCGGCGGAAAGAAGCATCTTTACCTCCGCTCCTATTTATTTATTTGATAGTGAGTGTGTGTGCCTCGGCTGAACGTGTGTTCTCCAGAGCCCTGATTGCTTTTTTGTCCCGTTAGTGCTTCGGCCTCCTGGGAGTTAATGGAGCTGGAAAGACGACGACCTTCAAAATGCTGACGGGTGACACTGATGTCAGCTCCGGGGAGGCGGCGGTGGTCGGTTACAGGTACCCAGAGATCACTCCCTGTTTTCCCAGGACAAAACAACGCAGAGCACTTTCAGGGCTGGACTGAACGGCTTTTATCTTTCAAAAATAAATAAATAAATCTGATGTTGCTTTGGGTTTATCGTGCTCACAGTTCCAGCTGGATGAATGTGTGTAAATACTGGAAACTGTCCAATGAGTTTAGAAAGTTTAAAAAAAACCCAGGAAGGTCATTCGGATGTAATTCATCCTGTAACTAAAACCAACGTGTTTCTCTAAATGGTTAAAATAAAAGGTAGAAGCATGATCATTAAATTAATGGGATTAAATGGGAACGTCACCATTTTTTTTATGTTGACCGTGTAAGAAGACGCTGTTCCGACTGTTCTGCAAGAAAATGATTGAATGGTGTGATAATAGTTTTTGCTTTGGTGCCGGTGTTTTGTTCGTAAAAATTTAACTATACCAATAAACAGTTTTACCCTTTAGAATTCTTGTTAGAACACTTGTACCGAAATGTAAACGTCACAAAATTTGTAATCCATTAGTGTGTTAAAGAAGAAACTTCATTTTGACTCGAGTTATATAAACCCCGTGGTTTTAGAATGTTTTTTTCTCAGTGATTCTCACATTAATCAAGAAGTGTGAGTGGAGCATCGACTCTGGTTCAGCTTTGCCTCCATTATTTTGCCGTCAGTCATGAATGCAGTCTGGTTGCTATGGCCACACACACATTTAATTCTTCTCACCAATCCGAATCATGCAATTGATTTGTATCTCACCTCCCGTGAATCACCGACACACATCTCCCTCGGTGCACTTACCTTCCTCAGGAGGAGTCATCCAGTTCGACTCCCTGACATAACTGGGTACGTTGTGTCTTGTTCCTGCAGCATCCTGACAGAGATACTGGACGTGCACCAGAACATGGGCTACTGTCCCCAGTTCGACGCCATCGACGAGCTCCTCACCGGCCGGGAGCATCTGTACCTGTACGCTCGTCTCCGAGGGGTTCCCGAGTCAGAGATCCCCCGAGTGAGTCAGACTCCTGCAGCTTCACACATTAAAGGACACATATTATATTCATATTCAGGTTCATTATTTTTTAATTTGGGTTATTACTTGGTAAAGACATCACTTTCCCGATAAAACCCACTACTCTGATTGGCCAGTTTGCCCCACTCTGTGGTGATTGGTCAACCGCTTTTATTTCCTTATGTTACTTTTTTTTAAAATGTTATTTTATAATTCATATCACTGCTTTTATGTGTTGAAGTTTTCATGTGACACAGCTCTGTATTTATTCATTTAATTCCAATGTGGTCGTCTGGCCTCCTCGTCACGCTGCATCCTGCTGATTGTTATTTCTATTATATTTACTTTTCTTGCTTTGCTGTTAAAGCACTTTGTAAACTCTGTTATTAAAAAAAGTGCAATATAAATAAAGTTTATTATTATTATTATGTTTGTTTGGGGGTGTGCCAGACTAGTGAAATGTCTCCGTTAAATTGTCTAAGGTCATTTTAACCTGTAATTAGCCCAAGCAGTGGACAGGGAGCTAATCTGTATTCCAAATTGTATACGTCCTTCTGTTCAGTGTTTTGCCAATGTTTGTTTTGTCCTTTTTCAATTTTGCAATAGTGTTGTTGTGTGTCCTCATCCTAAAATACATGAAGTATTGTAATATGGGTAGAAGAACCTTCCAAGATGTCCGTCCTCTCTGCCCCTGCAGGTGGCGGAGTGGGGCGTCCAGAAGCTCGGCCTGACGGAGTACGCGGGCGCCTGTGCCGGGACCTACAGCGGAGGCAACAAGCGGAAACTCTCCACTGCCATAGCGATGATCGGCTGCCCGGCGCTGGTGCTGCTGGTGAGTGGAGCTGGTGAAGCCACTATCTGGGTTTTTGGAAGATGTATCAATACAATTGTCCAATGGATCCAGATGGGAGGCCATATGGGTTGAGTCGAGCCCGGCCTCCAATGTTTTTATCCATTGGCAGGCAGCGGCTCAGTTTAATTCAAACTGGCATAAATCTGAAATTTCCACCATATGCTGATGCAGATAAGGATTTGGTCCCAGTTCATGTGTAATTATTGCACAGAGAGTCATGTTTTTCTGTTTTGTCTGTGTCCCTGTGTGTGTTCAGGACGAGCCCACGACGGGGATGGACCCGCACTCCCGCCGCTTCCTGTGGAACGCCATCATGAGCGTCATTCAGGATGGCCGGGCCGTGGTGCTGACATCACACAGGTTCAGTATCCATCCGCAAACATCTGCCCGCAGCAGCTGACCAAACACAGTTAACCGTCCTGCCAAGAGTTGTTGATGAAGTCATGAATAAACTGGTGTTTGCTTGATTTCCCCGTAGAGATCTGGGGGGGAAGTTA